>NC_064764.1:8572939-9225439 GCF_011397635.1 Epinephelus fuscoguttatus | reverse complement strand
CCTGAGGGGGAGAAAATGGCCTGTTTAAGGACAAAGAATTATCTTTTGATCATCCTGCTGCTGTTTCCATCATTGCAGAAGAAGTTAAAAAAAAAACAGTTTGGCCACAGTGCTTTCTGAAAAGTTTTACAGCAGAGGTGCGCAATACATCACACAGCTTATCAGTGTCAGGCAACAACTGCTTTAAAATACACTATCATATTGGGATCTATAATAAGTAATACACAATAAGCATTAAAGTTCACTCTTGACCTTGAAAATAGTAACTTCAATTTAACTCAAAGTCGACTTACTAGCTTTTTCACTTGCATGTCAGGGTCTTCACTATGGAGTTTGTCCAGTTTTCATGGCTCAGTTGTTGTTCGTATATCCATTGTGATGACAGCTGGGCAAATTCCATCCACTGACAAAGACAGTGAGATGCAGTTGTGTGGCTCCTAAATGGGTCTTGAGTTGAGATTATTTTGTCAATTTATCCAGTATGCTAATCTGCATTTCTTAAACCTTTTTGGATGGCTGAAGGAAGCACACTTCCCCCTTGATTTCAGTTTAGGCAAGATATTAATCTCCCTAAGTAAATGTAAATGACCATTACCATTATATCTTATCTATTTATCTTATCTTAACAGGTTTATTATTGTGATATAATAGGATAGAAGCATTTGTTTTTTTTGTCATGAGTTATCAATAAATAAAATGGCTGTTTCTCTGGTATGTTTATATTTTACGTAATCTATTTTTTTTTTTTTTTTTTTTTTTTACATACAGTGCTTTAACCTTTGTTTAAGTATCTTTTATCTCTCTTTAATTTTACAGGGACCAAAGGGTGACAGTGGCATCAAAGGAGAGAGGGTGAATATCATTTTATCCCTGAATATCTGTTTATTTATACGTTCACTCATCACAGAACAGTTAGTTAGTCTTTGTAGTGACAGTTAATCATCCTTTGTAGTTATTTTGATTTCTCAGACCTTTAAAGACTTTTGAAAAAGAAAAAGTTAAAATGAACTAATTATTGTAACCTTTTTTTGAAGATTTTTTTTATTCTTTATGTTTAGTACAAACAAAAACTACAGCTGTGTCACACTGAGCATATGCTTAATATCTGGTCTTAGATGTCTAACAAGCTGGGATAGCTATTCATCTTGTTGCTGCATGTTTTAGGGTGACCCAGGTCGGGATGGAACCGGACTACCAGGCCCACCCGGCCCTCCTGGACCGCCAGGACAAATCATCTACCGGACATCTGGCGATGTACGTCACAAAGCACACACCAGACATACAGCAAAAACTAAGAGTGGTTTTAATTAGTGATGGTGTTCTCTTTTTGTGTCCCTGCAGTTTGATGGTGTTGTTGGCGGTGCTGGGCCTCAGGTTTGTATTCATGTTTAAATAGTAATACTGATACCAAAATACAGCAAAACAACTCTCATCTTGCCATCTCTAAAAATAAGATGACATCAGTACCACAGTTGATGACTGATTGCCATCAAAGTCAGATCCCAATGCATTTTGTATAACTATAAACTGAACAAGTCGCTGTACATGTCATTGAGTTTTTTACAACACAAATAAAGTTGATTGTGCACTTGTAATCATAACTGTAGACATGACTGACATCTTAAACCAATATTTATACCACCTGGTGAAATCTGCAATTAACTGTTGTGTTTAAAAGACACATCAGTGCTGACAGTGTGTGATTGCTTCAAAGATGTCAGACTTTATTAGAACATAGACCTGTTGTCATCACTGTCTGACCTTTATAAAATACAACAACAAAACATCTGTTTCCATTTTAATATATTATTAAAGGCAGCTGTACATCATTCATCTGCACTGAGTGACAGCTGCACTTATTTCACAGCCAACTGTTTACAATGAGTCAGAGCAATCCATGCCAGAAAAAGGCATGTGTGGATTTGATTTGTGTTACTTGTAAAGTTAGTAAAAACAAATGACACAGAACATCAATCTAATGAATAAATATCTTTTCCTGTACAGGGAGGACCTGGTCTACCTGGTCAAGCTGGATTCCCTGTAAGTCTCATCATCACATTATTTTTATGCCTTGCCTTTATGATAACCATAAATGTGGAGTGTATTGGAATGTAAATGATCTTTGTCATAGTCTCTTGTGTGTTTTAACCCTTTTGTTTTAAATTATTATTATTATTATTATAAAAATCTCAAAACCAACAGTCCATCTCTCAGTGCTTTCCAACTTCCCGACCTTGTCTTTGGCTCTCAGCCTCAAGACCACTGACTGCTGCTTAAGATACAAATTTTACTCTTATATTCTTATAAAGGTAAATTGAAGGCCCTAAATACCTATTTTCTCAACCAGCATTTATTATTGACCACATGACTGAGGTTGGTGGAATGTGCTTTTGGTAGAGCACCGTGGGTAAACTCAATGAAACAGATTTATTGACTATGCGCTGCAGTCACTTGCTTTTGTGTGTGTCCCTGCTGCTATACAAAACTGTTAGGTGAGTATGCTCTCAAGGATGGCAGTGTAGGGAGGGTGCTTCGCTGGGCTTCTTTTTGATAATGTGGTCCATATATGGGTTCCATGTGAGTCTCCTGTTGATGTGTGTGCCATTAAACTTCAGAGTCTAGAGTGTTTTAGGTGTGGTAAGCTGGTCTGGAGGCTGTTTTCAAGGCACCAAGCGGCTGCTTCGGAGACCTGTTCATTTGGGGGGGGTGGGCGCCTGTGCTGAGGGTCAGAGGGCGAGATAAAAAGCTATTCATGGTAACCCACTGTTGCCCTCTCCACAGGAAGCTCCTGATCCAGTGACATAAGTAGGGGTCAATACTCATATCCATACAATTTATTGAGGAGATTGACCGCGTTTGGTGTATTGTAGCCTGGGCTGAAGTCAATGAACAGGATGCAGGTGTAGGTGTGGGGTGACTCTCAGTGTTGTAGTGTGTAGTGTGTGGTGGAGAGCTTTGTTAACAACATCCTCAACAGACCTATTGGCTCGGTAAGCAAACTGATACATATCCATTAGATTTCAGATAAGAGAGGATGATGCATTCAAACAACTTCATGACTACAGATGCGAGGGCAATCGGTCTGAAGTTTATGAGGCAGGGGATGTTTGTTGGGCTTGGCACAGGGATAAAGGTTGAGTCCTCACTGTGGTACTGATCACAGGCAGAGGGAGGGGTTGAAGATATTATTGGAGCCAGTTGAGCTGCACTTTGGTTGAGTACAACTGGACTGCTGCTTTGCTCTTGTTCATTTTAATGTGCGTGGCCTTACCTCCTCCCTTGAGTGTAAAATGGAGGGGTTGGAGGGTAGATGGGAGAAGAGTAATATGATACTGGAAGTAGTTCAAACCTCCATTAGAACAAATTGAGTTTGTCCAGGAGGTTATTATCAATGTCAGGTGGGGGTGGGGTTGTTTTTTGTAATTGGTCATCACCTTTTGTTTTTTCAAATGCCTCTTGTGTTATTAGATGCAGTCTGTTCTACTTAATCATTTAACACACTCCTGGCTGGATAGGAAAACTCAGAATTGACTGGACTAGTTGATATCCAGCTTTCGTGATACTGGTTATCCAGATAGCTGATGTTAGGGTTAGTTTAGCCAGATCATGAAAACATATCCTAGGTAAGTTGAACTGGCTTTGGAGTACAGGCCTCTGGAAGCAAACTGCTGTAGGCAAAAAGAAGAGACTCTTTTAACACTCACTTCAAGCTCCATTTCTTTCAAATACCCATAACGCTTCTGGATAATTTAACAGTAAAGTTTGGCATCCACAAAACTAAGCAAGCATCAACTGCTTCTGTGCATTACAGTCAACATCTCATCCACTGATTTCTACACTCAGTATCTAAACAGTGGTCCACTCAGCAATTCATAAACTGCTCAGTGTATTAGGCGGAAACTAATGGAATGGCTTCAATTGATCGGGGAGAACAAAACCTTTCCTGTTGCCAAATGACTGTTACTCTGACCTCTTGTAAGCTGAGAAATCTTACTGTGTTCATCCTGCAGGGTCCTATAGGACCAAAGGGTGACAGAGGAGACCCCGGCCTTCCAGGCTACGGAGTGAAGGTAAAGTCTTGTTTATCTATTAATTTAGCCACTCGTCATCATTAAGACACTGCTGTGATCGAGTCTGTGCTGACTTGTAATGTTGCTGTGTCATGTGTTCAGGGTGAGAAAGGTGAACCAGGCTTAGTAATCGGACCTGATGGAAATCTTCTGCATCTGGAAGGACTAACGGGTCTGAAGGTGAGTCTCACTGCGTTCGACCACATGTCTTTACTGTATGACTGTTTTGTTTCTCTCCCCAAAATACACATACACACAGCTCTCCTCTACAGTATATAATACGTTGCTACTTTTCATGTCTTAATGTGTCGCCTGCATTACAGTGGTACATTTGTTGTTGAAGCTAATCTGGTTGTGTTACCACCCATGTAGGGAGACAGAGGACCCGCTGGACCTGTCGGACCCCCTGTAAGTGCTTCAGCAGTTCTATCTAACATACCTACACTAATGTACCAAAACAGTTTTAAACTTAAAAAACATTCCCCCCATTTCATGATTTATTGTTGTAGGGTCAGTATGGGCCTCCTGGAATAAAGGGTGAAATTGGAATGCCTGGAAGACCTGTAAGTACCCTTTCCTCTGTGTCTTACGTTGGTATAATTTCATATAAATATGCAATGCTTTTCTGTGTTACTATATATTCAGTTTGCTCACTGATTGCATATTTCAGTATTTACATTGTAACCCCATTGTGTCTGTTTTCGGAACACAGGGAAATATTATTCAATGTTTTTCTCCCCTCAGGGTCGCCCTGGTGTAAATGGGTACAAGGGTGAGAAAGGAGACCCAGGAACTGGTTCAGGTTATGGCTACCCAGTAAGTGTTCATCTTATTACCAGTGCCTCAGACAAACAGATTTTACAGTGGCAGAAGATATTAAAGTCAGTTTGACATCATCTTGTTTACTTTCCAACTCTCATCTCATGCCAGAGTGTAATGAAGGCACAGCTAAGTGTCATCATGATGCTAATATATGTGACCTGCCTTCTGTCAGAAATAGTTGTGGTGCATCTGTGACACGTGTCATGAAATACACATATTCAGTAAAAAGGAAGAGAGTCTTGCATTGAACATCAAACACTGACTGACTAGCTGACTTTAACAATAAACCCTCACTGAGATCTTTTTTCAGACTCTTTTCAAGTGGCCAATCTCTGGCTAGTTATATTGTGTACACATTATTTGTCTTTGCATAAGTTCCTGGTTACTGCCAGTAACATAAGTCTTGGGTTAAAAAGAACAACGCCTGTTTAATTTAACAAATATTAGCCTTTCTGCTCTGTATTTATGTCTTGTCAGAGCTGCTGTTGTGCCAGTGTGATATATGTTGATTGACAATGTTAATTAACATAAATGTTGACACACTATTTCCTCAGTGAATGCATTCTTCCAGAGTGAGCATTTGCTGAGCGAATGCCCTAATATCAAACACTCATACTGGGCCTGGGAATCATTTAAAAAAATAAAAAAAATACCAGTAGTAATACCAGTACCCTTAAAGTGATACTGATACCATTAGTGTACCTCATTTGATACCTATAATGTGAATGAAATGGCATGTAGCATAGTCATACTCTGCCTCATAAGCTGCCAATTCTGTCAATACACCACACTCAACTTCACCATAAAACAGACTGTGTGTGTTGTAGTTGCTGCTGTGGGAGCGTGAGCTCCACACCAGACACAATTGTGAGAGTCTGCCGGCTGCACGCACAGTGACAGGGCTAACTGTTAGCATCACATGGCTAACATTGCTTATTGGTTATTAAAGGTTTTAACATCAGAGTCGAGCTGTTTCAGTGTTGGTGTGAGTTTGCTGGGAGCGTTATATGCCTTGATGTTAGCTGCTATTGCTGTATTAACTTGTGCTTACCAGGCAAACAATAAACTGACTATTTGCCGGGAGAGGAGCGGCTCCAGAGATAGCAGCAACAGAAAGCTTGCTTATCCAGTGGTCCAAAATAAGACTCCGGCACAAAAATGATCTAATGCAAGTGTCATTTATTGACGAAGTTTTGATGCTACTGGTACTGGGTTATTTTGGTCGATACCTTAAAGGTATCAGGTACAAATACCCAGCCCTACACACATACCAATGTTTTTATCAATGCTAACAATCAGTGTGTCACAATAGTAGTAAAATATCAAAATATTGTCTAAATTATTGACGGTATGTCAGTAATCTCACCACTACCATGGGCATAATTCTGTATCTACACACCAAACAGTGAGAAAGAATTAATAACTTTGTTTTCATCAGGGAGTCCCAGGCCAACCAGGACCACCCGGACCACCTGGACCTCCTGGGCCAGTCTTGTCTTTAGATCGCTTCAATGTGAGTACACAGTAATTTAAAACTTCAAACCTTGAAATAATCTTGGAAAATGTACCAGTTAGTGTAACACAAAGTTCATGCGGCTCATATATCCTGTGGTTGTTGATAGCTAAAGCGTATATATTTGTGTCCTTAAAGCATGAGTGACCAGTCAATATTTGGTGCTTTTGTTATGTTGTCTGGTAAAACTACTGAGACAGTTGCTAATTGCATGATTCAGCATGAACCTTAGATAAATATTTTCTCTGTTGTTGGTGGTGGTACTGCAAATTTTTTCATTGAGCACCTCTTCTTTCTGTCCATAGCGCTATGATGAATCTTCAAGGAATTACCTAGGTATGACCTCCAACACACATCATTTGTTGTTTTAACACCAATACATAATTCTGTAAGATAGAGAGGGATCAGAATGGAGAAGTTCAGTAAAAGTGCCAGTCAAGGAAGAGAGATTTAGGAAGGGTTTAAAGTGTCTGCAGAGATAAACAGTTCTATCTTAATTTCAGTTTGATCCAGCTGCCTCAGCCTGAAGGGGATATTCACTCTATTGTCAAGAGATTAAGCTGTCAAGTCTAGATTTGAAGAATGAATTGATAAAACACAGAAGATATTTCTATCACAGACACAGGGCGCTAACAGTTTTGCAATGTTAGATATACCTGTGTGATACCGTGTCAAACCAGCTGATTTTAAAAATGATCATTTGTTGTAGAACATAAAGGGGAAAAAGGAGAGCGTGGTGAGCGTGGACTTCCAGGAATCCCAGGTAAATTCTAGTTTGCTTAAAATACAAATACATGCTGCACCATTATTATATACATACCCACTGCACTGCAGGACTGTTTGGATGTGGATCATTTCTTACTTAATTGCTGAAACATCTTTGTTTTTCCCAGGAACAGCCTCTAATTTTGATATTTACGCATTCAAGGTAAACTAGCTTATCATCTCACCACCATTTAGTTTTATTAGTATGCTGGAAGTACTGTGCTTCATAATGTTAAACTGTTTCCAACAGAATGAACTGAAGGGAGAACGTGGGGAAGTAGGTGTGAAGGGAGAAAAGGGAGAGCCTGGTGGTGGATATTATGACCCACGCTTTGGAGGAGTACAAGGCCCACCAGGGTCTCCTGGCAGACCAGGCCTACCGGTAAGTTCAGAGAGTAAAATGTCTGTTGTCAGTATGGTTTTATCTGTACAGTAAGCACAAGACCCTTTATTACACATAAACCAAAATTGTTTGTCATGACCAAGATGATAGATTATTATTAATTTATTAATAATTTTATTTATAAATTTAATATTATTATTAAAGTAAGTGTTCCAGTAATTCAGATTTTTCTCCGTCACTTTAGGGTCCAAAGGGAGAAAGTGTAATGGGCCCCCCCGGACCGCAAGGGCCACCAGGGCCTCCAGGGATTGGTTATGATGGGCGTCCAGGCCCTCCAGGACCACCTGGACCTCCAGGACCCCAAGGATCTTCCTCACTTCCAGGACCATATAGGCCCAATCACTGTAAGCAGCTTTTTCTGTTAAAATATATTCTGGATATTTCTAAAGCTAGTGTGGAGGTGACATCTAGCTACTGTCTGCACTCTGCTTGTTGCCTACAAACTGCACTGGAGGTCTTCATAAGCCAAATTATTAACAAGCCTTTGTTTTAATTCGAAGCTGTCACTGTTCCTGGACCGCCTGGTCCTCCTGGTCCACCTGGAAGTCCTGGTCACTCCTCAGGGGTGAGTACGATTGCTGCATTTTAAAAGAATACTTCATCTGCAAAATGATCATTTGTGTATCAGTTACTCACCACAGGTTGTGTTGAATTCGTAAGGAAACCTTGTTTTTCTCGCACGCCTCACAGTGAACAGAGAATCCAGAAACAGCAAACATTCCTTATGAACTGAAATTATAGGGGGCCGCATTTAACAACAGAAAACCATACCAAAACATCCTGAGCACATACATGCAAGTCCAAAAACACGTGCTCGGACACGCTACTCAGCTGTGCATGAGACTGTTTGTACTGATGCGTTTTACATCCAAACGATTTAGTGAAAATGCATATGTTTAGAAAGTACTGAGCTTACGACTGAATAAATGAGACTTGGACAATACTGCAGGATTGTGTGGGTTTGTAAATGGATGTTTTGGTATAGTTTTGCTGTTGTTAAACTTGGTCCTCATTCACTTCAATTCATGAAGAATGAAGAATTTTTGGATTCTCTGTTCGCCTTGAAGGCATGCGAGAAAAATAAAGGTTGTCAAGAATTCAAAGTAACACAGGGTGAGTAACTGATTTGAAAATGGTAATTTTGCAGGTGCAGTATTCCTTGAATATCATCCTACTGATTATCTGATTGTTAAGGCTCATTTAAATTTCTTTTTTGTAAAATAGATACATACGCTTCATTCAACATTATTGACCTCGTTCTCCCATGCGTCCTTTATGTTGGTGTAGATACAGCCAATAGGTGGCGGGAGGTCGTAACACTGTACCTTTAAACGGAGGCAGTGTTGTAGACAGCAGAGGTCTGTGCGGTAATAGTGTACATCCCAACGTGTGGACAGGGAATTCTTTTCAATAACTTCACCAAATATTACTATATATTATCATATATTACCGATTTGTTCCGTTTCGCCATCATTTACATTTCTTCGCCGTCTCCTAGGGTCGTGTCTCGCTTGAACTATGCTACACTGCCTCCACAGTCTCCAGTGGTACTGCTTCGTTTCATTTGTATCTGTAAACTGCCAGAAAACATGTACAATTATGGATGAAATGAAGAGTATGGACAGAAGGTGCCATCTGTGTCCGTCTCTGTATCTATATTTGCCTGATAAAATATTCAGGGCCAATCAGAACTTTCCATTTTCAGAGCAATTGGCAGGCATTTATTATTTCATTTATATTAACATCATGTATATTTTTCTTCACAGGTTACAGTTCTGAGGTCGTACGACACAATGTTAGCGACTGCCAGACGCCAGGCTGAGGGCAGCCTCATCTACATCATTGACAAAGCAGACCTCTATTTGAGAGTACGCGATGGACTGCGGCAAGTCATGGTACGGTCATCTACCTTTCACCCAATAAAACATTTTTAATTGATAACTAACTTTTAGAGTTCAAATTTGGCATTTCAACCATACATCTTCAATACCATTTGACTTTAAAGCTGCTGTGATTGTTTCTTGGCCACTAGGGGGGAAAAAAAGTCTGAAGAAATTCAATTTTGTTAATTGGTATGGCTAACATGCTATCATCCAGCACATAAGGAAGCCAATAATGGTTTTCACAGAAATAATGGTATTTGTGGAAAATATGCTAAAAAGCAAAACTATATATTTTTTTTATTTGTTTTTTTAATTTATTGTTATGCAAAATAACTTGCATTTTAATGATGCTTACTTCTCAAGATATACTGTTAAGCCCCCAAAGCACCAGTCTGACATGCTCTTCACCTATTTTTGGCTGAACACCAAAGGCATTATGAGCGTTATGATAGCTCCATTAGCTTGGCTTTAAACTTGATGAACATTATAGATGTAATTCTGCAATGATCAATGAAAACAGCTACTACTTCCAACAGCTATGCTAACTGTTGTGTTGTCACACGAGATAATAAAGATAAAAAAAAGGTTAAACCCTCAGTAGTTACGTTAGCATAACAGACCCACCTCGTTTCCTCATGAACGTTTACTGACATCTACTGGTCATAAAATTAACTTGCTGCATACACCTAACAACAGCATTAACAGTACAGAGTTATGATTGACTGTGATTTATGTAATTTATTTTTACCAATCTGGGGGAAAAAAAGATGAGATGAGATGGCAGGTCCCCAGCGGCTTTACTGGTGTTCTAATGCCAACCAACTGAAAAGCAGCAGCATGCACCAAATGTCATATGATGTTACTCAACTAGCAATGTATAGACAAAAAAAAAAGCATCTGTAGTACACAAAACTGTTGTCTAAATACAGACCTTCTCCTAAAATGCTGCTGGTTCTGCTGTGTTGGCATTTATAAATGTGATACCTGCAGTGTGAGGCACGTCAATTATTGATTTCAGTGTGTTTGGGCCTTTACAGTTTAACATTGTGTTGTTCGACTGTAAAATGCTTTCACTCATATGAAAAGATTTGCTAGTGTTATGTATTTGTGTAAAAAAGAGTACATATCAGGTGATGAATTCATTGTGAGATGAGATATCAGTGTTTGCTAAACAGCTCTTTTTCCCCTCTCAGCTTGGAGAGTACAGTCCCTTCTTCAGAGATCTGGTGAGTTCCATAGAATTAAAGCAATAAACATATTTTCATTTTTTATTCACTGACTGTTTTTTGATCTTTCGAACCTCTCCAAATTTAATTTAAAGGAGAATGAGGTGGCAGAGGTCCAGCCTCCACCAGTGATCCTGTACCCCCAGTCCCAGGACCAGTCCCAAAACAACGGCGCTGGCCATTACTCACAGGGTGGTACTGCCATACGGCCCATCGAGCCTCCACCGCAACCACCTGTAGACCCCAGATACCCCCCACAGTATGATCCCAGATTCCCAGAACCGAGACACACTGGTCAGACAGATGGGAGATTAGCCACCCACCATACTGACAACAGATACCCCGTAACTCCACAGCGACGACCCAGCCCACCTGTGCCGCAGCCTGCTGGCCACGTGCCATCAGCATCAGGAGTGAGTGTAGTTCAACCAGGAGAACTCATAATGTCAATTACTTAATTATGGCGGGTGTCATGTTAAGCAGGATAAACTGGTGTAAACTGTGACCCTAAAATACTTAACATCCAGTAATTAAGTGATGGTAAGGGTTTATTTGCTGGTGAGATAACACACTTTGTGGTGAAAAGGAGGAGGTCACATTGCAGCACACTTAAAGACAGGAATGGTGATGAAAATGCGGTTTGTTTAAAATTTGACGGGAAAATTCTAATTGGTAAAAAAAGAAAGGACACAAATTGATTGGATAGCAAAAGGAATAAAATCCCCACAGAAAGGTTTGTAGGACAGTGAAGCCACTTTGACAGTGGTCTTTTTTAAATTTTCATTTATACTTTGATCATGATAAGTGAGCGAGACACTTGAAAATCAACGTGGCAGTGTTTACTGTTGGACATGCCTCCAAATAACCTTAAATATATCTGACATTTTTGTACTTCAGTTAGCTGCTAAATGATACATGGACTGCACTTGTGAATGGCCTTTCTAGTCTTTCAACCACTTGAAGCATTTTTACTCTACTTGTCACATTCACCTATTCACACATTCACACACCATCAGGAGCAGTTGGGGTTCAGTACAGTATGTTGGCCAAGAATATTTTAACTTGTGGACTGGAGGAGCCGGAGATCAAACCGCCAATCTTCCAATTAGTGCATGACCTGCTCTACCTCCTGAGTCACAGCTGCCTGTTTTATGTTTGTTGTTACTTAGCAACAGTCATATATCTGTAGTAATTTAATACTGGCTGATACAATGGCCCAGTCTTTATTAAAATAATTTACCTCATACTGATGTGAAACAAGAGCAGGTCATACAGAGGCAGACATTTTAACACAAACCTGTGTCTTCCTCATCAGCTACATCTCATCGCCCTGAACGCCCCTCAAACTGGTAACATGCGAGGAATCCGCGGAGCAGACTTCCTGTGCTTCCAGCAGGCCCGTGCTGTGGGCCTGAAGGGCACCTTCAGAGCTTTCCTGTCCTCCAAGCTTCAAGACCTTTACACCATCGTCCGCAGGTCGGACAGGGACAGCTTCCCCATCGTGAACCTCAAGGTGAGATACTACTGCTGAGGAAGTGGAAATATTACTAAGGGGCTGAAACGGACAGTGGACGTGGTTCTGTTTATACTACATTACGTGTGTGCATAGGCTGACCTTCACAGATGTGGACAGATTTCAAGTTTTTCATCACCTAGACCAGGGCTGTTGAATTATATGGTATAGGGGCCACACTTTCAGAATGCTCAGGGCCTGGGGGCCAGACATTTCTCATTATGTGTGTGTACTTGAAACATCACTCCACCACTTTATCAAAACTTATTTCGCTACATTGCAATTTATATTTACATCTACATTTACCATTTGTCCTCTCCTTTCTGTAATCAACCTACAGTTCAGTCAAAGTTTCACTGAATTTTGGTCATGTGATTGTTGGTCTCAGCAGAGTCATTTATGGCTTTATTGTGGCAAAATGTCTGTAATCACATTTTTTTTTCTTCCTCATGATTATATTTTATATGTAAGCAGAACTAATCAGCAGGCTAGTCTTGCGTGATCAACATATTTATATATATTATATATTTTTTGAATTGTTGTCAAATAAACCTACCTACCTAACAGTGCCCACGGGCCTGAATAGGCCTGATGTAGACCTTAAAGTTGTTCATTCAGTCATTCATTTTCCAAAACTGCTTATCCTGTTAGAGGTTGCAGGGGAGCTGGAGCCTATCCCAGCTGACACTAGACAGGTCGCCAGACTATCAGAGGGCTGACACATAGAGTCAGACAACCCTTTACGCTCACATTCACACCTATGGCCAATTTAGAGTCACCAACTACCCTAACCAGCTGGAATACCCTGAGAAAACCCACCCACTTTATGGCTGTGCAAGGCGTCATGAGTAGTTTTCGACTGTAGGTCTGACTATTTTTTGGGGCTGACCCAAAAAAATCGGAGCTTCGTTCGATGGCACGGCATTCGATTGTGAAAAAAAAACCCCGAAGCTTTAGCGATTTTTTTTTTTTTTTCCATTTTTTGGGGGGAGGCCTTAAACACACAAACTCCCACCAGTCTGATACTGACAACGAGTGCACTCAGAGCTGGCAGACATGTCCTTCGTCGAATGCTTTGAATTAAATTCATTCTGAGCTCCGAAGCTTCGAATGTCCATAAATGGATTCAAAGGTCAGCCCTACGATTTTTATTTCAAAGGTTTCCTAAAAAAGTTTGCAAGAATACCATTTATTTGGATTCCCTCTTAACTCTCAACTTCTCAACTTACTTAATTCAATCTTTCTCACTGCTGTATTAGGAACACATTATAGAGGAGAAATTAAATTGAAGGTGTTTTATTATCTTCATTGCAGGACCAAGTGTTGTTCAGCAGTTGGGAGTCTATCTTTGGAGACGATGCAAGTAAAATGAAGGAGAATGTACCGATTTACTCCTTCGATGGCAGAGACATCCTCAGGGACAGTGCATGGTGGGCCTTTGTTCATTTTTATTTGTATAATAATGTTAAATGTAATACAGCATCCTCTGCACTAGCTTTTGTATAGGCACATGCTGTATACTGTACATATATTCTGACCTATGTGCTTGTTTTTGCCGTCCTCCAGGCCAGAAAAAATGATCTGGCATGGATCAAGCAACAAAGGCCACCGGCAAACAGACCATTACTGCGAAACATGGCGGGCGGGTGACCATGCTGTGACTGGTCTGGCATCATCGCTACAGAGCGGCCACCTCCTGCAGCAATCCTCCAGTAGCTGTTCCGGCTCCTACATCGTCCTCTGCATCGAGAACGCCTTCACATCACACTCCAAAAAATAAATCCCGTCCACTCTCTCTCTTTTTTTTTTTTTTTGTTTTGTATTTGTTCTGGGCCCTAGTTAAACACAGTTTGAATTCCCCGAGAACACGCCTGGTGAACATGTGGCGTCCAATGAACTGGCCCTGTGGCTCTTTGCCTGGCAGAGACGCTTTGCATCGTCTGCTCCTCCCCTCCATAAACGCCAAAGAGATGGGTCGAACAGAGGGGGTGCTGTTCCTTTTTCTCGGGGGCATTGGCACATATTCTCTCCAAGGGGCAGAACGAGACCAGAGAAGCTGAATGAAGCTCTCACATTGTATCCATTTTTTAAAAATTCTGTATATTACATGTTTGTTGTTTGTGATTTTTTTTTTGTTTATTGTTTTTGATGTTATCAATGTTTTACTTTTTGAACTGTTTATAAAAATGCATTATCCATCCTGTTATTTTTTTTATTTTAGGTATTGATCATTTCCACTTTTTTTTTTTTTTTTTTCTCAATTTCATTTTAGAATTGTGGTTTATGACGGGGAACAGCAAACGTTTAAAGATTATTTTAAAGAAGATAATAGATATTTATTTTTAAATGAAGTTATGTAAGAGAAAAAAATGATTTGGAAAAATAAAAAAATGCTAAATACCCTCATTTATATTCTACACAGCACAGAACATTGATTTTTTTCTAAAGAGCTTGTGATCAGAAACTGTGCCTTATTACACAACCAGGACTGCTTTAAAAAAAATAAGCTCATATACTGAACCACTCCTTTTGTATGCATTATTCTACAAATATGTAAATGTTACAGCGACTTTTGCTCAAGTGCATTCAGATGCTTTTACTTCACACTAAATTTAAATGACCTTGTTGGACACAGACACTACTGTAATGAATAATCCCACATCCAGAGGGCAAGAGTCCTCCTAGCTGAAATTGAGCCTTTTGAATCTAAAATGATTTATTTTCCCTTTTACCACTTTATAAAAACCTATCAGTGAGTAAGCTGGAAATGATTAGTCTGCTGCTAATCTTTGTTGGAGTGATTGCTGTCACGGGTGTTAGGGACAGGAAACCCAGTATGTTAAGGAGAGAGCAGTTTTTGCAGTAGCCTTGTTTGAATTTCAGAGACTAACTTGGCCTTAGTGCTATTGATGTCTTGACTGAACCTGTGGATATCCATTTTTATAACAAAATTGTGCTGTACTGTTTCTCCCAGGCACTGAATAAAAGTCTTTCAACTACAACAATAACCTGATGTACGGTACATGTGCCTGTGCAGTGTGTTGAATTCTTTTATTTGCAAGTGGTCCAATCTCATGACGATCTCTGATGGCACTGTGACCTTGATACTTTTCATTCAGCAGCCCTGACCAGCAGTTTTATGTCCTACTCAATGACATGTTGCTGGTGGCATTGACTCCACCACAAATCAGTGTCTCCTGTGGCAGTAACGGGCGCTCAACACACCTTGGCCATACATCATTGAGCCTCACATAGCTAGATCTATCTCCACACTTTTAGTGCCGTGCCAGTGGGGGAAGGTGGCCAAGCCCATCATAATTATGCACTAAGGGGAAAACAAGCTCCAAGATGTTCATATTTCTTTGACCAATCAGAATCAGCTTGGGCAGCACTAAGCCAGAGATGCAGCAATGGTGTCCTAGCAAAATAGTTTGGAGGGAACATGTTATGCGCAAACATTTGCACATGGGGAGGCGAGCCCTGGCATTGCAATGGCTAAATCCCAGCAAAAGTAAAACATTAAGTCAACACATCCTTATGCAACCGTTCGTATAATATCCTATAAACGTACGTAAATTACGTAATTAACGTAAAGTTACCGAGATTAGGTTTGGGCCAGTAAAGTAACTGTGGTTAGGTTTAGCAAAAGAAACATGTAGGATGTACGTTAAAACTGTCTCAAAGTTCACACAGTTTCAAGCAACGGTCTCCAGGGGAAAGTCCTGTGTTTCTTGACCTACTTACCGTCGCAGGTTGTTTTTGCTGTTTCTCGTCGCAACGTGGATTTTGAAAATGGTATAGATATTGGGAAGGGAGGAACTGTGTCTGAAACAGACAAGCAGTGGCAGGATTGGTGCTGGGCAATTTGGAGAGTATCACATATGATGATATTTTGTGACAATTACCCCAATAATTATATTGCATCGATAATGTAGGGTTGACTATTAGTGCTTTCACAAAATATTTACACAATAAGGGTTTTTGATAAATAAGCATCTGTAGTGTGGATATAAAGACTAAGTGTTTAAAGGCAAATAATAGAATAGCTACACATCACTTTACTGTAATGTAGCCTTTAAAACCAGGGAAAAACAGCACGCTATAACAACATCCAAAATTTAAGATGATATTTAGTCTAATATCACAATAGCAGTATAATTTTGATAATATTACCCAACCCTAGTAATACGTAGTCTATGTCCTGAGTCAGACTACACATTATCTAACCTTCACAGTTAATGTAGAACTCTAAGTTAATTCAGTTTAACCATAAAATCATGACTATTTAATTGATAATGTCTATCTATCTCTGTCATAAATATTGGACTGCTCATCTGCCAGAGGCACTTAATGTTCAATATAGTACCTTGATCAAAATCAAAAAATATTGTTGCATTGTTAACTTAGTATGACACCAGTACAACTGTCCTACATTGCCTGAAAATGTCAAAATTGACATTTAAAAAAAATGAAATTACCAGCCAATCATGAATATATTTGCTGTAGGTCTAAAAGTAAAGTGGATTTTAAAAGAGAACCGAATTAGGTCACCAGTCATTGGTGATAGCTCATGAAATCCCCTTAAATCTCTTCTTTAAAGTTAGGAGGCGTTTCAAGATAATATTTGATTAAGAAGATTAATTCGAATTATTCAGAGTTGGCCTAATTTAGTAGTTACTTTCAAATGATATGCCCACCAGAGGAGAGTTTCTTACATTCAGGTGGTTATAGTGGATAGTACCTTATGTATCCCTCTGTATATAACTGCACATGATGATGGCAGGCTGTTCACATGTGAAACAACACAATGATGACTGAATAAGATAAATCACAGCATTTAGCAGAATAATACAGGTCATCAGCAAAGCCAGCTCCACACAATGTAGTATTTAATACTGATGTATTTCTAGTGAAGGTCAGCCATTGTGAGGCAGGCTCTACATTAGGTATATATTATAGAGACAATGTAATGAAAGTGCATGAACACATTTTGTAGCAATCAAATGAGTCCTTTGCTCTCTCTGCAGGCTTGCCTACACACCTCTGCAGAGAATCACTCTGAAATACACATTATAGAGATTCTCCTGTCACAGATACTGAAATACTGAGGCAAAACTGGCCCCTCAGTGGCCTGCTGGGTGACTTCTTCTTGACCCTGACAGATGAGGTTCAGTCCTGGCAGTTTTACCTAAACGAGAAATCAAAGCCCTCGGGTCCAGCTCCTGAGACTTTCATGCTTAGTTTTTTTAAGAGCTCTATGCAAAATTTAGAGCGAATGAGTTGTCTGCGCACGGTTCTCAATATGGATAGGGCTGAGCCAGCAGCTAGCAGCTAACAGTGCTTACTCCATTAACAACGGCACACAACAGAAACACCAATGCCGACACAGCTAACGGTGTTCACCAGAGCGAACCAGAAGGGAGGCACTAAGCTACAGCGCCGATTACATCACAATATCAGCGGTAACCCCTGTATGACTGTACTGCAAAGAAGCGGCAATGAGCTAGCTAGTGGGACACACAAATACACCAAAATGCACACTTGGCCAGACCAGCTCACCACAACAAACCACAGAGAAGCTCAGATCACAACACACAGAGGTTGCGTGACTTAATTCTCTGCTAAGGATGCCTTACTAGCAGCTATAGTTCTGTTTGCATTATTGTGTAACTTTGGTGATAAAGGGTTAGCTCTGATTCACCGAAGTCACACAATAACACAAAGTAACTGATTGAAGCAGCAGTAGACCAGCAGCTCTAGTGTTCAGCCAGGTAAAATGACTGTTTTTGTCAATGGAGTCTTTGTGGCTTTGACGAGAGAATAGATGGGGAACTGAAGCCGTCAACGGATTCCCTGTCGGAAGAGGCTGTCTGACCTTAAGGTAAAGCAGTGAAAATACCCTCAGTATTCAACGTAGAATACACTTAAACTGATATTGATTTTTCTATAGGTGGGACTTCTCTTTTTGTGGCTAAAATTGCAGACCCCTATCTACAGCACTACATTGTTTAGCTTGCATTTTGGACTTGATTTTCAAACATAAACTCATGTACAATTTATTTTGGTGACTAATCTGCATATTCCAAAACACTTTACCTTGATGTCACTGAATATGTCATTACTGTGTTCTGTGTTTTATTGATCAAAGCCTGAGTGCTCACATAAAAGTTTTAAATACAAGAACATATAGTGAGAATTCACTCAGATATCCAAGTACTGGATCGACACACATTTGTTTCTCTGAAGGTGACTTGTTAAACTTTTAACATTTTGATGGCAGAGAAGACTTTGAGTTCAAAGTAGGTGAGAAATCCAGACCAGATAAATAAAACATCAATTAGATGAGTTAAACAGTGAAAATATTGATTTATTGATTGATTCAGGACCACATGTAACCCAAACTATGTAAAAAGTTCTGTTTACAAACTCTCACACAGCACCTGCAATATAATCTCATTTATCAAATCCTGTGCTCTGTACTTCCCAAACACATTGCATTTTCGCTAAAACCTTAGAATTTAAAACTGAACTGAAAAATGAAACTTACCTGCGTTCTCCTAAAAACCACACTCTGATACTGAGGTTTTTTAAAACGAAAATGCGTTTGAGAAGAAATGAGCATACAACTGGATATGTGAGACTTGGATTATATTGCATGAGTTATGTAAATGCATGTTTCAATATAGTTTTGCTATAGTATTGTTAACCTTGGTCCCCAATCAGCCCATAAATCAATATGTGTCTCCATTTTCCGTGGAGGCATGTGAGAAAAAGTTCAGGAATTCAAGGTAACAAGGCATGACTAATTGATGTACATAAGGTCGTTTTGTGGATAAACTATTCTTTTAATGATCCGTATGACTTATCAGGTAGAGTAGGCACTATATAAGAGTTAGTACCTCAAGATAGACCTCTGATTCCTGCTGTTGAGCCATTTTTCTCACTGTGATCTGAGTCTGTACTCAGAGATGATAAAAAACACAATTCCATGCAGTTAGTGATAATTATTCACATCAAACTGATGTTCAACTGTGTGTTTTCTTTATTTTTAGAGCTCAATAGCATCATGTTAAAAGAGAATACAGCATGTGCAAATGATAGCCGGTCCAGGAGGATCAAAAGGAAGGTCAGTCCCTACAAGATGAAGCTCAGGAAAAGGATAAGGGTCTCTGAAACGGACAACCCAAGCACCTCTGAGGAGGAGGTTAGGAGAGTGAAGAGGAAGGTCAGAGAAGATGGGTAGGGACTATTAAAGAAGAGGCCAAAGAAAAGAAGACTTGCTCTTGTTTTCTCTAGGCGACCACACACGCCCACTCCTCATTGGGAACAAATGAAAAAAGACGCTGGCGCTGAGAGAAAACAACGCTATGTGGACACAGGCCCTAAAGGATGAACTGATAAGAGTTTGGTGGTCAACACCTACTATACTGAAAATCTCTAAAGTATTTTGGCACCTTTGTATGGTGGCCCTGAGGGGTCAAAACACAACATTTCACAAAACACAACATTTTAATGCATTTCAATGTTGTTTTCAGAAATGTTTTTGTGTTTTTTCTAATGTTGTTGTGTTGTGTTCTGTTTTGTGAAATGTTTTTTCTGCCATGTTTTGTTTTGGGTTTTTTTAATGTTTTGTGACATGTTCTTGTGTTGTGTGAAATGTTACGTTTTCTAAAATGTCGTGTTTTCTGAAATATTGTTCTGCTTCTGACATGTAGTGTTTTCTAAAATACTGTGTTTTGCGACACATACTTGTGTTGTATGAAATGTCATGTTTTCTAAAATGTCTTTTCTGAAACGTCGTGTTTTGCAAAATGTTTTTATGTTTTCTGAAATGTTGTGCATTGTGAAATGTTGTTTTCTTTAATGAAATGTTTTGTATTTTGACCCTCAGGGCCACCTTACCAACCAACTTGAAGTATTGTTTTAAAAACTTTGTATCTTGCAGATGTAGTGAACTTTCAGTCGCAGCAGCTAAACCAGAATCACAACCATGAAAAAAATGTCAAACCTCTTCTCTGATCCCTCATCTCTGTCATTTTGTCTCTCAGATCATACTGAAGCAGCTTGTTGATGCAGCACTGGAACTTGAGGGTCAGCGCATCTTCCACTGTGACATACAGGTGGAAAATATCCCGACTGAGATCGGCTCAGACATCCCACGTGTGCGCATCATCGACTTTGGACTGAGCTGCTTTTGCAAGAAGAGATCCATTTAACCACGTCTTTTACGGTAAGATGTCCTATCTGTGACTTTTAAATTTAAACAAAGCTGCACCTCCTCCTCATCCTCACCGTAATTATTATGCCTGTGTAATCTAGGTACCTCTGCTCACAGCCGCAGTGTTGCCAAGTCTGCTTATTATAAGGGACTTTGGGCTTGTTTTTCTGTAAAGTCACTTACAAATATGGGTAGTTGCGGGTCGTGTTTTGGGCTTGTTTCTAAAGTGTAGTTGCTTAGTTGGGCTTGTTCCCAGCTCCATAATAAGTTGTCAAGCAGATATTTTCGATATGTTATTTAAACGTAGGATAGTTTGTCTTGCCTGTTCCCTCTGTCCCTCCCCTTTCCCCATACACACAAGAGACTGCAGAGTTTTTTTCCACCCGCATCCTGCTTCTAATTGGCTCTGACCCTGATGACGAGTACTAGCCAATCAGAGGCAGAGCAGGGCAATCTGTTCTGGTGAGGAAAACGTCAGTGACGTTTAAATGAAAATAAGCGCAACTGATGGTGGACTGTAGGAGAGTTTTTGAGGAACAGTATCCGTGACAAAGTGGGAAAAATACAGGAAGAAATATAACAAAGACTGGGAGAAAGGAGTAAAAGAATGGATTCAACCCATCGTGGGGGACGACTCCAAAGCACTGTGCAGGGTATGTAAGTGTGAAATACGTGCACACCTGTGGACCTTGTACAACATGCTAGCACTGAGAAACATTTTTAAAAAATGCAGCACCGTTCTCCACAATGAGGCTTACGGACATTGGGTTCACGGTTTCCAAACAGAACGAGTGAAGACAGAGAGCTGAGCTGAAGGTAGCCACCTACGTGGCTTGTCACACATCCATTAAATCAGTCGATCACCTTGGGGAGTTAATTGCTGAACTTGTCACAGTTTACCCATCTGTCCACATGGATGTAAATTGACCATCTGTACCCACAGTTTAAAATCTGTCCCCACAGATTGTAAAACCGTGCACATAGTTTATTTATTTTTCTCTCCCCCGAACCTAGGGGAGCTCCGTAGAAAAAGTTGCTTGTTTTGGGCTTGTTTTCACAGGCCCGGTTGCTTATTGTGGTGTGGTACTGTTTCCACAGGAATGCAACATTTGAGACAAGGAGGTTCCTGGGAAACAGGCTGAGAATCAGCAATGAGCTGTCTGAAGATAAGAAAACACACACACACACACACACACACACACACGGTCTGCAAATCATGTTTATGTTTTGAATTTGTGTTTTGGCCTGTTGTGCCACCCACCGCCGTCTACCAGTCACATAGTCAATAGAGTCTCAGCATCAGTTACAGTTACGACTGAGCTACAGCAGCACGGCAAGCAGCATTAGCAGTGTCCCAGTACATAGCATTAGCAGCCGGCTCCTCCACAGCTGTATCCCGGCAGCAGCGTTAGCAGTGTCCCGGTACATAGCATTAGCAGCCGGCTCCTCCACAGCTGTATCCCGGAAGCAGCGTTAGCAGTGTCCCGGTACATAGCATTAGCAGCCTGCTCCTCCTCAGCTGTATCCCGGCAGCAGCGTTAGCAGTGTCCCGGTACATAGCATTAGCAGCCAGCTCCTCCTCAGCTGTATCCTGGCAGCAGCATTAGCAGTGTCCCGGTACATAGCATTAGCAGCCAGCTCCTCCTCAGCTGTATCCCGGCAGCAGCGTTAGCAGTGTCCCGGTACATAGCATTAGCAGCCGGCTCCTCCTCAGCTGTATCCCGGCAGCAGCGTTAGCAGCAGAGAAGCCGGACTTGCTCGAATGGTCCGCTGGAAAACCGAAGATCAAGGACGTGGCGACACGGCCCTGCCACAGCAGCCGCCCGTGGGCAAACAAATCAGTCTCCAGCGTGCCGCTGTCCAGCAACCTCGAATCTGTAAGGGAGGGGCGGCGGACACGACTCGCGGCAGTATTTTGAATTTGAGTGCAGTAACCGTTTTGGCCACATTCTTACATACAGCGCCTTTAACCAAAGACCCAAAGCAGTGTCTTACTCTGCTGAACTAAGACTTCATCTGTGGCTCAGATAGACACACACCACACACACAAAATTCTTCCTGGTGGGGTATCTTTGTCACCTTTTTCACCCCTGATGAGACTAAATGTCATACAAGCACTAATACTGTTCTGTTTTTTACAGGAAGGAAGATTTGCTGCCACGCTGCTTGACATCATACATTTGGCTGATCTAATTGAACTTATTAAATTGGACTTTTTTTTTTGGCAGATCCTGTAACACCCCCAGCTATTCGAGTTTTTCCTTGTCTTCGTAAAGAGCTTGGGCTGGGTCAGGAGCTGCTGCTGATACCCGCCTGTAAAGCCCAATTAGCCATATGTGTGTGTGATGTAAGTAGTAATACTGAACCATGGAAAAAAATTTAAATTACATTTCAATTATTATTATTATTATTATTATTATTATATTTTATATTTATTTTTTCATTACACTACAGACGATCATCACACCCTTGTCTGATTCATCTTAAGTTAAATAAAGGTTTTAATCCACTTTCAGGCTTGTCTCTGTTAAAGTGAAGAAACACGGAAAATAAAGAAAACTGAGATGATCTAGAAAAAAAAAAGACAGTAGCTAGGTTTCCATCCAAAAGTGATTCGAATCATTGGAAAATGCGCATTAAAAGAAATACGAATCCTGTGTGTTTCCATTAAATGTACAGACTTTGGTGAAAACTACGAACTCACCTGAGTTTTCCGCAGAACCAGAAACAAAACAAGTCTTGGATTCTTCTTCTTCTACGTTTTTGTGG
Organism: Epinephelus fuscoguttatus; assembly: GCF_011397635.1. Classification (NCBI taxonomy): domain Eukaryota; kingdom Metazoa; phylum Chordata; class Actinopteri; order Perciformes; family Serranidae; genus Epinephelus; species Epinephelus fuscoguttatus. The sequence continues at coordinate 9,202,257 of NC_064764.1, read as the reverse complement.
CGGCTGGCAACCAGCTTGTAAATGCATTACCGCCTTCCCAACCCGGAGTGTGGATATCACCATGGAGAGAGGTGCGCTACGTCAGTTCGAACATAATGGTTTCTATCCCCCGTTTTGCTAATCAACATTTTTTTCGAATCAACCAAAAGGCAAAACTTTATTTTCTACTACAGCATCCTCTGCAACGTTTTTTTTTTTTTTTTTTTTTATAGATTTTTTAGATACATAAAGCTAATATGCCTTTTGTTAAGCAGTAATGCTGCTCTGGTAAGCAGTGGTAGTAGCAAATACTCCATAACAAATAAAAGTCCTGCATTTAATTTCTTATCATATAGTTCTTTCAGAATATTATAGTCTTGACTGAGCTCTCTGTGTTATCTGATGTTTTTTTTTCCTTTCTAGTGAAATATCTGAATGCTTATACTGGAATAGTACTCCAGTATTCCCAAAAGGTGTTACAAACTCCTCTGGTCTGCATTGCCTTTCATTACCTGTATTGAAACTCATGGGCACATAATCCCATGCTTTCTGAACTGTTTGCATGTGGGAGGTGAGAACAGCAACGGCATCACACAATTCATAATAAATCATATATCTTAAACAATCTCAGTTGAACACTAATTAGAGGTATATTTTTCAGGAACAATTAGAACACGTCAGAAGTTTTTGATTCGATACAACACCTAGCAGCTACATCGAATGCTCCCTAACTGCAAAAACGAAGGTAAGGGATTCAATGGACTGCTGTGTAATAGTTTATGACCCTGAACTCTGCAATTACAGGTAGTAGTGATCCATTAATTGATTTACCTGTTTGTGATTTAACTCACCTGTAATAAAATCCCTGTAATAACTTGGAAGGTTTGCCAGAGTTGAACATGAATCTTCTTGAATCTTACAGGATATATTGAAACATTTCACTTAAGATCATTTTGAATTTTGTATTGCAGTCTGTAGTTTACTGAGACCATTTATTGAATACAAAACATTGATTACATGATGAACAAAGACAAATAACTTTGACACTGACTGGCTCCTTCTCTCTTTTTTTCATTTGTAGAAGAAAAGCAACAGGTTCAGGCAGCTATTCTGAAGTGCTCTCTAACGGGAAACAAGGAGGCATTTGGAGAGGAATCAGATAGTGAGGAAGATGAACAGTGACCTCAATGAAGTAAAAGGTGGCGGACTATTTTTGTTACGGGACCAATAGAAAAGAAGATATGAAGCATTTCAAAAAAACAGACTTTATGTTTTTATGAAATATTTTCAATTTATACTATGTTTTGAGCTTATGTATTTTGTTTAAAAAATAAAGCACTGTATTTGAAGATAATATATTTGTCCTAGTGTCCTTAAAATAAAGTTCTGTACATACTTATGTAGACCATTCAAACATAAACAAATTGGTGGTATAGGCTGCAGTTAAATATATTGAAGATGCAGAGATATTTATATGTAATCTTTATCAGCTGACTTAACAGAACCTTTAACAATATTGCCAATACTGTCATACCATATCAGAATTATATTGCTTATTAAACCCATTAATTACCTAATCCTACTTAAAGGGGAACACCACCTAAACTAAAAATTACAATATTTTATTTCCATGGCTTTTGTAATTTTTTTATTAATCAATATTTGTGAACATGAGTTACTCTCTCTCAAAGCCAGAAACCAGAGAAGTAAATCTCAAACTTGTGATGTCATCAAGTAAAAAGTCTGGAGCTGCTCTGTAGACAATGAATTCCTTTTTTAAACCCGAATGAGCTTTAGGGGACTTTCTATTCACATCAAGGATCCAGGCCTGGATTATGGGCAGTGCTAGGGTATACTTAAAAAGTGGTCTCCAGTTTGGTTCATGTATACTCTGGTATGGTACACATCAGGTGTGAACACCAGCTGTACCATAACACAGAAAAGGGTTGCTATTTAACGCAACTACAAGGCGTTTTTAATTAGTTATGAAACAGTCTCAATTTAATACTGATAGCTCGATATCAGATGGCAGCACAGACAGAGACAGATCTGGCTTTGTTGCCACATTCAATCTGCAGTCGGAGCTCTGGCGGGAGGCAGAGAGCTCCGTGCCCAACAGCAGCAGCAGCTCCTCCTCCAGCCAGGAGCAGAGCTTCACCCTGCCGCTCCACGGGCCCCCACTGATGACTGTCTCTGGAACATAGACTGTATAAAAATAATTAATTAATAAATAATACTAGCAGTTAATACTACTAATAATAATTATTTATTAATTACTTAATTAAATATTAATACTAGGTTAATACTAGCAGTAGAAACTAGGCTAGGCTACAGCCAGAGCAGCAGGGGCTTTACAATATATATGTGTGTGTGTATACATATATATATATATATATATATATATATAACAAAACTGGCATATTAAATTGATATTAAAACACTTTAAAACTTACACCTCAGGAGTTCTTACCTGTCGGGATCCAGGCCAGGTGCGGGGTGTTCCACTGATAGTTGTTGCAGTTAATTGCACTACACTGTTTTCTTTTACTTTTTTTCTCCTCTCTCCTTGACATCTTGCATGTTGTCTGGGCAACAGTCCAAGCTCAACAGTACAAAATGGCGGCAGCGCCCCTAGTGGCTGTTGGCAAGAAATCAACGGAGCTTCGCCTCTTGGTATCCATGCTCTTTGATCCGGTATCGTTTATTCTTTTATTCCTTACGGATTTCGCACCAGAGCAGCCTAAACACACGAAGTCCAAAATTGCGACGAGTGGTGACAAGTCATGTCATGCTGTTTTTCGAGGGGAAAAGTTAAAGGATTATTCGCGATCTCATGCGGATCTGTTAGCGGGCACGTAGCTGGTTTATGAAAGGTAAGAGTCTCACTCGTACCACTATTTTTGGCTGAAATATACCGCCTAAAAAGTGGGATCACAACTTTCACGTTTCATATGGCTTTATTTGGTGATATTTTATGGTGTTTCTGTCATAAACAACATCAGCTATTATAATCACACCTGATTTCAATAAGGTATGATGTTTGAAGCTGGCTGAGTGTTGTTTGATCACTGATAGTACTGTTTTGAAGCCGAGTGACCGACTTGTCATTTGGAGCTCCGTCTGGATCTTTTTATGGATAAAACACTGTAGAATGGTCATATTTTGAGCAGTCTTCTTCAAATTTGAAACAAATGTTCATTAATAGTGTGCCTACAGCCCCACACTGTCATTTACCTGCTCAGATGAAGCCACAGACAGTTATTCATCCTGAAACACATTTTTTATTTTAGGCAAAATCTTCAATTTTTTACTGACTTCAGAGGCCCATTACTCTGTCTCTGTATCACCTAGAGTGTTTCTAACACTTTCACAAGAAACTTCAGAGAGTTTTCTTTCTGGCAAGAAACATGCATGCATGTAGTCAGAGCGGTTCAGAGGCTACAGTCATTTAAATTTCGGTATGTCATTTTAGGCGTTTTAGCTACAAAATGGGGATGGAGTGCAAGAGGTTAAGTCAAGGCCTTGCAACTTTTCAAGCTGAAAAAGAATTCTTGAGAGGTAGAGAGATCAATAAGAAAAATACACAAAACTGTAGCTTTGGATACTGTGGATACGAGGCAATACAAGTTCATTTATTAGCCTATGTCAAAGTAATAAAACAAAATTTTAGCACCTTTGGTGAATGGTGAACTATAAACTGTAGTACATACCAGAATGGCAGCATCATCAACAATGTGAGACTTGATGTTGTTTTTCATCGATGACAACCACTGCTTCTCCTGACTTTTGAATTTGTCAAGTTTTTTTTGATTTGGTTGTTTTGAGACATGCCTCTACATGCTGGTAGACTGATAGAAGTGCTGGAGTGGACCGCTGGAATGGACTGCTTGAAACGTAGAGCACTTGGCATAATTATAACCAAGTTACTGAGCAACCACCTTTTCAACAATTTTTGAGATCAGCAGTAATTTGGATGTAGGACAGTTATTACTGGGAAGTATGGCAGCTAAACCACGTTTCTTAAGGAGAGGCTGGAAACAGGCTTGTTTGAAGTAATCCGGGACCTGGCCAGACAGAAGAGATTCATTCACAATTTTTAGAAGCCATGGGGCGATGACTTCAAAAACCTCTTTGAAAAACTTGGAAGGCAGAAAATCCAACCATCCATTTTACAGATACTGAGGTTAGTATTGGAATCTATGTTAACTAAATCCTTATGGTTAATGGGGTAAACTCATCCAACACTGTGATGGAGAGTGAAGGCTGTGGTAACAGAGGAAGTAAGCTAGTGGGAGTAATTGATGATTTGATGTTTTCTATCTTTTCACAGAGTACTTTAAAAACTTTACGCAATCATCTACAGACACTCTTCACTGCTGAGGCTTGTTTGCTTTCTTATTTTTAAAAGCCTGAAAAATGCTCAGTTGTTTTCATTCACTCATTTCTAACTACTTTTAATTGCGAACACACAAGACAAGTGACACAATATTGCTAGCATCACAATTGAGTGCCAGAAATATTTATCATACACTGACCTCCGGCCTGTGACATGTGCACCAATCATTGGCATCCAAATGTATTTGAGTCATAGTAAGTGGAAACTGCCAAAAATGCATCTCAGGCACATTCACCAGTAACAAAGAATCTAACGACACAATCTGCTGCTTTTGTCACAACTTTATTTTCAAGCTAGGATAATAAATCATTGGGGGAAAAAACATGTACGCACAGTGTGGGCAGGATTATGGCTCCCAGCACCGCTGCAGAGGGTCATCGTGAACACGGAACCAGACAAGAATTCTACAAAGCAGCCCCCCAGAAGCTGTTTTGACCTACATGTACGAAACTTGGTAGGCACATATAACATCCCAAGGAGCCATGCTCTAAATACAACAGGAAATCAGCCATTTTGAATTTTATGTGCAATGTGCAACTCATTTCCAAGAGTTGTACATCAACAAACCCCTACAGATTAGATCCGAATGACTTCAAATTTTGTCTGTACCATCTTAAGACATTGGACATTTAAAAGTTGCTTAAAGCTTGAGTTTTTGGGAAACCATGTGACCCTGGCAAGCTGTCAAATTTCCATTTGTCACCACCAAACAGGAGGTTGATCAAGCTTCCCAGTACCTTGTTCAGTCTGCACCAAACTTCACATGTTTAAAAAGGTCCAGGCCCAAAGCCAATTACATGCACATAAGGTGTCATGGTGATTGTGCCAATTTGGGGAACAGGAAGTACGTCTCTTCAGACATTTATCTATTAGTTTACATGAAATTTACACGGTGTGGTCAACAATTGATTTACAGCAACATGACATTTAATTAGTGTGTTCTCCAGTGCCACATACTGGGCACAGGAAGTAGTATGAACTGTGTAATAGGTCATTCCAACGCATTCTTCCACACTCGCTGAAGGATATACCATCTTACTACAGCGTGCAGGGTCATACTTTTACAGAGACGGACAGCTACATAAGTCGGTGTCCTGCCAGCACCCAGGAGCTGCGCGGAGGCGCGAGGGCCTGTTCATTGCTGCTTGCAGCTTTAATTCATTTTTATACTTAACAAAAGTGACTGTTATGAACTGTAGTTTTATAGAGTTTTGTGTGGGACCATTTCATGGCTTCCAGGAGTCTTTCCACCGTGAAGTTGCCAGACGACCAGCTGGCAAACAAACAAGATATAATGTGTTAATTAGTGAGCTTCAGAAGCCTCTGCTGCCATGCTCATCAGCATTATTGATGGTGTGGCCCTCTTAGGATTGGAACTCTTTTGGATGGTAGAGGATGTTTTAGGCGTGGTGGACACCTTGTCATGTATGTGTCCAAGAGATGGCCAATGATGTTTATGATGTTTATGACATCATAATCTTTGGATGTTTACTTGCTTATTTTACAAGTTATTGTGTGGCACATTAAAGCATATTAAAACTACACTAAATCCATATATGCTTGTAATGCTACTATAACTCCTGTAAAAGAAAAAGAAAAAAAAAGATGCTGGCAAGGAAAGCAAAGAACAATTATTTCTGTATTAATTACTTTTGCCTTACAGCACATGCACCATGGGACTGTGAGGAAAGTGTTTATGTTGTGAATGTGCACTTAGGAATGAGTTATAGCAGCTGCACAGCATGGCTTTTCTTATTTTAACACACCCAAATGACAAAAATAGAATGTGGTAGATATGGTAGGTAATATCAAATGCAAAAACTGCAGCTGCAGGTTTGGGGTTGCAAACTTAAGAAAGCTGTTGTCTGAAAACAAAAGGAAAATATGACAACACAGCTGTGTATTAAGCTTAAGCAAGCCTAAATGTAACAGGAAGCACACCTTTAAAAATAAACATATAAAATTGCCCAGAACATTTTCCAGAATATACTGCTGAATAAGCAGTTCCCTTTTTCACAGAAAGTCCCATAATAATTAAACACACACATGCCATGAGTATATAAGTCACTTTAACACTCTGTCAGAAAAAAAAAAAAAGATATAAAAGATAGAATACACGCATGGCATCACAGCTGCTTCTAAAACTTGTGGTACTTCAGATACAGCATTGAATTGCACTAAATGCTAATGGAAGCATGGCAACATAAGACTATGATGATATTTTGATAGCTGGTGTAATGTTTGCCATGTTCACCATGTTAGGTTAGCATGCTAACATTTACAATACAAAGTATGGCTAAGGCTGATGGGAATGTCATTTCTTTTGTAGGTATTTGAACCACAGAATTTGACAAAAAGAATGTGCGGTACGTGAATATGTGTCCCAAATCTAATTGCAATCTATGGAATAGTTGTTGAGACATTTCACCAAAGGAAGCCAACACACGTGCCAAAAACTGCAGTTCCTTGAATGGATACTTGAGGCTGGCCCCAGAAGTGAGTCATATCCCATACACCCCCATGTTAAATGTTAATAGTACAGCACAAATAAACATGTTCAAAGCCTGGAATTCAAAATGGTGATAGTCTCTACAGCTAATTTCAACATTCATGACAACTGTACAGGTGCTAAATTTTTATATAACTCATTTGTTTATATTTTATTAAGGCTTAAAGTGACATGCTGTCTGTTAGTTGTCGCCTCAGATCATTCAAGTCACTCAACTTGACCTCTTCTCTATCTCCAGGCTGTCTTCCAAATATGGTCACTTCTGGCCCCAAAAATCCAAGATGGCAACAGCCAAAGTCCAAACTCAAAGCTTCAAATGTTCATAAGGTGATGTCAAAGTAGCTTTTTAGTAGTTACTTTTTTAAAGTAATTTGCCTTCAGTTTAGCAAATACTTTATTTATTTTTTTAACGAATATTTAACTAATGTTGACTTAGCATTTTTTTTTTTAAATGTCTTTGCGGAGCTCTGGTACCTGTTGCACTGTCCGTGTCTGTAATGACTAACAACCAGTCTAAGCTAAATTTTTGTCTTCAGCAAGTGTGTGTTGAACATGTAACCAGAGCAAAAAGGGATCACCCTATTTGGGTTTTTCCAAGGGTTCCATAATGGCCCCTGCCAATTGCACACATGGGTGGTTTTATTCAAGTAGGCCCAAGGTAGGATTCCCATTTTGGGCCTGCACCCACTTGGTATCCAGGTAGCCAGATCCACATTGGCAATTGGCATAGTGCCATTATGAAATCCGTGGAAAATCCCTTACAGGGCCCATTTTTAAGATCATTTACTAATCTGTTATATTCCAAAATAAATTACCTCATAGTGCTTTACTGCCATTAAATTATGTCCACAAAACTATTTTATTGTACCTGATATTTTCCACCTTATCACATTTCTTTGCACTACTGCAGGTGTCAGTATGCAAGCCTATACAGTAGATCCTCCTCTAGAACTGGGGTTACAATATGTGTAACCATAGTTTATCGTTTTCTGCACACAGTCCATTCATAGTATCCAGCACAATCATGGAAAATACTGTCATAGACATGTAACTAAATCTGTAATAGCTTGCTTTTGAGACAGTTCATTTTGTAGGATATAATTCCTGGAAATGTAAACTAAACAAGCCTGTACTTCAATGCAGAGGACAATGAACATTTTAGAAACTTTGTTGGTCATTTTCGTTCAAGTTTGAGTTTGTCATTTCAGTAAACTCGTGCCAGAGTTGGTATTAAATATTGTGAGCCTGAAGGCATCATCTTTAGTGGCATGCCATTTGAGAATCCATCACAACTGAGTTTATCCATGCATCCACCCCATAATAAAATGCGAGCATTCCCTAAAAATAATCAGAAAATACCATCACTTCCCACTCAATTTCATCAAATCTGCCTCTTAAGCATCTCCACCCGCTGAGCAGCCTTACGAGAGCTGGAGGGCTTATATTAATTGACTGTAAGGGCTCAGTGTCGCTGCAGTGTCCCTGGTTGAAAGAAAAATAAACTAGAATCATAACTCCTGTCCAATTCCTCAATGTCCTTGGTTGGGTAAATCTTCAGGAAAAAACATGACTTACTGAGTGGCGTATTATCCATTTAAGTCTTCTTGACTGAGTGAGGTTAGAGTGGGTGGGGGGTGGTCGGGGTGTAATAACCCACAGCTGGCTTTGCTGCAAAGTGCTATCACACTGGCTGCCTGAGGAAAGCTATATTTAGTGGGTGCTAAGTAATAACTAAGTACAGTGAAATGATCCAGCTACGGTAATGATACAACAAGGTGACAACCAGATATTGGGGGACTTAATTACGTTTGGGGCGGCAGTGAAAAGCCACAGTTGCCAGATCTCTGGTCTGTGTTTGTTCGACGCTAGTGACTCGCTGTCACGTTAACCCAAATCTAACAATATCTTAACAGTGTACTTAGTGTACTTAAAGACCCACTTTGTTTCATGACCTTCTGCTGTGTTTTATCTGTGAGAAGATGAAGCTTATTTTAGTGCAATACCAACCTCAGCTTATGTACAGGAAAATAACTGCATCTATAAAAAGACTACTTGCCATAAATCATTCGTAAATGCCTTCATGTATCACAATTTTAATGCATTCTGCCTCTAACTAGACCAACATGTTTCCCATCAAATTAAAGGGTAATAAGAAGGCCTGAAGCAACGTTTGTGTAGTGTCTGATGTACTTAAGGCCCACCGCAAGACTTTCACATTTCACTGACATTTAGATAGATAATGAGTAACAATCTTAGTCTTTAAATCCCCTTGTGAATCTTATGGCATTTAAGTCTATTTTTTCCCTCCTGTCTTTTTAAATATTTGATGAGGATGTTATCCAGAGCGGATATTCCTGGCAATGGCTTTGACCACTTCATCATACCTCCTCTTTCCTTTACACTTACCCAGGTACAGTATGCTGCTCTAGTGCCTTTTCTCACCTTTACATCTGAGAGGCATGATTCAAAGTGGGACTGGGTAAAATGAAATGATCACCAAACACCTCAATATCAATGTTGTGATGAGATTGTAGGGTTGACTACTGATGCTATCACAAAATATTTACACAGTGATATTTTTGATAATCATCATTAATATGGATATAATGACTGAGTGGCTAAAAGCAAACAACAAAACAGCGCGAACAGTCTTGTCACTTCGGAAAATTATATCACTTTTCTGTAATGCAGCCTTTCAAACTGGAAAAAGACACAACATGTTCAACATCTTAGACCATATGTAGTCTCATATCACGATATCGATATAATATTACATTGCCCAGCAATAATTCAAAGCCAAGGTAAAGTCATTTCCTGTCTAGTCTCTTTAAACAGATATCTGCATATCAGTGGCAATTGCTCTAAGACTGCAAGGGAAGCTCAGCTTCCCCTAAAATGTCAAAAAATAAGTGGTCAAATATGTACTGTTGTGTTTACATTTCATTGACTAAGAATGCGTTCAACTTTTGTTCAGAATCAACTTCTTATCGCAGGTCACTGACGCAACTTTCTTCTCATTCATTCCCTTGGCATCACAGTACATTAAACAGTGGAGGCTCAGCGTCCAAAGACTTTAATGGGGAAGCATAGAGTGGGTTGTTCCACTGCAGCGAAACTAGACAGTCATTGGATAAATGCTCGGTTTTGTCCCGCCCATTGGACGCTTAGCGCCTCTGGGGGTCTATGGGGCAGTGGGCTGGCCTCGGCTGGCCTGGACGCTGGGCTTCTGCATGATGATTGGATGATCTGTCTGAGGCTGAATCCCTTTTTGATTGACAGCGAAATGAGCGAATCAGCGATCTTGAGATATAAACCACCACCGGAGCATTTTTCAAGTTTCATTCCGTTGTTCCGAGTTGATCTGGAGACTTTTCCAATCCTCTTAGTGACTTTTTCTTTGTTAAAAACGACTAGCGACAAATCTAGCATCTTTTTCTGGTGTTATTGGAGACTGTACTCGTGTTTGGAGACTCTGACTTCTGTCGCTCTGCAGTTACTATCCCCAACCAGCAGCGGGTGCTGCTGTGAGCCACTCCACCGTCCCAAAGCACTCACAGGCGGTCACACTAGCCTCGCGCAGCAGCCCCAGAGGGTAGAATTTACGTATAAATAAACGGACACATTTTATGATGTAGGCCGAAAATGAGCTTCCCCTCCTTGAAAGACTAGCAGCCGCCACTGCTGCATATGTATTCAGAATCTGTAGGTAACAAGACAAGATTTTGGTACTGGAAGTGATCTAGTTTCCATTTGTAGTCTGAGTATTCACTAGTTGCATTTGAAAGGCAGGTAAACAGCCTGCATGAAGAGGCGCAACGCATGGGCCATTGTACTATCTCTGAACTCGGCTAAGGCTGATGACAAGTTAGATTTATAATTAGCTTTTGAAAATGTATCTGCATTTATATGCAGATATCTGTTTATAGTAGGGATGCACCAGTTGTGAAATTCTGGGCCAATACCAATGTTTAAAGTAACAATTTTGCTGATAGCTGATACTGATGGCGTTTTTGTTGTTGTTAATTTTGTTTTTGTTGTTATTTATTTCCTGTTTCTTTTTCCAGGGAAACAAAGAAGTCAGCAGTTAGCTCCAGCCAGCGGTTGCTAACAGCTAACATTAATGTACTCTCCTCCTGCTGATGTCAACACAGATTTGTTGTTTACAATGTGGCTTTAGCAGGGTAACAATTGTGTGTATCCCCTGATGTGTTGATATTGAATTTACTGTGTCCTTTCTTCCTGGGGAACATCTCCATTCATTCCAAACACCTTTTTATCGTTTTAGTTTTGAGATATCTTTGTTCTTCACAGAATTGATGTGACCCATCAGAAAAACAATGGCCATTGCCATCGGTGAATGTCATCTTATTTGCAGATTGGCCAATGACAGTCAACAAGGCGAATATAGGCCAATGCTAATGGTTGGCCAATAAATCGGTGTACCCCTGGTTTATAGAGATTAGCCAAAATGACTAGGGCATGAAAGACAAAGTCTTGACCTGGAGATTCCGCTGGCTATACCAGATCAAGCCAAAATATTGGCCCTAACCCAAAGTTACTTCCTGTCAAACACAGAGGTGACAAGATCATAATGTACCACACTGGCCAAAACTGATTTTCTACCACTGATTGCCCTCTTCATAACTGATGCAGTTTAATCAATGCAAGTGTGCATTTGGTTTAATGCATATTTTATGTATTTTTCTGGGTGATGATGTCACTTAGCAGCACTGAGGAAAAAGGATTGTTCAGTTCTTGCCAAAAGTCTTCTTGGATATATAAATCCTGCCTCTTAGTTTTCATCAAAGAACAAATTCTAAAGCCATTTATTTATCAGACTTTTTATGATAAACTACCAAATAACCACAAAAACAAATATTTGTTTGTATTTATCGTGCTTCCTTTTTTAAATTCAGAATTCCCCCCAGGTCAGGTCTACAGCGGCAGCTCACAGCTACCTTACACAGCTCACTGCCTGTGGTCATCAGTGCAGCTGGCTACATATTCGATGTGACATCTCCTTCCATCTTCTAATGAATTTTTTATGTCTCTTCCTCTCTCGCTCGCACGCAGACGGGGCTCGTATCAGCCCCCTTCTGTAAAACTATGCTACTGTAAATGACAGTGTTGCCTTTGGAATCTGTGACCCTTCTGTTCTGCTATGGCGATAGATCGCTCTACTGTAGGTTCCTCACTGATTGGATTGTCCAGAGACATTGTAATGCACAGTGTCGGAGCATTCACAAGATAATTTACAATCATCGTGTTTCAGATACAAACTTGTGCTTGCAGGGAAGGAGAAAATCATGCCAAACATAATAAATATCCATGAAATTATTTTTCTGATTAGGAATCCTGCATGTATGTCTAATCCTAGACACCATTATACAAGCAGCACTCCAGCAAGGGATATTTTTTCCTTATGCATCCCCTGTCTGGTGATATTGATTTGACAGAAAGACAAACTTCTGGATTTTACTCTCCGCTAAACTGACAGTTTGATGCCACGCTTGTGATGTGCATATCTGAACATGTTATAATGCACTCAGGTATTGACAGCTGTATTGATTTTCAGGGCCTCTGCAAAAGATCATTCAAAGAGGAGTAATGGGATAATCTGCTGGCCATACACATGCAGCTGTTGTACCTCGATGGAGAAATAAGATATTTTATCTGCTCATAAGATTCTTAATTTCTTCTCTTTAAACAGCTGAAGATGTTTGTGTAGTGTAGACTATAGAAAAAACAAAGATCTTTTTAAGTCCAATATTTAGGCTATTCAAATGGAGCTGTGGAGGAAAACTATTGCATAATAGAAACGTCTTATCTAATTTAAAAAAATAAGTTTAATATAATAAATGATTTATTTAAAGGCACTGTATTATGTAAGGTACTACAATAAATTTGTCACTTGACGAGAACTGAAATGACTAATTGAACATGATAACTGATTAGTTGGTAAACAGACAAATTGTTGGCAACTATGTTGATTATCAATTAATTGTCCCAAATGGTCCCTAGTTCCAGCGTCTCATGTGACCTTAAGCTTGCGATAGTCATTTTTTCAGCCTAGTAGCCAGATGAAAATGTTGGCATTGTACGTTTCTGCAAACCATAGATACACTACATTTGTACATTTTACACCTATCATATCAGTATTTTTAAAGTGACATAGTTCTGATTACATGTAAATGCAACCACACCCCTCCATTCCGAAGTCGATGAATACTGGTGCTTGGTCAGTAACTTCCGGCGCCAACAAAAAAAATGCCGTCCTTCATGTGATTAGGTTGCCGTTATTCTGTATTGATGCTCGGAGGCATCGGGGGAAACGCGGCTGGAACACCACATAAATTAGTGGGCAAAAGTCCCAGTAGAGTAGGCAGGAGGGGTCGTGGATGGAACCAACAACCACCGGCTTTCACCTGGGGAGGGGTGTTCACTTTCTGTATTAATGTAAAGCCAAACCCTGTCCTTTTTCCCTAACCAACCAACCAACTGTGTGTGTTGGCCAAACATAACCTTTGCCATCAGGAGCTGGAAAGGATGGTGGATGTCGTGTCACTGAGGCAAGACAGTTGCCAAGCTGCACATCACTGTTTGAGACCACAAAAACAACACGGTTGTTTTTTAGTGAGACATAGCAACATTTCAAGCTGTGATTGTGCCACTGAAAGCGGATGTTTTAAGCCAAAGCATGATCTTTTCTTCACAATTAACCAAGCTATTTTTCTTAAACATAACCACACGTCAACCACGTTTCAACATGTCCGCCACATTATAACCTACAAATGTTACATAACCATTGTTTGCAGAAACATACAGTGCCAACATTTATTAAAAAAAACAATCAATCACGATAATAACTGGCAGATTAATAATAATTGATGATGACTGTTATCATTAGTTCCAGCCCTACACTTAATTATCATTTTTTATCAAGAAAGAAAAAACAGATAAAAACACTGTGAATGAGCCAAATACAAGTTGTTGAAATGATAAAAACTACCAAAAAGCCATCTCTAAAATGCTTCACATACAGCATGTGACTAAACTGTTCCATTCTGCCATTGCTCCCTCTCCTCTGCACCAGGTCACATTAACATTGTGGTTATTTCTGTAACAGTCCCATCATGTCTGAATAAAGCTCAAACAAACATTATGTCATGGAAACCAAAAAGTGGCTGAAAATCCATCTACTTAACAGATACATGAACCGATATTCCATATGGACATAGCATGCATTCCATATCTAAAATGGGAAAAGGGTTACAGACATTGTCAAGCCCATCAGAGTAAAGTTTGGCTTGAGAACTTAAGTGGAAAGAGAAGAAATGGCACTGCTACTAACTCTTAGTGTTTCCTTGAAACCCACTGTCTGACTGCTGCCCTTAGTTTGTATGTATGCCTCATGTCTGCCTGGGTTTCCTCCCACATCCCAAACACATGCAGGTTAGGTGAATTGAAAACACTCAAATACCCACAGGCGTGAATGTGAGTGTGATTTTGTTCGTCTGTGTGTGTTAGCCAGGGCGTACTCCTGCCTCTTGTCCAAAGCATGCTGGGACAGGCTCTTGCCCCCCCGCCACCCTAAAGAGCGGTTTAGAAATGGATGGATAATTTTCCTTGGGGACTCTCTTTTCACAGTGAAGCCAAGTTATTATTAAAGCTTGTGAACATCATGAAGGAAAAAAAAAAACAGAGTTTCACAGCAATATATAAAAAGCCTGCATCCCCCCACAGCTGGCGGCCCCTGAGAATTCCCTCCATCCCTCACAAAATCTACCTTTCAGCAAGTCGCCGAGCTGTTTGCTGACAAAAAGAACAACGGAAAAGTACTGCTTCTTTCCACTGTTCTTGATGTAATAGTATAACTGGTGTTTCCTTTACTTCCCTGTGCAGTATGAGGAGTGGAATGGTGATGTGCCTTTCATTCCTCAACCTGACAGTTCACCATTGATCATTTATCAAGCTGGGTGCTTGCCAGACCCATCGATTGAGCGGGGGGAAATAAAATAAGACTTGTGGAAGTGAAGTATGCTCCTTAGTGAACATACGAGCAAAAACGCCTGATGAAATTTCACACTATGCTCCTCTTCCCTGCTCAGTGTTGTAGGAGAATGCTGAGTGTAAATGAACTGTACGTGGCAGAAGGCAATTGATTATGTGTGTGTGTGTGTGTGTGTGTGTGTGTGTGTGTGTGTGTGTGTGTGTGAGAGCCTGTGAATGTGAACACATGCCTGCATGTGTGTCATCATGTGTTCCTGGCTTTGTGCATGTGTGGCTCGTTTGACTGTACATGAGTAATTCTCAAACTCCAGCTGACTGGCGCTTCTTCTTCTTTTCTTGTGTGTGGCGGCAGGGTATTCTGCCAGGTCTGCAGAGGAGCATGCAGGGATATTGTGCCGGGTTAAGTGGCCCAGAATCTAATCACTCTAATGTCTGTTGCAGCCCTACATCATAGTCACCGGCTGGACCGCAACGCCTGGTCTGTCCTTCAAAAAAGGGAAGCTTTTCACGACTCCTTCCATATTGTAATTATTCCAACTGGATATGAGCTATTGCACTTATTGGCTGGGGCAAGCCACCGGCTGCTTCCTCTTTCATTGGCTGCCTGGACACCTCTGTGCTGCCTCCCATTGGCTGCCTGGAGGAGAGTGGGAGGAGAGCTCACCCCATCCTCCCCCTGTGGCAGAGCGTGTAAATGTAAAGACTCTTTCTCTGCCTATTATCTGAGTGACTCGGGGTTTTGGTGTCTGCCTCCGAGCGCGTGTGTGTGTGTGTATGTTGGAGGGAGAAAAGAGATAAAGAGAGAGAGAGTAAGGGAGGGAGAGGCAAGCAGCGTTTCTTCTCCCCCCTTTAGCCTCCCCGTCTCCCTGCTCCCTGTCACTCCATCCTTCCTCCCCTCTCCTGGACCACCCTCCAGCCCTGCTTCGAGCCGGACCGAGACCCCCTACCACCCAGACCACCCCGGGACCCTTTGACTCTCCTCACTTCTCCGTCCCACCAACCAACACCTCTGAGCAGGTAAGACTCTGCTTGTTTCAGCCGGCACTGAGGCTTTAAAAAGTACTTCCCGCCTCTCCTTCTGCTCTTGTTTTTGGTTTCTTTACGCTCACTTGTCTCTGTTCTCTCTGGCCTCTCTGTCTCTCCTGTATGCATATTTCAAGTTTTCCCTGCAGCACTTTTGTCCCTCTCAGAAAAGTGACACAGTTACAGGAGATGATATCAGTGAGGTCACTGTATTTTTCTTCTCCCTCTGATATCAACTCCCCGTCCTCCTCCCTCTCTACCCCACAATCTCTTCATCTTCTCTCCTCATGTCTTTTGCAATCTCATACCCTCCGGCTCAGCGTGTGCAAATTCACTGGCAAAGTCTTTTATTTTTAAGTCTGCCTGGAGCACAAGTTGACAAGAACAACATGCTGTGTTTTGGTTATGGAAAATGCATCTCTAATTGATTTTTCAAAAGTGTTTATGTTAGTTGGTGACAGCTATTTATAGGTGCTGACGCGCCAGGCACACGTGCTTTTCACTAGGCCACTTCCCCTAATGCCGGGACAGAACACAGGACTGTCCACTGGCTCCACAATGCATGACATTGCACAAAGTGGAATGACTTTACAAGGCAGGGACTTGCTTGATTGAATCAAGCAATCTTTCCAGTGAGAGAACTCCAATATTAACATGGCCCATAAAGCATTCCTGGCAACAGCAGAGACAAAAAAAAAACAAAAAAAAACTGCTTAGTTCTCCATCCGCACATCCTGTACTTTACCAGGAAGGGGAAGTGGAGTGTGAGTGTGTGTGTGTGTGCATGTGTGTATTTGTGAGGGAGACAGAGATACTGCTAAAGTGCTTTAGACATCAATACTGCCAGCCCTGGAGTTTTAAAGCCACTCTATCATATCTGAAAATTGGACCTTACAACAATGTCAACAACTGAGGAAATGCTTCTCCTGGTGTGGTGTTTTGTTTCTGTGGAGGGGTTCTGTGAGGAGGTGGGTGTTTAAATACGACTGAGGAAAAAAGATGGATGGAGGTTTTTAATCATATTTTATTTTATCATATTATTTACATTTGTGAATAGCATCTGTTTTCCAACAATTATCTAAAAAGCGACCAGGGTTCATGTTTGCTTTTAAAGTCTTTAGATAATTCAGTTTAAAAAGACAGTGTTAGTATAATCCAATCACACATTGAGTCTGCTGCCTTATTTAAGGCACTTTAATTTGTGTTATTAGGGCTGCAAACAGCGATTATTTTCACTGTCAATTAATCTGTCAGTTATTTCCTAAATTAATTGATTAGCTGTTTGGTCCAAAAAAAGTCAGAAAATGGTGATCAGTGTTTCCGCAAGCCCCAAAATGACATCCCCAAATGTCTTATTTTATCCACAACCCAAAGATAGTCAGTTTATTGTCATAGAGGAGCAAAGAAAGAGATAATTATTACATGTTTTATCTTTTAAAAAAAATGACTTAAACCAATTAATCTATTAATTAAATTAGTCTGAGATTAATTTAATAGTCTACACCTAATAGATTCATCATTACAGTTCCAATGTTTGTTGTATTTTTGTTATGCAATCTTGTTAAGTTTGCCTGTGACTTTCAACTTAAAAAGAAGCTGGCCTTCTCTCTCAGACAGTTTGACCTTTCTCTCTGTGATAATCATTTTCTAATTTACACAAAAAGAGCATCTGTGGCAAAGCATCTTGGGAATGAGGGTCTTCCCATCAGGGCTGCCTCGAGGGAGAGCAGCTTTCACTGAAAGGCTTTTATTGTGGTAGTTTTTGTGGAACAAGTGAGTGGGGGAAAAAAAAAAGGAAATCCTTAACGATTAAAATCCAACTCTGAATGTCACTTTGATTTAGCATATTTATGATGTGTTCTTTATTTTATCTTAATATAAATATGTCAGTGAAGAGCAGATTTATGATGTTGTTGGCAGCAGTCACATACTCATGCATTCAGGTGTTGGGCTGTTGTTAGTTTATTAGGACGTGTAAATTGGCTGCCTTTACTTCTTGAAGAAACATGCAGGTGTTTGTCTGCACTTACCCCTCAGATGCTCTGCTGGCTCTGAGCCAAACGCTGAAGCAAAGTCACAACTGCTCGTCCTCCTTTGTATTAACCCAGACTCATTTTCATGTATCATCACAAAAAGCATGTTGACAGGAGGCCTTTAAACCTTAACAGAGCCCAGGCTGGATGCTTAGTTATGTTGCTCATTGAACAAAAACACAAATAAAGGAGAATAGTCTTACGTCAAGCACTCGCCTATTTTTATGAATGAATGGATGACGCAGTGTCTCAAAGGAAATTTTTTTCATAGTTTTTGAGAGAGGCTCTTTCCCAGTAACACTAAAAACATTTCATCATTCAGGTCTGTGACAACTTGAGGTCACAAACCTTAAACTGCTTCCGAAATTGATGATTTTTAAATCACCATGAGTAACAATGTCCAGGTTTTGTCAAGGATTTTCAATGTTGGTAAAAAAAAAGTCACTGAGAGAGCCAAAGAACATGAAAGAAAATAAAATGGCCTTGCTGTGCAAACATAACAGTTTTTTTTCTCACCGCATGAACCCAGTAGCTCTTATGCGGCCATATTTAATGCACTTACTGCACGTCAACTCTTTCAGTGTAAGCTCTCATAAGAATGCATACATAAAATCCCTTGTAGAATGAGATATTTATGAGCCTCAGTGATGTGTTTGCTTTTGCACTTGCATGCCTTCATAAGCCACTGCTTTAAGCTTAAGTTGAGCTGCATGCAGTTGATGCAGACAATGAGTGTGGCTCACCGTGTCAGACCAGTTTTACACTTTCACATCACATAATGCCACAGATGTCAGTTTGGGGCACTAGGTGTTGTGAAGGTTTGGGAATTGATTTGAGCAAAACAAACAAATGAAGTGTTGAAGTGGCAGCATGTGAAATGTGAGCAGGCAGGCTTTTGTTTTTCAAATAATGTCGTTGAGAAAAGACAGGGATGAAAGTGAGGGTGGCACACGACTTACCGGTCGATCATGGGCTACTTGCTCGTAATTATTCAGTGAATCCTCACTAATTATATATGAATGTATATATTCTCTATAAATGCCCTCCTTTAAATTCATTTTCAGCGTGTTCCTGTTTCCACCGCTAATTTTCCATTTGGAACAACCACACTATAAAAAGATGGATCACATGTATCCAGTATATTCAGTAAGCCCTGCTTCCTTCTATGTAAAGCCAACGCTCTGCGAGCAGCTGGCCCTTTGTGCCTTGGCCCTTTCGAGCCGTTCCGGATCTCCCGCTGGCCTGGCTCAGGGCACAGAGTGTGCTGGGAGTTGCCTGGGTAGGGACTGGCTCAGTGTGAAAAAGGCCACTGACACTGACTGACTGCCGTCTTGGTCGCTGTCACAGAATGATGGAGGGCAAATGGACACAGACAAAAGTGGTGCAGAGGAATTACTGGGTTTGGTCTGTTGGGTGCTGACTTGAGAGATGATACAATGGAAAACTGACTGTACACTGGCATCTGCTTTATAGGAAAAAAAGATCTTCATGGGCTAAATCAGTTTTATGCAATTTATGAATTAAAATTTGGTGAAATAAAATGTGTCATCTTAAACAACTCAAAGTCAAAAAATATATATATATATATTTTTTTTATAGAAACACAGCTCAAAGAAAATATAGTACATCATTTATAGCACAAGTTATATCTTGATGGTTGATGTATATCGCATAATAACAAAAATCCAGGAATGTATCCGCTTTTTATTTTGAATATTAAAACATGTGTAAATTAGATTTAAAAGTCAAAACAAAAACCTGCGTAAACTTTTTATGGGTTTTTTAATTACTTTAAGGTTGTTGACAGTTTGGTTTGCCTTTCCAGAGAGTCAGACAGCAATTTCTGCAAACGATAGACTGAAATATTAATATTTATTTCTAGATCTTTTAATTTGACTTTATTTATCATTATTTCACATCAGGTACTGAACTTTTTTATTGAGTATTTTTCAGATTTATTTAATTTTAATCATATTCAGTGGATTTCATAGGCAGACTGTACTGTACTATGACTAATTTCTCAAAAAACATCTCATAACTAAAAGATGCTGTGGGTGCTTTCTATCTTGATCCTTATTTTTACCCCTTCTCAGTTCCTTTAGTAAGAAAGCTTTCATATCAGCAGATACTTAACTTCCCATAGCTTGACACGTTAAAGAACTTATAGACAAACATTTCCGTGGTATCAAAAGAAAAAACATTGAGGCTTACAATACTTCTCAAAGGCAATCAGTATTTAGTCTATCTTTATCTCCACCCCTGGTGTCACTAGGACCCCAGGGCAGTCTTTGTATTGTAACTTGACACAGAGGGGGTCAGTGGTTAGGTTTCAGGCAGAGCATTGGTGTGTCTGTGTCACTCTGCAGTTACACCTCCAAAACACTAGTCGATGGTGGGGTTTCTGTGAAGTGATATGTGGTTTAGTTGATTCAAAGCACACCCAAAATACACATTAAACATGGCTTAATAGTGACAATTTCAAGCATAAGTACACAAATCAGCTACATTATATTTGGCCGGATTCACACACAAAGCTCTTTATCTGGACACATTTTCCCCACAAATGCAACATGTGAATGTTATTAGCCAGAGCCTATGGCATTTTGCAGTGTATGAATTAGCTTAGCGGCTAGCAGGCACTTCCTTTATTCATATGAAGCCAGGGACAACAGCAACATTTAACAAAGTTAATGTTACAAAATTCGGGTCCATTACAACTCACAACATTCACTGACAAAACAACTGTCTTGTACTAAAAACGTTTTCCAAACAAATACATCATGCTAACGTTATTAGCGCCAGTCTATGGCATTTTACATTGTATAAATTAGTCGACCAACTAGTGGAGATTTCCTCTAACCATACGAAGCCAGGATAAATCATACACAAGACTTAAAATGCTATTTTGTTGAGGATTTATTGCTCTCGCAGTTTATTGTTTCTTATCTGTGAAATAAAGATAAATAAAAGCTTTGTTTCCACTGAGGGAAATGGTTTCAGCTTACAAAAATAGGAGGGCCGCGTCACTGCGCCGTGTAGTTGCATTTCTTTGGAGGGGTACATCAGACTACGGTGTAGGGCATGGCATTGGCTCTGCATTGACCCAGAGCCTATGCTGTAAGTACAGTGTCAATATGACGCAGAAGCATCAATCCCAGCATCAAAATTACTTGGTTGTGGTTAGGAAAAAATCATAGTGGACGTTCACAAGACTAATGACTGATGTGACAAAATTACTCAACATAGACTTTTAGTTTCACACTGGACACAAACACCAGTCTCCTGGGTCAAAGTCCTGTGCTTGTTGGACCCGTCCACCTCCCTTTCCTCTCACCCTTAAGCCTCCTACAGACTGTGAGATTTTAGAGATCTTATAAGTTTAGTGCAGGCTAAAGTGAATGAGCAAGGCTTCAGCTGCCACAACTCCACAAGGTTTCCCTCTTTGCTGGAATCCCACACATTTCTTTAAGCAATTTTTGCCTCCACGGCAAGTTGCTGTCTGCCTGTTTGTTTGGGTTTAGTGCCGGTGCGTTATTTCATGATGCATTTCTATTGGTTGGTTTGTAGATGTACATTGTAACAGCAGTCACACATTGAGATGGTCATCACAAATTTCTGACACTTAGAATTTCATTCTAGGCTGTCTTTGATTGCAAGATTGTGATAAGGCCATCCTTGAACGTCTCTCGCTGTACGACGTAGGACCACTGTTTCAGAGCCAGAACCAAAGACGTTACCACATTCCTTTCTTCAAATTGCACAGTGTATGCCAGGTGTAAGATGACTTTGTCGCTCTTTATATTAGATCAATAGCTTTGACTATAATGATGGTTTTACATTGGAGTTTGCTGACAGCCCAGTGTGGCTTATAAAGATGCTAAATTGTGCTAGGTGTGTCCATATCTGACGCCAAGGGCCACTGACTTTGTCAGTCCGTGTACCGTATTCTTTTGACGTGAAATATGATCACCTGATTAATTATACTGATTATCTGGTTCAGCGCAGCATATATGGGCTAATAAGTTAGGGTAAAAGGATTGAAATTAAAAGGGTTCACCACCTGAGGTCATGGCTGGATTAAGACCTCGATGTAACCCTGGCTGTTTAAGGTCTCCTCTCCCACCCACTTGAACAATCACACCATCAGTAGCTCAGCAGCTTACTGCACAGGCTGTATAGCATTAAACCTTGTATTTTAATCTTAATTCAACTTGGTACACCAATGAAAACAAAGATCCATTACAAGAGTTTATCAACTTTAGTTCTTCTTGTCTGATTTACAACTAGATATGTCACTGCTGGTACTGTACCACTATAATTCTCACTGACTGCTTGCACTTGTTGAAACTGCCAGTTTTGTTCTGCCATCACTATGATCTAACTCCGCTCCCTTTGATTCAGTAAAGAATTTGAAGATTGCAGGAATGATAAAGTCACTAATTTACATTTCCTTTTTTTCTTGCTCGGTGAACACCTTCCATCTTCATTAGGATGAGAAAAGAAAAGATTACTAGAGGGTGGTAGCTCCACGGTGGGCAGTGAATGTGCTAAGGAATGCCATTTGACACAGACCTGTACACCCATAGCCATCTTCACAGCTCAACCTGTAACAGTGTGTTGTTTTTGAAAAGCTCTAGTTAGTGTCAATGGGTGTGTTTACATGGACATGAATGACTGTTTCATGAGGCTTATCCAGGTTATGATTGTATTTGGGATATAATATTAACACGAGCACAGAGTAATGGGGTTTATTCATATTGCCCGTACACATAAATAATACTAGTAACACAGTTACTTATTACTGGGAGATGAGAGCAACAGGAAATATCAAACACTACACTGTACAATGCAGATAAAAAGTATTCACCCCCCTTGGATGTTTCACGCTTTTTTGCTTTTATACATGAAATCATGGTCACTATAATTTGGCTTTTTTGACAAAAATTGACAATAAAAACAAACTATTTAATATCAAAGTGAAAACAGATTTTTACAAAAATATATAAGGTAAAGTAAATGATTGCATAAATATTCACCCCTGTCAGGTCAGTATTT
Source organism: Epinephelus fuscoguttatus (assembly GCF_011397635.1). NCBI lineage: Eukaryota > Metazoa > Chordata > Actinopteri > Perciformes > Serranidae > Epinephelus > Epinephelus fuscoguttatus. The sequence goes on along the minus strand of NC_064764.1, from coordinate 9,179,252 downwards.
AGTAGATGCACCTTTGGCTGCAATCAAGGCACTGAGTCTGTGTGGATATGTCTCAGTCAGGCTGACACATCTGGACACTGCATCTGCAATTTTTCTTCATTCTTTCTTGCAAAACAGCTCAAGCTCTGTCAGGTTGCTCAGGGATCGGGTGTGAATAGCTCTGTTCAAGTCCAGCCACAAATTCTTGATTGGATTGAGATCTGGGCTTTGACTTGGTCACTCCAGAACATTCACCTCATTGTCTTTGAACCATTTCTGTGTAGCTTATGCTGTATGCTTGTGGTCGTTGTCTTGCTGGAAAATACATCTTCTCCCAAGTTGTAGTTGTCTTGCAGACTGAGTCAGATTATCCTCCAGGATTTGACAGTATTTTTCTGCATTCATGTTCCCCTCTACCTTTACAAACCTTCTAGGGCCTACTGCTGAGAAGCATTCCCAGAACGTGATGCTGCCACCGCCATGCTTCATGGTGGAGATGGTGTGTTTGTGGTCATGTGCAGTGTTTGGTGTTCACCAAACATAGCGTCTAGTCTGATGGCCAACTTTTGTCTCATCAGACCAAAGAACCTTCTTCCAATTGACCTCAGAGTCTCCCACATGCCTTTGGGCGAATTCCAGGCAAGATTTCATATGAGCTTTTTTTAAAAGTGGCTTTCCCTTTGCCATTCTCCCATACAGCTTCAACTGGTGAAGAACTCAGGCAACAGTTGTTGTATGTACAGTCTCTTCCATCTGAGCCACTGAAGCTTTTCAACTCCTTCAGAGTGGTCGCAGGTGTCTTGGTGGCCTCCCTCACCAGTCTTCTTCTTGCCCAGTCACTCAGTTTGTGAGGACGGCCATTTCTAAATGATGGATTTAACTGAACTCTGTGGGATTTCCAGTGAGTTGAAATCTTTTTGTAGCCATCTCCTGACTTATACTTGAAATTGTAGCAGGAATACTGATGAACCAGAGACTGGACCTCCCAGACACATGTGTTTTTATACTACAATGACTTGACACGCATCAAATGCACTCAGGCGATGTCCATTTCACTAATTGTAACACTGCTGGCATCAACTAGCTGAACCTCTGTTGAATCAAGTCAGTCATATTAAAGGGGGTGAATATTTACAAACACTTATTTTACACTATATATTTTTTAATTAATTGTAAAGCTAGTTTGTAAAAATCTGTTTTCACTTTGACATGAAAGAAGCTTTTTTTTTTTTCAAATTCCAGCTATAGCTACTACTATATTGACCATGACTTAATGTATAAAAGCAACAAAAGCGGAAAACATTCAAGGGGGGTGAATACGTTTTATAGGCATTTTACATTTACTACCACTATGCCACTTAACTGTTTATTTCTTCTCTGCTTTGATCGGCATCAGCTGTCTGCTCCGACCACCGTCTCTCTCAAACACACACACACACACACACACACACACACACACACACACACACACACACACACTATGTACTAAGCTAATGTTATTCCTGAGAGGAGCTATGCTGCTGTTATAACTCTGTTCTCCACTTAAACCAGTGCCAGCGTTTCACTGCCACCACGCAGGACAAAGGAGCAGAAAATACACGGCCTCTTTTATTACTGGAAGACAAAATCCATTTCTTAATCACTTCAGAAGTGAGACACTTTTGGGGCGTCGGTAGCATAGTGGATAGTGCCGGCGCCCCGTGTACAGAGGCGATGCCTCGCTGCAGCGATCGCAGGTTCGACTCCGGCTTGCAACCCTTTGCTGCATGTCAACCCCCACTCTCTCTCTCTCACCCAATTTCAATCTGTCCTGTCCATTAAAGGCAAAAAGCCCAAAAAAAAATCTTAAAAAAAAGAAGAAGAAGTGAGACACTTTCATTGCCGCCATTGTTTGTATTTCTGTTACTTGGCAGAAGCCACACCTGTGCAGGCAGTCGGTGGTGCCAAGTACTGTCATCACAATAAGGTTGTGCATGCAACAGTTTCTTGGTTTTTTGTTGTTGTTGTTTTTTCTCGCAGCACTCCAGGTTAGGGCTGTCACTTTTCCCAAAAATTAAGATTTCAAGATTGAATGAATTTGAAATTACATACAATTCATAGCTCAAGTTCCATCATTAGATCCTGAAACCCCTCTCCTGAAACAATACCAATGGGCTGCATATCCTTGCAAAGAAGTCTTGCTATCCTGGCAGTGATAACATTTTTATGAGTTTCTGGCAAGGGGCCTACTGAAGCTGATTGTGCTGAGTAGTAGGCAGTCAGACGAGGTTGCGCAGTGCTCTTGCTCCATTCATCTATGACGCCTGCGCTGCCTCACTTGGGGGGCAAGCTAACATTAGCTGATGAGTCCACAGATTTGTCGTTATCGTAGAGTAAGACAGCTGCTTTGTACATAGTCCACAAACAGCCTTGTCTTTGTTAGTTACTCTTCCATCTATGGTGTAGGACTCAAAATACTTCCACACAGTGCTTCTCAGATGCTTTTGCGTCGTGATTGTCCACTCAGGACAGTTTTGCATGCCAGTGTCCTGCATTTTCATAGCAAACAACAACCTTAACGGGTGGGCTGGGTTTTGAGGCTAATATTAGCAGTGGCCAAACAGTGATATTACATCGTCATATGATGCCCTATGGACCAAAATGTTTTCCCATTGACTTATATGGCAAAAGAGAGGTCTGTAAATCAATGGATACATTTTTTGAGCATTACAGCCCCAGCAAAAAATTACTTGTTTCACAAGTAACTGTTCAATCCGATAAGAATTGGAAAGTCACAGGAAACAAACACAGGAAACAGCAAGTAGCTGGCTCAGATTGTGTAAGTCTAAAGTGTACCTGTAGGGGCTGATAGGGATGAATGGAGCCTCGCCTCCATCGCTGTATCCACTTCTCTTTATACATCCATCATCTTTACTTAAGCTTTGTTTACTGATGTGTCAAGAGGGTATGCAACAGGTCAGACTGATAGTGAAATTTTACAGCGCCCTCTGCTGAATCACAAGGCAATCTACATCAACTACATCGCTTATAGACTGTACATTTTTTAATTATTTTTTCAAACAGGTCAGTACATTTCCAAAATTAACTTAATTGAAACAAACACTCGAATTTCAAAATAAGAAGCGATGGTCTTACTCCATATTTGGGTTTCTCATAAACAGGATATGGTGTTTACAAGGGGTGGGGGGAAAAATCAATACATCATGGTATATTTGCTTGGCAATATTGCATCGATACATAGACAAAGTATCAAACTTTTAATTATATAAGATAATAACATTACAAATGTAAATTAATGAATCTTTTGGTACCATACTAGAATAATGAAATCCTTTTTTTCAGTTCACTAGGTACAGTTTGATACAATAAAAAAACTGAGGTGAGATAAAAAGATTAAAAACTTAATCTTACTGGATAGAACAGATGCTGACAAAGTTTTCCATTGGGGACATAATTTGCAGTGGAGAAAAGGAAATAAATTGCAATATATATTATTGCAATACTCAGTGTTCCACAACACATTTAAAACTGCAATACTATTGTATCATGATAATATATCGTGGGGTCTCTGGTGATCCCCACCCCTAGTGTTTACATATTAAGAACACATAAACGAGATACTCCAAAAACCTGATCATAAACTGGTTAGCCTATTCATGACCATGTAAATGCACTCAATGACTGTTGAAGGCTTGCAGTGTGTTTTAGCAGAGAATATGTGCATTACAGTAATGCACAGAAATCAAACACAGGGTCAACACACAGGCGATCAGACACTGAGATACAAACAGTCCATTGGGCACTCCTGTGGGCACTGACTGTTTTATACCTCCAACTCCCTGCTTCACACTCACTTGATTGGTTAGCAGTTTTCTGTCACTGCGCCGGGCTGTAAACTTAAAAAACAATCTATCCTGTGTCATAATTCATAACAGAATGCGAGGGGTTGGGGGTTTGAGGCATTGCCAGAGGCTGAAATTAAACACGGCACCTTTTAAAAGTTGAAGCTATTGGAGAGAATTATGATCTGTGAAACCTGAGGGCCTTTTTGTCTCTGTGCAAAGCCACTGGCTGATGTAATTTAAGCTGGTGAAGGGTTGCGAGATCAATCAGAGAGGATGAAGAGTTGAGAGAGGGAAAAATGGAAGAGACTGTGGGGTTGAGAAGGGAAAGGTGGAGCAGGAACAGGGCTTTAGCCTTCCCTGCTGCTTTCCTAGCATCACTCTGGGTGGTGAAGCATGGTCATAAATAGGCAGCCCCTCTGCCCCCTGTGTTAGTGCTATTTTTATACCCGCTAATACATGGGGTTTGGAGAACCAGCTCAAGTGGTGAAGTGACGAGAAAATATTATTGTTGGCTTGGAGTTAAGAGAGCTGTAGTGATCAAAGAACTATGCACATACCCATGGAGGAGTGTCGTGGCAGAATTAGCCTTGTGTTGTTATTTCTTTATTAGATTAGAGCTCAGATGTGCTCATGTATGACTGTGGCTGCGATCCATTCTGACGTGTTGAAGCATTTTTATACTGGATCAATTTTCAAACAGAGACAGTGCTTTGGTATATGATACTGTAGAGTTAAATCAAAGGTCAAATGTTGCACTACAAGCCCACGTTTCTGCCTACATTATTTTTCCTATTAGAGAATTGACTTTGTGCAGAGTATTTTGTTCTTGGTTAAAGCAACAGGAAAGGTGTTACAGTTTCCCATGAATTCTGTGAAAACAGCATGCTGTTTGAAACCGGTGCTCACGTAAACCAAGTGAAAATAATTGAGTTTTCTCACCAGAGAAGGATGAAATAAATGATGTGTCACAAGAATCAGACGATAGTTTGACATCTGATGAGCACAATGGGAAAAAAAGGCTGCTAGAGTTCAGATAGTGCTCAAACAGATACGGAATATTAGCCTTGACCTCGGGAGATATGGGTTACATTTTCAACCCAGGCCATGAATTATTCTACTGCCAGTTTGATTTTTCAATATTGTCCTCAAATTTAATGGCCAACCAAAACTGTTTTTTTCTTTTATTTTAACTTAAAACCTTTTCATGTCACACACAACATGGAATCTAGCTGATGCTGTTTAGTGTAATGCAGTTTGTGATGGAGAAGCATCATGCGCACGCTTTAGTTGTGTCGCCAACATGTAGTGTAATTAATTATTTAAAGGTCTGCATGGAACTGTTTTTTAAATCCTGCACCCGCCTGCGCACCCAGAATTTGCACCCACTCCTGCCCATCCCTGAGATTCAGTGTTTGGCAAATCTGTCCACATCACCCTGCAGGCAAACTAACCAGCTCACTAGACTGTTCTGTAAACCTCTGCATGTTTTACCTCTTTATACAGTCTGCTGGTGTATACTGTGCATGCATATTTCTATCCATTAACTATCATTGTTCTTCTGACGTGATTATCATAATCTGGACTGGAGGAATTACTGAGTATTTTGACCCACAGTGGGGTTCCTCTATATGTAGCCGCCAGAGTTGGGTATAATGCGTTACAAAGTAACGCGTTAGAATACTTTGATTACTTTTTGCAGTAACGAGTAACCTAACGCGTTAGTTTGCTGTTTGAGTAATCAAATACTTAAGTACATTTTCAAACAAGACATCAGTTACTTCCGTTACTTTTAGAATGCTGTCGTTTGGTTCTAATAATGGAGATAACATTAAACCTATCAGTCTGAAAGAAGCCACGGAGCTTGTGGCTCACTACGTGGTCGGAGAAACGCTGCCGTTGTCTACGGTGGAGTCTAAATAGGTGGAGTAGGACTCGCTGACAGACATATTTCAGACTCAGGACTTGCATTATGCCTGGTTCACGCTACACGCTGGTACTCACCAATTATCCCCGGTCGTCTTTCACGGCGTGTGTGATGTCATCGGGTTATTCTTGTCCTGTTTTTATTACTTTCACTATTATTTGAATCACTGTGTGTCTGTTCATGTGCCAGCCGACATGTTGTTGTAGTCACCTAAAAGCGTCAGCAGATGGCAGGAGCTACATTTGAAGCGCCATAAGTAAACTATCAAGCTACTGTATCTTCCACAGGAAGTCCTGACAAATGTTTCAGAATAAAAGTCTATTTAGAAAATGGAGGGATTCTCTGGCTGAGGTTATAAGGGGCTTTTAATTTGAAACAAGTGTTGAGTTTTACAAAGACAACGCAGCGGATAAAAAGTAAATATATAAACACACAGAGGGATTAATAAATAACGGACCGTCTATAATGTAGTTTGTTTCAAATGAAGCTGGGAGCCTCTGCAGTTGTGGTGAGTAAAAGCCCCGCTGCTATTTGTTAATGTTATTACTTTATATCCGACCGTGAGGATGTAGCATTGTTTGCTAGCTTGATGCTAATGACAGTAACGTTAACTCAGCAGGTTGACAAAGTGCCTCTGCTGTTTCACACCATCATTTCCCCCTTTTACTCTGTGTGGTAACATCCCTAGAGGAAATATTAAAATGCTGGGGTGTTGTTGTCATACAGTTGTCTACGGCAGCAGATCGTTGTGTGTTTCTACTGGTCAAAGTGACGGCTGTGATGGGAGAATTGGATCTCAGTGAAGGGCAAGTGGTCCATAACTTTAATTTTGGAGACAAAAAAGGTAGGTTTAGCACCCTGTGGTCCACTGCCCAATAGGAAATGTAGAATACTCAAAAGTACTTTAAAAGTGCTTGAGTTACTTTTCTCAGGGAGTAACGTTGGAAATACTTTTAAAGTAATTGAGTTACTTTACTCAGGAAGTAACGCAGTAAAGTAACTAGATACTTTTTTTTTAAAAAAAAAGTAACGTACTTTGATTACTTAGTAACCCTTACCCAACACTGGTAGCCTTACATCTAACTGTCTTTTAGGCAGCATTCACACCAAATCAGGCATTGCGGCGATTAGCCACAGGGTTGTGTGACGGTGTGGGAGTGTCATTTGGCCCATCTGTGGAGAGTGGAGGGTGAAGACCAACCACAGAAAGCCAATCTCCCCATCTCAGTGGTTGTCCTCAAACATAAGTTTGTTTATGTTGGCTTAAATCTTAAACCTGTAGAATCCCCTAGAGTTATCATTAGTGCATTATCTTCACTGCCACAAAAGACACACATGTATGCAAATACAAATGAAGTCAGTGCTCTCCTGTATTGGGTGTCTTTCGGCCTGTTAACCGGTTACATGATTGACCAACACAGCGGGACATTGGGTTGTGTTTGCCACAAGTCTGCAGCCCAGATGCACTACCTGCATTCAAATGAATGGGAAGACGCTTGATTTGGTGTAAGTGCGTCCAGAGGAGGGGGTTGGCTTTTTTTTTTTTTTGAAAGTTGGTAACAAGACAAGGGGTCAGAACACTTGTTCAGAAGTAGTTTGAAAGATGTGCTGTCCGGCCTTGTGGGAAATCAAAAATGTTTTTTGTTGTTCTGAATGGCCACACTGAAAGGCTGAGTGTAAAAGGAGCCGTCATAGAGAGAGGCAAGACGGGATATTGTTTAAGTATCGGAATAACACACAGTCTCTCCTGAAAGCCATTCACAGTGAAGCAATTGTTGTGTTAAGATTGAAAGCAGAGAGCTACAGAGAGAAACTTAGACCCTGGCTCCTTTCTCACCGCAACACAGCTGACCAATCACAGCAGGACGTGGGCATGACTGTTGGTTTTGGAAAGGTACAAAAATAGTTGGCCAACCCCCCCATCTGACATTGGGAAGATGTGTGGTCGTGGTGGTGGTAAGGGGGGCTTTGAATTGGAAGTATACGTGCACTATTTAATTTTAAACAAAGTGTCAACCTTGTGGTGTCACGTAAGAAGTCAGGGGATCACCAAATTAAGTGTTTCTCTGAGAGCTGATTTCCATCACACATACAAACCAGAATGTGGCACATCAGACACATTGAAGTGATGAGACACACCTTAAACACAGCACTGCATTTAGAAACTAGCTTCTGATTAAGACAGTCATTTTCTCAAACTGTACAACTGCCTTTGAATGCTCCATTAGGGGAGACTTTTCACCAGCACGATCTGCAAAAATCTACTGTCTTGGGTGAAATAAGGTTCCGTTCTGTAAATGGAGAAACACTGTAGGCTTTGTTTGTTTTCATCAAGCCAAGACAGAACATAAATCAAAATCAGACTCTGTGACAGTTCAGCAATGTTGACAACTGCTGCTGACAGTAGGCTTTCACATATAGTGCACTGGGTCACAGCATCACGGTAAATTGCACAGTAGGCTGGATATTACCAAAACAATGTAGATTACACCACCATTCACAGTGCGTGTGGAATCTATTTGTGGAATGTGCAGAGAATCGTCGTACTATGAGGCAGTTACACTGAATCTGATGATTCATATTAGATGAAAGTATGGAGAAAATTCTCTGTGTCCTCCTTAAAGAAAAGAAAAAACAGACGTGTCTGCAGCTTACTGTGGAAACGCACGTCTGGTGATGTCAGGAGAAAGTGTAACAGATATTCTAAAGCTCATCTCTTAGCCTGGGCTCTTGGCACTCGCCACTGCCTCTCAGCGTTTTTGCTTGATTAAAAAGCGCCCAGGAGTTTGTAAGCGCGTGGTAGGTGCGAGCGCACACCCTGACAGCTTAACATACTGATTATTCAAGCCTCTTAGGCTAAGCCACGGCACTCGAGTGATGAACGTCAACTCCCCTCTCTCCCTCGCACAGTCTCCATTTCTCCCTCTCTTTTATTCTTCATTTGAAAGAGTGGAAAGCCAGTGACAGCTTGCAGAAGGCAAACCTGTTGTCTGGGAAGCAGAGGGGATCAGTGACACAGTGATTCATACACTGCTGAGGCTTTATTTAGACATAATCCACCCAGTGTAGGGTCCTCGCTCGCAACTTCTTGTATGCAGTAGCCAGGCTGTGTATTGTCCAACACTGTGGACCACAGGGAAAGTCCCTCCGCTGGGGTTTAATGCATTAGTGGTTGCCTGGTACAATCCTGATGTCCTCCTAGAGGGGTCAAATTATCACACATACAGAACAGTGCTGTTTTGTCATCAAAACAAATCATACCACATTCTCAACGTGGCTAGTGAACGCTAAGTGTACAAGGATCTGTCATCTAAAGAATGTCTTTCACCATTCCTGTTCTGTTGGCACTGCATAACGGCCATATGCACTCTGTTGGCATTATAGTTTCTGCCCCTGTTTATCTATGCATTCATACATGAAAGGTTATTCTGACTGAATAATGTCATTCTGAGTTAAAGAAACATCTCTGTAATGGTTATAACAAATTGCAGTGAGGATATTTTGTATCTGTTGCGTGTTATGGGTTACACTGCAGTATAAGCTGCCCTAGTCTGTATGTGGGCTGTGTGCACTCTCAGCTTGCTGGCGAGGCTGTGGCTACTACCGCCGAGCCACACCTGACCAACAGATTGGCCCCAGCTGGAGGCTGAGGCAGGAACAGACACAGCAGACGCTTACCTAGTGATTCAGCTCACACTGTGGACATGCACAATGGAGGAGTGCACAAAATGCCACTTCAGCTGCCTTTCGCATGTCTGTGGTGGACTGATTTGGTGGTTTGATTACAGACAAACCACTTTAAAGGATAAAGCTTGTGATATTCTGCACAGATATTTTTTTATTGTCAACAAAACCACTGAAAACACCAAAACCAATAATGTAATTCACCTCTCAATACTTCTATATACTAAACTAAAAAAACTACTAATACTAAAAAAATCTCTTAACAGCTGCACTTTTTGCTTTTGGGCAAACATTATTCAAACAGGAATAAATAGTATTTCTGTGGGGAACTGTTTTTTACAGATTTAGTTTTTTTTTTAGCAGGAATGCGGGATTGACTTAAAATAAACTACAGTACTCATGTTCATGTTCACAGTTAAGTAACTCGTTACCTGATGCAATAATGTGTCACACTGATGCATTTTTTAAATTTTCTGGACAAACATGGAGCTACTATGGCACAGGAGAACAAACATATTAAGCTTTGACTACACCAGGGTGGGCAACCTAAGGCTCCGGAGCTGCATGCGGCTCTTCAGCCCCTCTTCAGTGGCTCCCTGTAGCTTTTACAAAAAAATACATGGAAATTAATAATGGTTGTTTTTGTTGAAACATTTTAATTTTCAAATTCTATGGCCTGGCAGATTTTCGTGTAATTTTTGCTGAACCTAAACAGCAGTGTCTAGCTAGACTAGCTATGGATTCCAAACCAAAAAGGAAAAGTCCTGGAGGAAAATAGAGACTTGACTGCTTTCACCGCTAATGCTGCAAAGTTTAACCTCCAAATTATTATAAATAGGCCACTGCAGAGTAGCCACCTTGAGTGCTCATTTAGACCTATTAGTAAGGCTCATATATGTTTTGTGGCTCCAGAAAAAAATGGCTCTTTTGATTGCAAAGGTTACAGACCCCTGGACTACACAGATAAAACCTGTTGATTAATTCAGAGTTTGGTTTGGACTTTGCATGGGTGAGATCAGTCAAAGAAAAACAGAGTGTATTGACAGACATGTTCTTCAATTCTCTATCCTGCAAATATGTTTAAAAAGTGCCATCTTTGTCTTGGTTTTACTTTATTTCATTTTGGACTCAAAAAAATCAAATTCAGTTTGCATTACGAAGTGCTTTAGGGGCAATAAAACAATATTAAAGTTAAATAGAATCTAAAAAATGACAAAATCAACATCTTTACAATCATATTTTACAGGCAAAAGCTAAGCTTAGCAGAAAAAAACATTTCAGCAACATCAGCAGGAGGTCAATGTAAAGGATTCAGCAGATTACAATATTACGTTATTGATTCCTTATTTCCTGTTTTTAGGTTATCAGGCTAGGGATTCACTACATGGGCAACAAGTCTGTTAACCTTGCTGTGAACTTCTAAGCATGTCTTTTTTATATTTTTCCATGTTCAATCTCTTTCATCTGTCTCTCCTCTAATTTCATCCTCCTCTCTGAGAGAAAGAATGGGATGGCTGTGCTCTCTGCTTCTCTGACACACTTTTCCTCAACGCCGCCTTTTTTTTTTTATTTTTATACTTCTCTGTGCAGCTCCTGAAGCATCCGCAGAAGAGGCTGCTAAGTCAGCGAGAACTCAGCCGAGTGTGCTTAAGCAGATGTAGAAAAGGAGGCGAGCGCTTCAGGAGCTTGAGAAAACACTTCCCCGGGTTGCTGCCGCTGGCGTATGCTCAGCATCTTAGGTAGTGGGTTTGATGGCAGGGGGAGTTGGTGGGGGGGGGGGGCAGCCGTAATGAAACGGGGCAGGTCTGAAAAGGGAGAGCTTAAAATCCCATTAGCCCGAGCTGCGCTTTTCCACCTCCCCATATGTACAACCTAATTCATTAATCACTAAAAATTTCAGAGACCCCCCAGAGGGACATATTTAAGAATTCCATCATGTACTATTAGAAGTAACATTTGGATGACTGGATGCACCAAAATAATGCTGAACGTGGTGCATTAACTTCTGTTAAACTAACTGTCAAGAGAATGTCACCTTACAGCTGTGCCTTGTTGTGTGCTCCTCTCTCCCTGCCTTTCTTTTCTTTCCACATTAGGAAAGAGGAAATGCTCTTAACCCTCCCTTCTTCCTCTATTATTCATTTAATGGAATACTGAAACTGTGTCAGTGCAACTGCTCAGATATTGTACCAGACCTGCAACAGTGGCTCTCCCTCTCTCCTGCCTTGTAGTCTCTGCTTTCTTGTTTGCACGACATTACGGTGTCCCCTTATCTCCTGTCTGTTGTGTATTATCACCTGATGACATTAGAGACATGACATTTTGCAGGCCTATTTGAGACACGCCATCTGTTTCAGATCAGCACCAAACAATGGCAAGAATAATTCCAACAGCTAAAACCGAGCATTGTCCTCTTGCTGAAAGCTTGAATCAGGAATCACTTTTAATTAGCAGACACAAAACTTCCATAATAATGCACAATCTGCGACTTTTCCTCTCTGTATTGACACTGCAACACAACTGGAGCACATTAACTGCAAGAACATACTCTTGATTTTTTTTTTTTTTTTGACATTTTGCAGAGCTCGTTGTGAGCTGAGCCGCAATCTGTTTCCCTGCAGGCGAATCAAAAGTGGAAGCAGATTATTTAACCAGCATGGTGTGATCTCCACGCACCCAGATTTGATGGAACTTGATCCATCAGCTAATTCGCTTTTGTCGCTCTGCAAGAGGGAGAGCCGTATGACATCATGATTACCCCCCGCGAATGTTTCACCACGCATGGGCGTACTGCTGTCGTCATGTGCAAACCTTGTAACTCCAATTGTTGGGGGAATTTCAGTGTATTTACTTGAAGGGTTGAAGTGATTTCTGCTGGTTGAGTAAATTCTGAGGGAACCCTTTGAAATATACATGAGGTCAGTCACAAATGCATGGATGTCAAGCTATAAAAGCCCCATATATGTCTCTATACATGTCAAAAATGTGTGTGTTTGTGTGTGTAGAATGTGCAGAGAGTGGAAAACTACAAAAACGACAGTCAAATGTAGGAGGTTCTTAATTTTTCCCCCCTCTTTGGGATTAAGTGGTTAAAGACTCTTGAACATCAAAGAGTTTCAGTGCCGTCTCCATGTTAAGGAAAGGCTCTATGATGAAGGTGTGGAGATGTCAAATGCTGCTTAACGATGCAAATTATTAGGCTTCCCCTGACACACACACACAGACACCACACACATATAAGATGCAAAAACACATTTTCACCCTGTAAATTAAGCGTATGCATCACATATCATTAGCTCATTCAGCTAAGTGGCACACAGAGTTATGACATTCACATGCATCAACAGTAACACACTGAAGTCTCCACAAACCACACAACTACAGTATTTGTAAATCTGCACATTAACCTTTTAATATCTGTTCACTGGTGCAACGAACAGCATGAAGGTTATGGGGATTTGGACAATTTTACCTTTGATGTGTAGCTCCATTCATTTGCATGTACATCAGAGCGGCAGTGCTGTTAAAAGGTCTTCTTAGCCGCTGACCTCATTAATGTGGTTAGATCAAACAGTCTTTTATCGTCTTCTATCTACCATTTAGCAATGGGGTTCTCAACTGTGGGGTCAGAACGCTACAGGGGGCTGCAAGACAATTTTGTGGGCTGTGCCTTTATTTTTGGGTTACCAAGAGTTCTCTGCCATTTTAAAATTAGATACGAAATTAAAACGAAACAAAAAAAAAGTTCTTTGGCTACATATATTACCAATATTACCTTAATGCGGATATATTGGTAAAGGTTTGTTAGGTAAGGGGGGAAAAACAAATTTACTTAAGTATTACGATTTCAATCAATTGTTTTAATGCCTGAATCGATGTAATTTGATTGCAACGTCATATGTGTTTCACGAAAAACAAGCCTGAGGTAAGAAAGCAGAAAATGGCAGACGATCCGAGGACACTGACCTTCAGCTGCTCAAATAGCAACTCTAAGTCCGCCAGCTCACCGCAAACTCCCTGCCAGATGAGCAAACTTTCTGTTGCTGCCATTACATAGATTTAACCCAGCCTGCTTTGAACCCCGTCGCCGGGGTTTGTGCCAGCTGAATTCAGGTTGCTATAGCTGTTACTACAAGTCTATTTTCTTTCTCCGTTTTTTTCTGAAGATTATTGTTTTGCTTTGGTTTTATTAGATATAACAGCTTTAGCGTGAAAAGGGGAGAGACAGAGCGGGGATGACATATAGCACAGGGCCACGGAATGGAATTTAACCCACGGCTGCTGCGGCAAGGACACAGTCTTTGTAGAGAGGGCACTCACTCTACCAGGTGAACGACTGGGTGCCCCTAAAGGTCCATTTTAGAAGCTCGCGCCTGCTCTCCTCCCAGCAATTAGTCTCCTAGTGGCAGAGAGTGAGACAGAGGGACCACGGGGTGCACAGGCTGGCTAATTCATCTCGTTTGTGGTCAGATAAACAGAAGAAGCAAGAGAGCAGAGCAAGGGGCTGAGGGGATCAATGCATTGTGTTCAAATTATTTCACCTTTTTTGTAAAAAAAAATAGGGAGCAGTTTAGTTTTTATTTCAAAAGGCATAGGCCTATATTTTTTATTCATTTGACTGTACATGTGTATTTTAGTAAGTAAGTAAAATGTATTTTTTATAGCACCTTTCACAGAGTAAGGTCACAAGAGGGCTTCAGTGAAATAAATTTTTAAAAATAAGACCATAAAAACAGTTACTAGTTTATTTACCACTTTTCAAAGCAGTAAATGATGCTGCTGAAATAAAAGTCAGAAAGACTAACTGATATGAGGTGAGCATTGTTTTTGGAAATACACAGTCTCTAGAAGTGTATGATTCAACCTTTTCCCATGATCAAGTGTTACAAAAGTAAACAAAAACTGAAACCAATCATATTATCCAATCACAACACATAGAATTACAATACTTGAAAAAGGCATTACTCATCAAATCGGCACTCAAGTGTCATGATTGTATCGAATCCACAAGTATATTGTCCCACCTGTAATGACTGTACATTAAGGTACTAGGGGAGAACTACAGGCTATTTCAGTTTGGATTTCTAGTCTCATTTATTTAAACTGCTTCTGCTCGAGAACAGAACTTCCTTGTTCTCTTTGCTTGTATTGCAAGCTAGCTATGTTCCCACAGTGAAAGCTGGTGTCAGTGCATCAATGACAGTGCATTGGATGTTATGGACAGCGATACATTTGACAGTATTTTAGCTGAGTCGGCTGTATTTAATCGAGCCAGACAACACGACTAAAGAGGTGCAGCAGAAAGGACCGGTTGAGGTTCCGGTAGCCATGACAGGTTGGCCGTCAGAAGCTCAATGCATCCTGGTACGTGTAAGCGTTGTTGGCACGGCTCCGTCAACAGGAGAACTTAGCTTTCTCAGTTAATATAACACACACTGAGGAACGTATTACTTCTCTTGACTACATATACCATCAACACTGAGTGGACATGGACATATAAGGTGATGAATGTTTTTTTGTTTATTTTATGCATGACTGCTCTTGAAAACCTGTTCTCACTCCGAAGTCTTCGAAAACCAGCACTGGGTCATTGCCCCCCGGTGTCAGACACAGACAAAAAAAAAGCTGTCCTTTTAGTGTACTCAGCTGGTTGCCATTATTGTTTAATGGTGCCTGGTGGCATCAGGGGGAAACGTGGTGGGACAACAATGTAAGTTAAGACTGCAGAGGTCCGAGTAGGGTGGTAGGGAGAGGTGGTGGATGTGTCCAACAACCACTGACTTTCACCAAGGAGGCCAGTGTTGGCTTCCTATAAAATTATGAAAGCCAAAACTGATCTTTTTTCTTAAACTCAACCATGTGCATGTGTTTCCTAAACGTAGTCACATGCTTTTGTTGTTGAAGGAAAAAAAAAATCAATTTGTGGCATTGTACCAACATACTACGTTTATTTTGAAAGAGATTGTATGCAAACGATACATTTCATGTGAAAACAGAAGTGTATTTTGAGAGCAGACAATGCATGTAACAGGCAGAACTTGCAGAGTGCCAGAACATCAACACCCATGACCAGATGTTGATATGTGACAAAGTTGGAGTGAGTATGTGTTGCACTTGCACAACACTTGTATTGGGCTTTTCTGACCTCTCAAAGCTCTTTTACACTCCGAGTCACATCCACCCATTCACACAATCACACACTGGCGGCCAAGGTTACATGATGCCACCTGCTAGTCAGCACTCACACAGCCATCAGGGACAATTTGGGGTCAAGGATGCTTTGACATGCAGACTGGAGGAGCCGGGGATCAAACCCCCCATCTTCCGGACGACCCGCTCTACCTCCTGAGCTACAGCCATGAGAGTGCACATGAGCATTACCATTCCTGTTTGCAGCTTTGCTCTATTTTACTGTTGATGCAGGTAACATGCCAAGAAATGCAACAAACATGGATGTAAACAATGCAGAATTTTAAATATTTTTTTAAAGAAGAAAAACGTTCAGTTTGCTTGTTTTCCCACAAGGCTATACACGGTTTGTTTGAGTGGGAAATATTTAACGTAAAAATAATTTACAAAAAAAGAGGAAAGTGTTTCTATTGCAAAGTTTGTCCACCAGAGGGCGCCAACAAGCCCTGTTAAAAACAGGCAGACGTTGCGCTAGACTTTTTCGTCGCCGGTCATTTTGACTGACAGGGTCATAAAAATCCAGTCACAATCTATTTTTACCGGTCATTTTAATTTTCGTTTTTAAATGATAATAAAGATACTCAAAGACATTTAGTTTTCATTTGTTCATTTTTAATAAATCCAACAAGCAAGTTATAAAGTGTGCATTAATAAGGACATGAACAAAAAGATGAACAGACATCCACACACCCGTGCCATTAGGCTTCGCCCTGGACACACTGGACGGCACTAACGCGTCCGGTGTGTCCAGGGCGTTATGTAGTTATGTCTGTAGGTTCGGTGACACAAAATTAAAATTGTAATAAAGTGATTAGGGTATTGAAAAATGTGTTTGGTTATGTACTGTTGTGTTTTTTTAAATTATAAACACGGTATTTTCTCCTCACGTTCCTCAGTGCGTGCTGTTGTTATTGTATTTTGAAAATTGGCCAGATTCTCTCATTTTTTCTGTGTCCGACTTCCAGTTTGGTACGATCCGCTCTATCCAGCTTGACAGAAGCGCTCGCGGCTCGGATGAAAAATAGACCAGATGCCGAACTGAAGCGCTGCCTCTACTCCGCGGGCGCTCCGCTCTGCTCAGCAGCCTGTGTGAACAGTCAGATAAGTTAACATGGGCACCGATTGAAAACTGCCTCTGCTGCTGGGCACTGCGCTTCGGTTCCGCGTCCGGTGTGTCCAGGGCGTTATGTCAACAACGCTACGTGAAGCAGATGAATGACTTTTTCTCTGCAGTGTGAAAACACTAGTGGGCAGGGGTGGTAATTGCAACCGGTCAAAATGACCGATGGCCTTCAGATTTTCCGGTCATTGTTGTAAAAAAAACGGCCAATGACCGAGAATATCCGGTTAATGCAACCCCTGGCTTGGGGTGTCTGCAACAGTGACTCGAGATATCCAGAACGTATTCCCGGAGTAATTTTTATTCCAGTCACTGACAGACTTGAGGGTTAAGTCTGTGGAGACGACACGGCTAGCAACAGGGGGGAGGGGGGCAGCTCACGTTAGCGTCCATTGCTACCGTCAGACATCGGGACAACACAACGATTTCCACAAGTTTTCGGATGTCATGCAATGCCCGTTCACTCAACTGTAGCCACGTTTGTTCTCTATCACTGACACCGCATTTTGGAAAGAATGATTGATTCAATTTGAATTACGAGAAAGTTAAATCTCCCGGTATTTTCCATTGTTTCCTATGGGAACGAACCCCTGCGAGGCTTGGCTTGTCAAACCCAGCAACTGGGTTTCTGGGTTTCTACTGTTTTTTTTCCCCGTTAAAGGGGTTCTTTTGGGGAGTTTTTCCTTATCCGCTGCGAGGGTCATAAGGACAGAGGGATGTCGTATGCTGTAAAGCCCTGTGAGGCAAATTGTGATTTGTGATATTGGGCTTTACAAATAAAATTGATTGATTGACTGTAACCAAGGGGGGTGGGACCATGGGCGGGTCTTGGCAAAGGGTGGATTAGGCCCATACTGCTGTCACATCTTCAAACTCTCAGATACCTGAATTGACCCTTAAAATTCCACTATACTGGGTATGTCCCTGTGGCTTAGGATTTCGGCCAATCCAGGCATTTTTTCAATGGATCAAAAATACATCACAGCCCTAAAACAAGGCTGTTTCTCATAGTCTCTAAAAATATTACTTTTTGGAGACACTATGTTTTTACTGGACGTATACTGTATGCATCCTTTGATAAAGGATCACAAGAAGGCACTGATTTGTTTTAAGAGATGACAGGCAACAGAGGTGAACGACTTACTATATGTGTAGTGTGTTAAGTAAGTTATTCTCTAATTGTAAGTCAAGCGAATCTATGAACCTGCAATCATAGCTATTAATGTGAGTGTTCAAAAATAATGGCTCCTTTGAGTGCACCTGTTTACGTGTGTGAGAGTCAGAGAGAGAGGGAAAGAAACCGAGCGGAGCGACCGTCTGTTTTTACGTGAGAAAATCCACTGGAGAAAGAAAAAAGCTGAGTTAGTTCAACATCATTAAATCTGTAACTCACCACCTTGGGGAGCAATCAAGCTCCATTTGCAGTATGTCTTGATAAAAAAGGAGAAAATCAGGTAATACAGCCTGTCAGAAAAATTGACTGGTCAACAGTTTGCAGCTGGTAATTTATCAGATTTATTAAAGCTGGCACTTTTTATCTGCAGAAAAATTGTACTAGTAAGGGGAAAAACAGCTGTGCAATTTCCATGCACATAAGGAGCAGCATGTCTCGTGATGCATGAAACTCATTTGGCTGACTGTGTACATAGAATTCCACTTCTCTTCAGTCAGAAATATGAATACTTGGGCTGGACATTAGTAGAACGATGAGGAAGTTTGCCTCTTTAATTCTGGAGATGCATGCAGGATTAATAAGGCTCATATCCTCTATTGCAGGCATTACAGTAATGTTACTCATCTGGCAAAGAGGAATAAGCTAAACTATAATTAGAGTGATATAATGGTGAAAAAAACCCCACTGATGATGTCTTTTTAAAGATTTGCTTAATATGTGCCTTAGTCTGTCTAGAAGACAAGAAAAACTCTTGTACTTGAGCCTTACATATTCAGATCAAACAGCTGGAGGAGCAACATCTATTCTGCTCTTTTATCAGAATTCAGAAACAGATGGTAGTTGATTCATAAACACCAGAGATGATACAAACAGAGCAAATTAAAGAACACGTCTCAGTAAGAAATCTGTCCACAAATGGAGCACCAGTCTTGCAGGATACATGTCATGCCAGCTACAAACAGACTTGTTGTGACTGTACATCTAACAAATGCACTTAAAACTGATATGCAGGCCGTGATTGACTGCCAATCTCGGAATAAATTGGTGGTGAAATTCCTTTTACTGAACAAGTTGCTTGTCACAATTGATAACACAAAATTCCTCTGTGCAGTTTGCAGACAACAATAAGCTGTGGGTGACCCCCAACTGTTGGCAAGGGATACTGCACTCAGTTTAAAAACAGGATTTAGCAGAGATGGGGAATATTACAGTGTGATGATCAACTCAAAGCCAGAGTTGGTGCTTTTCAAGCACTGTAATTAGAAATGTTGGTCATTCATATTACTTTTGTACTCTAAGACTAAACAATCAGTCATTTTTTCACGCCATACAGTGTTGACAAATTGAAAAACAAAGGCGCACTGCAGAAAACATGTGGGTAATTGTCTTTCGCTGAGTGACGAAAGTGATGAGGGGTGTCAGGAGAATACAAACAAAATAATAGTCATCATTTTTGAGAAATACGTGATTTGTATTCAGGGCTCTGTGTCTCAATGTTCATTCACACAGATGTCACAAAGGATGAACTGATTTGAATAACCAGTGTGAAATGTAATTTATCAGACACAGCAACGTAACGGCCCAGAAAATTATCCTGACAGGCCTCACTTTGCTCTTATATTTATCTCTGCATTTGTCCTTTGCATAGTTTGACTTGGACTTCATCCAGTGGACGTTTGAGTCTTCTTTGCACATCTCTCGGGGTTAAGCATTCACAGTGTAGATATTATAGAAGAAATGACTATTTGTTGCACTTACATCATTAAAGAGCAACTTAACGCCCTGGTTCAGCTCAATAAGATAGCTTATTTTGCAATAAACTGTATAAAACAGGACCTGGACCAATAGAAAATATATAATATATAAAGTGACTATACATCTGATTTATATGGGTGTAAATCACAACTTTCATCACAATATGATGCACTGATGTTTTTGGACAACAATACGATGTTTGCTGATATCACAAACTCCGCCACGATACAGTTTCAATTTAACACATTTCAGTGGCATGCGATCAATATGAGACGACACCTGTCTTTTTCGTGGCTGCTTGTCATTATCTGCATTATCTGCATTATCTAGGCCGCAAGCACTGTTTGAATAATTTGGAAGGAGATGGATGGAAATGGTGACATGACATGGGAATTTTAAAATATCTTGAAGATGAATATTTCACTTTGTATTAATAATATCAGATTGTTGATAACTACATCAATCCAGATCAGTGTCATTGCATTAAAAACAAAGAAACCAAAAACACTAAAAGAGAAGTCAGAATTTCAAGGAGCTCAGTACAGTGTCATGTTTTGTTATGTCTTCGTTTTTTCCTCAGGCTGTGACTGAAGTACACTGTGGCACAGCAAGGAGAATAAAGTCTGGTGTAATAGAGAAGTGTTGTGCAAAGTGTTTTAATTTTGTTGGACTTGCATAGTAGTCAAACATATATGTGTGACTAAAGTCAGTTGATGGTTGTTCACAGTGATCATCTGCAACTTGTTATCGTCTGTTCAGGGCTAAGGGCGTTGGCATTTACTGTGTTGATGATGTCCAGTGACACGTTTATTTTTCTTTGTGTGCGTAGACTAAATTGGTTGGTGCACACTATCTGAGGACAGTGCTGTGTACTATTAGAGGGGCTGAGGATCAGGATGAGCAGGCTAAGTGGACTTTTCTCCTTTTTGTTAATGCCAAAAGAAAGAAAGCCCTCCTTCCCTTGTGGTATGTCATAATGTGCAAAACATTTACATCATTAACATCCTCCATTTGTATATTTGCATTGTAAAACTTGTACAACATGATATGGCAATACTTTGGTGGCTCATAGTTGTGCTGATAAAGCACATGAAGTTTTTGTATAAAGTGTGCACTCTGTCTCAGTGACACATACACACATAACAACATGCAAATAGAAAGCGGTGTACACTACATACAGTATGCACATGCACACGGTCTCATATCATCAACACATGCACATAGCACAAACAGAGTCTGCACACACACACACACACACACACACACACACACACACACACACACACACAGTTCACCACCCGACAGTTGCTGTGATGAGCAGGCAGAAAGGAGAGCCTCTCTGAGCATAAATATGTCCAGCGTCAAGATATACAACTGGCAATTCCATCTCCAGTTGAAGCCTCGCCGATTGCTTTTTGCCCTTTCCCTGCAACTCATGCAGGCGTGCAACACACGCAGACAAAAACATGGCCTTGCACATGTGCATGCACAGCCCAGACGCATAATGCAGGCACAATAAAGGGGGTCAAAGACGGGATATCTAACTAATTAAAATGACTTCTCAGTTTAATTGAGGATTATCCACATCCATCTATCATACATTGATGCTTTGCACAGCGGAGCAGCAACCTACAACCAGGGAAGCCATCTTATTCCTTATACCTTGCACTGCGTCTGGACGTTCACATTAGAACCGAAGAACTTTGTGATCACACTGTATAAATACATCCTTTATGAAACATTTAAATTAAATGATTTTTAGTCATGATTGTGTCCCTGTAAGTCAGTTCTGACAGTATAGATGATCTTAAATATCATGTGTGACCTAATCAACTACTTCTGCCAACAACAGTCTGTTTTTTTAAACATTTAACCTTGGCGTGACCATGTAGCCCTGCTGTGACTCCAAATCATCTTTCAGCATAGTCTAAACATAAGTAAATGAATGACAGGGTGGGTGTATAAATCATGCAACACTCAATTAAATAGAAAGGTCCGTTTTACCCTTTGTAATTTCCTGTATGTAGGTACCTTAACGTTTGATTCCACTTCAAATCATTCTGCATACTGTATCAACAAATGAAACCCCAGCATGCTAGTTGACCTTAATAAATCATTTGCAGCAGTTACACATTATTCTATGATAATTAATGTAATTTGATTGGCTTGAAAGGTCACATGGTAATTAACTAAGATACGAAGGGATGCACCAACTTATTGACTGCACATCAGAATCGGCTGAAATTCACCTTGTTGACTGCCATCGGCCTATTGGCAAATAAGACGACATTCACCAATGGCAGTGGCCGATGTTTTTCTGTTGTCACATTCATTTTGTGCAGGCTAAAAAGCAGGTCTCTAAGTCCTGTCTGGAATTACCAGAGATCTTCCCCACACAGGTTGCACAGTGTTGGGTGAAGGTAACTCATAACATTCTCATGATGTGTTTAAATGTAATTATGTAAAATGTAGTTGTTGTTTTTTTGTTTGTTTTTTTAATAAAAAATAATGCGGTTGTTTGAAGGAGACATATTATTATTTCTAAAAAGTCCGTGTTGGCCCAGAATTTCTTGTACAATTGGTGCATCCCTGCATAGATAGTTTCAAAATGGTAAAAAAACAAAATAAAATACATACATATATATATATATATAGATATAGATATAGATATATATAAAATATTAATATGACAATGGCTAAAAACAAGTGAAATTGCAAATACACAACTCAACAGTTTTAACTAAGCTTGCAGGTTTTGTGATATACAGTCTGTTCCTATATTTTGAAACTTGTTCAGAGGAAACATTTAAAACTGAGTTTTACAGAACAGTTAGTTCAGCAGGCGTCACTGTATTGAGTGTTGAACACCAGTACAGAGTAAACACAGAGTAGAGTAGTTTTGATAGACTGTCCCTTCTGATTGGAGGAGTTTAATGTTCTAATACAAGTCTATGCTCTGATGAAGGCCACCAGGCCAAAACATCAGCATGTTTTTTGACAGGGCCAGAATAAACTGCTGTTATTGAAAGTAGTCAACCTTCTGTGGTTGTGTGTGTGTGTGTGTGTGTGTGTGTGTGTGTGTGTGTGTGTGTGTGGTAGTGTGCTGCCTTTTTTAACATAATTTTGTTTACCACCAAAAAACAAATACTAGGAAGGCGCATCCTCTTAAAGACCAAACTACTAAAAAAAAGCAGACTTAAGACTGGCCTAACTCAGCTGGCAGAACTGTTGTGATGAAACTACATTCACGACAACTTTGGTTTTGCAAACTACTGGATCAAACAGCCTAATATTTTGTGAGTAAAATAATGACAATATGCTTAAGGATCTCTTGTGGTAATGGTGATACATAACACTGTATACTGTCACTGACTGCTGATGTCTCATACCTCTTACCCTGACAGGGGCCACATGTTTGGCTAAAAACAACAAACATTACTGTCTGTTGCAGGCATTTTCTTGGCCTTTATTGTGGCTCAAGAACTGACATCCTGAGAAAAGTTTGGTCTTATTTTGAACAAGAGCATCTGCATCTTATTCCATAACCAATATGTTATGATTCTTTAAAGTCAAGCATGATACGAGATGAATTAGTCTGTGTTTTTGTTATACTTGCTGCTATCTTGACTGTAAGGGAGTCATACCACACGGGGAGTGTTTTGGAAGCGTAACGTTTCACCTGCCAGATTTTGTAGACTTTCAGATTTTGTTGATTTGGTCATTTTTCCTTGATATTTGTGCTTCTGCCATTAGTACTGTAAGTCAAGTCAAGTCAAATTTATTTGTACAGCACAAGTAAACTCAGTGTGCTTTACCGTAAAACATTAAATAAATGAAATAGAGAACATACGTAAGTACTGTATATAACCTAGTTAAAAAATTTGGTCAGTAGTCTACAGACAAAGTTAATACTGTTTAAAGTCCAGTTATGAGCGATATGGATCAAAGACTTCTTACTGTGTTTCAGTTACATAAAACATAACAAACCTCATAATGACATCACATCTATATTTCATATACTGTACGGTGCCTGTTAGCAGGAGAACGAGGCATGCATTTTTATTCATTTCTGTGACACTTCTGAAACGTGCTACTGTGTATCTGCTGGAATTACAAGATTTGTCGAGAGTGGCCGCAATCAACTCGGGCGTCCGCCTGGTGGAAATCTGCACTTCACTGAATGCACATTTCTACTTTGCTTTATAATTTCTGAGAGAGCATGACTAATTTGATGACGTGACACAGCAAATGAATCGAAGTTTGAAAAACTTTAACCCTCCATGAAGGCATAATGCAGTTTCACTATTGTGTGATAGCTGTAGAGTTTGCTTGAAGCTGAAGTTTTCATATGTTTTTCTCTTACAGTGTCACAGTGTTCAGCAACTCTGACAAAAACACCTCAGAAGCAAAAATCCCTAAAACGCAGCAGTCAAGAAAGCTGATGCACACTCTCCAATAAACATAGCATGACTAATCCCTCCTCTCAAATGACAAGGCCTAGTCATCTTACACACAATGAATGGTCTCCCTCTAAATGACTTCAAAGCAAAGTATTTGGCACACCACAGACTTGAGTGATGGAACTACACTTCTGTCAGTCGCACACAGGGTTAACTAAACAAGCAATTTCAGTGTGGCAGCATTTGCTAAAAAGCTTGATGGGGCCAGCTAAGCTCCTGTGATTGGCCTTTGTGTGTGAAAGTGACCACTTAAGTGCTGTGCAGCCTCTCCTGAGTGTGTTTGTAGGCATAAGCATTTCCTCTGACTTTTTGCCTGCTCGCCCTGTCTGTCTGTGTATGTCCTTGAGAATGTAGTGCTCACTGGTGCTTTTGTGGTTGCTTTGCTGTGTGTGCATGTGTGTGAGAGAGTACATCTGTGTTTATAAATGCCCTGTTTTATTGTGGCGCTATGCAGTATAGTGTGTTTGCATCATTTATGACAAGATGTCAAGGCCCCATGTAAAAACATGGGCCATTGACACAACTTTTGAAAGGGAGAATATCCACAGATTAACAAAAAAATCCTTGACCCAAGAAGTGTCCACAAACTAAGTATTAGTCATCTCAGTTTAATATGATGTGGTATTTTCTTACTTTAAGGTAATGCAACCAACAAAATTATGTTTAATACGGTCAAAAAACATGATGGAATTGATTTACATTTCATATGACATGGCACTGTGACTATAGCCCCTATACCATTGCTCAAAAAACCCACTGACACCTGCTAACATCTGGCTTTTGTATGTAATGGTAATGTTACAGTCTGCATTCACAGCATGCAGTCAAATGACTCTGCAGTAGTCACAAGTATTTATCAGGATGTTGAGTTGGCCACATAACCCATAAAAGGGAACCTGGAAGCGGCAAACTTTTTTTGGTGCATGCGCCAGGTATGCAATTGTCATTAGACTGACTAGGCGTCATCTTGGGGCTCAGTATCTAGTTATACACATCTGTAGCACAGCCTTGCAGAACTGCTACTGTGGCTGTAGACTCTAGTCTTGTTAATCAGGTCACGACACGACATGCAGTGTTGCACATTGTGAGTAAAAAGGACGGGGCAGAAAAACACGACGAAGGAAAAGTACGGGCTAACTTTGTTTTACGTAATTACAGTTTGTCAACTGTGGTATCATTTCTATTACTGTTATTATTTGCAATCTACACAATTTTTCAGGCAAGCAAACACTTTCAACAAAGGGGTGGCGCAGGGTCAGCCATGAACGGTGCCTCAGGAGCAGTTTGGGGGCTTGATGCCTTGCTCAAGGGCACCCAGACAGTGCCCAGGCGCTGTGCTGCCACCTCTC
Source organism: Epinephelus fuscoguttatus (assembly GCF_011397635.1). Classification (NCBI taxonomy): domain Eukaryota; kingdom Metazoa; phylum Chordata; class Actinopteri; order Perciformes; family Serranidae; genus Epinephelus; species Epinephelus fuscoguttatus. Next base: position 9,153,773 of record NC_064764.1, on the reverse strand, counting down.
CAACTGCCATTCCACACTTCATACTAAGTCCGTTAAGTGACTTGAACCAGTGACCCTTCAGTTCCAAAGCCAAGTCCCCATGGACTGAGCTACTACTGCCACCAGCAGACAGCAGGATTAATGCTGTCACACAAATAATGGCCATTACTAGTCAACATGTGACGAGATGTTAAAGGATAATTCCAGCTAACTACAACTTAGATCTCATATGGTCATCATATCTATCACTTACGAAATCACTCCAACAGGACAAAAAACATGAGCGGTCAGATGATTGGACACCCAACAGTCTATTATTTTGTCTAAACTAGGAATTGAACTATAGAATACACTGACTGGATGTTTGTTAGCACCAATACTGACATTATTAAGAGGATCTGGTATCAGCAATGACGTAACTAGTCCATATTAAAAAAATTTTCCTCATCAATGTCTTTATTAAGTTTGGTGTGTCCCCTAAATATTACAGTCAGTCACTGCGAGTTGTCAAGTCAGTCTGTAGTGCCTCACATTACCTTACATAGAAACTATTTGAATGAGTTCCATGCAGTGAGGTACAGATTTTAAATTTGGGGGAAAAAAGAAGCACTGGAATGGAATTGATATCCGGTATCAGTTCATGCCTACGCTAAATCACTTTATTTAGAGGTGAAACCAAAAGTAAGTGCCCCAAAAATGTTGGTAACAATCCTCTATTGCACAGGAAAATAATGTGCACACACATCTATGATAGTAGGTCAAAGGTTAACTGTTGGAAACTGTGATTTACAAAATAGAATTTAGGTAATTATTTAAATATCTGACTTCTTCTCCAAATAAGACAACTTTAGTACATTATCTGACAATGATATTACCCGAGACAACTGTAGCTGTGCACAGAGTGAGTTTGAGGAGGATTTTTTGTGCTTTTTATGAGAAACATATTAAGGGAATAGGAAAATATTGTCTCCAATATCAAATTTAAGAATATTGCCTCCAAACAACTTGGAGAGAAGAGGGGATGTTTCTGTAAATCTGTAGCAAGTATAATTGTGTGGTGCCCTGTCTGCTGTCACATTTGAACTGTTCCTACGCCTACAAAACTTGCATAAATGGATATGAAAATGAAATTTAATAATGAATGTTTGAATGTAAATCAGTTATTAAGTCAATTAAAGCTGATACCAGTTTTATCTGTGTATTTTAAATTGTGCATGAACGCTAAATTTTACCATTCGTCTCAAGGCTGTAATGTTCACATTACTCACAGAGCACAAAGAAATGATTGGTGCTACCCTGTTTTTTTCTTTTCTTTTGAACCAAAGTGGCTTGCCTTCAATAAAAATTGGTCTGATTTAATTCATTTAAGGTACACTTGACTGCACAGGGCAGCTCTGGACTCAACATTTTGTGAATTAGTTACTTTGCATGACAATGCTGATGTAAGAGAATCATTTTTTGCAAATCTGTGAATTTATGTAGAACAACAGAAATCTGAATTTCAACACAAATTGATTTCAATTAAATAAAAATGTCCATTCATCACAACAAAGTCAATTAAACACAAAACAATTTTAAAAAATCTGTCAAATTAATAGAGTGCTGCTAGACTAATTTTTTCTTATCCGCTCTCTTTTATTGTGTGTGGCCCTTGCATTTATTCAAACTGGCTTTCTGATAAAATGTTTTTAATAAAGTCAAAGCACTTATTTACTCTTTTATTTGTATAAACCTCATCAAACCATTTTTTTTTTAAATGTTAGCAAACCTTGAGGAAACTGTGTAGGGTTAGGGTTAGGGCTAGGGTTAACAGCTCCTGAAGGCTCACCCTTGCTTTGTCATTTAAACATTTCTTGTGGTTGCATCCAGACATTTAAAGTATCAATGTTACCTTTTTACACATCAACATTAGCTTACTGCAGCAAATGAATATGGGCTCCCAAATGAAAAATGCCATATGACTGACAGAATGTATGCTGACAAATAGTGATAAATAAGGCAATGTTATGCACAGGGGGCTGCTGTAGTGGCTTCCAGTGAAAGCTGCTCACCCAGCACGTACGCCCAATAAGTGTCACCTGCTTCCTTCCCATAACTCATCCACATTAGTGTCTTTGTCTGAGTGATTCTTCACACACATGAATGGCTCAACATGAATACTTGGATACTGATCTTGGTGGCTTTCAAACAGATACTGGACCCAGTCTTTGCTGTCTGTGTGTGTCCCTAGTTTTACTTGTTTTTCAAAGTTTCTGTAATTAATGCATACGGCAAAAAGTCTGTCTTGTTCCCTGACCTGTAGTTACAGCTAAACAGGCCTCATTGAGATCCAAGATGGTGTGCGATTTCCTCCTCACTCACAGATTTGAACACCCATCGCTGCCACTGGTGTCTGAGAGTGAAGTTCCGCTGGTGGCTCATTATTATTTCATAATTCCCCTTGCTGAATCAAGACACAAACACAACATAATTAACATGCGCATAGACAGAGAGTTAGCCTATGTGTTATACATTTGATATAAACTCAAAGTGTAATTTTCTGTGTGCACATAAGGTCTTATTACATATCCATATTCCAACATATGGTGATGTGCTGCCTCCCCCCAACACATCTTAAATGCTACATTAATCTTTTGTGTGTGTGTGTGTGTGTGTGCGTGCGTGCTTGCCTGAGAGAGATACTGTAGAGAGAGAGAGAAATAGTAAGTGAAAGAGAGATGTGTTCACCATCAGTGAAGGGCGAGTCCTTTAGCAGACGGGGTCAGCGCTCTAATCTGAGGAGGTGATGATATTGTTAGGATATTTAATGAGAGGATAAAAGCAAAAGCGAAAAGGGGGGATGAGTATTAGCCTTTTTAGATATCATTAAACATTAATACTGTCAGGGGGCTGGAGCACACTGGGGTCCTTTTCATTGACTTTCATGCTGCGTGCTAATAGAGTTTCACCTCTGGGGACCTCCCCACCCCCACCCAGCCCTCGGTGCAGCGCTAAAGCTAAGAGAAGATCAGATCGCCACCCCGCTTCTGAGGATAAGCTTAGTCTGTGTGTGTGTGTGTGTGTGTGTGTAATTGTAGATTATGTGAGGTCATGCACTCTCTCTCTTGCTCCCTGTCTGTCTTTTGCTCATGATGTATGATATACGCATATTATAACTATTAAAAGGCCCTGAAGAGACTAGCATATATTAACCCAACATTTAATCCTGAGAAGCACTTCAAATACTTTTTAAAAAAAAGTTGTTTTTGTGGGCATTTACAGTTTACTGCTTGAAGTATTTAGCAAATTACTGTTTACTCATATTTAAAGTTTTGTTTAGTTTTAGACTTCAGACATATAAGCAGTGTCTTTCTCATACTTCTATTATTCATAAGCACATCATTAGCTAATATGTCTGTGATTTTGTGTGCATTGGTCGATGTCTATGTATAAGACAGGCCTCTTTGGCATTATTCAGAGGAGTGTTTTTGTGTCCTCAATGATGACAATTATTTTTATGATCAGTTAATATGCGGATTATTTCTCAGTTCATCATTTTGTCTTCAAAATACCAGAAAGTAGTTGAAATGCCTATCGCAGAGTCCTAAAGCCCGAGTTGATGTCATTAAATTACTTGTGATTAAATTGTTTGTTTTTCTCAACCAACAAGACAAAGCTAAAAAATATTCACTTCCCTAATTAACAGGACGTACAAATGCAGCAAACTTCACAATTAAGAAGCTGAACTGGGGGATTGTTGGCATTTGTGTCAGAGAAATGACTCAATTAATCAATTATCAAAAGAGCTGTCCATTATTTTTCTGTCGATCACCGAGCGGACTAATAGAGTAATAGGTTGTTAATTTGCCGTTGCACTCTACTGTCACCACTTATGACAAATGTCAAATATAACAGTAGAGGCATTTATGTCATCAGTATTCGTATGTGACCTTTGGTAAATGGTGTTGTTCTTATGTTAACTTATGCTCAGACAAAAAAACCATGAGCAGCTGAACTGAATGGTGAATCACGTGAAGTACCAACAGAGGGCAGTGGTCCCCTTCTAAAGAAAAGAGGCTTGGCAGCGCACACCAACTCCAACACTGTGTATGTGTATTGTAGAGCTGGGTGTGGCTGGGAATGAATGAGACCCAGCGGGGTACGGGCAGATGGCGATGGAGGGAGCTGTTACTGTACATCCCCTTAAGTCACACTGACACTAAAATTAATATATGAATCTCATTCACAGGAATTTCTCTCCTCTCCTCCCCTGGAGTGCCATCTGTCAACAACTCAACAGCACAATGTAAGAAACATTAGCACAACCTGCACTGATTACTCATTCAGTAACTTTGCCTATATTCAGAAGTAAACCCTTAATGCATTTACTTCGTGCATAATGATAGTGTTATAATTCATATTAACAGCAGAGGAGTGCATGGTGTGCTTTCACATATTCATCATTGCCTTTAAAGCAGCATCTTCCTTTCTCCAACAGATCCGCTGAGTCCACTTCCACACTTTAGTTGATCTTAATACCCTTCTGCTGGCCAAGCGCAGCAAAGTAAGTGGTGGTGTTAAATTTGATTCAGATGATTCTACATCTCTTTGAAAGATATACAGCATGGATCCCAACATACCTGAATCACTTCATGCTCTTCACACTTGAAGAGCCACATATTTATGCAAATGCAGGCCCTCTAAATTATTACATCATACAGAGGTTAAATAACCTCAGCCACGGATTCCCACAGGCTAGAAGTCACTCACTCATTCACTGCGTTCATAAGATAGTTGAGTATTCAACTATCTGCATTCAGTTGATGCAACTCTGAGTTAACAATCAGAATACTCCTTACGCCAAGGCCCAAGATTTTATCTGTTAGATCCCTATGATTCAGCTGTGAAAAGTCCCTGTAACAGACATGTTCTCATGTCTTAACCCTGTGATCTGTTTAGGTGCATCAGCCAGACGTCCAGTCTCCCCGTTCTGCTGGAAGGCTGCCAGCCACAGGTCACATGACCTGGAAGAAAAAACCTGGGAGACTTTTGGGATCCCTTTTCGGTCAGACATGCCCTCTTATTGCTATTGCTTGCACACACTATGAGCAACGTGACTGATGCGTTACTCTATTTTGATTGAAATCCCAGAGTCTCGGTTTTCTTCACAATGTATCAATCCTGTAGAGAGAAACACAGGCTTTATGAGAAAAACAACCTATGTAATAATAACCTATGCCTCAATACGACTTCCGAGTGATATTCTAGTGATATATTATTTTAAAGAGTAAAAAAGAAAAATTCCTCGGATGGATGATATGAGACGAGATGTCATGAATCTGTTGTCTTTTCCTGGTTTTAAAGGCTACATTACAGTGAAGTGATGTAATGTCATGAACTCACCAGACTGTTCAAGCTGTTCTATTATTTGTCTTTACCCACTTAATTATTAAATCAACATTACTGATGATTATTTATCAAATATTATCAAGGTATTTGTTAAAAAATATTGTGATATTTGATTGTCTTCATATGGCCCAGCCCCAGTTGCAACCTCTCTTTTCCTGTCTATTGTTTTTCCTTGGCTTTAGCATGGGCTGGTTATCAACCTGAAGGGAAGTCCAAAGGCTGATGAACTGATCTGTGTCCGTGTGAGACCACATTGCTCTGGTGTCCTGTATGCCCTGGGAACACAACGCCCAGTGCAAATCTGGTGAGTAACGACACTCATTTGATCTGTCAATGGTAAATTGATGGGATGTACTGTACTCCTTCCATTTCAGAGAGGTTTAAACAAGCAGGTGTCCTTGATTTGGAGTTTTAGACTGGATGGTGGTTGATGGGGGGCTGTGGCACTGGCACTGACATGCAGACAATTTTAATCATGGAATTGTGTTTGCTAGAAGGCAAGTCAAACTATCAGTGATGCAATGTGGGAAATATTTGCTCATTAACAGAATAAATATTTAATGTTTATGACTGCACATCAAACAACCATGACTGCTCACCCTGTTTTATATACTACTACTACCTCTTCTTTATCTTCCCCCTTTCAGACCATCCCAGTCAGCCTAAATACCTGTCTCAGTTTTCTGTACTGTCAGATAAAGTAACAAGGCATATACTCCTCTGTCACTCCAAACTTCATCTCTTTGCTGTTCCACTAGCCTCTCTAACACAATGTCATTTCACAGAGGGTTTAAACAAAATCTCCCATCAGCTTCAGGGTTTTAGGGTTCTGTCTCACAATTTTACACACAGTTAGGACTTGATGCGGTAGTGGTTCGTCTACACCAGTGTTGCTCAAAGTGCTGCACACAGGCCAATGGAGGCCCTCAGTAACATTTTGTGCAGCCCCTAAATGTGACATGAAATGTATGCATTATATTTTAATTATTCATGGTCCATATATTTTAACTTTCAACAGCTTACTTTTAATACACCATTAAAAGACTGCATCAAACTCACCCCCCCAGCAAGCATCTGTCAGCTGTTAGCTAAAGTCAGAGGTTTCAATGGACAATTCAAAACTACACTCTGCCTGTGCCGCACTCAATTATATGCTAGCTCCCGAAACTGGCACTGAGTCATCAACACTTTGAGTACCCCTGATCTAAACATTTGATTATGTGAATGCTTTTTCCAAACTTGGGTGTAGACCAAGAAACCATAACCCAATCAAACTAACATTGACTGATAATGACTGACTGATGTGTGAGGTGATTTATGAGTTTTCCATTTAGTGTTCATGTAGCATTGCCATGGTATGTTTAAATAATTAGCCCTGTAGCTTATAAGCTGTGCCTGTAGTTGAATTAAAAAAAGGGCTTTTCTTGTTTGTCACCTGAAATGTCTGACCTTAACTACACTGACTTGTATCTGTGTAACATTTTTCACTAAAGAGGTGTTTTCCCACTCCACTACTGAAGGGGCGAGCCAATCACTTTCTAATACGGGAACACGTATCAATGGGGAAACACACTTCGACACAAGACCAGCAAAGAAAACTGAAATCTCCAGCACAGAGCGGACATGTCAGTACAGAGAGCAGAGTTAGCATTATCACAGTGATAGATTTGAGTGTGATATTTTTGGATATAAATAGCTTCCCTCCACTATCCACAGAAAAACCCATCATAGAAAATAGTCCTTTATGTTTCACGAGCACTAATGCTGCGTCAGCCATTGACAGTTAGCCTACAAGCTAACAGCTAACAAACAACATAAAAACATGTTTGGCTGAATCTTTCCAATGTTTCCTTGCTAATGCTAATGCTAACAATGCTGATGTGTGCTGCTCTCTCACTATTCAACCTGATATCAGTCTCACATAGCCAAATTTATCTCCACACTTCTTAGCACTGTGCCAGCACTGGAGAATGTGGAAAGTGAATGCCAAACCTAGCGCAAGGTAGGCTGGCAGAAGCCACATCCAGTGTTTCTCAGTGAGAGAGAAGGAATAGATTTGCTTCCAGCCCCTTTTCCAGAGTTTTTTAAAGCTTTGATTTAATGTGGGAGGGTTACATTTAAAAAAATATAATCATAGCAGAGGTTTTTTTTTACAGAATTTAAAATGTGTCTTTAGGGGAATTTAAAGGTAGCCTTTGAAGATTTTTTAACCAAAGTAAACATCAATTTAAAAATGCAGGTTTCAAAATGTAAGAGTTTTCTTGCATTGTGAGTGGTGTTTTATTGGTAGTAATGTGCTATACAAAGTATTTCATGGTGACAGGAACATTTTCAGCAGAAATCCATTGGACTTAGCAAACCATGAAACAATCAAATTAGGACTTCACAGCTGTATCATTAACAACACCAACAAATGTGCATCAGAATCCAAGCGGCGGTTGAGTTGACCCCAGTGTTTTATAGTGCTGCTTTATCTTGTCTGTCAGTCTCCTCTTTCCATGCCGCAATGTTATCAGTTATAGGTTGCAAAGGATCTAGACTAACTTTTAGCGCTGATGCACCCAACTTTCTCAGTTGGTCGCACCCTTTTTTTTGCTATTGTTATTATTAAAAAATTAACTATTGTAAAATGTGCTACAATGGGCCACCACTCTGTAGCCTCGCTCAATGTCCCTTCCACAGTTTTCTAAAGTATGGCATATAATATGTATAGCATATCTGATGGACTACATGTCATAAGTAATACCAACACTTTCGACTGCTGTGCTACAGACAGGCCAAGGGACTGGAGCTGCTCTGTGAGTGAGCTGTATTGAAAGAAAAGCAGAAAGCATTACAAATGTTGTAATATTAGATGTAACTTTAGTTGCACGAGTTTGAGATCTGCAAGGAGAGGAAGAAGAAGAAGTGAGACTGCACAGCTGAGAATTAGATGTACAGTTAAAATTTCACGTGCACTACTGTCCATGTGCACATGGTATTTTAATACCCAACTCCTATGTCTGTTCTGAGAGACCCATTGTCATGCTTACATACTTAAGTGTAAAAAGTAAAAAAGTACCAGAGGAAAGGTGGTACAGCTGTGGCCAGTTGTATTGTAGGCTTAACTTGAGAAGGCAAAACAGAGACAATTCCTGTCTGGGCACCACCAACCTGTGACAGTAAGACTCCTTTAAGTCTATAGCCATGAACAGGCTGCCTGGCTGAACATTCAGCGAGCAAAGTCTTCTGCCTTGACCACAAATATGGCTTGCCTCTGCTTGAGACACAACCACCTCCTCTTAGGAGGTAATGCGTGCCTGGGGCACCAAAGTGAAAGAAGGGGCCTGTTACTGAAGTGAGAAGTTGAGTGGCTCAGAGATAGCATGCACTGCACCCTGCAGTTAACTGAGGTTCAGACCCCAGAAAACATTTTCAAAATCTTTTCAGCCCACTCCGCCACTAAAATATTTCATGCTTGGGAGGCTGAATTGAATTGAGTGTTGATGAATGAATGCCAGTGGGGAAATGAATTATATGCATGGACCTTCACATTCATTATATAAAGGGATAGGTCAGAGATTTTGAAGTGGGGTTGTATGAGACACTCCATCAGACAGCCCATTCCAACGGAGAAAATGTTAACGGCTTCAGTTCCACATCTGTGCTCTCCTCTAACCCACCAGACACCATTGACAAAACAGTCATTTTGGCTCACTGAACACAGGAGCTGCTGGTCTCCTGCTGCCTTGATCAGTTAGTTGGTTTTCTTATTTTGAGACTTTGGTAAATCTGAACTAAGCACTTTAAATGCCACAGTCACACAGTTACACAGTAACACACACAAAAAAACCCCAACTGATCGAGGCAGCAGTAGACCAGCAGCTCCTATCTTCAGCAATGTTAAATCACTGTTTTTCTCAATGGAGTCTGGCTTTGAAGAAAGTGACATAACAGCTTTAGTTCCCTAAAAATCACTGTTTGATGCAAAGGTAAAGCAGTGGAAAAATGTACTCAACATTGCAGTGGCAGTTCTAGCCTAAATGGCGCCCTGGGCGACACCCCCTATGGCGTGTCACGTAAATAACAAATTCCAGCACTATAGGCCATAGCACAACACAGCAGCGTGTCATGTGGGCCGAGCCAGAGTAAAATTTTGATACTACTGCACTGATCAGAAGAACACACTTGCAGCTACAACCTCACCCTTCTGGCCTTCCTTACCACAAAGTCCTCAATGATGACCCCCCTAACTTCACCTGTTCCAACAGAGAGGTGAACCTGTCCCCCGCACCCCCTCCCCCTTGCCCTTCTTCTCTCATAATTTCTGTGTGCGGCAGCATCAGCACTTTGTAATCCAGTAGGCTACAGGCAGGGGCGTCTGCATAACACGGGGGGCGCCAATTCCCTGTCGACGTTCACACAAGAAAAGCGGCGCTTTCTGCCATACCCCCCCCCCCCCAAACTGATTGATGATTCTTTTTCAGGTGGCCAAAATACGTTTTATTGCTGACCCCATCCACAGCAGCACATTGCTTAGCCTCTGTGTTGGTACTCAAGCCTTCTTCTCTAAACTGGGGGATGTGCTGACCCACATTTACTGTAGGTAATACACTGAGTATGGATAAGTGCCTCATACAACCCCACTTAAAAAAATCTGAACTATCCCTTTAAGACAATTTCATTGTGACATCTATCAACAGACTGGGCTGCCCGTTTTGTTAAGTAAAAACTCACTTTTCCACAGTATGTAGGAGTGTGGTCAGGGATACCTTAAGGCAGACTTTACCCTTTGTCTTTGTAACAGCTTTTAAATCTTTCCAGGGTTCAGAGTAACCAATGGAAGGGAGCACTGTCAGGCTTAAACATTGCAAATCAACATCAAGCCCTAAAAGACACGAAGCAATGAAGTCATAGAAAACCAAAAAAAAAGAAACATATACTTTAAATTCTCAGAGAAACATTTGCTCTTTGCAACTATAAAGACTGTGCTTGGAGCAATAAACATGTTTACTGAATGAATCCACCTTGGACCGAAGGCAAATGGTCTAGTCTGCAGCATTTGTGCTGTTCATGACAGCTCTTAAGCTGAATGTTTTTTGGTTTGTTTTTACTGCCAGGGAATTTCACTCAAACATCCAACAAAATATTTAAAAAAAAAAGCAGTGGTAAACTCCATCAATGCTGACTTAGCAGTATAAATTGTGAGGTTTTACTTCAACATATGACTGACAAATAGTGTAACAAAGGAAATGTTAAATTAATAGTGGAATCAGGGCTGTCACAACCAGACAGGCAAACTAGGCAATTGCCTAGGGCCCCGAGCTGGAAGGGGGCCCCCAGAGACAGCTGACATTGGTCCCTACTAGCTGCTGCTTGCGAGTGGCAGTGGAAGTAGGGTGACCAGACGTCCCGCATTGTGCGGGACTGCACAGCATTTCTGTCTCTTTTCACGCGTCACGCAAATTGAGACCATGTCCCGCATGATTGGTTGCCACCCATGCTAGCATTGTTGGAGTACCATAGTACTACGGTACCTCACGGTACCATTACGGTGGGATAAGTTCAAAGTCCAATCACAAGAGGGTGAGTGTCCATGCGCTGTCCAATAACGCCCTGCGCTGGCCACCTGGCACTCGATATGCTGCTGCGGTGGTTTGTATCCAGTGACATTTCAGGTATTAGCTGAGCTATTGAGTATCTTTAAGCAGTGAAAGTTATTATTTATTTCCTTTTACTTGTAGGTTCGATTTGTTTATATATGCTACAGTGATTTGTTTTCCACAGAGCTCTATGGTGCGAGCATTTTACTCACATTTGTGACTAAAAATAGTTTGCGCGAGCAAAACAAATCATTCAGGAGCACGCTGTGCGAGTACAGATTTCAACCAGCAGCAGAAACGAAAGGCGAATCCTGCTGGTTGTGGGTTGAACGGGGGTCACAGATGCTGTATTCCTGTCAAATACGGCACAAGATAAGGGCTTACCAGCAACAGAGATGTCTGGCTCCAGGTCCAATAATTTCCTCTTTGTTGATTTCATGACTGCCCAGAAATACCTGAACAGCCGAGCCATGACGGCACACAGGTATGTGATGTTTCAGAGGAGAAATGAGCCGTTCACATTTCTCTATTTGTGGCAGGTAACGGCCCACAAACCTCACCGCACTTTAGGGACTGTTCTTCACTTGTGAAGGGACTGTTCTTCACTTGTCAGGGGAGGAGGGTGGCTGGTTGATTTTTATTTTATTTATGTATTTTATTTTGATCCCCCTAGAGGTGGGGGGGGGGAGGTGGCTCCAAGGTGCCTTTTGCCTGGGGCCCCCAGAGTGTCTTGAAACAGCCCTGAGTGGAATCTATTTCTGAAGTACTTAGTGCCCTTCCCAATACCTCCCTTAGCCCTATTCCTTTTTGTGTGTAAGGGTAGGGGGCATAACGAGGGGTAGTGGGTATGACACTAGCCCTTCGGAGCGAGGGATTTCAGACTGACTTGCCAGCGAGGGGTAGATGTTGCCATGGCTGTCACCGAGCAAGAGACACGGAAAAAATTTCATACATCGCTAATGTTACCGTCGTCAGGTTGCTTGTTAGCTAGCTAGCTAGCTAGCTCGCACTATCTGGCGTCTGTCATCTGTCCTGTTCTGCAAAATTGTCGGACTTTTCACATTACGATAGCACGCCAGCTAGTATAACTATGCTGCCTCGTAATGTTAGCTGGTTAGCTAGCTAGCAGAAGTCCTCTGTTGTCTGTTGTTCATCAAACAAAGCATGATGAATGCAGCAAACGTGATCGGTAGGATGATTGAGACTCCATTGTAGATGCTGGTTGGAAATGTAGATGGCTCACAGCTTACAGTTTAAAATAGTTAAGTATGCGTGAACGTAACGACGTAGTGAGTGGTGTCCCAATTTCTAGAGAAAGATTTCTACCCCTACTCCTCGTTGCTTCATTTTGAGGGCCAAGGGGTAGGGCCAAGGGCTAAGGGGTGGGGCCAAGGGCTAAGGGGTAGTGGACAAAGGGGGGTATTGGGATTGGGCCTTAACAGTGGTAGTGGCTTTTTTGTTGTTCCAGTTTATGTCATGTATTCATCAGTGACTGATGGCAAAGACCTCGTTGATGTGACATGTTCACATCATATTTCCCAACTTTCAGAGTTGATTAGAGAGCCTGAATGCTCCTTTAAACAACCAGTAGCAATATGGACTGAGAGATACTGTGCCATGAGCTGTCAAGGATACACCTTCGCATTTGGGCAAAAGAAGGCAGTATGGAGCCTTAGAGACGGCACAGCCTTGTTGGCCATAACGACATATTCAGCCTTGATTTGTGGACTTACAAACAGGCAGCCCCTGAACTGCAACAAAGTTTCTTTTTATCATCTCCAAGGGACTTTTCTTTGTGACTCAAATGTCAAGTCAATTTAGAAATCAAAGGCCCATCAACAGTAACAACAGAGACTTGCTCAGTTTCACCTGTGTATAAAGCTGAGCCAAACTTTCACTTATAAACTATTGTGTTGTGTTTTATGGGACTGTACATTCATTCCAGATGCCATGCTAGACATATGAGGCATTTCTTACACCTTTCTAACATTTATCACAGAAGTGAAGCTAAGGAGAACATAGCTGAAATTATGCCTGCAAGGGAATGAAAGTCTATAAGCAGGATTTAAGGTACAAATACCCACGGCAAAGAATTGCCTGCTATAGTCAGGTTGGTCACATATTTCCAACCCACTACTTTCAGTGTTAGTGCATATTGCATTGCTCCCCATGATTTCCCACGTCACGGTGGAACCCATTTGTGTAGCTGTGACTGATATTGCCCCGCTTTAAGTTCACGTAAGCTTTCTGTCCACCATCACTGCTTCATATGAGAGTAAAAACATCAAGACAGTGAGGAGGAAGAATGGAAATGAAATTGCATGTTTCCTTTTAAGTTTTTTCTGTGTGGATATATTGGTGTGTCCGTCTGCCCGTTTGTATTTAAATCCTTTGAGCATGTTTGTATGTCCCATGTCTGTGTGTTCTGACTTTTAAATACTTGCAGCCAAGCTTTATAGATTGATCCTCAGAAAAAAATATCTAAGCTGGCTCCCTCTACAGAGCACTGCTTTGGTATGATAGGAACTATGTCAGCACATACTGGCTTCCTTTCATAACCCTATAGGGGAGGTACATTGTGCCTCTGCTACTATTGGCCATAATATATAGTCTGTAGCACACACCATACAGAAAGATTAACTAGACACAAACAGGTTGGAGATTAAATACACTTGCATGTACAGTTCAGACAACTTTCCTTGAAAGCCTACACCATGTAAACTCTACCAGCCAAATTAATAAGATGCCATCACTGCACAGGTGTTTGAATGCCCAAATAAATCTAGACACAGCATTTATAAGGTTCAGTTACTATATTAATCAACTTAAAAATACATCACACAGTCTGGTGTGAGCAGGTTCATTTCACACCCCACTCAGTACATTACATTTTTTAAATTGTTTTTATTGAAAGAAGTTGTTTTGCTTTTGCAAAGTCAACCAGGTGAGATTACACATAGAGCAATTTGTTTTTATGGTTCCAAGTAACATATGCTTTCACCCTAACTTGCTCAGGCACAATCGCGGAAATTAATCCTCCCTGATTTTATAAGCACGTTGCTTTTTGTTCTTTCAGTAGTCATATGAATGGGGATAATAGAAAGAGGTTTATCTCAGTAAACATCACTACACTAAGCACAGTAGCAACTCTGTTAGGGCTGATGGCTGGTTGACTTCATTCTGAACAAGATTATAACAGATTAATAATAGGATTAGTATGAACCAATGCCACTAAGTGCAGTACATCAAACTAAAACATGGAGGCATGATGCTGAGTTGTACACAAAGATGACAGCACTCACCCACATTCACTCTAAAATGCTTCATTGGCTTATATACCCTTCTCAGCAATTTTATGCTTGACTTTGATGCAGTTGCTTACATTGTAGTCTTAACTGCCCAGAGCACTACCAAACCCACTGGGAGATAAACAGCATAGATAAGGTCATGGAGAAAGTTTGGGTGGGTCATTTATACTGTCTTTTTCCAGACTTCTCCTGATGTACATAGGATCATCACAATTTCAATCCCTTAAAGATTTCGATATAAATTAGGCAATTACATCCATAGAGTATGTAAGTAGGATTTAAAGTCTAGTAGCCAGTGGGGGCAATTCCACAGCGTGTACATACACATATACACACAACTCACTGAGACCTGATGAATCAACTCTACAGTAGCAGTTACAGTTCTTAAACAAGTTTTTTATGCACTAACATATTCTACTGCAGCTCTGCCTTCATTATATTGCCATTAATTACACCCTCTCCAGCACTACCCATAAACTGGCCAAGGAGGAGCACTAAAGCAATGCAATGAAGTCAAATATTAATGAGCTGGTTGAAATTTGCTTTCATGACATGATCCCAGAGACTCATTATGTAACTCTCAAATCTTGCGGGGGGTTTCCCAAGCACCAAATGCTGGCTAAACAGCTGCTTACTCACTCCTGTCTTACTGGCTATCTCTCCAACTGGATGTCTCTTAAGTTTGGCTGATTGGTATTAGAGGCTTCGGTCCATGCACCATGAGGTAGTTTACTCTATAGATATGCTTTGTTTCTGATTTTAAGAATCAACAGTGTCAGTAAAGATGAACAGCAATGAACACTAAACTATCAATTACATAAATTGTGATACACTGTGATATTTTAAACTGATAACCTAGCAAACGCTCACATCTATTTTTGAATCTCATCTAGATTTGATGTGTTTACATCTACTTAAAGGCCACTATTGTCTCTGATCAGACCAGAGTTCCACCCACATCAGCTGCTTGACACGTGTCAAAAGACGCCCATAGCCTTGACTGGATGTGTCACGAAGAGATAAGCAGTAGTCATGGTACAGTAGCTGTGATGTGCCAATTCAGGGAGCAAATGAGAAAAATTTGCTGCTGCTTTTCTTGAAAGCTGACAGATGTCATTGCTGACTGACACCTTGATTGACATCAAGATGCCACCGCTGTGGGCTCACATGTAAAGTGGATGTTTTGATAGACGTTGTGTGCTGGTGTGTGTTGCCCTTAATTTTTTGCCTAACTAGGAGAGACATCAGGACAGTGACGTATGTCTTTGTAAAGATACAAATCATCAGTCCACAAACTGTACATAGATTTTATTAAATGTGTCTCTGAGTCTTTTTTCCTGACAAATTATTCTTTCAGTCTCGACTAATCAAAGTAGCCCAGCTGACATTTTGAGCAAAACAAACTTTCCTCATGTGTAGACAAGCTGTTTTTTTATCGACCCCAGCTGCATTTTTCTTTTTCTTTTCTTATTTCATTTTGGCTGTCTTAAACTGTGACTGTCAGAGCTCAGCTGTCACACAGAGAAAGACAATGACAGGATGTGTTGCTCCACATCATGTACGCAACTGGACGAGACGCATTAAGGCTGACCGCAGTCTGGACTGAATCTGACAGGTTGGTTTCAGTCACATCTTGGGAACAGATGTAGACCCCTGCTTTAATTAAACAGCCAGATTTCAGCTGGTTTCCCCTTTACCTTTTCACAGATTCACAGCTGCATAAAATGGCCACATCTGATTGTTTGATACCTACTATGTTTTTAATGAAAGGATACCATCGTTAACACAGCAGTGACTGAGACCCACTATAATCACATAATTATTGACATTTAGTTGTGGCAGTGGAGTATGTAAACTTGTGCAAAGTAATGAACTGAATATTTATTAAACCGTCTTCTTATCAAACACCAGAAAATACTGCATCCAGAGAAACCTACACTTCTTTGCTTCCTTTCTTCCTTTAGTTTCCTTTCATATAGAGCTTCACAGACCAGTCGGACTGGCAAACATGATGTGACATGATTTTGGATTTTGAAGTTTTTTCAAACATCCACGTGCTGCTGCCAGCATAGCTTTAAATGGATATTGAAAAGGGCAGAGGCTGTCACTTACTTGGTTATTTGAGTGCGCTATCACCAAAAGCAGCATATTTTTTTTCCAATGTATCATTAGAAAGAAGAAAAATGAAAGCAGCATCTTCAAATGCAAACAACCATTAATACATTTTCCTGTTAATATACGAGTCCACAGGCTGCATATTTTCTCTCGTTAGGGCTCACTAGGGGAAATTAGTTAATGACCTTAGTATTATGCAGTAAATAAAGCTACAAAATGAGATTTCATAATTCAGTGTGCTCTTTAATGTCTACAGTCAGAGATAATGGTGACTGTGATGCGTATGTTGTGTTCGTGTGTGGATGTGGGCGGATGTGTGTGAAAATTGTTTGAAATTCATCCTGCAGTGTGAGCTGTTTGCCACATTATGGGTAGATTTTTATCATATTACAACCCAAATGCCAGAAAAAAACGTTTAGATTGTACATTTCTCCAAACCATAGAGATGTTACATTTGCATGGTATTATGTAACAGATGTGCTAAAGCTTTAAATTTCAACAGCGCTGTGGTTGATGTGCGGTGAGGTTTAAGCACAAAAACACTTGGTTATGGTTTGGAAAAGATCATGATTTGACTTAAAATACCCATCTGACAGTGACCTGGAAATCCAGATGACCTGCCCCTAGCAAATTCTAATTTGCACTGCACGAGGATCTGGCCCAGACGAGCAGAGCCCAGTGAGTCGCCAATTGGACCAATCAAATCAGTCTATCTGACAGAGGCGGGCTCTAGGCAGGCGTAACATGATGAGGACAGCGCTGCGCCGTAGGAGTCGAAAAGTAAACAGCCAAGATGGCAGCTGCTGATGGACCGAGTCCATTCAGTTTAGCTTTGGAAGAAACCCTAAGCCAACTACACTTATCTTTTTCCTTGAGAGAGGAACTGAAGACTGCCCCAGAAGCCTTCGTTTCCAGGAAGGACATTTTTGCCGGTTTGCCGACGGGACACGGCAAAAGCGAAATATATCAGTTAGCCCCACTGGTCGGCAAACAAATGGGGCTTAGTGCAATGGAAAAAAAAGGGAAAACGCCTGACTGTTATTGGCCTTGCACCTTACGAGTGTATTTAGTTTTGAGAGTGCTTGCTTTTTCCTACATCGCTTAGTGAAATGAATACATCACCTTGTTTTTTGCTCTGATTGGCCATCGTGCTATCCAATTGCCGCTTGGGTAGGAAGGGTGTATCGGTGAGGGCCAGACTCAAAATCTTTCTAGATTTGAGTCTGGATTTCCAGGCTACATCTGAGGGCACAATTCAAGCAGGAAAAAAAAACATAATTAGCTAAAACTGGAATTGGCGAGTCAGACTTTTAAAAATTGTAAATCAGAATCACCCAAATAAATTGCAATTGGAGCATCTAAATACGTTTTATACATTTTTACTTTATTTCATTTTCTTAATTATAATATGTAAAATGTCCCTTTGAGTCCACTAACATCACTGGCAGATGTTAACATGTGGCCAGTTGTCAGAGCCTTCAAAACCATTTCATGAAGAAAATTGAGAATGTACAGTAGACTTTACACAAGAGGTATGGATATGGAAAATATTTGTTAAAGAGCTCTGACAGCCTACCATGTAAGGACACACAACGACTGGCAATATGTTTTGATGGAGGATTTAAAACAGGTAGGCCCACATGGCTTGTGGAGGGGGGATGTGATTAGAGAGTTCAGACAGTGCCGTGGGCGCTTGAGCCAAGAAGAATGGTACTCTTTGGGAAGTCATTTTGTTTTGGGCTCAACACTTGCAATGTGTTTGTTCTTACTGCAGATATTATCTATTATTTGTGAACTCACCATTTGTTATCTGCGATTCATCTTTGAAAAAGCAGTTGTGAAAAAACTGTATCATGGCGAATGAAATTAGATTCACTGCCTGAAGGTCATTTGTTATCCACTGAACAAGCCTGCTGAGTGAATTGTCCCATTTAATTGTAAAGCCACATCTGATAAAAGAACTCCTGTTCAGTTTGTAATAGACTTTAATGCTTCCTCTCTCTGGATACAGGTATGATCATGGATCCATGTGCGGACTAATTATGTTTTTTGTTTGCGATTGAGCGATGTCTAGTCAGCCACACTTCAGGAGCCTGAAGTTGAACAAGAATGATCTTATGTTCAGGAGAAAGTGATACATTTAAGATTAAAGTGACCTTTCTGCCCTTCTGTCCCTTCACACTGGCTTTCAGACAAATACCTTGTTAAGATAGACTCTGTTTTTGTAGAAAAAAATCCCTGCACATATCTCACTGTGATTATGACTTCCTTTCACCTCTTCATCCTCTTTGAAAAGGTCATGGTTCAGGTGGATACTGTGTTGGCCCTATATGGAAAGATAATAGCTCTAACCTGAGAGGCCACTGGAGTGGGGACCATGTAACTTACATTGAGAACTATAGGAACATGAAGCACAAACACATGGAAGTTGTCTGTGGGTTATTGTAATATTATACTGGTACAGAAATATCAAAACTCTTAGATTAAGCACCTACACACACGGTCAGCCATTGGTCAATGGTCAGGCTGTCGCTGAGCGTCGTCCTAGTTTCTGTGGTGTGGCCCTTGTAGCCTGTTTCTTAGATGATATAGAAGCTAATGTCTTGTCAGGCCAGTAGCCAATCCAGTGAGCTGCTAGGTTAGATGCATAAGTTACCACATTTGTCAAATGAACAGTTGACTACTCTTTGTCCACTGCTGGCCTCTCAGTCACCAGTGCTGGCTTGTCATTGGCCAGATCAGTAGCTGACTTCAGCAAGAATATAGCGTCTGCCAGCTTCTGAGTAGTCTTAATTTCATCCCTTTTACTGTGCCATAGCTGGTTGGTCATTGGCTGTCTTTGTGGTGCGTGGTGTGAGACACAGGCATCATGAGGCAACACCTTTGTTGCCAGTAGTTCTTTGATGTCCGTTTGGTGTGTCTGAGCCTTAAGATGTTGTGATGTGATTAACAGAACTTGTTGCTATTAATATGGTTATGCCTTTTAAGTAAAACAGAATTTTCCATATAGGTTCGCCCTCTCTATTTACTGAGAGATTACCAAGGGGCTGTTATTCAGTTTGGGTCTAACAGTACCAAACATTTCTAAAAAGCCCATGAGCAAGGGCATAAAGGAGTGGAAAGAGAAGCCACCTTCTGCATCTGCATGTTGATTTATAACACAGCCACAGCAAATAGTTTTTCTAAGAAGTTGTAGATAAATAATCATGCTAACAAAACACCCAATGACCAATATTGTGAACTCACTTCCACATGCAGGATCAGGCACAATTTACCATTAGTGTCTTATGATAGAATTGGCTGTACAAGGCTCCAGGGAACACTCAAAACACAAAGTGACCTCCTTTTTTTTAGACATATTGCATCAGCCCAAAGCATTACTAATTAATTTTTTCAACCTGTGACCCTTAAGCTTAAAGATCTTGAGATTTTTCTCAATATTTTCAAAACCTTAAGGCTAATGTAGGCCTACTGTTAATGCTTTCATAGATCTACTATATCTTTTCCTAGGCTGTATCAGGTCATATTTAGGTCCATTTGTTTAGGGCTTAGTTTTGTTCCTCTTGGACATGTTAAAAACAAATCTCTCCACAGTATACCTCAAATATAGTCTAACCATTTATCTATTTAATCTTAAATATCGCACTTGCACAACTTGTATTTGGAGCAGCCCTCGGCTAAATAGATTTACAAGCCCCACATGTTTATCATAACTTTATGTAATGTCCAAAAGCATTTAATTATCTACTAAATGAATGAACATCGACTTACAACATCTGATTTTAGCTGTACCTAAACTGTAGACGCTAACAATGCTGATGTCATGAATTAGATTTAGGTCAAACTGGAAACACTAATTTCATGGTCCTGTCTTTGACATACCATGTTGGGCAGACTCACAATCACACTAACACAGACACACACAACAAAACACTACTTACTATTCATGCAGGATGATTAAAACACAAGACATACTGTGACTCACAGACACCAACAGAAGCGAGAATGGTTGTAAATTAATAAAACAAACATTAAAAAACACAATAAGATAAGAATAAGGCTTGCAAGTGTCGTTATTGACCTGGAAAATAATTGCAGATGTGTTATCAGTCAATCACAAAATCCGCTGGAGAGTGTCTGGGACAGAGTCCTTAGGCAGAGAAATGGATTCATTCAATTTCATAGTTGATTAGTGCTCATTCTGTTTGCTTGTAGCAACACAGTTGCATAAGAGTCACAACAGTATGGTCATTGTTATGTAGCAAGAAAAGTCAGCATGATTTTTGTGTTCAATGGTTTTACCAACAAAATATTTCAGTCCATTGGTGACTAACCAGGTTTCACCATTAAACATGGCGCAATGGCCTGTGGCCAGAAAAAGTTATTCTGTAGCCACCAAATATCACCTGTAGGTGCCCCCCAGTGACAACTGAGTTTTATCAGGTCTCTCTTGAGTGTGAGACTGCGTGTTTCAAATGGATTATTGGTCCAAATTAAGACAAAATATATAAAAAATCCCCGAACCTTTGCCAACACAACGTTACATTTTCACAAACATCCTGATTCATTTGCTCCTTGTAGTTTATTGTTCTATGAAAACAGCAACAACTCGTCACCAGCTAGCCAGGGCTTATGACTAGCAGCATACCTCATCCTGGTGATGATAGAAAATGTGTTTTGGACAAACAAAACTCTTCCCAGGGTCACCACAGGGTAAAAGGGATTTTTGTTTGTATAAGTATTGCTGAGCAAATGACTAACTGAATCAAGCAAATACAACAGAGCGCATCTTCATGCTGTTATAACTAGGGGGGCAGCTAGTTAGCTGTTAGCAACCGGTGGGCAGCAGAGTCCCGCTAACAGCTAACCAAGTTTCTGTTCAGAGGAATATTAAGCATTTAACAGTGAACTGGGGTTTAATATGACAACATGACAAATTTACTGTAAATTACTGTAAAGTTAGCTAAGTATTTAAGATGAGTACAGTTTTGAGGTAATGTTAAAATTACTATAAGTTTGGAGTTCCAGACAAGATAAAAGCAAGTAACCACATAGATTTACATTTACATTTATATTACATTCTGTACTTATACACACTGCTGATGTACTTGTACTTGGACAATTAAAAGTGTATATAGCTGTTATTGGTCACAAATTGTTTACATAAACTGAGAACAAAACAATAAGAAACAGCAGTTAATGCTGATATAATCCTGATTGTTTTAAATCAAATCCTGTTATCTGTTAGTGTAGCTTTTTTCTACTGAGGTTAGCAAAATATTTATTTCCTTAACATTTTAATGGTGTTTTAAGTCTGAAACTTAAAATTATAGATGACAACAACAAAGTAAAGAAATGATAAACTGAACTAAGAAAGAGACTGTGAAAGAATATACCATATGTTTACAGAGATATTCTGTTAATTTCATTTCATTTATTGAAGTGTCATTTAAGACAGGCTGTGTTAAGCTGCAGTAAACGGTCTCCTTTGTAGACTAATTTTTTTTTAATAAGCATACATTAAGGCTATCAAAATGTTCTTTGGCCGTCAAATTTAGGGGCTTGGTAGCCTGTGGGGCCAGTGCCTAACAATACAAAGGTTCGTTTCTTCTGTAGTCCACTCCACTATTAATCAAACCATTGTGGTATGAAGCTGGTTTGCTGTGTGTACAGCAGAGAAACGGTGCACCACTGCAAGGCACAATACACAAAATCAGGGAAGCAGTATAGAAGCCGATATTAGCAGCAAGCTCACAGCAGCATGAAGCTACTGTGCTCCATGGCTCCGCTGACATGTCTGTCAAAATATCCAGACACCCATCTCAAATGTTTGCAACCCCCCCCCCCCCCCCCAAGACCCTGAGGGGCGTCCTAATCTGGGGCACCCATCATGTCCTCTGCCCATGTAGTGGAGCACACTTGCCAATGCATTGGTCAAAGCAAGATGATATGGGTAGACTGGCTTTCGTATTTGTCCAAAAACTGGGGATTTTTTTCCTTCGGGTTACACGCCAAAGGTGACGTCACCAGTTGCGACGCAAAGCCCACATGACTCCACGTCTTGGCCAATGACTTGCCAGTATTTCATCTTGATTTAATGATAGGGGGATACAATATTTCAATTCCATTTTGATAATCTTTTGTTAACAGCCATAGTGGTGTTCACCTGTTTGGAGCTGCATAAAGGTAAATATTTTCTGAATAATTATTAATTGTGTCACAGATCAGCATTGAACATTTCTGTGGTTAAATCTTGTGGTTCATACGGGAAGTATCTTATCCTGGGGCCCGTCTGCTTGGCGACTATTTTTATGTCTATGCAGTGTGACATCTTGGGGGGGGGGGGTAATAAGAGCAGACAAAAATACTCAAACTTTTCCAGTGAATCGCCTTGATTGGATGAGATGTTATGTCTCGTTGTGTTAATTTTTTGATATGGATTCATTATTCAATATAATAAATAAGTGAGACCTCCTTAGCTTGTTCTTAAAGGATAATGACTAAAACTAATAGGGTGCTATTAAGAAATCCTCTTAGTTAACATAAAACTATTAAATTACTTGCTTGAATTACTTGTCTCATACAGGCACTTATGTGTGCTGAGTTTTCCAGTGTGGGTGTGTGCTGCAGAGTGGCAGATTTACCGTGAACAATAGTCTTACATTGTCTGCAACATGGATTTTAGTTCATGATGCAACTGAAAAACTGAAGCTTTTCTATTTATATGGAAACAAGGAGGGCAGCAGACCGTTAGTTGTGTCTATATCATTACCTCATAAATCAGTTTTGGATAGATTTTTGTTCTCCATTAGTAATTAACGACGGCATGAGGGCATTGTCTTTTGATTGAGTTATATGGTGAGACTAAAGAAAAGAGGGCTGTCAGCTTGCATGGCTTATTAGCAGACACGCACCAATAAACTATGTTAGCCCTCCAAGCTAATGCTAGATGGCATAGCGACAATGCAAGGGGCCGTCAGCTTGTGATTGTAATTTAGGCTGAGATCTCAGCCAGGCTAACTGATTAGAGATGACAGGTTTACAGTCAGCTTTTTGGGCAAATAGGTCTGGCAGGATGGCTGCTTGCAGGCTGAAGTACTGTAACAAAAGGCTCCTTGGCATGTCTATCTGCGGATATTTTCAACCTTCTCCTTCCGCTTTCCCACATCTCATTTTCCAAAACGCTTGCAGCCTGTTTATGGCCGAGAGACCATTTTGAAATATTAGAAAGTGCTCTGCTACAGAGGGAATGTGCTAATAGGACCCAGTAGTGAGCAATTGATGTTTAACCCAAACAAACGGCCACTTCTTGTTCAGGGTTATCATCTCAAAGATGTTGGCAAGCGATGGCACTTGGTTGTCTGCTATATTTAGAAACACATCATGATCTGATGATATGAGGTACAAAAGGCAAAAAAGCCAAGTGCTTGCTGAAATACTCGGCCAAAACCTCTGCTAGAAAAAGTACATTTTAAAATATTGCCCTTTATAATTACTTATCTGCACAGACTTTAATGAGTAAGTGATAAGCTGCACTTTGATCAAGCATTTTATGAGATATCAATATTAAAAATAATTTTGGACAGGAACAATTTTGTCTTTTTTGGGGTGGAGAGACCAACAAGCTCAAACATGCAGAAATAAGATGGAGGGTTTCATTCATGATGAATGCTTTTCAGCTGCTTTGTGAACTGAATTCTATGACATGTTTGACTGACAGTGGTAATGCTCCCTTTCTATGTGCATGATGTGCAGCGTTTTTAATGTTCAGCATTTTAATAAAGGGAATTTTTTTACAGCTGGCTTTCCATAGCCGAGAAAATGAGGATCTGAAACAGATTTATGGAGCCAATACAGTCCATCGTGTTGCTGATGGTGCATATCATGTGATGCTGTTGTGGGTTTTGCAGAGCAAATGTGCAGAGGAGTCCCACATTTTTAACAGTGTCAGATATTGCCTGTATAGCAGGCACCTTTATTCAATATAACCAAGTGTCTGCAGCTAATTCAGCCAGACAACAGTGTGCCATAATTGTGTGGCTTTAGTCACCTGGGTTTTCTTTATTCGTATTCCTGACTGACATCACTGATTAAACTTTATGTTGTTGCTGCTTTGAATTCATTGTATGTTCAAGACAAATTGCATCCTTGAAGCACTGACTGTACTTTGAAAAAATGCCCAACATAAATGGAAAATGGAAATATTAAATTGGACATTCATGCTCTATCTGAACTCTGGCAAGGCTTTTCAAAGATATTCCTCACTCAGTGAAGATGATTTGTGATGAAAATTGCCAGTACAAACTTTAAGGTCAACTTAACATATAAAACATGGCAAACAACATAGTAAAAGATAAAGTAATATGAAAATACAATTAAATAAATGAACTGATTGTAAAAATAACATTGACCAGCTGCCCCTACCTATCACACTTCACAGTGGGATTTACCTTGTTGCACATGTTCCATGAATCATTGCCGCCAACATCGATGGCTTGAAAAAGCAAACAACACTGAATTACAAAGACTAGAAAATCATTGTTGACATCATTGTGCCCTCATGTGCCTTTGCTAGAACCATCAGCTGACAGAGACAAAAACATCTGTTTCACATGAATGATTGGGGTATGGATGATTTAGTAGCAATTTACTCTTTAGAAATAGCAGTGATTAGACCTCTGTGTTCTTTTGCTATAGCAACTGCGGCGAATTAGGTTGAGGAGAAACAAATTAATTGCAACTGGAATGCCAATGCCTCAGTACAAGCAGTGTGCTACATAACATTAATGGTATATTAACTTGATTTGTTCTAGAATAGTTACACTAATTACTACTTCAACTCTCAGCCATGGTGGTTGTTTAAAAGGTAAAGTTTGATTTGCTGTCTGGCTGAGAGTTAGATGAGAAGATGATCCAACTTGTACTGCAGTAAATATAACACAACAGCCAGGTGATGTAATCTTAGCGTAGCACAAAGACTGGAACAGGGTGAAAAAGAGCTAGTCTGGTAGGGCAGCAACTAATAACTTTTAGTTGATTTAATAAAAAGAAGAAAGGGACATTTAATTATTTCCAGAATTTTATATATATATGTATTTATATATTTAAAAAATATTCCTTATCTTCCTGTACAGTGCTCTTTCAATATTTTAAGCAAGGTTACTATACTATGTTTGTGTGAGTGTAAAAAGGAAAGGAAGATCATGCAAAGGTTTTGGGCACACAAAGTAAGAAGGCCAGGTGATGCAAATTTCAAAGCTTTATGAATACTCCGTCTCCTGAAACCTTGTCCCAACAATCAGCTGCCATGGGCTCCTCTAAACAGCTGCCCAGCACTCTGAAAACTAAAATAATTGATGCCCACAAAGCAGGAGAAGTTTATAAGAAGATAGCAAAGTGTTTTCAGGGAGCTGTTTCCATAGTTCATAAAGAAATGGCAGTTACTGTAGCAGGAACTGTGGAAGTCAAGTTGAGGTCTGGAAGACTGTGAAAACTTTCTGAGAGAGTTGTTCATAGGATGGATAGAAAGGCAAATCAAAGCCCCTCTTTGACGGCAAAAGACCTTCAGGAAGATTTAGCAGACTCTGAAATGGTGGTGCAGTGACAACAAACCTTTCCTGTGTCCTCACCACAAAATTCAGTGTCAGAAGACTGTGGACCGATTAAGTTAAAATAGAACTTTTTGGAAGCAATTAGCAAAGGTATGTTTGGAGAAAAGAGGGTGCAGAGTTTCACGTAAACACCTGTCCAACTGTTAAACTTAAGGTTGCATTGATCATACTTTGGACTTGCGTTGGGCTTGCGCCAGTGGCACAGAGAACATTTCACAAGTAGATGGAAAAATTGATTCAGTTAAATTCCAGCAAATTATGGAAGCAAACATCACATCATCTGTAAAAAAGCTGATGAAGAACATAGGTAGATAGCATGTGCTTAGCCCATATTTTAAGGGGTTACATCTCCGGTCTGATCTCGAGTGCACAGCTGAAAGGTACGTCACATGGTTTGTTCACATGACATAACAGAAGTGCATATTTTACTGATTGAGCGTGGACAAAGAGCAGATGGGTGCGCGCTTGCTGCTAGGACATGGTGGAGACGTTGCCACAGTTCAGGCCTTGCATCATAACATAGACCCATCTTAGTGATGATAAAATTTGTTGACTACTTGCAACCCTAAAGCTCAGTAATTATCATGCTATATCTTGTTTGTTTAATCTGAATAAATTGGATGTAAACATGACAAGCTGTACTTAAGCATGGGCCAGACTGATTCTTGCCCGGATGCTGGGACTTTCCTCTTGTCATCACCGTAAGGTTGTTAGGCACCTAGCAGAGAATTAAAGATGCTCACTGCTTTAATAATATGATGCACTGTTCCTTTAAACTTTATGTGTGCTGCATGTTGAAGATAGCTGGCAGGATTACATGTTCTTATTGTACTCATGGATTTCTTACATCATTTTATATATACTGCACCTACCTAAATCTTACATTGTGTTTAAAAACATTTCTCCAAAATTAAAATGACAAAATATAGACATCGAGTCAGGCTCTGCCCTTAAACACAGTAGTAACAAGGACACACCTTTCAAACAGCAAGGACAAATGCACAAGTGCTGTTATATTGGTTCGGTGCATCACAAGGAAAAGCAGCCAGAAGCAGATTGTGACAAATTAAATAAGAAAACCATAATGCAGCGATAAGAATCAGTAAACAATAATCAGCTCACAGGGTATGAGGTGAGCCTCCTATGAACCACAATCCAAGGTGAACCCACAAAAAAAGAAGCTTTCAACAAGACCACCAACATTAATATTTGAGCAGTTTGAGCAGTTTTTCTCTTTAGAAGTTCACCAAAGTGAGCACATCCACATGTAGATAGTCTAAATGTTTATTGGACACCTGAGCTTGTTAGCACCTTTGGTCGCTGCACACATCCTGCTGTCTGACACCTTTTAACAGACACACTGTGGTCATTAGAGCCGAGACAGGTAGGAGACACATGAATTGGTTTTTGGGGTGGATGCTTTTTTCACTGCTTTCTAGGTGTTGCTAGTTGGTTTGAAAGAGAAAAACATCACCAGGAGGTGCAAAAAGCACAAAGCCTAACATGCACCAAGTTGGCAGTTTTGTTTGTGAGTCATTTGTTTTGACACCACATTTATCACTTTGCAGTAACCAAATTAATTGGAATAAAATGTGAAATTAGGAGCAGATACGGAACATTTTACCTCCTGCCAATTACCAATTTTGCAAATTTTTCAAATATATTCAATAAATGAATACCCTTAGCCATGCACTGATGATTTCAGACACTTTCTGCTAATTAAATTTCTTTTCAGAACTTCTTCAAATTTCAAAGGACTTCATGGGGAAACAGTGAAGACATGCACAGTGCTAAAGAAGTCACAATACTTGAAGCACATGTCAAGGCATTAAGGAGATCATAACGGTTTTTGAATAAAGCAGCCAAATATCAACCAAGTAGCCTAAGAAGTCAATGTTCTCTGGACAGATAAAAAGTCACTGTAACACATGTAGGCTTAAGGCCCGAACATACTCGGGCGTACTATAAGCGGAACGGACTCCGCGAGGAATGTCCGCAGTCATTCGGGCTGCCATAGTCAAGCGCACTCCCGCGTTGTAGTTTCCTGTAAAAATGTCCGTGAAAAATCCCCGCGATGTGAAAAATACATGCCGAGCAGTCACTGGTGCGCGGAGCGGAGTCCGCACGGTCATAAAATCTGAGCTTTGCACGCACAGGCCCTGTGGACGTCCGCTTTGGGTCCGCACGGACCTCCGCAGAGTCCGTTCCGCATATGTTCCGCCCGAGTATGTTCGGGCCTTTACTGTTGAAACAAGCAGCAGTGGCACAGCTGTACATCCTGAGCTGATCACCTTGTGTTTCCTTGGCGTAAATAGCACAAGAAGCACTAAATCTTTTCAAGGGAGAAAGGTTATCTTATCTTATTTCCTAAATGCTGTATGATGTGATCTGTAATGTAGCAGTGGGAAAGATTCTCAGTATTATGACTTAGAAGTGCTGATGTCATCAGACTCCAGTTCTGGTCCATTTAAACCACAGAGGCAGGACTAGGACCAATTGTTCTGTTTGAAGGGGCAGTTAAATGAACCTTTAAAAAAAATAATTGCACTATGTCGGTACAACACCGCAAAATGATTTTTAATATGACGGCAACCGGCTGTGTTTCATGCCGACGTGAAAGGATGGCTTTTTTGTCAGTGTCTGACTCGGGAAGTCACTGCCCGAGTGCTGGATTTTGACGACTTCAGTTGTTTGGCGTACGAAATAGCATAGACAGGCCAACAGCATTCCTCCTCTAACTACCCTGTCATTACAGGTTATATAGGACTTCAAAACCAAGACAAGCATCAACCAGACCCTCCACACGGTCTGCGAACAATCACACACAGTGAATAGGTCGGTCCTGTCCACCATGGTAAAAAAGGCACATTCACAAGTTCAGCAACACTCCTTACTGTACAGTCAAGCAATAACCCTTCATAAAAGTCAGGAACTACACAGACAGTGAACACATGAAGCCACGGCAGGACACTTAACCAATACTTACTGAAAAGTGTTGGGTAAGGGTTACTTTAAAAGTAATCAAAGTACTTTACTGTGTTACTTTTTTGAAAAGTAACCAGTTACTTTACAAAATTACTCCCTGAGAAAAGTAACTCAAATACTTTTAAAGTACTTCCAACATTACTCCCTGAGAAAAGTAACTCAAGCACTTTTAAAGTACTTTTGAGTATTCTACATTTCCTATTGGGCAATGGACCACAGGGCGCTTAGCCTACATTTTTTGTCTCCAGAATTAAAGTTATGGACCACTTGCCCTTCACTGAGATCCAATTCTCCCATCACAGCCGTCACTTTGACCAGTAGAAACACACAACGATCTGCTGCCGTAGACAACCGTAGCTATGACAACAACACCCCAGCATTTTTAATATTTCCTCTAGGGATGTTACCACACAGAGTAAAAGGGGGAAATGATGGTGTGAAACAGCAGAGGCACTTTGTCAACCCGCTGAGTTAACGTTACTGTCATTAGCATCAAGCTAGCAAACAATGTTATTTCTTCATAATGGAGACAGACATAAAGTAGCCTAATAACATTAACAAATAGCGGCGGGGCTTTTACTCACCACAACTGCAGAGGCTCCCAGCTTCATTTGAAACAGACTACATTATGGATGGTCTGTTATTTATTAATCCCTCTGTATCTTTACTTTTTATCTGCTCCCGTTGTCTTTATAAAGTAAACACATTACATTGTCATTTCAAACTCAACAATTCCTATACCCAATTCTGTTAGTGAACTGATACAGTGGCACCCCAGAAATTTTTTATAGTGGTGGCCAGATGGAGCGGCTAAAAATCTTGGTGTGGCACACCAAAACGTAAGGAATTCACATACTGATATACTTTGGTTCTTACTTTACAGTATAACTTATATTCCTAATTATCTGATGTGCATAGACAAATACACTCAGAGTTCCACAACAATCCCGTTTTAATATGTTATGTATCTGTACATGTGTTAGGCGATTCAGTGTTCTTCAAATATGCTGGTTGTCCTTTTCATTAAAAACACAATTTTACAGCTTTAATTTGAGGGTAGACATTGATTTTACACAACATTTACTAGGAAGAAAACATTTAATTAAGACTTGTGGGTACCCATGAAACCCATTTTCATGCACATATCTTCAGGTGAGATTCCACAGATCCCTTTGAAAGTGGCTACTCCAGTTTTTCGCCTGCCAAAATTTAGCCCAGCTTTGGAGCACTGTGTAGTCCCCTTCCTGACAAACTATGCCGACATGGTTGGTCAGGGCCACCCCTCCCTAAACGCAGAACACGCATTGTGCGTAGGGCCACATCTTCCATGGGGGGCCACATTTTGCACGAGGTGACGCATTTGCGCATATGCGCATGGATGCGCATATGCGTATCTACCATGAGGCACGCGTAGAATCAGCTCGAGGAAGGAGAGAAGAGACCTGTAGTCTGACTGCACATGTGTTGCTGCAATGATTGACAGCACTTGACATGTGACCAATCAGAGGGGTGCGCCGGCAGGCACTTGCAGCTGCAGCAGGTGAAGAGTTGTTGACATGTCATCCCAAAGAGCCTCCCTCTCCGCGGAGACGCTCGGGCATGTACGGGGCCGGGAGGGTGGGCTCCGCGGAGAGGGAGACCTGAGCCGCAGGAGTATGTGCGGGGCCGGGAGGTTGGACGCTCCCAGAGAGGGGAGAGGGAGAAATATAGCTAAATAAGATGAAAATAGAAAAGAATGTCTCTGTATTTTATTTCTGTTTTCAGTGTTTAATTAAGGTGGGAGAGGGGGAGGGCGGCAGGAGATCAGACGCCTCCAGAGAGGGGAGAGGGAGAAATATAACAAAATAAAATTAAATAGGAAAAACCTGTCAAACCTGCCTTTTCAGTGTTTCATCAAGGGTGGGGGATTGAGGTGGTGGAAGTTACTTTCTTTTGATGAGTAATTGATGGCTATTTGTGACTCAGATTTGTTTATTTATTTATTTCAGTTTGAAGTTATTTTTATTTAATATTTATTTATTTATTTATTTATTTCAGCTTGAATTTTTTATTTTATTTGACTCATACAGCCAAACTACTGTATCTACAGTACATTTGTTAGTGCTAATAAAGGTTGTCAAGTTAAATGGCATGTTTTTGTACCGTCATTTTGTACCTATGATACAGTACAACAAGGGACAATGGAAGTAAATTAGCAGTTCTGCTAACTCTGGCATATTTACAGATGTATTTATACTGATGTTCATCAATATGCATTGTCCCTTCCAAATGAACACTTAAATTAAATTAAATTAAATTAAATTAAATTAATTTGGGATGGGGAGAGGTGGGGTGGGGGGGCCTCCAAATAAAATTTCGCTTAGGGCCCCAATTTGGTCAGGGGCAGCCCTGTGGTTGGTACCAATAGACCTTTTTCACTGCAGACATTTTGACAGGCCATGGTAGGAAAAGCACAACTGTGTTTAATAAGATTACAAATAGCTGTAAGACAGGCCATGGTAATGTGCATGTTGGCTCACTGGAACAGCTTACTGGGGCACTTAAAGCAACACTTACCTATCTGGATTTTTTTTTTAATTATACCATTCTTATATGGTTCTTAGAAAACTCCAACCAATCATTGCATTCGGACCGAGCGTCCGTCTGTCTTCCCCACACGGAGGTCTCCGACTGACGTAACTGCTTGTGAACCGAGCCATCGTTAAGGTTATTAGTTTCACCTGTGCATTTTCTGGTATGACAAGTCAATGTGTCCGTCGTGAAAAGGAAGCCTTAGGTTATCGATAGCACTGTCATTGCCACCATCTTTTCGCTAGCCTAAAAAGGGCCCACCACAGGATCTCAGAGACAGTAATGTTTTGTTGTGTAGCAGCAATTGTACCAGGGTTGCCATGGCCCCCTCCTGGTGCCACTGAACGTGTAGTGGTAGTAGCAAGAGACAGACAGAGCGTTATTTACAGTTGTTTCACTCGATATTCAAGTAAAGGCCATTCTCAGGTTCATCATTGAGGCCAACTGATTGATATTCACATCTGCATTGGTGTTAATATCCCAACGGAGGAGTTGCTGCAAAGTTTTGTGCCGTTGTTTTTCACTAGAAGTCCAGCAGTCCACCTGTCACTGATGCTATCTGCAACACTGTTGGTGTTAGCATAGTTAGCATAAGCTAGCTGATATCATCATAACAAGACACCCGTTAGCTCACCTTCATGGTTCTTTCATTTCCAACTTGCTGCGTTGCATGGCTAACTTCATTTCACATTTTTCCACAATTTCCTGAGCCCATTCACAGTTTTCTGAGCCCATTCACAGTTTCACAGCTGGACTGACATTTCGTGTCAGTTAATTAATTCAAGGGGCCAGCTTCACCTGGCGTCCCACCAAACTTCAGTAGCGTAAGCATAACTGCTTTTACCATTCACTCTAACTGACATTAACTCTGCCTCGTAAACCACAGGGTGCTGTTTTACCATCTTTTCTTTGTTGCCTATAACAGATAATTGCCAAACACACCTTTTGAAGGAAAAAAATATTTATCAATTTTTAAAACAACTATTATAAGTACAAACTTTGCCTGAAGTCTATATTTTGAGATACAGACGGGGTGAGAGTTTGTTTTTGTTTGAGCACAAAAACAACAATAGCCTAAGGTTGTGTCTGGACAGATATTAGAATTTGCTAAAATATCATCCACTGAGCAGACTAAGAGACTGGTGAGAATTCTCTGGAGCCTTTTGATATCTGTAGAAAATTAAATGATAACTTGCGCAGGTAGTGATAAGAGCAGAAAATCAACAGAGTGGATGAGGAAATTAAGGCTTGGATAATCCTTTTTGTATGTAATGTCAATGACCAAATGATTAGAGATCAACTCCAGAAGGAAAGCAGTTCAAACCACAGGGGATACTGTTTTTAAATGAGAGTGAATTCAGTTTCTGTTTCACATGGCACTGCAGAATTTTAAATTCACACAACTTGATTTATCTATTCAGTGCAGGACCTAGCACATTCAGGGCCCAAGGCAAGCCCCCACACTATGGATTTTCTTTTGTATTCATTGTAATTATTAAAAATCAGAACAAGGGCTAATTAGAAGAAAAACAATAACAATAAATATCAAACAATAAAAGAATATGGTATGTGTAAATTTGCAAATTTGAACTCTTTATTTTTTCTCTCTTTTTGTCTTATGTCCTGGATAGCTATTACTTTTTTTTTTGGCTAAGTCTAATGCTTTCCACATAAACTCCCCTCCACCATACCCATCAATGCTCTAGCATGTTCTGACTGTGATGATCACTCACCGATGAACACATTACAACCATAGAACCACCACTTTTTAAAACTTTGTTTCATGTTTTTTGGAGGGGGCGTTGGGTTGGGTTGGGGAGTGTCTACAGGAAGATCCGTCTGTCTGTTCTAAGAGAAGTTTGCAGTGTCGTAACTAAAGCGAAGGTGTCTAGTAGGCTATTAATATTGTTTACATAACTTGCCAACCATGCAGAAACTATTCCTCAAATTAGTACAGTTTACTCTGTAATATACATAGTGTCGACATAGTAAGGGAACACAGTACATTGAACAGAATAATGGGTCAGTTCTTAAAACTTATACACAAAAAGGTAACTTTCTCTTTTTTAGCAGAGCCATCCATGCTTACAGACTGTCCTGTTTGCCTTTGCCTTAGTCGCAAAGGCAAAGGGGAGCAAAGTAATTGGAGAAACTGTAATGAGAGCACTGAAGGAAAACTTTAATGTCTGACTCATAGGAAAGAGCTTTTTACCGGTGAAGACTTTGCCACTGTGGATTCTGCAAGTCATCGCGCTGCACCTTCTAGTGAACATTACTATGAACATTATTACACAGAGATATTCATTTTCAGGAGTTTAGCTGATGCATTCATTATCTTCATTTAGTTCCACCTCTAGCACAATCTTTTGTGACAAACAAACATTTCTGACCCTGTAGTAGTCAGTATTATGATTTGTAAATCACTGAGCATCCCCAATGTATTCTTATATTTACCATGCAAAAGGTTAGACGAATTGCTCCCTGTTATGTGAACTGTCCAATTAAAATCCAAACAAGCTGGTTACTTATTTTTAATTTTTACTATTCATTTTTGAGACAGCAAAAACCTAGGGGAGCTGAATCTAATTACACTGGGTTGTCTGTGGATCTACCCTGCAGAATTATGTATCATTCATGGAGCAAATATCATGTGGACCTCATAATAGTGATGTCTCACTGTGCTGTGTTTGCAGACTTCCCAATACAGTGTTTTACTTTTAGTCCTACATTTCTGGGAAAATTATCAGCTGTAGCATGAGATGTGTGGTGACCTGTAAGTATCCTAAAATACAACTCAGCATAAGTCTTCAAGTCTTTGGGGGGGAATTTAAGGATGTGTCCAATACACATATATATACAGTACAGGCCAAAAGTTTGGACACACCTTCTCATTCAATGCGTTTTCTTTATTTTCATGACTATTTACATTGTAGATTCTCACTGAAGGCATCAAAACTATGAATGAACACATGTGGAGTTATGTACTTAACAAAAAAGGTGAAATAACTGAAAACATGTTTTATATTCTAGTTTCTTCAAAATAGCCACCCTTTGCTCTGATTACTGCTTTGCACACTCTTGGCATTCTCTCCATGAGCTTCAAGAGGTAGTCACCTGAAATGGTTTTCCAACAGTCTTGAAGGAGTTCCCAGAGGTGTTTAGCACTTGTTGGCCCCTTTGCCTTCACTCTGCGGTCCAGCTCACCCCAAACCATCTGGATTGGGTTCAGGTCCGGTGACTGTGGAGGCCAGGTCATCTGCCGCAGCACTCCATCACTCTCCTTCTTGGTCAAATAGCCCTTACACAGCCTGGAGGTGTGTTTGGGGTCATTGTCCTGTTGAAAAATAAATGATCGTCCAACTAAACGCTATGCGGATGGGATGGCATGTCGCTGCAGGATGCTGTGGTAGCCATGCTGGTTCAGTGTGCCTTCAATTTTGAATAAATCCCCAACAGTGTCACCAGCAAAACACCCCCACACCATCACACCTCCTCCTCCATGCTTCACAGTGGGAACCAGGCATGTGGAATCCATCCGTTCACCTTTTCTGTCTCACAAAGACACGGCGGTTGGAACCAAAGATCTCAAATTTGGACTCATCAGACCAAAGCACAGATTTCCACTGGTCTAATGTCCATTCCTTGTGTTTCTTGGCCCAAACAAATCTCTTCTGCTTGTTGCCTCTCCTTAGCAGTGGTTTCCTAGCAGCTATTTGACCATGAAGGCCTGATTCGCGCAGGCTCCTCTTAACAGTTGTTCTAGAGATGGGTCTGCTGCTAGAACTCTGTGTGGCATTCATCTGGTCTCTGATCTGAGCTGCTGTTAACTTGCGATTTCTGAGGCTGGTGACTCGGATGAACTTATCCTCAGAAGCAGAGGTGACTCTTGGTCTTCCTTTCCTGGCTCGGTCCTCATGTGTGCCAGTTTCGTTGTAGCGCTTGATGGTTTTGCGACTCCACTTGGGGACACATTTAAAGTTTTTGCAATTTTCCGGACTGACTGACCTTCATTTCTTAAAGTAATGATGGCCACTCGTTTTTCTTTAGTTAGCTGATTGGTTCTTGCCATAATATGAATTTTAACAGTTGTCCAATAGGGCTGTCGGCTGTGTATTAACCTGACTTCTGCACAACACAACTGATGGTCCCAACCCCATTGATAAAGCAAGAAATTCCACTAATTAACCCTGATAAGGCACACCTGTGAAGTGGAAACCATTTCAGGTGACTACCTCTTGAAGCTCATGGAGAGAATGCCAAGAGTGTGCAAAGCAGTAATCAGAGCAAAGGGTGGCTATTTTGAAGAAACTAGAATATAAAACATGTTTTCAGTTATTTCACCTTTGTTTGTTAAGTACATAACTCCACATGTGTTCATTCATAGTTTTGATGCCTTCAGTGAGAATCTACAATGTAAATAGTCATGAAAATAAAGAAAACGCATTGAATGAGAAGGTGTGTCCAAACTTTTGGCCTGTACTGTATATATATATATATATATATATATATACATACTAGTACATATAACATGTTTTTTGTGTGTTTGGCAGGTGACTGGCTGGCTGGAATACCACACTACTCCTTCTCCTTCTGAGGACATCCCATTCCAGGACGGTGCTTTGCTCTCACTTCCTCACAGCATGGAGCCAACCAAAGTCCAGTCAGAGGGTGGCCTCAATGTCACCCTTACCATCCGCCTCCTCATGCATGGAAAAGTAAGCAGGCACAGACTTTTAAACAGGCCATAGTAAAAAGTAAGATGTGAGGAATTAGTTTCTCTAATGAAGGGTCCTCTAAGTTATTTATGAACTTTTAAATAAGAGGTTGAACTTTATCAAAGTAATCATCTCTTTAACCTGTCCAGGGTTATTATTCATTTCAAGTGCAGTAGCCTCAATACATAAATGGCCACATAACTGATTTTATTTTTATATCAGTCATGGAGATTTCTACTGTGTCTGTGAAAGCAGTTGTGTTACGTCCTCTGGGGGTCTGGGGAGCTTTGTCAAAACTAAACTGATAACCCTGATAATATCATCTGCTGTTATCTTTGATTGAACTTGGACCAGCTGATCTTTTAAAGAGAACCTATGGTCCTATGTACACTTGGTATTGACATGCGTCTTAGGTGATCCAATAAGAAATTGA
This sequence comes from Epinephelus fuscoguttatus, assembly GCF_011397635.1. Lineage (NCBI taxonomy): Eukaryota > Metazoa > Chordata > Actinopteri > Perciformes > Serranidae > Epinephelus > Epinephelus fuscoguttatus. The sequence continues at coordinate 9,117,086 of NC_064764.1, read as the reverse complement.
TGGCGGTAAATACAAGTGTAAAAGACCAACAAGATGCATTGTGTTCTGTTCACTTAGCTGGCCGAGGTGGTCTGGGACTCACTTGACCACATATCTTGAATAGTGTAAACACAAATACATCCCCAACAAGGGCTTTATTATCAATGCAGGATGTTGTGGTTGTTTTGGTGACAGTGTGCTATTGCTCTATATTTCCCCCATTTCATGAAAAGTTGGACAAAGTGTTGCGAGAACATCCATCGTTTTGCACTATGGAAGGAGATGCGTTGAATTCTGCTGACAGCGATATCTCCAGTCATAGATGGATGCATTACTGAACAACCCAACTGGGCCAAGGCCTAGAGGTCCAAAGTTCCAGAGCCCCCTTTTGCCTTCACCTGCAAAATGTTGCTCAAATTAACAGGTACCAACCAAGGAGAGACCAGAAGTGACCACAAAGAAACAAAAACGTCTACAAAGAGTTGAAATAAAACTGTAAAAAGACACAAAATAGCTAAAAAAACAACCACAAAGAGATGTAATGACACTACAAAGAGACCAAAAAAACCACAAAAAAACCCCACAAAATTACCAGAAAGAGACAGAAAACCACACAAAGATGCATTTCAACTACAAAGGGGATTAAAAAAAACAACACCAAAAGAGGGAAGATATTCATAAAGTCTGTGTGACTTGTGCTAAGAGGCCCATTGTCTCATAATTTGCCCACGTCTCTAGCTGCACCGATACAACTGCCAACGTTACTAGTGAGCAGCTAGCAAGAGTATGGATAGACACAGGTGTGAACGGCAATGTTTCTCAGCTGTCCACTTGCTTTGGGATCACCAAAACACATGTCAGTACCAGCTGAAAATTATCTTTGTTAAAAGCTGACAGCATGGAGCTCAAAAGACATTTGCATTCACCAGGCTGGAAGGGTGTAATGGAAATATGTTGTTAGTTACACTGTGGGAAGTATATGGGTGTAGCAGTTTTTAAAGTTTGACCCATATTTTAGGCTAAAAGCCTGTGCTGCTGACGCTGTTGCTTGTAATCACTAAAGTGCCTTTTTAGTCACGTCTGTAGATTGACCTCAGCTGTACCCAAGATTAGCTTAAAGTGATTATTCTACAATAGCTCTGCTTTTCTCCAACAACAGTACAGTAAATTGATCTGACTGGCAGATCCATATTCACATTAGGGACTCCCAAAAAATAAACCAGCTCTTCATGTGTTGCCTCCCAACCTGGCATCCACATTCATTCTGAAAGATCACCATGAAAGATGAGACATTTACATGCATGTCCTCGTCTTATCTCCTTTGAGTAATGCTGCCCCTGCTGCCCCACGTTCCCTTTGACAGCAGGTTCTGTGCGGCGTGTGGAATCCACCTGAGAAAAAGACATGACCTTTAATGTAACATATGAAGGTACTGAGCTTGATTTTTAGTGCTGCTGATCCAACTATAGTTTGCATCTTCGTAAGCCCTTATACAGTATGATGGAATTGATACAGAGGTTGGACTCATGGCACCCTCCTCTCTTCCACCGATTGTTGTTTCCCTGCATAACAAAATCTTGGTGGCTGGGCAGCAGCTGTCTTTTATCCTCTGGTGCCACTGTCCAGCTTCCGGCACTGGCTTGACCTGATGGAGACTCTGCAATCAGGATAGCTGATTAGCCCTCACAAGCAGACTTCCAGACTCAAAGAGTGACAGGCTTCCTTAGATGCTGCTCAGTGTGTTCTTGTCTTATTGGTTTCAGGTTTCCCAGGGCACAGTGTAAGTGGGCACCAGCATTACTTTTTCAGGCACTTATATGTAGCGTACTCTCCCTCCCTTCTTCTCCCCATCTACTCTTTCAGAGCTGTTTGTAGTTGGTGTGTGTTTGTGTGTATGTTGGCCTGCTGGTTAACATCCATCACTCCCGGTTAACATGGCCATTGCTTTCCTGCCCTTACAGTAAAGTGTTAAAACTATGGTCATCAATTTTGTGATAGCTAATAGCTGCAAGCAACTGTCTTCACTTATTCTGAGTCGTCATAAACACCAACACCCACACCACACATCTCCTCTGAACTGATCATGTTGATGAAGGTATGCGCCACAAAGCCTTGAGCCAAAGTCTTTGCAAAGCTTGCCAAGCAGTCTACAGCCAAATATTCCAGTGCTGCATGGTTACCCATGCAGGAGCTCGAGACACCAGTGACCAAGTGATAGTTTGAATAACCCTGCAGCCAGTCAGGCCCCAGAGCCTGCCAGCAGATGGCGTATGGGGGAGGACTTTGGCAGCTTGACCCTGGTCTGGTTCTTTTGCCCACAGCAGCAGAAGGGTCTTCCCCCTCAAACTGAGCAGCCATTTGGTTGGGCTGGCTGAGGTGCTTGAATGGTCTATCAGGTGCAACTGCTTAACGAGGGCATTCCCATTTTTGGGACATTTTTAACTTTATTTGATAGGACAGACAAGTGGGAAAGGGGGAGAGAGAGAGGGAGTGACATGCAGCAAAGGGCCACAGGCTGGAGTCGAACCCAGGCTGCTGCGGCAACAGCCTTGTACATGGGGCACCTGTTCTACCACTAAGCCACCGACGCCCCGGCATTCCCACTCTTTCATAGTGTCAGTGGCACAAGAACGTCTGAAAGACTTTGTGGTAGACATGTGTCCCTGAAGATGGAGTATGTAGTGTCCTGGGTGACCCTTCTCTGCACTTTGTATGAGCAGAACTGGTTTCTGCAGGACAGCAATGTGTTGATTTTTTTCTTAGTTTTGGCTGTGAGTTTCTCAAGTAATGAGAGGGACCTTTCATCCCAAAATCAAAAAAAAAAAAAAAGTTTCCTCTTACCTGTCGTGCTATTTAACTAATTATTGTTTTGGTGTGAGTTGCTGAGTGTTGGAGATATCAGCAGTAGAGACATCTGCCTTCTCTCCAATATAATTAAACTAGATGGCACTCGACTGTGTGGTGCTCAAACCACCAAAAAAGTACACTTGAAAAACTCAACAGCAATGCCTCTTTGCAGAAATCATGACCCAGTTATTCAAGATAATCCACAGGCCTTGTTGTGAGCAGTCTCATGTAGGAACTATTTTCTTTTTACCAAACTGCAACTAGCAACCATATCACCACATGTAAGGAAGCTTGCATTAACTCATGGCCGAGAGTTTCTACATGAAACTGCTCACAACAAGGTCTGTGGATTATTTTTAGCAACAGGGTCATGATTTCTGGAAAGAGACATTGCTGTTGAGTTTTTCAGATCTATTATTTTGGCGCTTTGAGCACCACACACCGAGTGCCATATACTATCATTATAAGTGAGAGAAGGCTGATATCTCCAACACTCTGCAACTCAAACCAAAACATCTAGACTTATAAACAGCACTACAGGTAAGAGGGCAAAAATGTACTTTTGATTTTGGGGTGAACTGTCCCTTTAAGCATTACTTTAGCAGTAAAAATTTGCATCTGACTGGATTTACTGCAACTAAGTGTTGGTCAGATTGTCAGATGTGAGTGATGTGTTGTAACAAAGGTGCTGAATGCATGGAAAGAGACGACATGACGTGTTTGCAGGTGGACATGCCTTCCATCGTACAATAAACTAAATCATGCCTAATTAAATGACGAGAGTAGAGCAGGAACATGAGGTACAGAAATGAATATTGTGCAGCATGTAGCAAAGGTAGTATTGGGAAATTATTTTGGAGTAAAAGTGTCGATTGTTTTATCAAAAAAGTGGAGTTGAAGTTCTTCATGCCTGAATGAAGAACACATTTCTCAAAGAATATTTGAGGGCAACAACAAAGTGTTTCTGCTGTGTGACTTTTCACAGCACTTGATAAATATAAATGAATGCTCAAGGAAGAACCTGGCACCGCTCAGCTACTAGCCCGCAGGTTTAACGTCACGATGGATGTAACTCTGGCAGTCACCGAGGAGAGGTCAGGGAGTGTTGACGCTTGCAGCCAATGCTGTCCCTCTGCCCTTTCTCCACTGTGTCACACCAAGCTCATGAAGAGTGATTACATGCATATGGAAAGTGTGGCCCTCAACACCGCCGTGCAGCTGTGAAACCTCCACATGCCCCTGTACCGTTTGCACCTGGTCCGGGAATAACAACAACAACAAAGCAGTTTTAGTACTACACATTTATCCAGATGATTCTTTAATTAATCATTTTAAAAAATCCATGTTTTTTCTCGTTTGTTTTTTATTGCAGGAGGTTGGAAGCATAATTGGAAAGGTATGTTATTTTTATTACAGAGCACATGCTTATATGGAAAAAATACAAATATCAAACCACTTTTTTTAATTTTAAATTGTAATTTACTTCTTCACAGAAGGGGGAAACAGTAAAAAAGATGCGAGAAGAGGTTAGTTTCAGTCTCAAAAAGCACCAAAATCACTTAATGATACTTATGTGTACATTTTCCTAAACAAGTCACAATGAGATTAACTTAAAGCACCATAGACAATGCAAACTGCTTCAAATAAAGGACGAATTCATGTAACTTTGTAATTTTATAGTGTCTTTAATTCATCAGTGATTTGTAGATAATTCAAATGTGGTATGGATCCATTCGTGGATGCCTGGATCTTACATCAGCTATATTGACCTCAATGACAGAATGTTGTTTTTCCAGAGCGGGGCACGAATCAATATTTCTGAGGGGAACTGTCCAGAGAGGATTGTCACCATTACCGGACCAACAGACACCATCTTCAAAGCTTTTGCTATGATCGCCTACAAATTTGAGGAGGTACTATAAGACTGTGGCAGCAGTATTGCCCACAACGCACATGCACTGTCCTTTTACCTCTCTTTATCTCTACTCATTCAAAATCAATTTCCACTTGCTGTAGTAAATTAAAAAATGAACACAGGCTTTTCTGATAGGGCACTTACGTACAGTAGATTAGTGTAAGGCACACTTTTATTGTGGTAGATATTTGTATTGCATGGCTGTAATAGGTTAATTTAAACTGCCTCAGCAGCCTTTTCTTCTGTTCTTGTCCTTGATGCCATTTATCTAATTGATATACTTAAGTACTGTGACTGGAACTGGAAGAGGAAATCCACTGCTGTGTCCGCAGTGACCTGTGTGAAATCTGGCCTGCCAGAATGATGCCCTTTTTACTTATTGACAAAGCCAGAGACAGCTACTGGTTCACCAGATATGAAAGAATCATTGAAACACAGGTGTTTTTGCAGCACATTTGCACTGACTCTTCAGTTTGTAAATGGATATATATGGATCGTCATAACCAACAAAAGCATAATTGATTTGTTTGGGTCACACTGAGGAAAATATGACCACTGCAAAATGAAATGTATGATCTTGTTTTCTAGGACATAATCAATTCCATGAGCAACAGCCCAGCAACCAGCAAGCCCCCTGTCACCTTAAGGCTTGTAGTGCCAGCCAGCCAGTGTGGCTCCCTCATAGGTAAAGGAGGCTCCAAAATAAAAGAAATGAGAGAGGTATGATATGAAACATGTTTTTTTGGATAACAAAGAATAAATCGCTGTAGGTCTTTTCATATTTTTGCCTTTTTTCTTAATGCAAGACAAACAGAAAATGTTGTGTAGCCAAATTGTTTCTCTCTCCCTTCATGCTAGTTACATTTTATGAATGTACATTATGAACACTCAAATGGTGGGACAGATATTAAAATGTATTCATTGTTTAACTAAATTGTTACATGTAGGCACTGGCAGCATGGCTCCATGAGCAGAAAAACTTGACCTTTTCTGTCAATATAGCACGCTCTGGGGAAATTATTGCTTCACTTGACTTCATTTACCCTCAACACTGATTATACATCCACTTAAAACGTGGCAAATGTTCTCTTTGATAACGTCACAACTACACTTTCAGCACAAAATTCTGACCTTGTAGCAGCATTGCAGCACCAGTTTAATCTGCACAGGCAATGACCTGTAACAGGTTTTTCCTATTCAACTCTCGATGGACTCACAAAAATCTTTTAACCTACTTGGTCACCATCAGGACAGAATCAACAGCAATACTCGTAAGGACAGGGATGGCCAAACTACACCCTGCAGGCCAACGGCGGCCCACTGCCCATGTTTAAATGGCCTGCAGCAAAAACATAAAAATAAAAAAATCAGAATATGGTTTGAGAATATTTCCAGTAAACTGAACTGCATGTAATGTGCACAGCTTAGTTAAAACAGCATGTCGCTGTCATCTTCACAAACTACTGCTAACAAGCCCTGCCTTTGTACTTCCTAATTTAAACACTAGATATCACTACTTCATATAATTATTGTTTACTAGTTGATAAAAACATTTACCTCAGTTAACATGGCAGTGGACCTGCAAAACGGATGATAGAGAAATACTTTTTGCAATATGAGGTCACATCAACACTGTAAACCCCAATCCACCTGTGACACACATTTTTAATGTAAAGTCTATACTAATTCTTTGGATTGTCGAATGACATAAAAACTTTATGTTCACTAGACACAAAAAACTCATCCCTTGTGAGCTTGACATATTTTTTTATGTAACGTCATCAATTTTTGAGTTTATTTGACTGTTGTTTTTTTTCCTCTGTTTATAATGCCCTTTCGTCTAATTAGTTTAAGCCCAATAGACAACACTATCATTGTGCACTTAACATATTGTGGCGCGTTGGGCTGAATGGGTGGAGTTTCTCAGCATGCCGTGGGACAATATGTTTAAGGCCATTAGCCAAAGAAAACTGTCTTTAAATGTGTTCTAAGTCACTTAAATTACCCATTACACAGTGATTAGTGTTTATGTGTTTCACACTGGTTCTAATGGGTTATAATGAAATAAATAAAAAGTAATAAAAAATAAAAAAAAAAAAAGCAATGTTTAACTGACATAAAATTTCTGTCAGAAGTTTTGAGTGCACACTTTTTAAAAAAAAAAAAAAAAGTTTCTAAAAATTAAATTGAGTGAGCAATTGGGTTTTACAGTGAATAAACTACTGTAATGTCAAAACAGTTTTGCATAATGATTTTGCATATGAAAAGTGTAACTTGTTGAAAACTATGCATGTGCTATTTTTACTGTAGACTCTTTGTCTTTGTCTGAATGTGACGTACATCAAAAAAGTTTGGCCACCTGGCTAGAGAGCTCCATCTGTGCTTATAGAAGTAGAGCTACAATGCATAACATTTGTTCTATCTCACACAGGCGTCGTCCTCTATAGGGTCTACAAGCATATGGGAGCAAAGTCAGGTGATTGCCCCCAGGTGCAGGAAGTTTGGGGGGGTGGGAGGGGCATAATATATGTTAGGAATAAATACACATGCATCTATGATCAGGTGGCACGGTGGTGTGGTGGTTAGCATTGTCGCCTCACAGCAAGACATCACATCACCACATCACACCTAGTTGTGATATTGGATGTCAGAGCCTCAAGAAAGTTTTACCTTTTCAATATATAGAGGCCAGGGCAGCTGTTTGTACTCACCAAAATCGCAGCCAGTGTAACTTAGAATTGAATTCTGTCAACACAGTCCCTCAAAGACCCCTACTCTACTCCAGTCCACAGGGGCCCAGGTTCAGGTGGCAGGAGACATGCTGCCCAACTCCACAGAGCGTGCAGTGACAATCTCTGGAACCCCAGAAGCCATCATCCAATGTGTCAAACAGATCTGTGTGGTCATGCTGGAGGTAGAGTATATCCAGATGCAGCAAAACAGCTGTAATTCAAGTGCTCATTTTAAGTCCAGTTATGTATTCTCACAGAAGAAGTCAGTATTGAACAGTTGTATTGTATTACTGGCAAGAAATTAAACCATGTCTTTGAATGTGCTTGCATTCACTGCTTGTGGTGAGACATTTTTTTAGGAATCAATTTTTGAATGGGACTCAGTGATTTAAATTTGCAGGAGGAATGATAAGATGAAGTACAAGTAAGGCTTTGTCTGGGTCAGACATTGTTGTCCATAAATGTCAACTCAGCAAGCAATCTGCCTGCCTGATTGAGGCCCTGAGAGGGCAGGTCGTGCCAACTTTGTCCATTTTTTTGTACATCTGGATAGGCTTTAAAAATTCTGGAATTATTTGTGATGCAACTACTTAAATACAGAGAGAAATTATCTCAATAGAGTTTAAAGGTAGCAGTTTATAATTACCACTTAAGCATTTTTGCTTTTGACTATCCAGGAGAACTGTCAGGAAACCCCAAGCCTGTTTTTGTAACATGAAGAACACAGTTGCTGTTTCTTGATGTTTTATTTAAAGCACACACCTAAGTGGATACTCCTCCCTCAACAGCGCAGCAGCTACAGAGGAAATCTGATTAAGCCCTCTCCACTGTCTTGAACAGCCTTGTTGCTGTGGCACAGCACGAATCAATAACTCTGTGTCATTATAGTAAGTTCGCAAACTGGAACTCCCCTGCCTACTCGCTGAATTCACCTCCCTGCTGACTTAGAGACAAAATCTGCCGCATTTGTGGTGATGCATTTAATCTGTGATGATCAGGCATGACATGTGCTGGGTCTTTGTATTCGTCTAATCTCTGAATAGAGACCATTCATACCTCTGAGCCCCATGGCTCCTTTTTGTTTTCATGAACAACATTTCAACTTCCAAAAGCTGTCAGCAAATTAAAACATTAAACAATTAAAACAACAACAAGAACACAAAGTTACCAAGACAAAGTGTTGTTTATGATTTTTCTTCTGTTACTCTGATGCAGCCTGATGCAATATACATATGAAGCACATTGAGAAATGTGATGAGTGAATACATGAGAAACACCAAGTAAATGAATGAATGTTGTGCTGTATTTTTGCCATAAGGATGATTGTTTTTACAATCAATTCCCAACTAAACATACCACATTCTCTCTTTTTTTGGTAACCAGTATTTTATTTATATATATATATATATATAAACAATATCACTTTTTGGTCAATAAATGACTCATATATATTGAATAAGGAACTTATACAAATACAAATTAATACATATAGAAATTAGGGATGTCCCAGTCCGATCTCAGAGATCGGGATCGGGGCTGATGAAGGAATTTTTTAACTTATCAGGATTGGCTATATTAAGTTATACAGTGGAAATGATCCTTTGTTTTACGTCAGCTGTCACGCAGGTGTTTTTACTCGCAAAGCTTTCATGCAAAGACACACTTTGCTCAGCCATCTCCCACTCAGCTCTCCTTTTCTCCTCCACTCTGCTGTGCTTGTGTGTGTTTGTGAGGGCAGCAGCTGAGCCCCGCCGGCAGCAAAACACAATACGCCATAACCGACAAAGATGCAATGTGAGACTGTTTATTTTTGTTTTTATTTATGTTTTTTTTTTTACCAAAATTATGAGCTCTCATTATATCTCAGCTCACTGTAAAAGTATCTTGCATTTACCATACCATTGTGTTTCACCACTGGCAAAGTGGTTCAGAACCGAAGACAACCACACTCACCATGCTACTGCAAAGTGCAACAAAAGCTGCGAGAGCAAAAAGCCAAAAAGACTCAAAATCTTTCTAGATTTGAGTCTTGATTTCCAGGCTACTTGATTGGGGCATCCCTAATATGAATAAATTTATTTAAAAAAGAAAAATGCACACAAATCAAATGCATATTCCTACATTAATATAAACGATAAGCTTTGGAGCCCCCGAAGTCCCAAAAGGTTAGATTTCTAGATTTTTATTATTCTGTGCACACCAGTTATTATCTTGTGGGAGCAAGTTAATTATCTTATACTTTCCTAAGAAAGTATCTTGTTTCTACAAGTTCATTAACTTGTTCCCACAAGATAATTAATTTGTGCACAAAAACTGTCACCTTTCAGGACTTTAGGAGCTCTCTAGTAATCCAAAATGATTTACAAGCAAATAATGTTCAGAAACAAAGAAAGTGTGTATGGGAGTATTATGTACACAGTGTGTGCTAACATCAAGATCTATCCACATTAATGTCCAGTGTATTCCAAGTGATCAATGCCATTCTCATATCTGTTTGTTAAATATGAATCTACTGCCAGTAGACATTTAGCTTAGCTTAGCATAAAAACTAGAAACAGGGGGAAACAGCTAGCCTGGCTCTGTCCAAAGGTAAAAAATATCTGTTACTTTGTGAACATTAGAGGCGCTGGTAGATGGATTGTTATGCTAAGATAAGCTAAGATAAATTAAGATAAGCTAAGCTAACATGGCCTATTTGGCAAACAGATGTAAGCATGAGGGAGGGAATAAGCACATTTCCCAGAATGTTGAATGAGCATTTGTCGTTTTCAAGTAGAACATGCTGACTCTCCTCTCTGTTCCCTTTCTCTTAGTCTCCACCAAAAGGTGCCACCATCCCTTATCGCCCAAAGCCCGCCTCCACCCCGGTCATTTTTTCTGGGGGCCAGGTAAGAGCTGAGCTAGCTCTAGCTTGTTTGTGCCTACAGCCAACCTGACACTTTTACTGCAGCATCAGCCCCTGCCTGTTCCTGCAAGCCTTTCTACTTTCTGTGTGCACATGTACATGCCACTGCAACGCTTTTACAAATGAGGCTGTCCTCTTTAGAAAAATGACAGCGTTGGTTGTTTGTTAAACCGCTAAAATGCCCTGTGTTTACATTTTCCTGACAAATGACCGCTTTTAGTCATGCTAATCTGCCCACACACTCTCAGTAGCAAAAGCAGAAGTAGTGTGACATTATTAAACAGCTAGAAAAAGTCTTAGGGAGGCAGGCCAGGTTTGGTTTGATGTATGTAAAAAGTGTGACTTTGGTACTAGAGTATGCAGTGCATGTGCTGTCTCCTATCAACAGTCAGAGTGCAGTGAGAGAGGTAGGGAGCTGTAAGTCGCACCGCAATGTTTGATTCAGCAACAATGACGTTAGTGTCAGCAAAATGCACAGCAAACACTAATGTCTGTCCAGCTAATATAGATAATTTAGTTGCAGATCCGTTGAATGCATTTGAAAATGTGGCAAACAAAAGAGGTAAATTTGCGAAACACTTCACATAACTACTCGTAATGACTCCAATTTGGTTGCTTTTCTTTTTGTCGGGAAATTATACCCAGTGGACATTAAATGGAACGTAAGACACAATGGAAGTCTTCAGCAGACAACATAATACACAAGCCTGCTTTGGAAAATTTTGAAGAGTGAACACACACAGGGTTACACAGAAATACACAGAGATACGCCTTTGCAATATAACACAGACCCCTGAATAAATACTACTGTTATGAAGCCTGTGTTCATACAACATTATGATTATTTCCAAAGCTGAAGTTTTTAATGGTGTCATGTTGGATTGCATCTTTTTCTTTGAAGAATTGAACGCGTGAATAAAAAATTACACAGGACAACTGAAGATGTAGAATTATGAAGCAGCATTTACAATAACTGTTCTTCAGATGACTGGTGGCCACTATATGTATATTATGAAATATTTGCACTTGTTCTCAGATAATGAAGTGTCCTCCGTGAGCATACTAATCCTGTTTTTGCATTCAGTGCACTACACTGTATAGGACATGATCTTGGCTGACACTCAGAAGTGGTTCATTTTGCATTCATTTATCATAGAAACACACTGATTTCTAAGGCTTGCATGTACAAAGTCTCATTGCATTTCACACTTGAATGTGGTAATGATGAATATGATTAACAAGATCAAGATCATCCCCTACTGTTTTTTCAAATCATAATATATTTGCAATAGAAATATTATTATGATTGTTTGAGATAAAAGTGTAAAGACAGTTTTTGATCTGTTTTATGTGCGACCCTTCTTATTGTAAATGAGATGCTAAAATTTTCATTCTGTCATGTTTGTCTTTACAGGCCTATACAATTCAGGGACAGTATGCCATACCACACCCGGATGTGAGTAACTAAATTAATCAAGAATTCAACTTACAAAAATAGCAGCTGCAATTTTATTATATGGACACAAAAGAAAAAAATGGCTGTGCTTGCAAATTTTTTTTTCTGTTGTCATTTTTTCTAGATCATATCTCGAAAATAGGCAATAATCATCCTGATATCAAAAAACAAAAAATGAAAAGTTGTTTCTTCATATTACTTTATGTTGACCACAAGTTTGAATCTCCAGGGCTGAAAAATGAAGCCAATACGTAAGTGCCAAAAACTGCAGTTCCTTGAGTGGCCACATGAGGCTGGCTCCAAAACCGAGTCAGTCCCCATAGAGCCCCATGTTAAAATGCCCAACTTTACAGCAATAATAAACATGTTTACAGCCTGGTACAAAAAAGTTTGTTCTGTAACTAATGTCCCTTTTTATACAGCCGTACAGGGACATTTTTGTGCAACTCACCCATTTAAATTTTATAAAGGCCTAAAGGTATGCATAATTAAGGGCGGGCGCAGTTCTCATCCAAACATAGTCAGTTATGGCTCCACAAAACAAGATGGCAATGGCCAAAATGCCAAACTCAAGGCTTTAAAATGGCAGTCCACAAGCCAATTCGTGCCTACATCCATTATTTTGATACAGTCTATGGTGTATCAGAGATCAGGGGTGCCATGTCAGCATGCACAGATAATATCTTAACTTAAGCAACTGATTTAAGATAAACAAAACTACACCTTTTTGCATTGACTTACTGTTCAGTTATGACAGTGATCTTGAAGGCTGAAATCAGGTGTGATCAAATGAACCAGGTTAACATTTTTTGGTTCTCAATAATTAGTCTCTGATCTCAAGAAAAAAGGTCATGTTTACAAGATAAATTATCTAATTATCTCGAGAAATCTGCCTTTTGTTTTCTCAATTATTGGCATAACTAAATGAGAAAATGAGGTTTGATATCTTGAGAAAACAAAATAATTAACTTGTGATCTTGAGATAATGGAATTAAAAAATAATTGCAATTATGGCCGTTCTGGGCTTCCATACCTGGACACAGCAGCTCTTTAAAGTTATTTAGACACAAGTCATAAATCGTGTCCTTCAATTCTCTGTCCTTTTGGTTAGAGGGTGGACTGCAGCTCAGCCACTGAAAGAACTCTTCACAGATGTGGTTGATAAAAAAATGGTGACTATTGGTGATAACGATAAAGGCAAAGACAGTAATGGCAGTTTTGATGTAGACACCCCTTTAATTCCAGTGGACCATCTAGTCTCCATTAATAATCTGCCTTCATCTGTCCTTGTCGTAAGAGCATCTCATGAGCTACCCTGTGTCAGATCCACTAATTCAAAGTTGGGCAATGATTGATGCCGCTGGAGGTGGTGGTTGACGGTACAATCGCTCAAGTGCAGGCTTGACACCCTCTTCCACCCTCATTAAAACTCCTCTTAAAAGGAGAAGAAGGCTTGAAAGCATTCGTCTTCCCCCGTTCCCAATGGAAATGATCCACAGCAGGGGATGGACATCCTGTGACCATGTCAGGGGGGGTAGAGCGGCTGCTCTGACAGGCATGTAAAACCAAAGGTTCTCAGTTCTGAGTCATAAGTGCCAGTTAGAAGGACACATGATAACTGAGGGGGCAAATGGGAATTCGGTGATTCCCTGCATTTGGTTAATGTGCACATGAGTGGAGTTGTTTGTCTCTCAATCTTGTAAATTAAAAAAAACACATTGATGTATGTGAAATTTACAAGGAATTTGCAAGAAAAAAAAAAGAAGAAGCAGAAGAAGAAGAATCAAATTACATAGCAATTCATAACCCCATGGCAGACAATCTCTCTATCACTGTACCTCTTTTTCTTACTTTTTTCGTCCTCCACCACCCTGTGTCATGGCCTCCTTCTCCTCACCGTTTCTTCACTCTAGTTTTTGTTGGTTTCATTTCTTGGTGTGACCTGTGTAACAGTAACCTCTTAGTTCTACTTTCCCTCCTAACCCTTCAGCAGTTGACCAAGCTCCACCAGTTGGCTATGCAGCAAACCCCCTTTACCCCTCTCGGACAGACCACCCCTGCTTTCCCTGGTACGTACCCACAAGGCCCTTTAGATATTTCCTTCTCTTTGCATCCAGAGAAACATTTTTCTCTTTCCCTACCTTCCACCTTATCTCTCTTTTGGCACAGCATGACTTGACCCCTGTGGTTTCTCTCCTTTTTTGATTTTTTTCATATATATTTTTCTCTTGGCTCTGTCTCATATTGTACCAGTGAAATGCAAAAAAGAAAAGAAAAGAAAAGAAAAGAAAGGAAGATCGCTTCACTTTAAACAATGTATTCGGCATTGCATTATCACTTGGCAGCAGGATTTATCCTTCCTCTAACACATTTTAGGTTGTGTTCCTTTCTATTAAAGATGAATACCTCCAGTGAAAAAGGTTGTCCACATTATATTGCAATAACAAACAAATTCTGCCCCCACATCTGAACTGAACTGTTTCAAAGGGACCTTGGTACATATACATGTAATATTCTTCCTGAAATATGTCCTGCATGTCTTACTGCAAAAGATGAACTGAACATCTCAGAAATATGTATATTTTTTCACCACTTTCATCTAAAAGTCTGTGGCAATTACCTTTATACATGGAATTATTTATTGAATCAACAGGAGTTGTTTAAAAATGTTCCCTCATTAAAATGTGTTTTAGCTGATTTTCTGACATCTCATTAAATCACGCACACAATTTAATAAGGAAATATTGTGTTAAAAACAAAAGCCCCCCAAAAAAAGAAAAAAAAAAACTACAGCTAAAAGGTTCCATTGAGATGAGTTTACATACTTAAATGTAAAGTTGATCTAACAGCCGGTAGGCCTAGCTTAGCCAAACGATTACAGCTATCCTGAAAAGTTGTAAAATCTGCCTACCAACACCTTTAAATGAGCTGTGTGCAACATTCAGAACATTGATACAGCAGCAAACAACTATTTGCAATGTAAATGTGTGTCCACATGGCGTTTTTACTCAGCAGAAAAGCGGTGGCAGGGTGCTGGGTAGTGCTTTATCCCAGTGTTTTTTTAAATACTGTGCAAAATGTGGGTATATTTCTATAGCAACAATATCTTGACATTAATGTTTGCTAGGTAGCTAGTGTAACACTACATTAACAGAGGGTTGACTACACAGGTAAAAACAGGCTTACAGTACATATGGTGATAAAAGCACAACACTCACCCGCAACATTCAGTGTCCGGCTGATATGCTCCCACAAATGGGATTTTCTGTCTTTGCTGTGATAGCGCCAGACTGACATGTGTTATACAGTAGATACAAGAGTGGCAGTGATGTCACCGGTTTTCTGAAAAGTTTAGAGATTTTCAACTGGACATGCTCGGAGCAGCCATACAAAATAAAAAACAAAAAAACAAAACTGGAGCACTCTGTAAAAAAAGTCTCTGGGTACAGCGAGGGTTGCCATGAGTTCTGGTTTTCCCAGATTGTTCTCTTTTTTGAGCAACTGCCCCAGAAAATGTGAAAATGTACTTTAAATTTTCAGAGTTCCAAATAAAACCGGATTCTACTACTGCTATTCTGCTTTTTTCTCTTTATGTTTAGACATCCAATCCCATGTCTGTAAACAGGTAACAATGAGTAGCACACAGCAACAATTGGCCATAAGTTTAGACATCTTTTTCATTGGTAGCAGCAATACGAAAGTTTACCTTATCACCTAGCAACTGCCCAGTTAGGCTACTCTAGTGCTGCTATTAGGATGATTAAGCTCGGAAATGATTTGACAAAAACAGTCCGTAGGTTTCTGTACGTTTTTCGACTTTATGATCAGTGATCAATTATTTTCCAGCCACTGATGTACTTGGTCTGTGTGACTGGATGGAGAATATGGGCTCCTGTTTTTGTAATGGACATGGTATAAACCAAGCATACTCACGTTACTTGAACATTTATAACTTGTCTTATTACTTCAGTAAATGGTCAGGTGTAGTTAGTGAAGCTTAGATCCATAAATGGTCAAAGAGGAAAGCAATAGCTGTATCTGACTGCTGAGTGTTATGAGCTCGACTGCACATCAGGACTAATAGAGGTAAGGGAGGCAATGGGGATTCCTACAACTGTTAACATGATATATTTGCAAATATGGTTTATCGCCCTACATTGTGCGTCAGATGTCCCGGTTATTCACAAATCAAATGTGTCAACTAGCTGCGCCACTTTTTACCTGGTGGCTGCATGCTGCTGCATATGCTCTCTCCTCATTGGAAACAACTGAAAAAGATGCCAGCGTTCGTGGAAAAATGGTGTCCTGTGCAGAGAATGAAGTCTCGCTACCTTTGTGTGTGTTCTACTAATCTGAGCTTTTCTGTTCTTTAGTGTGACTCTGCAACCCCCCACCCCTAAGTTATCACTATTAGCTCTGTCAGCACTATTGCCATAGCAGTGTTCATGCGATTAGCTTTGCTTGCCCTGTTAGCACTGTTAGCTGCTCGCTGCTGAGTAGCCACCTACATGTTCAGAGCCGTGTGCAAGCAATTCTTGCGCAGTCTCTAAATCATATGCGCTCTGATTGTTGCATACAGCTCCTTGTAAGCTAAGAGCTAGCTGAGAAAATCGACACTGACCCTTTTATTTGTATGCTAAATGTGAAGTTGGGGCCAAGAGACTGTTCTTACCTCTGCTTTGTACTGGTAGGCAGATTTTGTTGCCTTTGAACAGAGCCAGGCTAGCTGTTTCCACTAGCTGTGCTAAGGTAAGCTAACCATTTGCTGGATGTAGCTTTATATCATACAGAGAGTGGTATCAATCTTCTCATCTGAAGAAGCAAATAAGCGTATTTTTCAAAAATGTCAAAGTAGTCCTTTAAAAGTTTAAAATGACTTTTTAAAGTCAAATCTCCTTTCTTATCCCATTGCTCCCCAATTCAGGTTTGGATGCCAGTCCACCAGCCAGTACCCATGAACTCACCATTCCTAATGATGTGAGTAATGCTTTCTGTAGACAGCTGACTAAGAGTTATGTTTAAAAATTCTGTACTTTTCAAATTATGTGAGACTGTGGTTTATGTCATAGTGCAGTACCTACAATTTGTCACAGAGCACACTGATCCAATTAACTTAAAGTTTAGGAGAGTAGATGGTAGCTTTGATCGTTAATTAAATGATAAGGAAAATATTTACAAATGGTAGAGTGCACTGTTCTTTCAAAGGTATTGATATTATAGGATCAAATAACTGACATCATTACCAACAATGCTCCTGCAAACTTCAGTTCTTACTGTTTGCACAGCAGAATACCCCCATTCAGCTGGTATATTGACCATGCTATCATTAATCAAACTTAACTTCCTGAATGATGGGATTTAAATGAAATCCAGACCATTTTATAACCCATTAAACTTCCTTTTAACGTCAAATGTATAAGGCATTAAGTATAAATGTATTAAGACAACACGGAGGATTCCTTGCTCCATGTTCTAAGACTTCTGCCCTTTTCCCCAGCTAATAGGCTGCATCATTGGACGCCAGGGAACCAAAATAAATGAGATTCGACAGATGTCTGGAGCGCAGATCAAAATTGCAAACGCCATGGAGGGCTCGTCAGAGCGCCAGATCACCATAACAGGGACTCCAGCTAACATCAGCCTGGCCCAGTATCTCATCAATGCCAGGTAACCTTTTAACTTTAACTGCTGGGCTCCAGCACAATCTAAAGGATAAAAGCAACACCTGAATGTCCATTTATATAGTGAAGATCCAAGAACACTGCTATCGGTGACTGTGCTGTTTGAAAAGAAGAAGAAAGCGTGGTAGTTTAGTTTGACATTCATGACACTGATACTTTGATGAGTTGCCAGAAAAAGCACAATATCTGTTAGGTTTTGACAAGTGACAGATAGGTCCATGAAGACTGTGACTATTCATGTTATATTCTTGGGTTTTCCTTTCTACTTTGGTTCCTTATTTCCATGCATTATGCATTAAGTTTCAGTCAGTACACTCTTTGCAAGTAAGTGGCTCGTGGGAGCAATGCCAACTACTGAGACAAGTAAGCTGTGCCTTTGAACAAGACCTGCAGATTAGTAAATTGGATGTTCAATAAATGAATCATCAGATGCTTAATGCTAACATCGGTCTGGAAAGTTCATTGACAAAACCTTCATCATAGATCTGTAAAACAACACAAAAAGGTATTCAGCCTCAACAAGACAAATATATCAGATGAAACGAAGATGACCCTCATGTATTTGTAAATAAGCCAATCGTTTTGTTTAATTTAAAGCAACTAACTAAATATTTTGAACCCCAGGACTAAGATAAACAGGGTCTGGATAGGTAAGATACTGCTTATACCAGTAAAATACTGAGGAACATATTTTTCATTTGAATTTTCTTGCCATGCCCTACCACCCCTGTCTCTTTTTCCCTCCTCTATCCACTGAAACCACTAATTCATTATCAACACAGAAAATAAATGTGTTATCCACAACTCTGGAAAATAAAACAGAACCTCACTGATGTCCACAGGCTACCCACACCTCAAAGTCAAATGTTATCAGCGTCAGAGCAGGAGAACCCACATACTCAACAAACAGGACTTTATGTCTTTGACTTTTAAGGGGATTTCGGACAACAGCCCGCTGAGAAACTAATGGCTATTGCTTTCCCACAATTCCAATGGCAGGTTCAGGGACGTGGCTGCCATGTGGAATGACCCCTCATCCATGACTACATCCTGAAGTCACACCAAATCTGCCCCTGTTTGCAGAAGCTAACATCAAAACCACAACTGCTTCACAATTAACCTCTACGTGTTATCCCATGGAACTTCCCTTAGACTCCCTTGGTTTTACATAACACTTTAACATTAGCCTGTGAGTGACCTATAGTAAAAGTCAGACTAACAACACAGGGATTTGTTTTAAATGGATGTAGCCAGTGTATCATTAAGAATAGTTTGACATTGTGGGATATTCAGTTAAGATTATTAATATAATTGCATTGAATTAGATAAGAATATCTACACCACTCTCATCTCTGTCACTTGAATATGAAGCTAGGAGATAATTAGCTTAGCTTAGCTTAGCTTACCTTAGCTTACCTTACCTTAGCTTAGCAAAGGTTGGAAACAGCTAGCCTAACTCTTCTCAATTCATATAGCAGCACATCTAAAGTTAACTGATTCACATTGAAGGCAAGGCTTCAGGCTTCATTGCTGTAAAAAGTCTTCCAAGCTATACAGCCACATAGGTCTTTTTGTTCTTACCATCTAATACTATCCACTGGGGCATTTCCTAAACTGGCGCTCCTATTGGTGGACGATAAAATAGCTTGTATATGAACACTAATGGTTGCAGGTGTAAACATGTGATCAACATTGTTAAACTATTACAGTTGTGCCAAAACTGCATGATTAGGTTAAGGCAACAAAACTCCTTGGTTAGGCTAAAAAAAGACCACAGTTGGACTTAAAATTAGTACATCTATCACTGACAAAACGTAAAGTCCGTATCTCACATGACACACATCACATACTAAGACAGTCTGTGTAACATTGTTAAAATACATCCATATTGGTTTTTGGGTTTCACACAGGACATGAACAGCAGTTCTTGAATAAAAGTCCTGTGTTTGTTTGACCCATTTACTTCCCTTCTGTCCCATGTCATTTTTTCTATGAAATAAACAAACTCTGATTTGTAAGTAAGTTTTATTGGTGTTGGTGAGTCTGCTAACTTAAGGCGGAGCCAGGCTAGGTGTTTCCCCCTGTTTCCACTCTTTATGCTATGCTATGCTACGCTAAGCTAAGCTTAGCTAACCATCTCCTCACTTTAATGAGCAGACTTGAGAGCGGTACTGATCTTCTCATTTTACTACAAGAAATAGAGTGTATTTCCCAAATGTCACACTATTCCTGCAAGTATTTATTTAGCATGCCTCATTCCAGGAACAATATATATTGTGTTTCTTTTTGTCATTACTATATTAGATACATTTACCTATTAATTCCTATTGTGTCTGGAAAGAGTAAAATGAATAAAAAATGTAAAATGAACAAAAAAAGCAAAGAAAAAAAGGACTAAACACATGACTGCCAATTGAGCAATGCTGTTAGAGAGAAGAGTGATGTGATGCCTCTGTCAGGGAATACAGCAATTTCTACACTAGACATTTTTCATTACACTACCATTCTTTTCTGTCCACTGCATGGCTTCATGAGAGGGTTAGTACTGCATGGTTATGTTACCATATTTTTTTTTTAGAAGTTAAGATGTTTTATGTCAAAGGGTACAATGAAAATATGGTATCTAATCTGTGTGAAAAGACAAACAAACAAACTGGTGCCAACAAGAATTGGAGCACAAAGCCAGCCATTGCAGCATAACTTTCACTTTCAAGCGAAAGTTCCTCTTTCACAGCTGTATTTTTATTTTTTCTCTGTCTGCCTCCCCACCCTCCCCTCCCCCTGCTCCTCCTCCTCTCCCGCCTCCCCTGAACTGTTCTAGGCTGACGTCTGAAGTCACTGGAATGGGCACACTCTAATTTCTACCCATCTTCCCTCAGTGCATCACATGACCTTTGAGCAAATGGCATTGCACATAGTATATTTATTATTTCTCTGTATTTGACTGTCCTGATATTTATGTGACTTTAACCTTTATAATTTCTAGTGTTTACCATAAACACGTGTATTTGCACTGTTACTAGGATTCCTCACACCTATCCTGTTGTTTCTGTTTCTGAAAGGTCGCTTTACTTTTTTGTCACTCTAGTACCTTTCATGGCATCTCATGCACTGCACCATTTTGTTTTTACCTCATGTTGTAGCACATCACTGTACTTTTCTGTTTTGCACTGCAGGCACCTGAAAGTAAATGCAAAGTAAACCTAAAGACTGGTGACAATTTAAACCAAGGTTGTCCCTCTTCCACCCCACAATCTAATATGCTGACACATTTTTATTCCATATTTTAACAACCTGTGTCAGTGCATTAGGCTACTCACACAAAAGCCCAATAAGCAACTCTAAACCAGGTATTTTATTCCTGTTTATTTTATACTGTGCGTTACTGTGTGCCTGTAGACATATGCATACATATGCCTGCTTGTCTTAGTGTTGTGTGTACACTATAGATTGATCTGCATGACACATGAAACCTACTGCATTTCCAAGTTATTTCAAAATCATACAGGTAGAAAGGGAGACTGAACGGTGAAGGGGAACGGAACAAGCTGTGAACGTCTATTTATGATCTGGATGTGTCACTCTGACTCCAATCTGAAATGACCTCATGGGCGCAGGCCAATAAACATCCACTGTAATGCACAAATATCCGTCTTTCTGAGTTTCATGTGAGACCTGACGAGAAGGTTGGGCGGAAAAAAATGAAAATAAGCCAAGTAAATGACTGCAGTGAAGAGCGAAATCCAAATGCATGCTACAAATAAAGCCCACTTTATTCGCCCATACTCAACCAACATAATATAATCATGTTATCCATGCTGCCATCATAACAGCTATGTATAAGAGGCATGGGCCATATAAAGAGCTGAGAATCATCTAGTGTATATTTGCACTTAATTTAAGGTTTCAGTATTTGCCATAAGGGCTGTTTTTCACATCTGTTTGCAAGCCTGTGTTTCTGGTTAGCATTTATGACTCATTGGAAACATGTTACATATGTATCTGCAATGAACTAGCTGGTATTGCAGCTGGTATGTCAGCTCATCAAGCTACATACGTATAAGGCTTACATATACATTTATGTATGACTCTCTGCGGTTGACATGCAATGCAGAATCTCCTTGGTTACACCATGTTTTAGCTACTAATAAATGCACACACACACACACACACACACACACACACACACACACACACACACCCAACCTGCATCCCTGCTCAAACTGAAGCTGAATGTATTTCAAAATGTTTTTAACTGCTGTCAATAACATGTCATATTCGATCAAAACACCTTTGACGGTGTCTTTTTGGCATTTAAATAAGTAAAATAAATGTGATGCATAATGATGAATACAGTAGAGATGCTTATTTATCAAAAAGTTTTCAGTTTTTTAAGGTTGAGCAGTTTACTCTGAAAACGATGTTTGTTATAGATGATCTATTTAAAATTGTAATCTGCAAATTTTAAGACAAGATACATACAATGTTATGTAATCTGATTGTTTTCTATTATGTTAGAGTTCAAACATAAACAAAGACTTTCCTTGTGTTTTCAGACATTTCAATAGATGGCCTCATCAGTATTTGCAGCTCTCATTTCACCCTGTATTTGATGCCATTCCTAGGGCATTAAATACAGAAGCTTGGTCAGTTGCCATCAGCAGCTGAATTCGATGCACAAGGCACCCTTTAGTTTCAGCTTTCAGCTGACCATAATGTCAACCCTTCCATCGCAACAACGTAATATAGAGAGCAAGAATGTCTAAGTAGGGCGGCAGGGGTTGTGGTGGTGAATGGGTCTAACAAACATGGACTTTAATCCAGGAGACCACTGTTAGTGTCCAGTGTAAAAACAAAAGCCCACTTTGTTTTAATGTAGCCTTACATAACTTAGGTAGACACATGAGATAATTAAGTCACTCGTGATGTATTTCCGACACGTTACATACTTATTTTAACCCACAACATGATTTTTTTCAAGACCTAATCTAGTAGTTTTGTCCCCTGAAACTAACTGTGACCGTTTGACAATGTTACCCACGTGTTTCATGTTTTACGCAGAGGAAAGCCTTTGTGTCGGTATGAGATGCAGAGGGGGTTTGATACAGCATTTTTTTCAACTATGTAGTTTTTTTCAACTACATTACACATTTAACATCATGTGACATAATGTCACATGACGTACACCACAAAACACAGTCACTGACTTATTTAAGTAACTCAAACCCATGATCATATTTTCTAAACCTAACAAGGTAGTTTCAGGCCTACACCTTAAGTAGTTTTGGTAGGTTTATTTTAAAAAGACACTACATGTAACAAGCTGATATTGACATGCCGTCCCTGAGCATCCAAAACTGATGCTAGAGGGGTAAGCGTGTTGCTTACTTCAAAATATAAGCTATTTGATTTTTAAAAAGATGATATTTATACTAATCACTGAGCAGTCAAACATGACACTCCAATAAGTAATATAATGTTAATCTGATGGCTGTGTCTCACTGATTGCAGGTAGCTACCATTTTTAATCCTCTTTATCTTAATACAACTAAATCCCAAAGCCTGGATATGCATAATTTACAATAATAACTATAGAGATGATGTTTGGGGAATATTATTTGCGTCATTGCAATTTAGGCTCAGGTACTTGGCTTTTGGTTTGAATTGATTATACATCTGTTACAAGTCAGTAATACACTGTTGTTGTTGAAACAAGGCTGCTTTACATTGATACATTTACATTTCACATGTATACATCGCTTCACATTTACATTACGAATGTAAATCTGTACATAAGCGCTCATCTGGCTGCATTCAGATGTGTTTCAGATGAATAAACTAAGGAATCGCTGATTGAGGGCTACCAGGTTTTTATTAATGTGTCATATAAAAACATTTCGTTTTCTGCAGAATCTGATCATTAAAGTTGTTTAAAATCTTCTGTAAAGTGCACATTAATAGTTGTGTTTGTAGGTTTAAGGTGTCTGCTGGTTGTGTGCAGGCAGGCCAGCATAGAAGTCCTGCAGTCAGTCATACTTTACAGTATGACTGATTTGCAAACATCTCAGTTGCCTTTTAGATTGTCATATCTTTCACAATCATGGCATCGCTCATGTGCTCATCACTCTACAAAGCCGTGTACGTCAAACACCTCTTGTTGTGTTGTTTTTGTCATTTTACTGATGCATTAACACTTTTGTTACTGTGCTAGAGCAGCAAAAAATTAAAGTCTAGCACTATATGATGCTGTTTCAGCAAATGTGTCTGATCATGTTTAAGTTTGATCATTTGCTTCTTGAAGGTCTGTAATAGATTTATAATTATTTATTGAGGTTGATTCTGAAATGTTTTGTAAAAAGAAGAGAATAAAGTTTGTGTTTTTTCCCTTCACTCGAATCATTGTCATTTTTTTCAAGTTCTTGTGAATTGGGTTCTTTCTTCATTATTACAAAATCATAAAAATCTTGTTATATTTAATTGGGCATTGTGGCAGCCCAGTTGCTTTGTAAGTCTGTTTTGAAAAGCACTGTATCATTGAAGAGTAAGTGTAATTATCATTATTATTATTAGCAAGGTGAAGCTCGCATAGGGTGCCAAATGTGCTACATCCAGGACAGCAGCTTGGCGGGACCTAAACTGCTAGAGATTTTAGTGAGATATTGGTGCAGTTACATTTCCAGCTGTGGTTATGCCACCAAAACCATGTGCTTTTTAAGCAAGACATCAGTGGCATTTCCAGTGGCAATTCTGCCACCAAAAGCAGGTATTTGTAGCAAGACATTGGAGGCATTTCCAGAAATGTGGCCACTCAAACCATGTGTTTTTTTAGCAACACATCTGCAATATTTTAAGCTGCAATTGTGCCATCAAATGCAGGTGTTATCTAGCAAGACATCTGTGGCAATTCCAGTGGTAACTGTGCCACCAAAAGCGGGTGTTTTTAGCAAGACACCTGCAGCATTTCCCAGCATGACTGTGTCACCAAAATGGCTTAATTTAAACCCAAACATGTTTTTTTCCTAATGCGATGAAAGTGTTTTTTGTGCCCAAATATAACCACATGTTAACCATAGCCTTGTTGAAATGTAAAGTTTCAACATACTCTACATACTAACTTACATATAAAATGTATCTGGGATTTGCAGTAAAACATTCATTCTAGGGATTGGGTTGTTACCCAAGGCCCCTCCAGTGACAAGTTACAAACTAAACTATTTTTGAGATACTGAATGTGTTCAAAGTTTCAGCTTCACTAAGCTTAAAAAAACATCTATCAATACACATGGTGAAATCTTTTTTCTTTTTTGTGGTGCAACATCACCCAAGGAGTAAATTAGACACAAACGTATGGGCACTCACATGCATACACACTGAAATTGCAATATGGAAGAAAGGGAGAACTTGTGAGCAAAAGCTTTAACCTCAAAATACTTTTTTGTCAAACAGTGTAAGTCCCCCTGTACTCAAGTGTGTCTTATTTTGACTCCACTGTGATGTTTGACCTTCACTGTGCAGAATGATGAATGTGCAGAGTTTGACATGTGGAGGCTGTTTTTACTTTCATCTGCTGCAGGTGCAAAGTTCCCCTGTGCTCACATTAAATCTCAGTTCAAAACGTACACATATAAGACGATTTAAGCCAATCATGGTCCAATATACAGTGTACGCGAATCTCCAGCGCATCATACAGTGAGAATGGATTTTCATTGAGGTAGAAGATGAGAGGTAATTGCACAGGTTTGTAGAAAGTCAAGTCTATAACAGATAATAATCTTTCAAAGCAAGGTACTTTTACTGTGTTCTAACATATCTGGAGGGGGTCTTTAAATATCTGTAACAAGAAAGCATCAGGGGTGTAACAGAGTTTATGGAGGAATAAGAAATGCAGAGTCTGTTTAGGGCAGAAGGATGATTGGCTCTGATGGCCAATGCAGAGACATCAGGACAAGTGAAATCTAACAGAACATCTCAGTTTTAGAGGTACTCTGGGAGCTGAGTTTGTTATGTTGTTGTCATGAATAGACCAGATAAAAGTGCATTTCAGTATTCAGTTCTGGGCGTTATAAAAGCATCTACAGACATGTAAAATCGGATCATAATGAAAAAGGAAGGTTTTGATCCCTCTCCTACCTCTTAGTAGGAGAGGGATCAAAACCTCTTTAAAGTAGCATTCAAATCTACACCTACAGTATCTAATGCAATGATATGTTATTCATTCTGATTCCCACTGCTTTTCCCTTACCCCCGCCACGGGGAGAGGAGTCACATTCAGACACAGAACAGCACCCTTGTGTCTTGCTCAAGAACACATCAGCAGGGTGGCATCACATGGGCAGTGTAGACCTGAGTCAGTTTAAAGGAAGCTTATCCCCGCCTAATGAATATCACCTCACCCCCAGTGAGTGGATCTTGAGTACTGGGTGAAAATGATTCCAAATAAGACCAAGATACCCTGCATGAGGTCAGTTAATTAATACTTATGCACAACTTAATGACCATAAAGTGGAGCAAACAGCTGCAGTAGATCTTTGAAATGCAAGTTGCCGACAAGCAAAATGGCAATTTAGAAGGTCTTACTGACTTTTGGCTTCATTTCCCTTAAATACTCAGAGATTGACTAGTGCACACAAAGACTGTGGTTTCCCACAGTGCCAAATGTTCACAGCCACTCTGACAATGAAAGTTACATACAAACTAATGGGAAATGTAGTATTTTTTTTATGATTGTCAGGCTAAATGTTTTGGGTTTGTACTCTTTCAATGCACCTTTTCGTCCACTGTGTTTTGACCAGAAGCTTGTCTGGATCTGTTTTTGTTTAAGACTGTCAGAATCTAGAACAACGATAGCAATGTCTCTGGGGGTGGACACAATATCAGGAACACCTTGCAATATGATGCAATCAGCTGCAATATCCCTGCAAAGAATTCTAAACTCATGAGGTTAAAAACGTTCAGTTTTTTCTTGACACTGTCAGTGAGGTGTTGATTCAACTCTATGGAAATTTGTGAGGTATGTTTTTATGGCATTCAAGCACATGCTGATCTTGCCTGCCACTCTCAGCCCAGATTGTAAGCAACTATATGCCACAGTTAAGTGTTAATTAAAGAAAATGATCTAAAACACCATCATGAGTTCCAATTTTCTCCGCTTTCTCTATGAGCTCCTTGAGAGACAGTTAACAATAGAATAATTTGTGCCTTCTGAACTGTTAATTCTCAAAGTTTACCACAGTCTGAATGCAAAATGGAAGTATGATTTAAAAAAAAAAAAAAAAAAAAAAAAAGCCCTTGTGTCTCCCACTGTAAGTGTTAGTTGTGTCTAAAAGAGGCACTGCTGTTAATTGGACGAAGCTATGTTGTGGCCTGACATTCAGCCAGAGTGTGTGCACGAGAGATCGAGCCACAGGGGACCCTTTTGTCCACTGGCATGTTCCAAATTAACATTGTCGCTCTTCAGGGGCAACAAGAGGTCACCTTGTGTACAGCTCGACCATCAGCACCTCACAGAATCTTCCATAGCTGTTACATGCCGCGTTTCAAACAGCTCTTGATTCTGCTCCCAAAGTCCCTAATTGCATTTAGTAACACATTCACCACGTCTAAATAGGGAGAGATAATCCCCATGCTAACAATTGACAACCTTGCCAAGAAAAGAGGAAGCTCCAAATGAAGCTCATAGGGATTTTGCAACATTCAATAACTTAATCCTGACTCCTCTGCTGTTTTCCTGTCAAGCAAGAAGTGGTTGCTTGCACTTATGTGAACTGCCCTTTAAAGGCCCAGACCCAGCAGAAAGACTTCAGAGGAGTAGAGGTGATGAAAGGCCCCTGCTGCGTTGCCTCGTGTTGCTGTGTCACCAAATAAACTGCACATGAACAACTGCAAAGACTACAGCTGATGGTCAACCAGCATGTACGTTCTGCACCTGTGTGAGAGGAAATAACTCTCCACAGCAGCAGACGGCGGTAGTCTGTCGTGTAGCCAGTTAGCACATTAACAACACAATGTTGAAAGAACAGAGCACATGTACCATGCCCTAGTGAACAATACCACAAACCATTAGGAAACGTCTCTCCTAAATAGCCTAATGGCTACAGAAAAATAATCTGACCTTATGTGACAAGTTTGCTTTGGTCTCACTCCCTCTTGACTTAAACTCTTTGTTTCTTTTTCTCACTTTTGTTTCCCTTCTTGTGCACTGAGCTGAACGGCCAATCAGAGTGATTTCATTCACAAACAGGCTCCACTATTATGGACGCTGACTGGTGGGGGAAAAAAAAGCTAGTCCTTACTAGTCCATACCCATTGAGTACAGCATACCATACCATGACTTAGTCATACCAAAAATTTGAAAAAAAACCCCCCAACAACATTGGGCCACAGGGGGAGCCACAGCGATCGGTCGCATTTTAGCCATTTTTAAGCATTTTTCTGTTGTTATAGCGCCACCCAGTTGCCAATTAGAGTTAAATTTCTTGAAAATTGATATGGCAGTTTGGCCTGGATAAGAAATTAGCTCTCTAGTGCCCCCATTTTGTTTGATCAGGTCAATAATGGAGGGGTCCCCTCAGATTATGTGTGGTCGTATGCCTACAAAGTTGCGTGGTGATTGGTGAAACCCTTGAGATGTTATACACCTTTATGTGATGAGCCACGCCCTCCGCAATATTCATTGTCTTATAGAAGCTCAGTTTTAGTAAGTTTTCCAACTTTTGCCAAGAGGGAACTTTAGATATTGGTCCCTAGATTATGTTCACCGAGTTTCATACAGATCGGTTAAACTTCCTAGGAAGAGATCGATTTTAAGTGTTTTTTAAAAAAAAATTCAAAATGTCTCTAGGACATACTGCATCATTTGCTATAGCGCCCCCCTTTGGCCAATTGATGTTATATTGCTTCATTCGCATCCTCCAATGACCCTCTACCGCTGTGCCAAATTTCACATGGATTGACCAAGTCAGTGAGGAGAAAAACGTGGAACAGACACACAGACAGAGTTTTCGTCATTATATGGTAAGATAAGATAGGGGCCAACGAGGGGCAATGGTGCTGGGGAAGCCACTTTGATGAGGGCGGCAGACACTCATCAATGGGCCAACTTTCACCAATGGCCAAGGAATACCCTTGAGCCATTAGAGTCCCAAAAGTTGCTTTTTTTGTTGTTTGTTTTGTTTTGTGTAGAAATAAATCCCTCTCTGGATTTTAGGGGCACCGTACTCTAACGATGATATGAATGGACACAGGCTTTTTAAATTTTCCTTTATATATAGGCCTAATAACATTAGCATAAATAAAAGTGTACATTAACCTGCTTGCATTACCAAATTTCCTCACACTTTACCTACAACGTCTTGAGCCATCTTAAAGGGATGGTACACCCAAAAATGTAAATTCAGCCATTATCTACTCACCCATATGCCGAGGGAGACGCAGGTGAAGTTTTGGAGATCCCAGGGGAGAGGGGGACCGAGACCAGCGAAAAGCACATGAACACACATGAACGCGGTGATTCCTCCCTCGGCATATGGGTGAGTAGATAATGGCTGAATTTACATTTTTGGGTGTATTATCCCTTTAAGATTGCTCAAGCCGTTGTAGGTAAAGCGTGAGGAAATTAGGTAATGCAAGCAGGTTAATGTACACTTTTATTTATGTTAATGTTGTTATATATAAAGGAAAATTTAAAAAGCTTGTGTCCATTCAAATCGAAGTTAAAGTACGGGTCCCCTACAGTCCAGAGAGGGGTTTATTTCTATACCAAAAAAAAAAAACAAAAAAAAAAAACACCTTTTGGGACTCCAAGGGCTCAAGGGTATTTGTTTTTCACTCATATGTAATTGTTTCAGTCAGCTTTGGAGCTCAATAAAATATGAACCAATCTGACTGAAGGAATGAGCGTTGCTTACAAAAATATTGGACAGCACTCTGGATGCCAAAAACTAATCATGGAGAATTATTTGAGACTTTAATATGTTGTATAATTAATTGCTTATGTGACACAATCTGCTTTGCTCTGGTGTGTTGGGTCCCATCCATCTGGTACTCGATATGGGGTAAAACAGCCTCTGTGGTTAATGTTTTGCAGCTTAGTGAAATCAGATGGTGCAGGGTTTGGTTAGAATGAAAAACATCATACTCTCGGCTGTCTGCTGCATATTGATTACGACAAATTCATTTAGTCACTGCTGACAGGTTACAGATAAACACCAGAAACCTCTGTCCACTCATATCAGTGCCAAAGCAGAAATGAACCCTTGTAACTTCAATTTTAATAGCATTTCTTACAGAGCTTTGTAGGTACAGAATCCCTTCATGGATGAATTCTCATAACTGTTATTCTTGCTACATCCTGCTAGCGGCCTGACATGCATTTAAGTAACCATATCATCCCCAGTCGGGGACCTTTGTCGCTTCTCCTGATGCTGAAGACACAGCGGTGTATTCACAAAAGTTCTCTGCTGCTTTGCAGCTACTAAACTGTTTTACTAAGCAAAGAGAAAGAGTAAAAACTTTAAAACACCCACAAAGGGTGAACCCCTAACTGCACTGCCAAGCATATTGTGTTGTGCTGTTTGCAGGTATGTAAATTAGGTAATATGAATACATTTGGCACAGTATTGGCCCCCTTCTATGCAAATGAACCTCACTGCCAAAACAGTCTTATTCACAAAGATCAGCACTTGTAGCTACACCCAGTTATCACAGAATTATTAGCATCTTCAGAGAGTCGGTTACTAAAGCGCATTTATGAGGAGGGTCACGCCCAGCACTGACCTGACTACGGTTTCTCTCTGTCACATTTAAATTCCTTGCCTGAAGTTCTTGACTAATACCTTTGCACCTCATTGGTCAGGACCTGTAGCTTGTAGTCTGAAAATTTTCTTTTTCTCTCTGTAATTGTTCTGCTCACTTTGCAGATAGCTATTGCAACAGGTATGCAATTTATTGTGCTATCAGCGACTGCAGTCTATTCTTAGTGAATTTGCTCAAGTGTGTACTTGAATTTAAAGATTCCACAACCCAGTATAATTAATCTATGAGTTTGGGTTCATTTTGAAATTAGAATGTTTAAAAAAAAGTTTTATGGTGAATATGGTATCTTTAAGGATCTCTTGCTTTTTATTGAGGTTTCTATTAAACTTAACTTAGCATTTGGCCATTCAGGCTCGGTGGAAGCAAGCTGAAAACACTGACATGTCATCACTTCATGAAGCTGATATTGCAAAAGTGTCAGCAAAACAGGCGCTGCTTATTTACACATCCAGCAGATATGGAATAATATTAGCATTTATTTGGAATGCTAATGTTGTTACATGACAAATGTAAGTCCAATACCCACTTACTTTTTAGCTCCTTTTAGGTTCCACTTAGTCTTCAGGGAAACATCTGCCTCTTTAGCAGCTAAAAGCTGCACTACTGTATGATTACCAGCTGCTTATATGTTTGTCATTTGGTGCTGAGCCGGTAGAGTGCAGTGGATTCTTACACGCTGCCTGCTGCAGCTGATAACAAGGCGTAAGGCAGTGAAAGTGAACCAAAACAGTTCAGTTGTAGGTTGTAAGACCAAAACATGAGCTGAAACAAGCTAAAGTGCTCTGTAGAGCTGAAGGGAACTGCAGGATGATTCCTGTCACATACAAGTTGTCATGTGATACACCGTTTATTTCAAAAATACTGATTTAGCTGCATAAATGTTAAGCCTTAATGCTCTCATTACTTCCCCCTGAGCATTCGAACATGACTACCAATTTCCACTGACATTTGAGGGCATCTTTAAGTGGTCGATATTCAGAAGATTTCAGGTTCAAACTGTGACATGATGTCTCTCATTAAGATTGAATTTCTTTCATCACATCACTTTTTTTTTTTTTGCTCTGCCATTTGCCTTCTGTCCCCTAAATAAAGACGCAGGTCTTCTCAGTAGTCTCAGAGCAAATTGTGAGGCATGCTGGGTAGGAAATGAATCCACCCTTGGGTTTAGATTAGCTCTTACAAAAAATTGGGTTTTATGATTCTTAAAACTGTGAATGCAATTACTTATGAATCATTCATGGTCTTATATGGGGCTTTGGGGCATCCTAAGTCTGTTTACAGACTTTTTTTTTGGCTGTGTATCTACCAAATGATGATGTTGAGCCTCCACCATTTTTCAATAGTGAAATACATATATAACTTTATAGTTTGTATGATATGAAAGGCAGTTTAATATAGTATTCCGTACCCTATTCTGCTGTGTTTCACTTGTGAGAGACACCTTACAAGTGGTGCTCATCCACAGAGCTCAGTTTCAGTGCACTACTTTATCCACCACAAATGACGTGCAGTCTTGCTATTCTGTGTTAAAAGACACTGAAATAACCTTGAGATCCATGTGGGAGTCATTTTGATTGGCAACACAAATGATGCTCTAATTTCGGGGAGTGACTGGGCATCTTGGTGCCTACGTCAGTCAAGCTTCTGTTACTCAGCCTTGTTTTCCTTTCTGTCTATCTTTGTTGAAACTGTCTGACAATATCGTTTGTTTGGCATATGCAACAATAACTTTCCTACACAATGAATAGAAATATCTCTCTGATCAAAATCAGAATCAGAGTCCCTGAAGATTATCAAAATTGCAATTTGTCAACATGACAGATGCAGAAAGAAAGTTGACAGAAACCTATTAATGGAAAAATACCTTTTTTTTTCTTTTTGTTGAAAAAAAAAAAGTTTTAAAGTGTGTTCTGTAATTCCTGAACATAGGCTGATGGTTCGCTGGAGATCTTCTTTAGCTGCCATCTGCTGCGACACCTGCAGGAGCAGTGGCAGTCTTTGCATTCCCATGTCAGCTTAATCTCTGAAAAAGTTTAATTTAAATAGAAGATACTGTAAAGAGTGTAAATGGAGACAAATGTTACATCAGGTCATATCAGTACAATACTTCATCTCTCTGGGGCAATCACTGGTAATAATAAAGAGAAAATAGCACAAGCCACATCCTTTAAATTTGTCTTTTTTCAGCCATTAAATTAAATTGTTTTCCTGGTGGAGTTTGCCTCAAGGAGGTGTCCACAAAGGTGCAGAAAATTATTCCCAAGCCAGGCCATAAACAGTGTGCTGAAAAGATTGACTGGACAACACTTTTTATGTTTTCTCACTGCTTGGCTGTCCAACTGTTTAACCCTTGTGTTCCCCTTCAAAAAAGTTACATCCATGACCCTTCAAGTGGACAAAAATGTCCACTTTCTAGAAACTTTTGTAGTGTCCTAGAAAAGGTCACAGGGGGGTGATTTTTTGCATGGGGGTGTCATTCTGGGTGAAATTTCAAAATCCCAACTTTCAGCATGAAAATCCATTATTTGACCCTGTAATGCATTTTTATCCCATCCATGACCCTTCAAGTGGACAAAAATGTCCATTTTCTAGAAAGTGTCCAACAAAAGGTCACAAGGGGGGTGATTTTTGTCAAGGGGGGATCATTTTGGGTTAAATCTGAAAATCCCAACTTTCAGCATGAAAATCCATTATTTGACCCTGTAATACATTTTTATCCCATCCATGACCCTTCAAGTGGACAAAAATGTCCATTTTCTGGAAACAGTCCAACAAAAGGTCACAAGGGGGGTGATTTTTGTCAAGGGGGTGTAATTTTGGGTTAAATTTGAAAATCCCAACTATCAGCATGAAAATCCATTATTTGAACCTGTAATGCATTTTTATCCCATCCATGACCCTTCAAGTGGACAAAAATGTCCACCTGTCATTTGGCCATTTGTATTGTTGCCGGCATAAAAATGCGTTACAGGCTCAAATAATGGATTTTCACGCTGAAAGTTGGGATTTTGAAATTTAACCCAGAATGACACCCCCATGCAAAAAATCACCCCCCTGTGACCTTTTGTTGGACACTTCCTAGAAAGTGGACATTTTTGTCCACTTGAAGGGTCATGGATAGGATAAAAATGCATTACAGGGTCAAATAATGGATTTTCATGCTGAAAGTTGAGAATTTGAAATTTCACCCAGAATGACACCCCCATGCAAAAAATCACCCCCCTGTGACCTTTAATCTCTCTGTGAGGGAGTTTTGAATTTTGGAAATGGACAAAAATGTCCAGGGGTCACACGAGGGTTAAGTTATATTATGTTGATAGCCAACACTCTTGCAATACAGAGACACACTGCACACTATGGATTACTAGATATGGACAGGTATGGAAACAATGGCCTATAATTGTCACAGCTGTCATGATAATGTTACTCTTGTACTTGCTAAAATATGAAGTAAAGAGTGGCTTGCATCTTCTTCATTTAAGCAACTCAACCTGATGATTCTTTATACGTGGGAGGTCTTCAGCTTATGGCTCATGCAACCAATGACTATGATGGGCCTTCTGTGCATTGATCCGACAGGTTCACACTTTTTCAAGTCTATCTTAAAACAATCGTCAGCTGCCCATATGAACACGAAAACAGGTTCTGCTTGCTGTAATCTATTCTCTGTTCATACTGGCAATTAACAAATCCCTTTCTAATGTGACACCAGTCCAAGTGATGGGGGAGAAACTCTACTGTCCTCGTTCTGTGTGAACATTTTCCGACACTTATCTGAAGCTAATGTGAAGCTGCAAGTGTTTGATTTGGACAAATTGAGTGGGTATCATCAAAAATGAAAGTCTGAATGGATGTCTTTATAGTGCATGATTTCCTCTTTGTGTTACTATCAGTCGACTACAGTACTTTGGGAGATAACTACATGATTTGTCCCACTCACACTGTTAAAGCCTCATATTGACTTCACATAAACCTTTGGATGTATTTTTTACTCGTAAGAGGGAATCTAGATTTTGTCTTCCATGACTTACATTGGAGGTGTATTAGGTTTTTTTATGGTCACCAGTGTAAACAGCAAACAACACCTGTCTGACTGTCTTGGCTGGGTGCTCCGGGTCATTGTCTTGTTGAAAGGTAAAGCTTTGGCCCAGTTTGATTTCCTAAGTATTATGGACCAGGTTTTTATGAAGGATCTTTGCTTCTCAGTTTTCCCCTTACCCTAACCAGATCCATGGTCCCTGCTGCTGAAAAACACCTTCACACCCTGATGCTGCCACCACCATGCTTTACTCTTGGGATGGTATTGCATAGAGAACTAGCAGTGCCTCCTTTCCTCCAGTTACAATCCCTAGAATTGAGGCCAGATAGTTCACTATTGGTTTCATCAGACCAGAGAATCTTATGTCTCAAAGCCTGAGAGTCCTTTATGTGCTTTTTTTTAACAACTCCAAGCAGACTTTCATGGGTCTTCGGTTTGCAGAAGCTTCCATCTCTCCATAAAGCCCAGATCAGTGTTGCAGACATGGCTGTCCTTTTGGAAATCTCTCCCATATCCATACAAGAGCTCTAGAGTTAAGCCAGAGTTACCACTGGGTTCTTGGTCACCTCACTTACCACACCACATTCTTACTTCCAACTTGTCAAATACAGCAGCTTGGTCAGTGGCACTATGCTTCAAGCGCTCCACTGTCATCTTTAGTATCAGTTTTGGACGTTGATTTCTGCTCATTACATGCATGTAGTGTCATTGCCAAATAAGCATACAGTTAGGTTTAGGCACCAACATGGTTAGGTTTAAGAAAAGATCAGGGTTTGGGTTAAAATAAGTACATTTCTTATATCAAGTTGAGGTATGTACATTGCATGACATATGTGATGTTTGTTAAGTACCTTACACACGGGATGTGTGGTTTCATATGGGACACAAGTCCTGGTCCCTTGCGTGAAAGTCCTGTGTTTGTTTGACCCGTCCATCCAGCCTGACTTCCTCCTTTGCTCTAGTCATGATTTCTACAGCCATGAAGACTGTCATACTTTTTACTAGAGAGGTAAGTGGAGCATCAAAGTTTAAAGCATAGGGCCACTGACCAAGCCTCCATATTTGACAAGCTGGGAGTGAGAACACCCTGCTTACCAAGGCCCTCGTCCCCCATTTGGCTGGGTGGGGACGACTTCTAGCTCACCCGGTAGAGCATGTCTTCCATGTAGGCTGAGACCCTGGCAGCAGCCTGGGTTTGATTCTGACCCTTGGCCCATTGCCGCATCTCATCCTCTTTCTCTCCCCCCACTTTTCTGTCTCTCTCCGGCTGCACTATCAAATAATAAGGGCAATAAAATTAAATAATCTTTTAAAAAAGAGTTTGGGACAGCTCTTGGAAGAGTCCTAGTTGTTTCAAAACTTCTCCACTCTGCTTGTGGGAACTTTAATTGCAGCAGTTTTTTTTGTAGCTCTCCCCAAATCTGTACCTCTACACAATCCTGTCTCTGAGCTCTGCAGGCAGTTCCTTCCACCTTATGGCTCGGTTATTACACTGAATATGCATTGTCAGCTGTGAGACCTTATTAAGGTGGGCGTGTGCTTTTCCAAATCATGTTCAATTAATAAAATTTACCACAGATGGACTCCAATCAAGGTGTAAAAACATCATAAAGCTGTTCAAGAGAAATGGGAAGCACCTGAGCTTAACTGTCGCAGCAAACTCTCAATGTGATATTTTATTTCATTTCTTTATCCACCATATTCCCAGCCCCCATGATGCCTTGCGTGAATTATGGGCGCGACTTCCAGTACTGAACCAGAACTGGCGTTTTCTAATGGGAACAGTACCTAATGGTATACTAATCCTCTCTCCTAAAGCAACTGGAAAAATGAAACGTGTAATACACCACCTGTTACACTTGAAACAAGGTAGCATGATCATACCTCTGCCATCTCTGACAACAGTCCCAAAGCAGTGGTTGTTTTCCTTTTTAACCAAGCGATTGTCAGCAACTGGCTTCCCTTGCTATGATAACATGCAGGTAAATGTAACAGAGCCTGAGCTTGCCTAAGGTTATCATCTACTCCTTCATGAAGGTGACTGATTGCTTACAACTCATAAACAGAAGCTAGCATATTTGGCGAACATTAACATTAGTCCATATTAATTTAGCTCCATATACAGTGAATTACATGATGTTTCAAAGCTCATCTGCCTTAACGATGCAGTTTACACAATTTTATAACTGCTGTTTTATTAAATCAGAGTACTACTGACTACGCAACACCAAATTTAGCAGCAGACCTCAGCAATACCATTAAAGTACCATAAAGTAGTAGAAAAATGTGTAACTTTTTTTTTTTTTTTTAAATTATGAGTTATGAAAAAAGTAAAACAAAACAGCCTAGATGACTATATACAGTTCAAGGTATGCAGCTAAGTTTATTTTATAATAGGCATTTTTGTAATGCTGGTTGAGAATGCAGTCAGACATAGACAGACAGGGACATCATGTACTGACATTGAGTGAAAGACCTGTTATTCTAGGTGTCAGTCTCTTCTGCAAATTCTGGTTTAACACTTCTCCGCTCTCAAAACCCCTTTGGTTTTGTTTCTGATATCATTCCAAGGATTTGAAAACGTAGTGTATACATTAGAGTAGGGTGTGCAAAAAACAGATTAAATCACATCCAGTATTGATTGAGTAAGGGACAGAGTATTTTTATTTCTTTACAGAGGATGATCTGGTATTATACAGTATGGCAACCTATTCCTCTCTGTATGTAAACTGGAATGGATGGAAACTGTATCGCTGGTTGAGGAACAACCCCTTTTTGTTCTGGGTGCATGTCTTGAAGACACAAATTTAGCTTAGTCTAGTGGTTAATAATGTGAGAGACAACCTTGTTGAGTAATGTTACAGACACAGACAATGCAACAGATTCCAGAGCTTCACAAGGACATGTTAGAAAATGCTAATGTAGCATTAATTAAATATATGTGAGGGGGAAAAAACAAATCTGTATTTGCTAAATTTAAAGTGTATTACGTTCGAGAAGAATCACCATTGGCAGTTAAACACCAAGATTTAACCCCTGAGGTTAAGGCGTAGACAGTCTAAGTGACTAACTCGCTTACTGCAACTAATGTTATCTAAACATAAAATTTCATTTCTCCTCCAGCACCCTCAAGAAAAAGGTGGGTATTACATTTGCAGAAACTTCTACAATCCTGTTTTTTTAAGTTTATCATTATGGATTGATGAGTTAAACATTAACAGAAGTCATAAGGCTGCAACATAACAAAATGTGAGAAAAGTTAATGTATGTACAGTACAAGATGGTTGGGTAATCAATAAATACGCACACATGTTCAGCATCATTAATAACTAAGATTAACCCGATACAGTGTCAGACGATAAATCATGTTCTGCCGATTTACCATGTGCCACGCATCAGTGCAATCTGTGTTTTATTACATGTCACCCTGTCACAAACAAGCGACTCCAGATGTATTGCAGCAGCTAATCAGACAGTTACAGCCCACCTCCCCGCCTGTGGATGCCATTAGCTGCTGATGGTCTGCTCCCTTGGACACTGCTACAGTCACTACGTAATTGTGATGAATCGTTCCAAACTAAAGGCTCGACTCATCAGTATCTTGACCCCCTTCAAGGTAGATGAATTTACTTTGTCGAAGGAAATCCAAAGTGATACACTTGGATAAGTAAGTAGGTGACAAGAGGTTGAACTGACTGGATGAAGCGGACACGGGCAATTTGTCTCCTCTAAGGCATTTGGAGATTCATTAAGGGGCAGGTGAACAGGGAGATGAGGGGAAAGGCCTCCTGGTGACAACGGGACTTGTGGTTTTTGCCTGCTGAGTAAATTCTGCCATGCCAGCACACACACACACACACACCCACACACACCTCAGTCCTTTATCTTCAGTGTCATAATCAACTGGTCATACATCAGCGGGCCATCTCCCCGCTTTTGGGGGAGTTGGATGAATGTGTTTTGTGTTTGAAGCTCTTATTAGTTGTCGGAGGGGCAATTACAGGCAGGGATGAGCCAAATTTGTGGTAAAGTGTGCATAATATAAATAGATGGTGACCATTAGAAACACTTCACCAGGGTGTTAATCATCAGACAAATGTAGAATAATGCCATCCTATTTACAGTATCCACCGCCCAGCTTCATAGCCTCAAAAAGCATTCAGAACAAAACATGTTTTTGCAGGGGGAAAAAAAATCCTGACATAGGGGAAATTCTGCTGTGGCTACATTAATCACAATAAATTGATACGGACGTAAATGTAGTGCTGTTGTTCATCTAGATGAATAGCCACATACTCGCACCTCCTCCAACCCTGGAGTTTCTCTGCCTGGTCCCTTGAATTGATTGAGGAAGTGTTAGCACAAGTCGCTGACGTGGAAAACCTGCTGCGTCTCTCTGCCAGCATATGGGTGGTATATTCTGCTGCTCCCAGAACAGCTGCACTCCAAATTCCTCGACCTTGGCTCTCTTTTATCTGACTGTCACAGTCCTCCCATTTTATGACTTAGTAGGTGTGTGTGTTTTGGCAGAACGAAAACACCACTGATCCCTATTATGACCTTTTATCTAGTCAGACAAAGGCGGACATTTGCGTGTGAATGTCTGTCTCCCCTTGTGTGGGAATCATCAAACTCAGCAGATATATCTTAAGATAAAATCCCTCCTCCAGCTGCTTGTGTTGTCTGCGAGCAATGCTTTTGTATTCAACTTAACCCTTGTGTTCCCCTTCAAAAAAGTTACATCCATGACCCTTCAAGTGGACAAAAATGTCCACTTTCTAGAAACTTTTGTAGTGTCCTAGAAAAGGTCACAGGGGGGTGATTTTTTGCATGGGGGTGTCATTCTGGGTGAAATTTCAAAATCCCAACTTTCAGCATGAAAATCCATTATTTGACCCTGTAATGCATTTTTATCCCATCCATGACCCTTCAAGTGGACAAAAATGTCCATTTTCTAGAAAGTGTCCAACAAAAGGTCACAGGGGGGTGATTTTTGTCAAGGGGGGATCATTTTGGGTTAAATCTGAAAATCCCAACTTTCAGCATGCAAAGCCATTATTTGACCCTGTAATACATTTTATCCCATCCATGACCCTTCAAGTGGACAAAAATGTCCATTTTCTGAAACAGTCCAACAAAAGGTCACAGGGGGTGATTTTTGTCAAGGGGTGTAATTTTGGTTAAATTTGAAAATCCCAACTATCAGCATGAAAATCCATTATTTGAACCTGTAATGCATTTTTATCCCATCCATGACCCTTCAAGTGGACAAAAATGTCCACCTGTCATTTGGCCATTTGTATTGTTGCCGGCATAAAAATGCGTTACAGGCTCAAATAATGGATTTTCACGCTGAAAGTTGGGATTTTGAAATTTAACCCAGAATGACACCCCCATGCAAAAAATCACCCCCCTGTGACCTTTTGTTGGACACTTCCTAGAAAGTGGACATTTTTGTCCACTTGAAGGGTCATGGATAGGATAAAAATGCATTACAGGGTCAAATAATGGATTTTCATGCTGAAAGTTGAGAATTTGAAATTTCACCCAGAATGACACCCCCATGCAAAAAATCACCCCCCTGTGACCTTTAATCTCTCTGTGAGGGAGTTTTGAATTTTGGAAATGGACAAAAATGTCCAGGGGTCACACGAGGGTTAAACATCTTTGGGTTTATTCGTTCTAATTGAGCATATTTATATCTGCTGGAGGCTTCCTTTGTTGGGCCTAAGTGAATGATGGATTGGTGATGATTAGCGTCCGTGTGGAGTATATAAAGGAGGAAACAGACAAAAAAATAATGCTTTGTGCCAGTCAGAGCCAGTAAACTCTGGATGTAAGTGATTTAGCCAGATTGGCACTCTGAATTGCTCTTCCTGCCTGGAGCTACCCTGCTTCCCAGCATGTTGACTTTCAGTTTAAATTGCCACCAGTCTCTGTCTGGGCGTTGTTTTTAGTCTAGGCAGCACCTCAAGTGCTTTCAGCATTCCCTAATGCTGCAAAATCTTTATGTCTTGACC
The DNA here is from genome assembly GCF_011397635.1 of Epinephelus fuscoguttatus. Taxonomy (NCBI): domain Eukaryota; kingdom Metazoa; phylum Chordata; class Actinopteri; order Perciformes; family Serranidae; genus Epinephelus; species Epinephelus fuscoguttatus. The sequence continues at coordinate 9,076,699 of NC_064764.1, read as the reverse complement.
CAGTGCCTGATAGGTTTTGGTATTATAACTCTCTATATCAGCCCAGTTGCCAGAAGAAAATGTTTTCATCATAGGTGTAGTTCGTCCCACATTTAAACACATCTACACTATAAATTGATGCAGAAAAGGTGCAACTTTGAGCATAAAAATTAACCACAATGGAGAAAATTTAGTATTTTTATGTGCAAAATGTTCATGAGGAGGACCCCCAAACCCCCCACCCAGTGTTGGAACAAAACCTACACCCATTATTCTCATTGTACGTTTCTGTAAACCACAAACATGCTATATTTGCATGTATATTAAATCAACATTCCTTAAGTGATATAATATATAAGCTGACATTGTCATCATAATGTGGAGGGAGGGGTGGACGGTGAGTCACCTAGGTGAGACGCCTACCAGGCTGCAAACATCTGTTCAAAAACAACAGACAACAACACCAGTTGTTTTTTGGCAATCCCTTGCAGCATTTCCCCTGGTGTTTGTGGTGTTTGTTGCACTGAACTTGGGTGTTTTTAACAGTGCATAGTGTTGTTTCCCAGCAGCTTTTCAGCACCAAACGTGGCTTGTTTTGCTGACATGTCACTGTGTTTCCCAATGAGCCACTTAACTGGTAAGGATGAGCAAGAAAGCCATTGTGTTCCAACTGTTCAACCAACTAAATTATCCATATCTGTACCAGAAGTGGGTGGGGCCTAACAGAAAGTTGTTATTTTAGCCTGAAATGGATATGGGCTTTTGCAAAGTTCCTATGTTAGGATAAATCATGCTTGGGCAGGGACGGCATGATCTGCACCTGGTTGCCATTATAGTTTAATGGCACCCGGCGGCGTCAGGGGGAAACGTAGCAGGACAAGGATGATAGTTAAGGCGGTGAAAGTCCAAGTGAGGCGGGCGGGTCCAACAAACACCAACTTCTACCCAAGAGAGCGGAGTTCACCCCCTGTAAGATTCTTAAGCCAAACCATGTTCTTTTTTCCCAAACCTAACCACTTCCTTTTGTTGCCCAAACCAAACCATGTGTGTTTGTTGTTGAAGGAAAAAAAATGTCAATTGGCATTGTTGTACCAACATTGTGCATTTCATTTGAAAGAGACTGTATGCAAACATTAAATTTCCTGTGAAAACTGAAGTGTATCTTAAAAGAAGAGAACTTGTGTCCCAGAACGTCAACAACCAAAGCACCCAGGATATCTTGCATGTCGTCTCTGGACATCCATGACCAAAATGCCAATATGTGACGAGGTCAGAGTGAGAATGTGTTGAGTAATTGGGTTGCCTGTGTATATAGTTATGGTTATGCTGCATAACTGGTTTAATTAATAATAAATGAGTGTCTAGAGAGGACAGACCAGAGATTATGCATTTCTTTCTTTCCATAAACCGTGTGTAAAGCATCACATTAATAATGGGAAACTTCATTATAAGAGGAAGGAAATTAATTTTTCTCACTGCATGACAATCAGCGCTTACCTCTGCTGTATAAAGCAGATTGGTAAATTTGAAAATTTACACCCTCTTATCAAAGGGAACTGCCCATTGTTCCGACCATATTAAACCCACTGTTCCGAAGTCCGTTCCGAAATCATCATGATGCCCTGTGGTTAAGGTCTGGTTAGGTTTAGGCACAAAAACCACTTGGTTAGGGTCAGGAAAAGATCATGGTGTGGGTTAAAATGAAAAAGAAAGTGGCAAACACATAAGCTGTGAGCCTGCTCCACCTCAAGCCTTTCCCAGCTGACTCAGAGCCGGTCGCGGTGCACCATACGCCTGCTGCGAGCTGTACAGCACCGCGGACAGTCGGACTAATGGGATGTCGAACCAATGGGCTGTCGGACCAATGACATGGACCCCTTATCAAAACATTTGCATTCTCACTCTAGCAACATTGCTGCCACTATAAAATACAAACAATGGGAAAAAGAGAGCACCTTCTTTCAGCCACACTATTGACAGCGCACTCACTTATTTCTGCTAGGCTGACCTCTTTAATTGATTAGGTCATCCTATGTCTGGTCTGAAACCTTGCAAATACTTAGAAAAACACACCAGAAATCGAAAGGGATTATATGATGAGCATATTTCATAACTTAATCACTACCCACATCTTTGTGTTGCAGATTCGTTTCAGTTTGCAAAGAATTGATTCTGCAGTGGACTTCCATGATAACCACTGTGACACCTTGATATTGGATTGGCGTGTGAAGGTCTGGCTGTGTTTTATGGTGCTGTTGAAAAGCTGCATTTTTCCGCTCACCTGCCTGCTGAGATAATAGAATTTCCCAGATGAAAACAATAAATTGTGGAGCTGCTGAAACCTGACCCAAAATCTTGCCTGCTTATTTATCACAGAATCATACAGGGAACAACTAATAATGAAAGCTGATGCACACAGTGGTGCGGCCACTATGGAATTAGAGGTTTACTTCTTAGCCTCAAAAAGAAGTTACACATACTGTACATATATTTCTGAGAGCCTACTGACATCATCATCATCATCAAAAAAAAAAACCCCAAAAAACTATATATATATATATATATATATATATATATATATATATATATATAATATACTGTATATATGTATATAAAAAGATTTTCTCATTTAATTACTCTTTTTGACTCAATGGATGCTGAACACTATTAACGGGGTGTGGCTTAGCTAATAATTTCTTATTTGTTACAATAATGATGCCTTTGATCTCAATCATATGATTGGTTTGTGAACCCTACGTCAAATTTGTTTTTGGCCACTTGGGGGCAGCGCAGCATCCTGAAAATGCAACATTGAAAATTTGTATAATTATTTTATCTGTACAATAAGTGCTAGCAACAAACTTTTTTTTAATTATTTTGCGATCACAGGTTAATTATTTTGAATGAGCTGTGTTAGCATTTGATAATGAGATAATAAACTCATTATCAGGAGAAAGAAAAATTAATAAAGGATTTAGATTGGCAATTTGGCCTGGGGTGGTGCTCCAAATAAATCCAAATGTTGTGCTTTATCTTCTGGATGTGTAGAAATTGAACTGCTTTCTACGGAAGTTGAGAACGACCATGCTACCAATTCCTTTTTTAACACTGTTATCTCAAGATCACAAGTCAATTATTTTGTGATCTTGAGAAATTAAGCTTTGTTACCTTGTGATGGCGAGATAATCAACCTTTTATCAAGACAAAATGTAAGGCTTCATTCGTTATCTCCAGAAAGCATGCTTTGTTATCTCGAGATAAAGAGATAATTACAAAGAAAGTTGTTTCCTCTTGTTAGGCTTTAATGTTTGTCAGAGATCAGGAGTGCAATGTCAGCATGTTTAGATGGCATCTTGACAACTGTAGCAACTGATTTTCTTTGCTTTCATCAAACCAAAGTGAAAACAGACACTTGGTCTTGACTCCAGTGTCGAGTGTCTTGAATATCTATAGCCTCGCTTGCTGCTTTCATGCTAGTAGCTTAGCTCGCAAACTGACTAATGGTTGCTTCCTCACCATTCTCGGAACCCATCGGCTGTATTTGGTGTCTGACTTCCGGCAGACGGCAATACAGCCTCTGGGGGCAGACTCCCAATTTTTTGGCATTCCGGTGTGATTTGGGCGGAGGAGGCGAATTTCCATTTCCGACTTCTGTTTATATATAAGTAAATATGCTAAACCACTGCGATGGATTCAGAGTTTGTAGTGACGTCAGTTATGTTCTGCCTCATTAGTTCACTGCACGGAGCGTTTAACCTGGCAACAACTGCAGCTGGCTCAAACGTGATTGGTCAGTATCACATGGACTACAAACAGCCCAGCTTTAGAATCTTACAGGACACGAATACCGCTCTTTCGGGTAGAAGTCGGTGTTTGTTGGACCCGCCCACCACCCCTCCCCCCTTTTCCCCTTAACTTTCGTCCTTGTCCTACCGAGTTTCCCTCTGATGCTGCCAGGCGCTGTTAACCTATAAAGGCAACAGGCTGCGTACCATGCTGATGTTAAAGGACACCTTTTTTTTGTTGGTTTCTGATACTGCAAGTCACTGCCCAAGCACCAGATTCCGACGACTTCGAAGTGATTCACTCATTTACAAAATTTCTCCCTTGTATCTGTTGTATTTGGATTGATAATGTAATTGCATTTACACTTGTGGTTAATGTGGTCACAATGCGTCCCTGACCACCTCTGGAGGGGGTTTGACCGATTGTATCACAAACTGCCCTCAGTGCTATTTGGACCATTAGCACCTGTGCTTACATGTGGTCAAACACTATCCGACTGCAATCGGATCTCCCAGAAAGCATTTTAATGGAAGGTGTGAAGGGGGTGGAAGATTTTCGTAGTGAATATATTACGTGACTAACAGCCCCATCATTCTCAATTCATTATGCCAGCTGGCTCACGGTGGGTTTGAGACTGTGGCAGCAGGACTGGCCCCATGATAAACCTCCACTCCTCCGTAGCTCAAATGACACCTGGAACACTGGGACCAGCTGACCTACATTTGAATCACATGAGGAGGAACAAATGGAACTGAAGCCGTCGGTTAAACTCACTCCTCTAAACCCATATGTGCAAGATTTTCTTTTTTTGTCGTTATTATCAAGGTTATCTAAGAAGATTGACATGACATTGTGTTTTATAACCTGCACTAAATTCTAACCACGGTATGCTTCATGAGATACTGTGAGATTAATGCTCAGTGCACTTAACACAGATCATTGAAAACAGCTATTTAAGTTTCCTCAGCATGGATTGAAATAGCTTTGTTTTTTTTATTTTTTGAATCTCACTGATGACATGAAACAAAACACAACAATGCTAAATGCCCTACTGCATGTTCAGTCGTGTACCATCAATTTGTCGAGGTCACATGGGATCTGACCTTATTTACCATACAGATGCAAATTGTATTCATTGTGGTTTACACTCCTCCTGTACATGTTAAAAATGTTGCATAACAACCTCTTTAATAAAACACCCGTAATAGCTTGGTTAGAAAAATGGTTCGCATTTACTGTGAGATAATGCAGACATGCATGGTGCTTGATTGATTCATAGAAAGCGGTAGCGTTAAGTAAAAAGGCATATAGTCTACTTTCTATGCACTTTGTGTGTGGAATAAGCCTGTGGATGTGGCAATTACCACTAAAATACAGTGCACCTCAAAGCTGACATCTTGATCCACTGCTGTGCAGCCTAAATCCCTAACATCTGGTCTGTTTGATTCAGCACTTGAGGTGATTAAAATAATCAATAAATCACAGTGTAACGTGACACAGGCAAGGTCTTGAGGTGGGCTGTTAAACAAGAGAATTGATTTCAGAAAACCTGTCTTTCACTCTTTAATTAACATGTTGTCACTGCATTTCATGCTGCAGGACTCAAAGGATGGAACATTTCTGTAAACTGAAAACTAATAATGATCCAGGGGTCAGGTTGTTTTGAATTGATTTAAGACACAAAAAGTCATTTTAGGAGTTATTACAAAAATACTTGCCATGATAAATGTTTTCCTCCTGTTGCGCATGCAGGGACAATATCCTGATGTGTAATTTGTTTGTTTGTTTGCTTGGTTAATTGTCTTAGAGGAGAGGGAGACGGGTTCAGAGCAGAGGGGAGGCGCAGGCAGGGCAGCCAGGGAGGATGACAAACATACATACAGACAGACAGACAGTCGGACAGGCGGGGGGAGCTGGAGGACGAGGAGAGCTGCCAGCAGAACAGCAGTCCAAACCACGCGCTGCCGGGACTCCTTCTGGCGCCGTGCGCGCGAGGTGCGGAGAGAGTGGCGCGTGATAAGTCGGACCGGTGCGGCTCCTGGAGACTTCGCCTGTGAGCACCTTCACCACCACCATCATCATCATCAACAAGTGTGACTTTTGTGTTTTATGAGAAGACATAACAAAGAGCCACATTCGGAGATATGAATCAGCTCACTCGGAGATTTAATAACTTCCCCGCGTGCTGCTTTGGAACTTTACCCTTATTCCCTCGCGGACATGTGAACGCGTTGCTGACTGCACTTTTTTGTTTGTTTTTTAGAATGTTGTTTTAATATTTATTTCCAGGGGTCTAACGATGATGCACGTGTGACATGAGCAAACTCCATTTCTCCATTCCACTCCATTTCTCTCCAACACACCTTTTCTAGCCACAGAGGCTGCATTAAAAGTAGCTATTGATGCGTCCAAGGATGAAACTCTCTCCCGGTAAGTACCTCTATAAATACTGTTCTTGTTAATTAAGTCATTTGCTCTTTTTTGCCGATGTAATATTTAACCACAAAGCCTCATGTTAATGTGATTAAAATCCGCAATATTACAAAACGCCATAAGACAGCTTACTCTCCATGTAGGCATCATCAGCTTGATTAAACTTAAATCGCTGCCTAAAGTATCCCTGCCTTCACAGGTCCGACTAATATTCACGTTGAGCTTACATGAATGTTTACTCTCTTGGTGCAGTTTTTTAAAACAGATTCTTCCCTGCAAACCTGAAGGAAACATCTGTTGTCCATTTGATACCCAATTTGCCATCTTATTTCTCTCCAAGAAATAAATCATAGAGGACAGATCGGACAAGCTATAGCACACATGCACGAGTAAAACCTCACGTACTAGTTTACTTAATGATGTAGTGGTGTCATAACATACGTGCAGGGTGTTGCAGGCGTCCTTGTGTGTGTCCACATCTTGTCCACACTCCTGCTGGGCTCAGACTGATGAGGACGTGCAGCGCTTATTTGAGACTTTTGCATATGTGTGTGTGTGTGTGTGTGTGTGTGAGAGAGAGAGAGAGAGAGAGAGAGAGAAAGAGAGAGAGGGAGCGCGTGTGTGTGTGTGTGGCCTCAAGCTCTAAGGCCTTTGCCAAAGACAAACGGAAAAAGAAAAGAACAAAAAAGAGAAGAAGACACCGGCTCCATGGGGCGGATGACCTCGAACACAGTGAGGGGTTCATTGTGAGATCAGTTTAGCCCAGCAGAGGGTGCGCAGTCCTGAAGTGATGATCCTCCTGTAGGACAGATGGAGTCATTTTAAAGCCCATGGCTATTCTTATCATGAGAGACAGCAGTGCCTGCAAAGAGGGAGCCCTGCAAAAATAAATAAATAAATAAAAATCCTCATTGTTGGAGTCAAAGGGAGAATAACTGTTTTATTGTTGGGTTTTTTCGTCTTTGTCCTGCTATGAAACAATGTAATTAATATTGATAAAGTGCTCCAGCATCAGAGGATAATTTCATGTAAGGTTTATAGCAGACAATGCAGAACAAAATGACGTTTGGCTAATTGAATGAGAAAATGCTGGCATTGACCCATGACTGTGCCTCCTGGTTTATGAGATTTGCTGAAGTGAAATGGATTTTTCTCACTAATCACATTATACATTTTGTAAACATTGTGGGAATACCATTTAGTCAGCTCAATTTGGGAAGACAAAGGCATTTGCCATTGTCACTTAGAAAATGACTTATCTTAGCAGGAATCACTGTCTGGATGATTCTTCATATGTAACCTGACAACAGTCATTGCCATCTTCAGCTGCACTGTGCACCAAGTGCTTTGTTTTCTTATGTTCAAGAATACCATATATTTTCTTTGTTTCTTTCAGTGCACAACATGACGTGTTGATTCCAGCCTCACCTGCCAAGCTCCCACATCTCTGAAGCTTTCAGCATCGCCACAATAAACCTGAGATTACAGGTCCCTGCTGGAATATGCTCAGTGAGCAGCAACATTTTTGGATGGGCTCTTTTGAAATTTATTTCAAAAGATTATCTGAGGCTCTATCACATCCATTTTGAAGAATTATCTCAAGAGAGGTCCTCATGTTGGTGTGAATAAGCTGATAATTTTGAAAGCTAATGAAGCTGCCATCATCGCCATTTAATGCCAAGAAACAGGTGAAACCATGATTGCTTTTGCCTGACAGGACTTGTGGGAAGTCGCTGCTGAATATGCAGGACTTAGTGGGGCCTGATATGCCCAGGAAATTTCCTGTCTTTGATGGCTTTGCCCTCTTATGGGGCTTGCTCTTTGGAATATTCATCACAAGTGCACCAGCGATGGCTTGTCCCACGAGCTGTCACTGTATAGAGAAGAGTGGCATGACTGTGGTGCAATGTATGTCTCGCAACTTGGAAAACATCCCATCAGATCTTCCAAGAGATACTGTTGTTCTTCTTTTGGCATCCAACCACATCACCCACATCCCCAACCACGCCTTCAGAGAGCTGCACTACCTTCAGGAGCTGGACCTGTCCAACAATGACATTGAAACTGTGGACCTCGGAGCATTTCAAGGTGTTTCCGACAGCCTCCTCATCCTGGATCTATCGAACAACCGTATCCAAAGTGTCCCCAAAGAGGCATTTGCACGTCTACGAGCAAAAATCAGCCTCTCGAACAACCCGTGGCACTGTGAGTGCACGCTGCAGGAGGTCCTGAGGGAGCTGCGTCTGGACCCCGAGACAGTTAACGAGGTGATCTGCCACACAGCTGTGCAGGAGGAATACGCAGGCAAACCGGTAATCCAGGTGCTGGACTCAGGGATCAACTTCTGCAACTTTCATCACAAGACCACTGATGTAGCCATGTTCGTCACTATGTTCGGATGGTTCACCATGGTAATCGCGTACGTCATCTACTATGTGAGACACAATCAGGAGGATGCCAGGAGGCACCTGGAGTACCTCAAGTCACTGCCCAGCAGCTCTCAGATCAGCAAAGACTTTGACACCATCAGCACTGTTCTCTAGCAGGGCCGTTTGCGGCTCAAGGGATGTGGTGTGTGTGTGCGTGTGTGTCCATAAATATGTGAGTAAATGTGTGGTTATGTACAAAATGACAGAAACAACACATGCAACACATTTACACCAGTGTTTCTGAGCACATTGTTTGAGGTATTTCGGTGACTAAAATGCGTCTTTTTGATTTTTTTCAGGCCCAGAAATGATACCTTTTTTAAAAAAAAAAATAATTTCAATACATTTATTCCAACTTCATTAAATATGAGTAAATCTGACTCTACAACTGGACAGGGCAACAGCGATAGCACAAAATACTCCTAAAACTCACGTTTCCATGAGTGATGATGGATCCAGACTGGGGAGATAAATGTTCTCACTCTGGTGTTGATCCACAGTGTGATTGAATTTGGACTGAGATGAATGAGGATGACTGTGTCCCCAGTTACTTTGTATTGATTGATTTATGTTCTTCATGTCACACCATCAAGGTAAGGGCCATCTTATGAGACTTTGGCTAACATATAAAATAGGGCAAGGTGTAAATATTCAGTTTGCTTGACACATGCAAAACAGCCCTGTCTCTAATAAACCTTGAACATGAAACTGCTGAACCAGGAAAAAAGATTACTCTGAGAAACTGCTGCGTTGTGTCACGCTAAAGACAAAATGTATTCAAAAAAGGAAACATTGCCACACTTGTAGTTCTGATTTTTAGTACATCCCAATAAAGAACGTTTTAGCTGGGGATGTCCTGATCCAATCTCAAAGATTGGTATCAGGACCCGTCAAGTAAATTTTTAACTGATCAGGACTGGCTATATTGAGTTACATAGAGAATCTAATCCTTTGTTTTACACTAGCTGTCACACTGGTCTCGCTGGTGTAGAAGCTCTCATGCAGAGACACGTGGACTGCAGCCGTCTCCAACTCCCCTGCTGTCTATTTCTCCTCCACTCCGCTGAGCTCCCGTGTGTGTGTTAAGGCCCAAACACACCAAACTGAAGTCGTAGAACAGCAGCGTCGAGAGCCACCTGCTGCGTCCCCTCTCGTCAAGGTGTCTCAGCCAATGCACATGAACACACCATACCGATGGCCTACAAGCGTGCGTGTTCTGCGCCAGCATGAAAAGACATACCCCTTCATAACCGCAGACAATGGTCTTCTGTAGCCAGTTAACATATTAACAACACAATCCGATAATGAAAGAACAGAGCATATGTACCGTGTGCTAGTGAACAATAACACGAACCATCATGAAACGTCAGAAGAAGTCAGTGGCTAAAGAAAAATAATCTCACCTATACAATATGCTGTATCATATAACAAGCTCATTTTGGTCTCACCCCCTCTTGACTTTAGCTCTTTGTTTCCATTTGTCACTATCGCTGAGCTGAACTGCCAATCAGTGTGATTTTATTCGGCAAGGGGCTCTGCTGTACCATTGTCCAAAAAAAGGTCAGCAAGCGATAAGGAGAGCTAATGGTGTGGGGCACACCGCGCAGCCGACGCTCACCTCTTGTCCAACTTTGACTGACAGCTGACCGTTGACTTGGTGTGTCAGGGCCTTAGGAGCTTAGCCCTGCCAGCAGCAAAACACGGCACACCATAAACATCACCAAAAATGCAGTATGAGACTGTTTGTTCTTGTTTTTTTCCTCAAATTGTGTGCACTGGTTTTATTCCAGCTCAATCTGAGAGCATCTTGAGTTAAATGCACATGGTGTTTAACCGTGGGTGGAGGAGTGTATCAAAAGCTCCAGGAGAGAAAAGCCAATAAGAGTAATTCATTAATGTAACCTAATCCATGCTAAAGACATACAGGCGATGGAAATAAACACTCAGTAGAATACAGTTCATTTAGGCAACTCAGGCAAAGGCTGCACCAAGGCAACAAAACTGCAGAATACTCTCTTAAAGGGACATTTCCTCGAGACAGCAAGAAGGCCAAAAAGATAAAAGAGAGGGCTTGTAATTTTATAACTACTCACTTATTTTGTAATAAATTAATTAATAAAAAGGAACAGCTTTGATGCAGGGATTTTTTTTATGTGTTGCAAAATTATTTAATTGTCAGGCATATACACTGGATTGGTTTTAATAACTTTAATGTGCTTGAAGTGTGCACTGTGCCGCTGTCTTATCTAGGAAAATAGGAGTATCGGATTAGGACTCTGTAACAGCAGAAACTCAATATTAAATGACTTGGATTGGGAATGGGGGGGGGGACTTGATCAGGACATCCCTAATTTTAGCATCTCATGCCAAGGTTACAAAATAATATTATTATCTATAGTTAATTGCCAGGTGATATTCCAGCACTGAAGGCTCCAGGTGAAACGTATTTTAAGCAGGCAAGGTCTGCATTCTGTAATATATGCAGCCCAGAAGACCCAAATAAATGTTGGCATTGTTTTTTCTGTGAACCACGGATATATTACATTTCTACATTATTACGCAGTGGATATGCTAAAACTTCACTGTTTTTTATGTTTCAACAATGCTATGGTTAACGTGTAACCACTTGGATATGATATGGAAAAGACTGTGTTTTTGCTTTATAAAAATCATTTTTGATGGCACAATCCTGGCTGGAAATGCAGCGATGTCTTGCTTAAAGACAAAGGCTTTATGCGACATAATCCCAGCTGGAAACACAGCAGTGGATCGCTTAAAAATACACACATTTGTGTGCTAATAATATGCTGGAGACACAACAAAGGGTCGATAAAACAACTGGTTTTGTGGTTTGCTGTTCTTGAACAGGGATCTGCGGACATTGTGCCAAGGTGACGCGCCATCGCCAATTCCCTCTACCTCTGGATGACAAAGTCAGCTCATTTACTGTTTCATTTTATAATTGTCAATATGATGAGTATAACACACAAATGTAACATATCTGTAATTTGGAGAAATGTATAATGCCAACATTGTCTTCTGGCGACTGACTTTGTTACGTCCAACCTTGTATCTTTCTATCATCATATATTCAGCCCAAAGGGTTTTTTTTCCCATTATAAGAGAGTATATTTTTTACAGACGTCAAAGACATTAAGATTTTTTTTTTTTTTTTTACATATTTTCACCATATTTATTAGACATGTATTAACGTATTAGCAAACAGTTGCCTATTAACACAACAGCAGCAAAATCATCCTGTTCTGGAAGTTGTTAGTCTAATAATCACCAGCTGTTTAATTGTCTCCACCATCTCCTGAGAAAAATGTTACGCTGAACATTCAACTTTTCTCGCTCGACTTCCTGCTTTATTGTTTAGGTACAGTAGTGCACAGTGGGTGTAACAGCTTATCCATGCAGAGAACAGTTCCTCGCTGTGAAGGGGGTCAATCACAGCAGCGAGACTGAACCATAAAATTAAGCTGGAATCATGCTTCTTCGAAAATACACACAAATGTCTGTGAAATTACACAGAGAAGGTGTCATGGCTACACATCAATCACAGGGCTGACACACACCTCAAAAATCTCAACAACCTTCATTTGGACCTGCACTTCAAGTGAGTTGATTCATCTCCCATCAGGAGGAAGAGATAAGAAAAAAAAAAACGCAAACATTTGAACGACCCCTGTGCATGTTCACCTACTTGCAGCAAGGAGGAGTATACTTACAGCCCCACAGTGCAGGTCGTAAAAAACAAATTAACAAGCTATAAAAGAGGCTATAAATTCGCAGTTGAGAGATATCTCTCTGTGATCCCTTTTACATTACACAGTGTTTTGATTCAGTGTCAAAGCCCTACATGATAACCTGATACGATAGCAGTAGCCTGGGAAGAAGGTTAGAAATTGCAACTGTCAGCTTGTTGTTATTGTTTTGTTTTTTAAATAATCCATTCATACCAAATGAAAAATGTACCACCTCCTGTGTAGAACCACAAATGTCCACTGGTGTATCATCCAGTACACTACAGACAGAAATTCACTTGAGCGAAATGTTTTATGACATCTTGGAGGAGTCAATGATAGCACAGGTAAAAGTCATCATGAAGAACTTTAATATAAAGAGGACTGTCTGATGCAGCTTTGTACTGATCATTTTCAGAGCAATTTCTGGGGTCCAAATTTCCTGTATGTGTGAATGTATTTATGTTGAATGTCAACATTCAGAAGTGTCAAACAGAATATCACTATTTCTGTTATTTGTGAACCACAGCTGCAAACCACTAACAGCTAAACTGACATGCCATTACTACAATTGGATTGATTGTAGCACAAAACTGTTTGTTCTGGACACAAATTCATGGGTTCCTTTGTTGGTCAGGGGTTGATTGTGTCCAAGTGCCTACTCTCTGGGACTCCTACACCATAGCACTGTGCACTAAGTTGGACAACTGAATGTCATGTCCTTTCCCTGTCCGCCCTCGTCACTGCAGAGCTCATGCTGTTTCTCAAATCGGACACTTCATGTTGTAGCCTTGCCTACATGTACATGTGCTGCTGAGTAGCCTAACATTAGTATTTACGAAACCAAATTTTTACAGGATTAACCCAGTAAACAAATTGCTGGCTTATATCCAACAACAGTATAGTGGTAGTAGCCTATATCTGTGCAATGCTTTGGTGTAAATTTGTAATGTCTTTGTGGTCCTGCCCCTTTGGCTACATAGGCAACATGGTGACCACTGAGAGTGAGAAGTGTCTGACATTGCTAACTCAACTTTTTGACCATTATGAGCACACCATTCGGGTATTTACAGTCACTGCATTTAGCCAAAATCCGTGAAAGCACTTATGCTCTCAAAATAGAAAGTACATCCGATTTGAGACACAGCATTAGAGTCAGCTACAATTTCTGCCAAGCTATGGGGTTGGGACCTGAGTGATCAAGGTGTTATCAGTGATCAGATGGGTGGATTTTTCCAAAAAAGGACATGAACGAGTGCCAGAAGACAATAACAGAAAAGTGTTTGAAAGATATAGTTAACATGCTTTTCTGTGATTGACAACTTACTGTACCTGTCCTCGTGTGAAGATTCCCACTCATCTAGTAGTTGAAGCAGGTTAAAATAAACACAACAAATTACGTGCAATTAATACTTGACCTACTCTAGACAGAGACTTCTTCTTAATGTTGCATACTGTATGCATCTGAGAAAATACAAAACACAATTGTAGGTCTCTTTGTTACAGAAGTGTTATCTGTCTGTGCAGTTTTGACCTGTCATATAACAATGTTTGTGCCGGCCAATGTATACATAACTTTTACAATCTAAAGGAATGCATATGCCATCTGTGTTGTTCTTTTGTAAAATATGTCTTTAGGTAAACCCATGTCCCCAAGTGTTTGGATGTCTTTAAGAACTTGTATTTGTTCAGTGTCTCTTGTAGAAGAATTGTTCTATGAGCTGTGTATTTCTGTGATGGAAATGAAAGGGCTCCAATAATTTTGTTTGTGATAATCATATCAATTTTCTATCTGTCTCAGTAATTCCTGTGGGCTGGTTTTATTTCATGGATTTTAATGGACACCCTACCAGCATTTGAAAATAAAAAAACAATATTTTCCAGGACACTTCAGTCTCCTCATTTTTATATTTTGGCTCTACATACAATTGATGGCCTAGTATTTTCTGAAAGAAGCCAGCTTTCATCGTCACAACAGTGTATTAGCTGGACCCTCTCCCTTTCAGATTATTTCCTCGGCCTTGCCTTCTCAGTTAATTAACTTGCACTCCGTGAGCTCTACAAATTCAGCTGCAGAAAAAAAGGAGTGGATCTGTGACATTGTTTGATATTAGCTATATTTTTATTCACCATTGATGCAAAACGTCACTGAAAGGACTATTTCCTATCTAAAAACAAAAAACAAAAAGAAATGGAACATAAAACGTGCTCAAAACAGAAAAACATGGGATTCCTTTCCTTGCAGTGATTGAACAGAGGTTAAGGATTTTGGCATTTTTCTTTTATGAGGAAGTTTCATGATGGAACAGAGCGAGTTGGCATTACTATGAATGATAAATAACCAGTTTTTAATCTTCTAAGCAATAGCACCTCACAGTGCAGGGAGTACACAGAAGCCTGCTCTGTAACGAGTAGGCAGGCTTTTGACTTACCCAGCTCGTACAGTCTGAGTGCACAGTGGAAATCGATGAAAGACTCATTACTAAGAGAAACTTGTGCCTGCTGCATCAGTTTTTAAAGGCCAGTGTCACTAAGTTCTGTGACTTACTGTAGCAATTATCTGAATTGGTGTTTCCTAAACCTTCAGCACTGCGCTGTTTACTGTTATGGTTTGTTCTTTTTTGTTGGTTTTTGCTGGACATTATATCAACTAATTCTTCATCTTTGTCAACTACTTGGAGTTCCTGCTAATGAATCTGAGATGTAAATGCAATCCCTAAGCTTATTACAGCAGAGTTGTGGGAGTTCTCTGTCTGGACCTGAAATAAAAGAGTTAAACTTAACAAAAGTGGCCAATCCATTTACTTCTCTAATGATGTTATCTGTAGAGCAATACTTAGTCATCTGTATGGCTTCTGCAAATGCATAGAAAAACATTCTGAGTCAAACTTCAACCATCCATCCATCCATTTCTCCAAGTGGTAGCAGCTGCAGCAGTCTAGGCACAGTAGCTAAGATGTCCCTCTCCCCAGAACAATCCTCCTTGAGCCAACTCTATCACCAGGCAAGAAATGTCTTTGTCAATTCTGGATTATGAGGGAAGGCAGGAGGCAGGTTGGGGTTGTGGATGGGTCACAAGACACAGGACTTTCCCCAGGAGACTGGTGTTCAGAACTGTGTGAACTTATTTGAAGAATATCATACCATCGTATGAGAATATGTAATTGTAAAACTCTTGCTTCCTACAATATCTACACATGGCAACTATTGTATGGTTACTGGTAGGGAAAGACTGTGGTCATATATGTGGTCAAATAAACAAAATGTTAAGGCCATAACCCTAAAGATTTTCATGGAGTTAAATCCTCTTGTCGATACTATTTAGGAACTACATTTTGTACATCGAGTCATTAACTCATTTTCATTGTTAGTGGTGGAGTCCTGATCCATATTACCTTCACAAACACAAAGGATTTACAGGAATCATACATGTAATCCGGCATTACTCATTGATATCAGCCTCAATGTTTACTGTTCTTTCTCTTCATTAAAGATAAAATTATGCAAACTGAATATCCAACTGCTGGTGCTTCACATTAACAGAATTTAACCGTCAAAATGAGGGGTACCTTTTGTGGTAAAGACACCACAGGAAACATAGTTTTTGTCATTGACAGTGATTTTTTTGTCAGTGGCACAGTTTTAAATATCGCAGGGGGTAATGAAACAACAGGGAGCAGCCACAGTGAACTGTTAGATGAGGAGATCAAGGCGACAGTCTTCACACCTCTGCCTTCTCAGCAAAGGAACTAATTTTACTGTGTCCTGCTGTTATGTGGAAAACTTGTGCAGAAGGTGACTTGAGAAGGGACACCGTCCTTCTTGTTAGCAAAATGACCAAAATGCATCCCATGCCAAATGCAAACATGTCCACTCAATAAGGTAAGGGGGGCAGTCCCCCCTGTCAAAAATTGACAAATTCCCTACTGGCCATGTGCATCATGACATCAAATAGTGGTTGCTAAATGGCTTGATGGAAAAAATCTGATTGTCATCTTTATTAAATGGTATGAGTTTGTTTGGCTGCACTATAAACAGATACACCAGCGTTAATGACAAAGTAGCTGCTCAACAAGTGTTTGTTGCCTCCAGAAAGGACCTAAATTATTAAATTTTACTTGCTGTCACCATGGTAACTATGAGTGTCGTCAATTTATTCAGGATTGAAATCTTAAAGATAAAACATTCAGCTTAGGCAACTAGAAGACCTGTTTAAGGTTAGGAAAGGGTCAAGGTTTTAAAAAAGCAAACAGAATTGCACATCCATCGAAGGAGGCAGACTCATAACTGTGGATGCCCAATAAATCAGTCTGTTGATCTATCACTCTATCAAAACCTATGCTGTCAGCAACAACCAGAAATACTTTATGACTGAGGGCAGCAACTTGCTCTCAACAAGAACGAAGTAATCATTTTTTAACAGAGCACCATGGCCTAAGAAGGTGTTGATCCTTATCCCAAACTACTCCAGTGCAGGGAAAAATGAATGCAAGGTGAGTTCATTCAAGTTTTTCTGTGTTGTTTTTAGCCTCAATCCTCTCTTTGATAATCATTTATCTTGGCATGCTACATCAATATCCTTTTTTTTTTAAAAACTCCATGGAGAACATAATCTATTCTTCTCCTCTGGTGATTAACATGTAGAGCGACACACTTGGCTGGAATGTGACCCACTCGTACGCCTTCCTGTGTTTGTTCATCCTGGCTGTTTGCCCTTTGTACCATCTGTTCATCGAAATATCATTAACATTTTAATTTAAGACCCTGACAATTCTTATGAGGAAGACAAGAGAAAGCGGATGCCATTCCTTCTTGTTCGGAAGCCCTTGAGTTCAGTTGCCAAGATATCCTCAACATTTTCAGGATCCAATATTTTACGAGTCTTTTATGTGACTGATGAAGCTCAATATACATTTAACAGTCCATTATGTGGCCTTCACTGATCATTTGTAATGATTCAACAATACTTCAAACAGTACTAAATCATAGGTTGAACCTTCTAATAAAATTGGGAATAATGCTGGTTGTTTGTATAACAGATCGACTTCTACGGGATAACAGCAGGGTTGAAAATTTGCATCAGCTGCCAGCCAAATGCTGGTAAAATATGCAAGTGGCTGCAAGATTTGCTTCACTCAACAGCCAAAAAACAATGGTTATCTGCTGAGTGATGGCTGAGTGGGTAGATTTTGGACTCCACCAGTTACAGATGCAGGTAGACAAAAAAGTTTATTTCTCACCTCTGAATAACAGAATGGTAACTGGACTGTGATATGTAAGGTTTAATAATTTGATGTAATGTTCTTCTTAAAAAAAGATGGTGACAAAAACTTTTAAATTGCAAAAACTCCAAAGACAACTTAACAGTCCTTCCTACAAATGTCTGTTTAACAACCTTCAAGCTTTGTAAGGGGACACTCTACACTCTGTAATAAAAGTTATTCAAAGGGGAAGGTTTGTACAAAAAACAAAACCATTCCAATGGTTCATGGTCAGTGCTGTTATCCAGAATAAAAGCTTTTGGAAAATATTTTGCTCTGTTCAATATTATATTCATTGTCATTATCTTGGGTGGAGGCAAACATTTTAGAAATGGGTTGGACAAGGATGTCTCATAACCTGGGCATGTGAATTCGCTGTCTGCAAGACTAGTAGCTGCTAGCTAAAAAGAAAATGTGTTATTTTTTTTTTCAATTTATTATTAATATTTGGGTGACCTGACCCTGTGAGGACTTGAAGTATCGCAGCACACATTGTACGGCCGGTCTAGCCATGTCCCTGGCCAAAAATGGGCAACAAAAACTGCAACATTGTTAGTTTACTCAGGGAGGAATTGGAACCAAATGCTAAACTCAGGCAAGGAGATAGGAGGAAGGTTACTGATGATTGAATGAATGTCAACATGTGCAACAGAGAGTCCAGGTGACCCAACAGTATTGCAGGTGAATGAACTGAGAGCAGACGGGCAGGTAACGAATCCAGATTCCAATGAAGCAGATAAACTCACTCAGGATGCAACTGGAGGAGACGGTGGAGAGTGAACCTGAGGCAAAAAAAAGGCAGGAGTCAGGAAGGCTGGCAAGCAGACAAAAACACTATCAATAATTCCATAGAGCAGGAACAGTTGTTACCACATGGATTGACGGACAACCCAGCAAATGCTGAATGCAGAACCAGTGCTTAAATACTGTGGCAGCAGGTGAGTCTTGTTTCCATGATAGGCAGCAGTGAGTAGGAGAGGAGACGGGAGCAAGCAGGGTGAGTAGACCTGCCAGCCACGCCCTGCAGCAGCACGAAGACACTCTGATAGACAGGGGGAAAGATAGACAGGATACACTGGGGGAGGGAAACATGACAAAATAAGGAAAAAGGAGGGAGGAGATCTGCTGATCCCAATGAACATGGTCATTGGTGGTGGTGGAATCCGTGACAGCCAGGTGGGGATATTGTTTCCATGTCCAATAATGGTCCAGTCAGACAATGAAAGTGGATACTAAAAGTCAAACAATGATAAGCTCACAAATGTGAAAAGCCAGTTTGTTCCATTTATGTGTATTTTTATGCAGCAAACACTGAGACGTTTAATGACCATTGTTTGAATATCCAATCAAGATGTCCCATTACAGTTCAAAAATAGTTCCAAAATGAAAGTTGCCTTCAGCTGGTCATCCTTCCTAAGCATTCTACGAAAGGCAAAATATGACCAAAAATAAACTAATGTGGACCCAAACAGGACTTGAACGCCAGTCTTCTGGGTGAATGTTCTGTGATTACTTTGCCTGGATCCAGACCTTTGAATCCGCCCACTCCACTAAATTCGGGTTGACTGATTCTGGTCTGGCATTGTGACATGCAACAGCGGGTCCATGTCATTGGTTCGACAGCCCACTGGTTCGACATCCCATTAGTCCGACTGTTCGCGGTGCTGAACGGCTCGCAGGCGGGCGTATGGTGCGCCGCGACCGGCTTGAGGCGGAGCAGGCTCACGGCTTATGTGTTTGTCACTTTCTTTTTCATTTTAACCCACACCATGATCTTTTCCTGACCTAACCAAGTGGTTTTTGTGCCTAAACCTAACCAGACCTTAACCACAGGGCATCATGATGATTTCGGAACGGACTTCGGAACAATGGGTTTAATATGGTTGGAACAATGGGATGTCGGACCAATGGGCAGTTCCCGCAACAGCGCTTTCTTGGTTAAAATAAAAACCACCTAATGAGTGCTGCTGTGGGACTCAATTAGCCAGTCAGAGCAATACGTGGGACCAACGCCATTGTCAATCTGTCATTAGGTGGTGGACAAGAACCTGTGACAAGTAATAATGATGAGCCCTATAGACAAGATAGCCACTGCTAGACCGAGTTGTTGTACATGAGAGAAGCCAGGTGACAAAGCTTATGGTGGATGAATGGGTCAGGCACAGGACTTTCACCAAGGAACCTGTGTTCGTGTCCTGTTGGTCAATGTTGGCTTACTAGTTTTAGACTTAGTAAGCCCGTTGTGTTAACATCATATGTTGATGCTGTGAGGATGCCCTGGAGGGATATCCAGCTGATAACCAGGTAATGTCGCAGAAGTCAACACAACTTTTATTTTGGAACTATTTCTGAACCATGACGGGACATCTTGTTTGGACGTTCAAACAATGATCATTCATGACGTTGCAAGGTTTGCTGGGATTACTTGGTTACCAACTGGGCAAAGTGGGCAACTACCCCAAGATTTGTTTTGTCGTAATTTGAATGATTGCAAATGTATTTGCTTAATGCATCACAAAAGCACAACATAACATGAAAAGACAGGGGCCTAAACAAAGCCTCTGCATTTTTACCCTGAAGGCCAAAACTCACCGACGGCGTCATATGACAGCAACGTCATTGACGCGAGTCAAGTGCCGCCCCCAAAAACTGGATTTCTATTGCACACTCCAGTCCGCTAGGCTGGGAAGTACAAAATAGCGCTTTTTCAAGGGTGGCGACACTGGAAAAATAGGACAATAGCGTAAAGTGCCGCAGCGCGGCACGTCGCCGTGCGTCGAGCCGCCGCCGGTGTGGGTTTGTAAATAGAAAATAATGACGCGCATCGTACGGCACCGGTGTGTTTTGGCCTTGAGGCCCTGCCTTGTAGATGGGTGTTCTGTCAAAATGGAATTATCATGGATGAGAATCTTTTTTTCATCTGCTTTGCATCATCAGGGTTGTGGTTGTCTTCTAATCAGTCGTGATTCATTTGGTTGCCTTCTTAAAGCTGTACCTAGATACGAGGAGGATTATGATGATATGGCCCTGTTTGGTAGTGATTTAAAACCAGTATTCAATTGTTCTGGTGTACACTCTCTAAATCGTCTTTCTAATGCTTTTCAATCCAGCCAGAAATTTATGTCTGGCCAAATTACAGAGAGCCGTTTTTTTGTTGATTTTTTCCCAAGGTGAATATACTACAGGACAGAATCGAAATGGTTACAATTTGTCTAAAATATGACGTCTCATGTGTCTAAAATGTGTAAGAATTAATTTTTTTTCACATGTTCTGTGCCATGAGATACTGCTCTGGTAATATCATAGATGGAGAAGTGCACAGTGCTTTGCACTTGGAGAAGACACTGAAAGGACACTCAACATACAGCCTCATTTTACAACAACCATAAAAAAATACTATTTGCAATAAACAAAGGGAAAGGGCAATGTATGCATTACAGGGTGTTTAAACTGGACTATTTAAAGGGACTCGTGTTTGTTGAGTCTGAAATCACAGGTATCGGAAAGTGGAATCAAGGTGTCAGGTTCAATCAAGTGCTGAACTTTCATTTTGGCATAATTCGCACATTTACAAACTTGCATTTCTCCAACAGGGTTTTAACAGGTTTTCAGGCTGATTTATGAGCACTTACTGATTAACAGCTCAAAATCTCCTTAGAGACCAAAAATATCTAATTTGAGACAACTAGACAACTATTTGTACCCATGCAAAAGCTCTGACTTAAAGATGTCATTGTTAAGAAGCAGCAGCAAATAACTTTATTTCAACCTGAGTTCAGACTGTTTACATACAGCAATTACACTTCAAGCCTCCAACTTGTTTGTCAAACAGCAATTAACACATAAACCTTCTCTAGACAGGCTAAAAAGAAAAAAAGAAAAAAGAAAAAAAGAAAAAAAAGTGAGTGCTGCACTGGGTCAAAATTGTCAAGAGACAAAAAAAAAAAAACGCTCAGGTGCTCTTCAAAGACAGGGAATGGAATAGTAATAAAAACAGTAGGACTGTCCTGATTGTAAACTGAAAGTTTCAAAAGATGTTCAAAAATGCAGTCCAAACTGAAAAGTCTGAGGCACTCCGGAGTAATATTACCTCTCTAGATAGTTTGGATCTCAGTGGAGTCCCACAGAGATTAGCAATCCAGCGGCTGCTTGCTCTGCTGCAGTTCAGCAGCAAGCAAGTGGAGCTAACTGCTAACAGCCCCCGCCGCAATCAACTAACTCTACAAACT
The DNA here is from genome assembly GCF_011397635.1 of Epinephelus fuscoguttatus. Classification (NCBI taxonomy): domain Eukaryota; kingdom Metazoa; phylum Chordata; class Actinopteri; order Perciformes; family Serranidae; genus Epinephelus; species Epinephelus fuscoguttatus. The sequence continues at coordinate 9,054,836 of NC_064764.1, read as the reverse complement.
GCTTATTTACTGTTGAATCACAGCTCAAACTCATGATAGCTGCTAACACTGGTCTGTTTTTTACAGGGAAAACATCCTGCTGCTATTTACTGGTGCTCAACAGGTTGGCGGTTCAATCTTTTACTGCCCAAACAGTTCGATAGTTTAGTGCTGTCTCTTCTCATCAACTCAAACAAAACCTCAGTTTTGTCATAGTTTTTATTATCAAAGATCTTTTTTCGTCCATCAACAGCTTATCTTAGTCACATAGAAAAACGTTGTTGACATTATCATCATAGTTTTTGTTAACAAAACACTGGAACTGCAGAGTTGGGTGATAACTCTCTGTGGGTTTGTCATACATGACCACTTTCACATTACATATAGCTTGTTGATCGATGTTCCTACAAAAACATTGATTTGGGCAGCTTTTATCAAATGGTCACAGTAGTTTAATGCTGATCCAAGACTAATAAAACAAGTATTTGCGATAGCTTTTGGCTTTAGTTTTGCACTTGAAAAACTTAATTCAACTTTCCATGTAGAACATGTGGATGTAGGACAAACCTTTACACAGCCTTAAATGACAATACCATTTATGACGTATGACAGTTTGGGTCATCCTTAATCATCCCAGAGTTCACCAACCTAAAACTCTCAAGTCTCATAGATTTGGACAGTGTGGGCCATTTGGAGGACATGGGTAGCAGGTGGCAGAGACTGCCAAGGAAGGTCACAGTTTGAATCCCTGAAACAGTGACTGTGTCTTGCTGCGTCAAAGTGTCCTTGAGCAAAGCAATAACCAGCCACATGCCAAAAACACTGTTGCTTAATGGATATAGATATGCTGAATCATTTCAGACATATACACTGCTAACATTTTAGTAACCCGTGTTCAATAAATGAAGTGTAAAAGCCTGAAATCTGAAAAAAAGGTATCTACTGCAGCTTCATAAACCAAGGGAAGCTTGGCATTTTAACTTCTTTCCATGGTTTAGGTTCTTAAATGTATATTTCTACAGTTTGATTCTTTCAATTTAGGAGTATGAGTGCTTTAAATAATGTTAGTGTTGGTTCCCAATTCTTATCTCATATTACAGTAATAAGAATTATTGGTAATGCCCTCCTATACATGTGTAGGAATGACCATTGATAAACAGTGTGCAGTCTGCCTAGTCACTTGAAAAAAAAAAAGTTGGCTTTGTACAAAGGATGGGCGGATCACAAGTCCCTAATTTGGTATCAGTCATCAACCCTCCTCTATAAATAATAAAATTATATAAATACAAAATGTGGGTGGCTGCATTACTATTAAATGTGTACATTACTTTTGTATAATGTTTGTGCAAAAACAGCCCTGACTTATGTAGCTGGTCCGAACCACATGACAAAAACCTAGCACGCAGCTGCTCATAGTCACACACTTGAGAATAGCAGTAAGGATACATAGTGTAGTGTGGTGCTACTTTACACCTCAAGACAAAAATACATTAGGATGCACTATTTGGGACAAGGATGTGCCACACATTAGCAATGTGAGTAACCTCTGCAAACATTTAAAAACAACAGACCCTGAATGCTGAGGAGGCTGAACAAAAACAAGATACCCATAATAAATCTTACTATATAATGACGTGTGTGTGTGTGTGTGTGTGTGTGTGTGTGTGTGTGTGTGTGTGTCTGTTCCACGTTTTTCTCCTCACTGACTTGGTCAATCCATGTGAAATTTGGCACAGTGGTAGAGGGTCATGGGAGGATGCGAATGAAGCAATATTACATCAATTGGCCAAATGGGGGCGCTATAGCAACCAACTGAAATTGCAAACTTTGAATGGACATATCTCATGTCCCGTATGTCGTAGAGACATGAAACTTTGACTTCTTCTTCTCATGACAAACAAATTTGCCTAAGAACCTATAACTTCCGGTTATATAGATTTTCCGCCATTTTGAATTTTTTGAAAAACACTTCAAATGGATCTCTTCCTAGGAAGTTTGACCGATCTGCATGAAACTCGGTGAACATAATCTAGGGACCAATATCTATATATAAGTTCCCTCTTGGCAAAAGTTGGAAAACTTACTAAAACTGAGCTTCTATAAGGCAATGAATATTGCGGAGGGCGTGGCTCATCACATAAAGGTGTATAACATCTCAAGGGTTTCACCGATCACCACTCAACTTTGTAGGTATATGACCACACATAATCTGAGGGGACCCCTCCATTATTGACCCCATCAAACAAAATGGGGGCGCTAGACAGTTAATTTCTTATCTAGGCCTAACCGCCATATGGATTTTTACTAAACTTGGTAGATATGTAGAACAGGACGCCTCAAGGTGACTGGAGAAATTTAACTCTAATTGGCAACTGGGTGGCGCTATAACAACAGAAAAATGCTTAAAAATGGCAAAAATTCGACTGATCACTGTGGCGCCCCCTGTGGCCCAATGTTTGGTTTTTTTCTCTAATTTTTGGTATGACTAAGTCATGGTATGGTATGCTGTACTCAATGGGTATGGACTAGTTTGTCATAAATTTGTTAATGGAAAATATATGTCGTGATTTTTCTGTAAGTGTAATGATCTTTTTATGTTTCTAAAAATGATTATTATTTGCAAAAAATCATATACTCATTTAAGAAATGATAAGCATCAGTATGGTTATTGTTAAAATTGTTTTTTTAAGCCAAAACATGATGTTTTCATAACCCTTATCAATCAAATATTCCGCTGAAACCTAAATACACAATTGAAAAGTTGAGAAAAGTAACGTTTGAATGTATCTGCTACATATGATATGTACAAATGTAACATATCTGTGGTTTGCAGAAATGTACAATGTTAAAATTAAAGGCTCATTTATACTTCCTTTATGTATGAAAATAGATATGTTCATTTCAAATGTAAACGTCACTACCCTCATACTTTCATGCATCCTTTATGTTTGATACATCCAAGAAATGGCAGAGTCAACAGCAAACAACACACATAGTGATGGTGGAGGAGGTAGTAATAATGTACCTTTCAACTGCAGATTCAGATGGCAGTTGTCTGTGATGAGGCCATTAAAAACACTGCGACATGTGTCTTTTCACTATTTTTGTTCTGCTCCGCTATTTTTAAATTACACTACACTGCACTCACAGTCTCTATTGGTGTGGCTCCATTGTGTCTGTATCCATTAAGTTTCAGTAAACATGCACAAATACAGACATGTATTTGTATGTGAGTATGGACAGAAGGCTTTATCTGTGTCCATTTATGTATTTAATGTTGAGCATATATGAGCTATCATTCTGGGGATTGGGTTGTTTGTGGTCTATGTGCATAACTGGATACTTAAGCCACATATTTTAATGTTTGAGTTTCAGTTGCAGCCTTCTTTAAGTTATATTTAAAGCACTTTTTTTCATTTAATTTTGCCAAGAACAAAGCACAAAGTAGTGCACAAGTATAGTCACCTACTCTTTTAATAAGATTGTCTGACACCACATCCATCAGCAGGTTACTTGTAACAGAGCCCTGGACTGGGAGTTTCTGTATGTAGCCAATTGTTTTTCATTTATCTCATTTAGATGATAAAGCACTTTGCTTTTCCCCTGGATCACCAGCAGTTCAGGATTGCACCGTGTCTGAAAACCACAAACATCAACTCGTCTCCACAGGTGCTGGTAGCAGAATGTGTTCAATTAACCCCCCACCATATTTCACGAGCACTGCTGGCACAGTGGCCGCCGCTGCTTTGGTTCCAGCTCAGGCTCACACAGTCACCTTCACTCACCATCATTTCCACTTCTGTGGGTTGTAGTTTATGAGCAAGCAGATTCCCTTATACCAGTTCTCTGACTTGATTTCACCAGACTTTATGAGAAGTGATAGTCCTATTTGTGGATATTAATGACTTTTGAGCAGTGAATATGTGTCTCCAGTTGCATGAAGGGTATTGATTTGTATACTCAGAGAAGCAAGCATTTTGGGCAAGCCTTGCAATCTCCACAAAAAAAAATAAAAGAAAAAGAAAATTGCACTTTAACACAAATTATTTACTTGTGCAGTCTCAAAGGTTCTAACCCCTTGGCTCCAAGCAGGCAATTTCTTCCTGCAGAGATTAATGGCAAGCTATTAAGTGCGTGTAAACGTTACCCATACATGACTCCATATTTTGGAGGGCATTGGACCTAAATCGATACCCGACTTTCAATAACATGATGTCAGAAACTGACAAGCAGTGCAGCGTAGTAAATCAGATTTTCAGTGTAGCCAATAAAGGAGGTGACCTGCTTCGGAGCAATGTTTAGTTAATGGATTTTTAAAATGGGGACATCCAGAGCTGCGGTGGCTGCCAGGCCAGCAGACTTGTGGTGAGATCAAAGTACAGGGTGTAGTGACTGAAGCATCAATCACTGCATCCCTTTCTCCGACAAAGTATGTAATTTACATTGGCACATTCTTTATGGAGGAATAAGAAACTCGTTATGATCACTGGCAACATTTGTTCCCATACAGGATATATGATGTTCTTATTCAAAGACACTGTAGACAGGAGGTTTGGGTGTAATAGCATGAATATATATCATGTCTTCCAGGCGTTACAGTTAGGCTACTGAACACATGTTCTTGCTTTCTTGCAGTGTGTGAGATGAGAAGATTGATAGCACCGTCACTTTTGTACATGTGATGGCCCCTGCTTAGTCTGTGTGTGCTGCATCAGTTGCTGTGGTTTGATTATGTTGCTTTCAAGGTGTCAGAGGAGCCTGATTGCAATCCCTTAGCCTGATCTGCAGTACCTGGGCCCAGTGCTCCATGGGATATGAAGGCCCCAGCTTCCAGACTGGCTCAATCTCTCTTTCCTGCAAGCATCCGCTACCAATTTTGCTTTGCGTAGAATTTTGCTACACTTCTTACTTCAAAACACCTCACACTGCATTACCAGCTCACTACTGATGTCACTGACAAACACACCTCACATCCAAATTTACTCCTTCATATTCTTTGTCATACTAAATAATCGAAATTGTTCTGCACTTAGTTGCCAGAAGAACATGTTTGCATCGTACACTTCTGCAAATCAAAAATATTTTACATTTGTACATTTCATACATATCACATCAACATTTCTAAAGTGATGATGTTCAGATTACATGTATATGAGTTGGGTATTTCATCAGGAGGTAGAGGGGATGATGGATGGCATAAGACCTAGCTGAGACATCTACCAAACTGCCGACCACTGAGACAAACAAGCACAGGCTGTTCTCACAAACTGTTAATGTGTTTTCCTACAAAATCTAATGCACCAGAATTTGTACATATCCCACGTATTTTGACAGGCCGTCCAATGCGCTGATGGTGGTAAACAAGGAAGCAATCCCAAGTGGTCTAGTACGGAGGGAGGTTGGGGTGATGGAAAGGTCACAAAAAACAGACTTTTGCCCATGGCTTTCCCCTGGAGTCAGGTGTTCGGATCAGTGTGAATTTTTAGTCATTTTAAGCTACATCCTCACTATGTTTTTTTCCTAAACCTTACCAAAGTAACTTTCCTTGCGTAAACCTAACCTCTGTAACTTTCTGTGAATTACGTAACTATACATTAAGGACGTAATGTCATTCACAGGGTGCCAAATTGTAGGCTATCATACAAACTGTCATGTATTTTGCATACAATATAATAGAAATCATTCTGTCAGAATACGCTGACACAACACCGATTGTTTTTAGCAAGACATAACAACATTTTAAGCTGTGACTCTGCCACCAAAATCAGATATTTTAAGCCAACACCTGATCTTTTCCTAACCAAAACCAAGGGGGTTTTGTGCCCAAACATAACCATGTTACCTGCAGCACTGTTGAAACATAAAAAAAAAAACTGTAAAGTTTTAGCACATCTGCTACACAATAATTGACAATTGTTAAATATCTGTGGTTTGCAGAAACATACAATGCCAACATTTTTTCTTGCAGTTGTGTTGAACTTTTGTAATAAGCCATGGGCAGGGTTAAACATACTGTATATAATCTCTGTAAACAGATATCTGCATATATATATATATAGTGAATCTATAGGCAATGGGACAGGATTTTGGTATGGGAAGCATTCTGGTTTCAGTTTGTAGTCACATTTGATTGGCAGATAAACAGTCCGTGTGGAGAAGTTTGACGCACTAGCCGCAATGCAATCTCTAAACCCACTGGCTATTGTCTGAAAATGATTTAGCTTCATGCTAGCTTTTTAAAATGTATCTGCATTCATATCTGTTAACAGAGGTTAGCCGAAATAACCAACTCATGGGAGAGGAAGTCTTGGCCTGGGTATCTGCTACACCAGATCTCCTGAAATACTGGCCATTGCCCCTGGAGGCTTACCACCGTCAGACCATTAGCCGCTGGGTTCTGAGACTGTACTTTATATATTAACTACACAGGATGAGAATGGCTGATTCCACCACTGAAAATTAAAAATACAACAAACATGAAGTTACTGATTATAAATACATTCAATAAATGTTGCAGAAAAAAAATGCTGACCATAAACAAAAAAAGGGATAAAATTAAATTTCATTCCTACAACAACTAAAGTTAATGATTAAATAAGCAAAGAGCAAAGTTAAAGTTTGAAAAACAAACTTAAATTTTTATTATTTAAGAGTTTGCCCCATAACTAATAGTAAGAAACTGATTAAGAAAAGTTTTTCAGGGCTTTTAACGTCTTGCTGTATCATCACTGCACTTGTTTAAATCAAGTAATTTGGGTAGAGTCTTTTTAGCTGAAGTGCAGAGGGCATAAAGACAGTTAATTGAGTTAGACAAATCTTTCATCTGCAGCTGAGTGTTTAAATAATTACTTAAATTAGCCATGATTATATGGTTTTACTATAGCATTCAAACTGGTTTATGTTTGTATTTGATAAACAAAGTTTGTCTCGAGGGAGGTAAAAAGACTCACAGTTTGACAGACAAGATTCGGGCTGACAGATAAGATTGCACCTTACCCAGATTCAGGGCTGCTCAAGGCGCACTCTTATTATTCTTGGGATGACATTGCACCATCTCATCCATGACACAAGAATGTATCTTTCTCCTCAATAATGTATTTCTGTTTAGCCTGAGGCAATTTGTTGACAGTGTATGCTTGGACTCTCTGTATGTCAATGACATATACATCCCTATCTCACAAACTAAGTATATTAGCTTTATAACTATGGCCTTCACTGTGGAGGAACACTGTTACTGTAGCAATAAGATTGCAATACACAGAGGATACTTTGAGGACTTGCATTTGGGCCCTGTTTTCTTTCACCTTGGTCTGAATGATACCTGCCAATCGAGAAATAAATTGTATTGCTGTCTTCATATAGATGTTTCTATATGCATGGTCAGGACCCGGTAGCAACTTCAGAACAAGTAGCCTTTAGGAAGCATTAAACTGAGATTTCATTTCCATAAACCTTTATTTGTTTTTCCTGTTTTGTTGATTCATCCGTTTGAAAATCTAATCTAGCTTCAGAATTTTGTAGCTTGCATGGTCCCTCTGAGTGCCCTTCAGTTTTGATAGAACTGCACAGACTATACCATATTGTTTTGTCTTCTGAAGTGAAAAGAATGAAAAAGGATAAATTATTTTGGTTGTTGCAATAATATTACCATCTTTTGTCTTCTGCCAGTGATTGAGCTAAATATAAATGAAATGTCATACAGTTATTGACCATGTACCCAAAGCTTGTGTTTCTAATGTGGTAATTTTAGTGCCATGGCAACAGGTAGCTGAGCATATCTATCATACTGTCATGCCTTCACCATGTGGTATGTTTCAACATATTATTAGCAGCGGAGTAGGGTATGTCATGTTCAAAGCATGTATAGATCTATAGTCTCTTATAGGTAACGCCATTCTTTTGTATATCAGATGCCGTAGTACCTGGTCAGGGCCTCAAGGACAGCTTCTGTAATTGGGACAAAGAAGAGGTCACCAATATGCCTGCAATTCTAGTACTGGTCTCCTTTAATGTGAATCAGACTGAAGATGCACTAAAAATTGTGTAAATAAGGGTCCTATGATCTATCTCTGGTAATAACCTGTGTCTATCTCTGTGTAAGTCTCCTTGTGCAAAACATCTTCATGACCAGCTGATGAGGCCCTTTGACTCATTCACAGTAAGCAAAGTCAAGAGCTGCAACACAGAGATGCATTCTGTTCCTTTTCCCGCAGACATCGTTGCTGGGTTCTCCACATGCAAGAAATAACAAATCTTTAAAATGGCTGACAGCCGTAATGTTGCCTAAAAAACCTTGAGGTGGTAGGGCACAATATCATATGAAAGTTCAACGTGCTCTCATTCCAACTTGTCAAATATTGCCACTTTGGTTGTCAGCTCTAACGTCTACATATGACACACTAGGTATCCTCCTGCTTCTGTTGTTGACATTCCAGGATGCTGTGTCAATTTATGGCTGTTCCATGCATTGTGTCTTTTTAAAATACACTAATGTTTTCACAGGAAATATACAGTTTCTGTAGTTTAGATACATACAGTCTTTTTTCAAAAAATAAACCGCTAACGTCAGTAAAACACCTCATATTTACATGTATTTCCTTGTGCAACAAAAGTACATTGTTAGGTTTTGAAAAATCATCATGGTTTGGCTACTTGGGAAGAGAACACTTGGCTTCCAGGTTAAAGTCCGGGGTGTGTTGGATCCATTCAACTTCCCCTCCCGCCCTATAGGGACTTTCCAGCACCTCATATTACTTCTTTCCAATACCATTTTAATCTGCTGCCAGCCCGTATTTATCATAACCCTGTGAAAGGTGCTTTGGTGCATTGGTATAATTGTGACGGAAGAGAACAAACAAAGAGTGAAATGTTGAAGTTGTTTTTGTGTTATTTAATAAAGTGATGAAACAGAATAATAAGAGTTATAACAGAGTCAATCTATTTCAGCTGAAAGGTCAGAGTTCTGACTCCTGGAGTGTCCTCCCTAATAACAGATTCAGTCAAATAATATAGTTAAAACATGGAAGAGCAGGAGCAAAAGGGAGGCAACGGGAGGCCTCCAGTTCACTAACGACTGTCATGGGAACAGCTACAAAGCAAGTTTTCACTCACAAATGAAACTCTCCAAGGGCACAGTTCACTTAAGGTATAATGAAGCTTTACGCACAGATAAGAAGCGGAATATTAAATGTCTATGACAATGACAAATTTTGTTCCTACAGGTATCTTATCTGGATGTCTACTGACATAGCGCTGGTATTTGAAATGTGCTTTTCTGCATCAATATCTAACATTCAGATCACTGACAAAGCGGCGGCATTTGACGAGTTCAGAATGAGAATGGGCTGGAAAGTTAGATCAGCAGTGTTAAACTCTGTTGTCTCTCAGGTAATTCTCTATGACATTAGATAGTACTGACTAAGCAAAAAAAAAAAAAAAAAAAAAAAAAATTATTATTAAGTGTTAGGCCATGTCTACACAGAAAGCATTTCAGCTACATTTTTTGGTCATCCAATACAAGTGTGTCTGAGAGAACATACAGTACAGGCCAAAAGTTTGGACACACCTTCTCATTCAATGCGTTTTCTTTATTTTCATGACTATTTACATTGTAGATTCTCACTGAAGGCATCAAAACTATGACTGAACACATGTGGAGTTATGTACTTAACAAAAAAAGGTGAAATAACTGAAAACATGTTTTATATTCTAGTTTCTTCAAAATAGCCACCCTTTGCTCTGATTACTGCTTTGCACACTCTTGGCATTCTCTCCATGAGCTTCAAGAGGTAGTCACCTGAAATGGTTTCCACTTCACAGGTGTGCCTTATCAGGGTTAATTAGTGGAATTTCTTGCTTTATCAATGGGGTTGGGACCATCACTTGTGTTGTGCAGAAGTCAGGTTAATACACAGCCGACAGCCCTATTGGACAACTGTTAAAATTCATATTATGGCAAGAACCAATCAGCTAACTAAAGAAAAACGAGTGGCCATCATTACTTTAAGAAATGAAGGTCAGTCAGTCCGGAAAATTGCAAAAACTTTAAATGTGTCCCCAAGTGGAGTCGCAAAAACCATCAAGCGCTACAACTAAACTGGCACACATGAGGACCGACCAGGAAAGGAAGACCAAGAGTCACCTCTGCTTCTGAGGATAAGTTCATCCGAGTCACCAGCCTCAGAAATCGCAAGTTAACAGCAGCTCAGATCAGAGACCAGATGAATGCCACACAGAGTTCTAGCAGCAGACCCATCTCTAGAACAACTGTTAAGAGGAGACTGCGCGAATCAGGCCTTCATGGTCAAATAGCTGCTAGGAAACCACTGCTAAGGAGAGGCAACAAGCAGAAGAGATTTGTTTGGGCCAAGAAACACAAGGAATGGACATTAGACCAGTGGAAATCTGTGCTTTGGTCTGATGAGTCCAAATTTGAGATCTTTGGTTCCAACCGCCGTGTCTTTGTGAGGCAGAAAAGGTGAACGGATGGATTCCACATGCCTGGTTCCCACTGTGAAGCATGGAGGAGGAGGTGTGATGGTGTGGGGTGTTTTGCTGGTGACACTGTTGGGGATTTATTCAAAATTGAAGGCACACTGAACCAGCATGGCTACCACAGCATCCTGCAGCGACATGCCATCCCATCCGGTTTGCGTTTAGTTGGGCGATCATTTATTTTTCAACAGGACAATGACCCCAAACACACCTCCAGGCTGTGTAAGGGCTATTTGACCAAGAAGGAGAGTGATGGAGTGCTGCGGCAGATGACCTGGCCTCCACAGTCACCGGACCTGAACCCAATCGAGATGGTTTGGGGTGAGCTGGACCGCAGAGTGAAGGCAAAGGGGCCAACAAGTGCTAAACACCTCTGGGAACTCCTTCAAGACTGTTGGAAAACCATTTCAGGTGACTACCTCTTGAAGCTCATGGAGAGAATGCCAAGAGTGTGCAAAGCAGTAATCAGAGCAAAGGGTGGCTATTTTGAAGAAACTAGAATATAAAACATGTTTTCAGTTATTTCACCTTTTTTTGTTAAGTACATAACTCCACATGTGTTCATTCATAGTTTTGATGCCTTCAGTGAGAATCTACAATGTAAATAGTCATGAAAATAAAGAAAACGCATTGAATGAGAAGGTGTGTCCAAACTTTTGGCCTGTACTGTATATTCTTATATTTTAATTAAATGTAGTTGTCTACATGGGCACAACTGTGTAAGAGCTCATGTTTCACTTGTTTTACCTTGTGAGCATAATGTGAGCCTGTTTTCTTCCTTTTTACCTTAGTAACATCACCAATGTTGGGTTCCGAGCATGGGCAACTTAAACTTAATACAATGGGTGTGTTCCATTTACACTGGGAAGTCAGAATTTATGAGTTCACAGTAGGCTTGTGCCGGTTTGAAAATTTTCCAACCGGTTTGATTTAAAGCCAAATATCTAACCGAACCGATATATCGAATTATATACCTAATTTTACCACTGGGGGTTGCATTTGAGCTATTTTTCCCAATAAAAGCCTATTATAGGTGTAATGCGCTTCCAATCCACTAGGTGGCGATAATGCTGTATTAACCACCAATACACACAAGGTCACACAAGAAGAAGCAGAAGAAGCAGAAGGACACTTCTCTTGCAGCAGCAGCAGACAGCTAAGCAGAGTCCGCAGTCTGTGGAGCCTCTGAGACAAACTAAACAATACACTTATAGGCTCCTCCCCTTCATTTAAAAACATACATAAACCTTATTAAGTTGTCATAATGCATGTTACAATGCAAGATAAGTTGAATATAGTCCCTTGACACGCCGCTGATGTGAAAAGCTCTCCCCCACCCCCCACCCGGTTTATCCGCTTGACGTGAATTAAACCAGGTGAAGCTCTTAAACCGGACTGAACCGGTTAAACTGGAAATCGGCACAAGCCTAGTTCACAGTTGGTAATTTCAACTGGAACAACCATGAAGTCAGTTTTCCGACTAGAAACCTGAGGAACCTCATCAACCCTGACCTCAAAATCCAAGATGTGCTCTGCACATCGACAGTGGTCAAAACTCTAGTAATATAACGTCATATTGCTAATAATAGTTAACCTGGCTGGAACTGGGACTGCCACCACCATTTTGGATTTCCAACTTCTTGTACTGTAACACGATCAACTTGAGGGTGACTTCATTCCCAGCTCCAACCTCTGACTTCTGAGGCACAATATGTAACGCAACAAATGCCTGAGTGCATCCTGTGCACTGAGGCTGATGCTCTGCTGACGTGCTGCTCATGCTACACCACTTGTGTAGCGCTAAAAAACTTAGCTAATCAGGACTATTTGAATGGCCTGTACAGTCCTAACTCCACAGTGCTAGAAAAAAGTCTTGAAGCACCCATTATCCCAATAGCAGTCTTATACCCACAGTTTATATCTGGTGAGTCAGACTAGGTCAGAATTCAATCACTGTATTTTGATAGAAGTCGTGTTCACCTAAGATTGGCGCATGGAACTGTGTGACATAACCTTTTTTTCCAACTGAGTCCATCCACTTCAAAGAAAATAAACAAATGCAGAAATCTCTTAAATGAAATAATCAAACTCATCTAATAGCATGTAGGGCCAGATAGCTTATAGTAGGAAGCTGAGTGAGAAAATGTGTTTTCAGGGCCCTGATTACCTTAATCCAAACAATTAACTTTCATCAATCAAGTTGTACTTTTTTAGCCTCAGTGTAATTTATCTTCTACAGCAGCACTCGTGTCACTATGCTTCAACTGAAGGTCTAGAAAGAATGCCCTGGTAACTAATTCACATACGTGACTGTGAACAGTATTCGTAGGGACTATTTCCTCAGTAGAAAGATGCTTAAGAATACTGTTGAATGAAAATAGTGGAGCCCCATGTGCTGGACATGGAAAGACAAGTTGCTGTGGACTTTTTCAGATAACTTCCAATCTCTAATTCCACTCACCTCCATACAGTATCGAGCAATCTGTACATGTGGTGCCTACTCACAGTGATGTTAAACTGGGCGAGTGACTAACCCAGACCAGACAATGTTCCGTTTTATCAAATTACCATTAGATTGCAATCTATCCGAACAGCTGTCGGCCTCTTAGAGGTGGCCTTGAGGATTCAAAGGCACTCTGCCCGCTTTGTATCACGCCAATGTTCATCAAATTACGGCTGCAAACCCACATCCCATTCTCCTGCACCACTGACACACTCTGTTAGTGGTAGATCATAGTCAAAGCAGTGCCTGGAAATTACATTTGAGGGGAGGGCCGGTCATCTGCTATCTGTGTAGTCCATTCTCACCCAAGCATATTTTATTATACTACCAAAGACACTCTTTGTAAAAGAGAATTGATTAAAGCTTTCGCTTCAATGCTCTTCAATACAGTTTATAATTTTAAAGATGTGATTGCAGCATTAGATTATCCTGTGTCTATATGCAAATTGGCAAATGGACAGTTGAAGAGAATCACGTTAGATTCGTCCAGACCGCTCTGTTCATCAGAGCATGTGGGAGTATGCCTATTAAAGCTATGGTGGATCCTTAATCTGACTGAAATTTGTCCAGGATGCTGAATTTGTTTAAGAAGGACACAAGTTGAGAGAAAATGTATCATTTATGAATATTGGACAAAAAAGAAAACTTTGAGATTTGTCAGTTAATTTAAGGAACAGATGGAGCCAGTTTAGATTTTTTTTTTTTTTTTATCATCAGAAAAGATGTTTAATGCCAGATAGGATACAGTCATTGACCAGGGAGCTATTGATTATTGATAATATACTAGGCCCAACAATTGATAATGAGAAATGTACTACAATGACAAGTGAACACTTATCACCCATTCCGAAGAATTAGGACAAGTCGTGTCCTACCAAAAATACCCTATAAAATTATAATTGAAAAGACTAATTCTGTTTTTGGGGTGAAACATTATTCCTTAAAGGTTTTATATATATGTGAAACAGATATGATTTATGAAATTTTTTGATCTGCTTTCATTTTTTTAATGTCTAAACTTGGCCTGTGCCAGAAAACACCCTTGTCCCAAACAAGAATTCACAACTTCAAACAATTAAAAAAGTGTTAAAAGCCCTCAAATCTAACAGTATGTACTTATAACACTGGTGCAAAATGTACTGCTCTAATTGTCTTTGTTTTATATATATATATATATATTTTTTGTAGTATTAGTGCTTTAAAGATGTGTCCCAAATTTTTGTTAACGTCAACAACTTTCTACAAAAACATAATTTACATAGGCATAAACGAGGTTAACTATGAGGACTCCTGTCTCACTTTCTGGTTCCCATACAAGAAAATTATATAACTAACTGTGGCAGCTTTGCATGAAGCCAGCAGACCCTTCTTAACTCTCTCTAAGAAGAAACATAGGGTTAAACCAGGGTGGAGCAGGCATGTGGCAGCACACCATGTGGAGGCCAAGAGGGCCTTTAAGGCATGGGACCTCGCTGGTCGGCCCAGACAAGGACCTATCCTACCCCTACATGCAAAAAGGAATTGGGATACCACTACCCCTCGCTGGAACGCGCAAATGTAAGGGTAGGGCCAAGGGGTAGGGCTAAGGGGGGGTATTGGGATGGGCCCTAAGTATCTGGGACATTGCATTAATGACCAAATGACTGATGGTGATGATCTGTATAGGCAGTGCTGAATACTGTATACGCAAGCCAACATGCTGGGGAGAAAATTCCACTTTTGCTCAAATGATGTTGTGACTGATGTTCAGTTTTAGTGGCAGATTGAAGGAGTCTCAGAACTCTATTATAATGATATTGTCAAACCCTAGACTAAGTGACTCTAGATATAGGTCTAATCTATGGAAACACTGGTTTGACTGTCTTTTGTAATCTGTTTTATTGGGGTCTGTGATGTATTGTTTTTGTTTTGTTTTGTTTTGTTTTGTTTATTTTATTATGTTGTATGTTTTTACTGGACCTTTGAGCCTGTGCAAATAAAGAAATAAAAAAAATAAAATACTTTTATATTTTCCTTGGTTTCCAAAAAGGTAGGAATGCTGCTCAAGCACTGGTAAGCATTCTATTTTTTAATAAATTCATTCAATAATATCACTATCTGGCATGTCTAAATCAAAACATGCCAAAGCTCTTCTAGATCAAAAAAGAAAAAAATGACATTCATGGTTTTATGTGTAGGCCAGCAGCACCCTAAACATTAAAACAAATATTTTACTCGACACGTCGTGAAGTATTTCTAATTTCTTTCTGTTCCATACAGGTACAGTAAAATATTGAGGTGTTTTTATTTGTTTGTTTGGTTTTTGACTTTGCTTTTTAAAAATGCATGAAGCGAGGAGAGGTGAACAGGTAATAGTACCGGCAAGAATTTAAAACTACTTTCAGCCCTCAATCTGTTGATAGAAATGTTATTTTATATGCAGATATCTTAATAAAGTATTTCTTGTTTAAGTACATGGGATCTTAGGATTTTTTTTTTTTTTTTTTTTTTTTTACAGTGGTATCAAGAATTGTGTAATTTTACTGGTATCGGCACCGACTACTGAATTTTTTGTATCGTGACATCCTTACCAGTAACTGACTGACCAGTGTCCCATCCACGGTTGTCACTGATAGTAATTGAATCCAGTTTTTTTTGTGTGGATGTGTGTGTTTTTGTACTCAACTCAGTCATAGAGAATTGTCCTCTGTCAGAACAATTTTTCTCTGTTCAGTTCATGAAAGAGATGTTCATAATGTAAATGTGTAATCTGTAAATTACATTATATATTATGAATAAAAGGATTTTAAACTTTTTGATTACAAAGCTCTTGTAATATAATACTAAGACTTTTTGTCTGCCTGATGGAGTTGACAAAATTCAAGTCTTCAACTGCAAAAAAATACTATTTAAGAAGAAAATTAAATCACTGGAAGCTAGGCCCATGACAAAGGTTCAATAGTCAACACTTTTATCTTTAAATATGTATGTCCAGCAAAACTGAAGAGTAAAAATCTGCCCCCCTCCCCCCAAAATATCTCGGCTATGTGTAATATACACTGTACATGATAATGACAATAATAATACCAACATTAGACTAAAGAGAGTAAACTGTCCATTGTAATGTCTTTCCTTTGGTTGTCATTATCAGGTGAAAAATCACAACCCTGAGTGGCAGCCATATTTCATTTTATTGAACCAACTGGTTGGAGAAAAGGTTGGACAGTCCCATGCGAAAAATGATAATGATTCGGTCTTCCCGCTTCTCAGTGACCGTGGTGATTACTCCTAAGTGTTGCTGTGACAGTGGTATTGATTTACCCTGATACTCATCATCCAATCACCTCTGTGCTCCGTGCAAGCTGGAAAAGCTCAACTCCTTTAAGGATGTTAACAAAGCACGGAGAGAAGCTATTTTTAGATGCCCTGCTTGCACAGCTAAAGGACATCTAAAGGACGTACAGCATGATTTTAAGACTTTCTAATGTGTGTGCATTTTTGCATCTTTATGCTTTAAAACACTTTCATCATGAAATGTGCTCATAAAAGTCCACATATTTTGACAGAATTCTTCTATTGACCACTTTCCTGAGAAATATTTCCACAGTAATAAGACCATAGCCGACAGAAAACTGAAAGCAAAATGCAATATCAGACAGCAGTGCAACAAATTGCTGCATAGGTTCATAAAATCCAGGTATTGCCACAAAGTCCTCCTAATGGTCACTTTCCAAGGAAGTATCTCCACAGCAGCAAGGCCATGGACAGCAGAAAATTGAAAACAGAATGTACTGCAACAAAGCACACGCTTCAAGGTGACTAACTGTAATGTTTGTCACATCGTGTGTCTAAACAGACGAGTGACCAACTGGACAACAGGCCACAAAGTGGTTATGAATCTTCAATACTAAAAATCTTCAGCACTTCAAATGGACTCATATCTGCAGTTGACTGGATTCACAGCTCAGGAGAAGATGATGCTCACTGCATGCTTGAAATTTTTCTTATTACTCGGAAGGAGTTCGCTTGAAATACTAATTCAATCTGGCAGGCTTATATCTGTAATCTCTGCTTTGGTATCATGTCGGGTAGGAGCTCTTCAGTATGTATTGAATGTAGATGTGGATAGTTGTTGCTTTAATAACATACAGGGCAAAAAAACCTTAAGTGGTGGAGTGCCTTGGGACATGGCTCATGCAAAAATAATGATGAGGGCACATGTCAACAAGAATATCATCTGCAGTACAGACTAAATTACTTCTATTTCTTTTGCCAGAGTAAAATGCAAGTTTCCACTGATCCACTGATTTAAGTTGTTTTATGTGGCTGTTACAGCTAGCGGTTGTAACTGAAGATGCAAAAACAAACAAATGTCTATACTCCAAAACTCACTACTTCTGACATGACAAACCAAGACAGTGTATATAGATAAAAAAAAACAACATCACAGAAAAACAGAAGTCCTGCAAACCATCAGCAAGCGGCGATCACCATGGCCGAATAACGTTGCATATCTATAACTCGAAAAGCGCAGACATCGCCAAGCAGCTCGGATTTCCCGCCATTTTATTATTTTATCCACTACGCTTCAACTAATCAGCTCAGTGGCCTAGCGGTAGAGTGTCCGCCCTGAGACTGGGAGGTCATGGGTTCGATCCCCGGCCGGGTCATACCAAAGACTATAAAAATGGGACCCATTGCCTCCCTGCTTGGCACTCAGCATCAGGGGATGGAATTGGGGGGTTATAACACCACATGATTCCCAAGCGTGGCACTGCTGCTGCTCACCGCTCCCTCAGGGGATGGGTCAAATGCGGAGAACAAATTTCACACACTCAGGTGTGTGACAATCAGTGGAACTTTAACTTTTAACTTTAACTTTAACAATCACCACCAAAATTTTATCATTTGTACCTTGTCCCATTATCAACCTTTCCTGAAAATTTCATCAAAATCCGTTTAGAACTTATTTTGCAGACAAACAAACAAAGAGACAAACAGACCAACGCTGGCAAAAACATAACCTCCTTGGCGGAGGTAATAAAGAAATAAAAACAAGACAGCTGTTGGCAACTAACGCTGTTGCTGCTGCAGCTACTATTAGGCTACTACTGTTATCCAAACTAAATTAAAGGAAGCAAAGATTGTTTGACCTATAATTCTGCATTATGTTGCCTTCTTTCCACAGCTAATAAATTATTTCCTCTTAACGAATTGGCTCAGAGAAATGCCGTCTAGCAAAGTTAAATATTTTCACCACCATTTTAGTTATGTAATAGCCTCACATATGATATTCAAGGTGCACGCGCACACAAACAGGATCTCACACATACAAAACATGACTGGAATTAATAAACAAGCAGTAAATGCACAGTGGGGGTTATTTGTTTTCTGTATCAGCGTGACACACTGTGTTAATTGAGTGAATCGTCCGAGCTGGATGTCTGTTAGTTTGAGTTTGATTTAATTACACTAAAGTTGTTGAGTTAAACTAACCATACGAGTCCTTTTCATTTTTATACAATTTATTGCTGCATTTTGAACGCTTTGAAAAGTTTTTTGGGGGTTTCATGTTATATCAGGGGTTTCAGCTTGGCACCGTGAACCTGTGCCTCCCGTGACCTGTAAAAGTAGTGTTGTGACATAAGCCTCTGTTTCTGTTGTTGGCGAATTGTTACAAGCTGATGAATTCGCTGGTCAAGGCTAGGCAAAACATTAGTACAGGTGAGATGACAGACAGATGGATGGTTTGTCTCTAACAAAATACTTTCTGTAGATGTGCTGCAAGAATGGATTCATGCTTAATATACATCTGCAGCCAGAGCGCAATACATTATCAATAGGCTTTATGTGTGGGGAATACCAGGATGTGTTATCCAAATAAGGCCATGTACGTCATATATAGCAGATGGATGTGATTTCCGTCGATGAGATAAACACTTTTGTCCTCACAGTCCGTGCTGGCGCAGTGAGGGAGAAATGCGCAGACTGCTTCGTGTTGGAAGTGTTGTGGTCGGACTAACGGACGGTTGGACTACTGGGTATGAAATCTGACGGTCGGAATAATGGCATCAAAATGATCGGATTAATGGGCGGTCACATTATGGGACTAAAACGATAAAACTCGCCGTAGACCTGCATGGTCAGATTAGCAGGTCGGAGTTATGGGTAGTCGGACCCCCTGGTGGCGCCACTGACGTTAGGCATCGATACACACGGGTTGGTTATTTGTGTCCAGTTTCTCCTGAGTGAGAGGAGCAGACTGATATGCACGCTGCACGCAAGTTTTATTGTGTGTCAGTAGCCTATTATTGCTTAAAAAAAACCCTGAACCTCACTCGAAGCCATCAAGTGAGGTGACAAACAGCTGTTGTAACATTAATTCATTCCTTGCACAAAACACAAAACAAAACACAAACAAGCAGAGAACTAGGCTTAACGTTGGTGTTCAAGGAGACGTCAGTCAGCATGACATGCCACTGTGATTGAAATCTCAGGCCTATCACGTTTCATTCATTATCTCTCAAATTAATTATCTCGTTATCACGGGAAAACGGAGGAAAATTATCTCGTTATCACGAGAAAACGGAGGAAATAAAATGTATGTATGTATGACCGTTTAGGGCTTCCGTAACAACAAATAAATAAACATAAATATATACAGTACAGGCCAAAAGTTTGGACACACCTTCTCATTCAATGCGTTTTCTTTATTTTCATGACTATTTACATTGTAGATTCTCACTGAAGGCATCAAAACTATGAATGAACACATGTGGAGTTATGTACTTAACAAAAAAAAGTGAAATAACTGAAAACATGTTTTATATTCTAGTTTCTTCAAAATAGCCACCCTTTGCTCTGATTACTGCTTTGCACACTCTTGGCATTCTCTCCATGAGCTTCAAGAGGTAGTCACCTGAAATGGTTTTCCAACAGTCTTGAAGGAGTTCCCAGAGGTGTTTAGCACTTGTTGGCCCCTTTGCCTTCACTCTGCGGTCCAGCTCACCCCAAACCATCTGGATTGGGTTCAGGTCCGGTGACTGTGGAGGCCAGGTCATCTGCCGCAGCACTCCATCACTCTCCTTCTTGGTCAAATAGCCCTTACACAGCCTGGAGGTGTGTTTGGGGTCATTGTCCTGTTGAAAAATAAATGATCGTCCAACTAAACGCAAACCGGATGGGATGGCATGTCGCTGCAGGATGCTGTGGTAGCCATGCTGGTTCAGTGTGCCTTCAATTTTGAATAAATCCCCAACAGTGTCACCAGCAAAACACCCCCACACCATCACACCTCCTCCTCCATGCTTCACAGTGGGAACCAGGCATGTGGAATCCATCCGTTCACCTTTTCTGCGTCTCACAAAGACACGGCGGTTGGAACCAAAGATCTCAAATTTGGACTCATCAGACCAAAGCACAGATTTCCACTGGTCTAATGTCCATTCCTTGTGTTTCTTGGCCCAAACAAATCTCTTCTGCTTGTTGCCTCTCCTTAGCAGTGGTTTCCTAGCAGCTATTTGACCATGAAGGCCTGATTCGCGCAGTCTCCTCTTAACAGTTGTTCTAGAGATGGGTCTGCTGCTAGAACTCTGTGTGGCATTCATCTGGTCTCTGATCTGAGCTGCTGTTAACTTGCAATTTCTGAGGCTGGTGACTCGGATGAACTTATCCTCAGAAGCAGAGGTGACTCTTGGTCTTCCTTTCCTGGGTCGGTCCTCATGTGTGCCAGTTTCGTTGTAGCGCTTGATGGTTTTGCGACTCCACTTGGGGACACATTTAAAGTTTTTGCAATTTTCCGGACTGACTGACCTTCATTTCTTAAAGTAATGATGGCCACTCGTTTTTCTTTAGTTAGCTGATTGGTTCTTGCCATAATATGAATTTTAACAGTAGGGCTGTCGCCTGTGTATTAACCTAACTTCTGCACAACACAACTGATGGTCCCAACCCCATTGATAAAGCAAGAAATTCCACTAATTAACCCTGATAAGGCACACCTGTGAAGTGGAAACCATTTCAGGTGACTACCTCTTGAAGCTCATGGAGAGAATGCCAAGAGTGTGCAAAGCAGTAATCAGAGCAAAGGGTGGCTATTTTGAAGAAACTAGAATATAAAACATGTTTTCAGTTATTTCACCTTTTTTTGTTAAGTACATAACTCCACATGTGTTCATTCATAGTTTTGATGCCTTCAGTGAGAATCTACAATGTAAATAGTCATGAAAATAAAGAAAACGCATTGAATGAGAAGGTGTGTCCAAACTTTTGGCCTGTACTGTATATATATATATATATATATATATATATAAATACAAATACATGGTTTTAAGAAATCGTTCACGCTCAATAGGATGATATCGTAACTATCGACAGACAATCAAAATCCATCTGAATTTATAGGGCGTCACGTTTAACTGGGAGATGACGTTTTGGAGAGACACAATCATCATTCATCAGTGTGAATGCACATATGATGACTGTTATAGTTTTTGTTGTGTGTGTGAATGGCCCTTCATCCTTTGAAGCTGAACGTACCAATATTTTTGTAGCAGTATTTTTCTTATTAACAAAAGATCAAATAACTGTACATAATGTGACATGTGTTGCTTGTTGTGTCAAACCCTCAGAGCATTATCTACATCTCTGCAGTTCCCAACAGCTCTATGAAGCATTTAAGCCACGTTTTAACCAAATGCTTTTGGTATGGTACCATTAGAACTAGTGCATAACAGGTTTGAACAAAATCCAAACCTTAGATTGGTTAAGCATTTCCACTGTTGACAGTTCTCTTAAACCTGTGGGGTTGTTATTGGATAGCAGTAGCCACATCACTGCCACTGCCATCTCTCGCTGCATTTCCTTTCTACAGATGTTACAGCGTAATATCTCTCATTGATCGTCCAGAGAATGTGGCTGCGTGTTGACATTTTTGTAACAAAAAAGGAACAGGCTGGAGTGTTTACCATCTTGGTTGAAATGGATGGTATACCTAAAAATAGCAGTTTTGAGTTCTTGGAGCGCAGGAGTGATGATCTCTCTTGACCAGTCAATGGACTGCAGTATTTTTCACTCCACCTTTTAGTATTAGATCAGTGTAGTGGGAACCTCAACAGATGGGTGAAAAGATGGGTGGGTTCTGTTGGTGCCATCCACCACTTTTGACAATGGAAACACAAAAATAACCATTCTCATGTAACAAAGTATACTGAACTGAACTGAACTGAACTGAACCGGACTGCCTTGTGCAAACAGGAACCATAGTGTCTTTCAGATCATTGTTCATTAGATCATTTCTTTGTTCAACTTCACTAGTTAGGTTCACTTCAATCACACACATCCCTCCTGTTGTCAGCTACAGCGGGTCCATGTCATTGGTTCGACAGCCCATTAGTCCGACTGTCCGCAGTGCTGAACGGCTCGCGGCGGGCGTATGGTGTGCCGCGACCGGCTTGAGGCGGAGCAGGCTCACGGCTTATGAGTTTGTCACTTTCTTTTTAATTTTAACCCACACCATGATTTTTTCCTGACCCTAACCAAGTGGTTTTTGTGCCTAAACCTAACCAGACCTTAACCACAGGGCATCATTATGATTTTGGAACAGACTTCGGAACAATGAGTTTAATATGGTCGGAACAATGGGATGTCGAACCAATGGGCTGTCGAACCAATGGGCAGTTCCCGCTACAGCAGACAGCTGCATTTAGCAAAACATCTCTTATAAACTGACTGTGTATATATATATTACCTGCCCAGCACCAAATGGCAGATGTAAAAACTTGCTGACTAGCTGGGGAGCATTTAGCAGATAAAAATATCTTTTGGAGTTGATAGAGACCAAAACAGAGCTAAAAGGAAACTGAATATTGGACTTAGGTTCATTCGCCATGTCACCAGACAACATTTCCTCATACAACAACTTGTGTGTTATCTTACTAAAATGCACATATGAACGTTTGTATGATATCTGATGAATGGTGATACATACTTAACGTAAAGTTATGTAAGTTAGGTTTAGGAAAAGAAACATGGTAACTTAAAATACCTCAAAGTCCACTTGGTTTCACGCAGTTCCGAACACAGGTCTCCTGGGGGAAAGTCCTGTCTTGATTGACATATCCACCAACACAGCCTGCCTGCTTATGCAGACTTTCAGTCTTTATACTTCTTCCGTCTTTACTTTATTAGCACATTAATCATAGCTCGCAGCTTGCGGTGCATTACTTTTCTTAGGTACATTGCGTGTACAAGCAGTGTATGAGACCAGCCTTCCCTACAAACACAACTCCAGATGAATACTAATGTTTCTTTGTGTCTGCTGGATGTGTGGAAAGAGGTAGTTGTTTTTGTTAATATGTTCACCACAACAAATTTATGACACAATGTGTGTCAGAGTAACTTTTAACTAAAGCTGTTCAGTTTAAGTTTTACCATTGTCCACAGTGAGTAAACATCTCCTTGTGGACAACTGTGCAAATTGCCCACCCCTCAGGTTAGAAAAGAACATTTATGACCCGAATAATTAAATGTTCTGTATGATTCCACAGACGACACAAACAGACAGTCAATGTTATTTGGGAGTGTCATGCTATTAGCTGTCGTAAGCTTGATGTGTGTACCATCTGCTTTTAACAAACTGGAACAAAAGTGCCATTTGGTTCTCTATTTGTGTATCCATTGTCTGCCCTTGCTGTCACATATTGATTGAATATGACCCCATGTTAGCCACAACAGGCGTGAAAACACATATTTTAGTGACAGTACGTCCACTCATTGTGCAATCTAATTAAAACATGTGAGGCATAGCGAGGGGGCTCAGCTTGGAGCAATTCCATCGTGTGCAGCACCTCCAGCTGACCAGTTTCTCTGCCCCATTTGGCACATTGCCTATCATTTCAAAAGAATGAAACCGAGAGATTTGTGTCACAACAAAACTGCCTAAGAGTTTCCTGGTAAAAGGAAGATCAATCTAACCATACACATGGGAGGATTTATTGAGCGACCCTCTCAGCCTTGAAGTGATAAAAAGAGGGACGAGCACTTTACAGAGTGCCAAGTTCTAGCCAATAAAGAAAGGCAGGAAAGAGGAGATATGTCTGTGCTGCCCTGTTTTCCCTCTGGGAAGATGAGGAGCTTGTGATACCTGCGTATGTCAGCCACTGGCCCCTGCTGTGTCTGTGGAGATTGTTCAGCACTGAGTGGAATTAATCACACCTACAGTACCTGGTTTCTTCTATTTTGGGGCTGGAGAGCCAAGACAGAAAGAAAGAAGGAAGAATCTGCAGTAAGTAATTTTGTTAGTTTTACTTTTTTACTGACTGAAAAAAATAATGAGAGCATGGGGAACTTTTCGGGACGTTTCACCTTAATAAGTCTATATTGTTGCCATGGGTAAGCCTCTTTACACCGTCCAATTATAGACATGGCTGACAAATCTATTTCCAAATGAGGTGAACACATAACAGTAAATACTGTGAAAGCAACGTGACTCCTGAGAAAAGCATAAAAGATATGTTAACAAAGTCTGGGAAGCTTATTGTCGCTTCTGTAGCTGCCCTGGAAAAAGCCACAGACTCTTGTCCTGGTTACTGAATTGTGAAGTTGATGCAATAACAGTCCAGTCTCCAAGTGTAAATTATGAAAAGCTGTTGTATGGTCTTCACATTTTTCACAGTCTGTCCATTATCTGATGGCCTTATCAAACCAGGGACATAATGGCAATGTCTCCACCTAGTCAAACTGTATTAAGACGTCATTTTCCCTCACCTTCTTTTTCATTGGTTAGAGGCCAGATGAAGAAAGAAATACTCTTACACAACAGAGATTTGATTCATTATTGCAGAATGTTAATCTAGCAGTATAAGCATTTTGTATTGTTTTTCACCTTGTTCTTTTTTTGTTTACATTTGTTACCATGGTTTCCGTTTCTCATTTCTGGCAATCACTGAGATGGACCGGTACAAAAGTGGTAGTCTGCCCACCGGTTCTTCCTCTGTGCTCCCGTCGTTACCCGTGTCACTTACGGGTCAGAGGTTGTGTGCCCGACAGGTATGGCCGCACGCTGCTTCACCTCATTGGTTGTTTCGTTTGGTCAGTGTGCTCAGTGTATTTGTTGTGTTGTAGGGCGACTGTGTGGTGCTCCGTGCTCCCTGTGTGTGCTGCTTTGGTTGTTTGGTGGTGGTAAGTGTCATCTCTCTGTGTGTTATGGTTGGTGCTACCAGGTGGCTAATATTAGTGTGGTCGCAGGTAAATGCTGGCAGCTGCCTGGAGTCCTCTCTCCCTCCCTCCCTCCTCTCGTGAGCGTGTGAGGGTCTGCTAAAAGGTATGTATACAGTAGCATGCAGCTGCATCATTTTCAGTGTATTTAGCTAATGCTAATATTGATTCTTTTCCTTAATCAGGTGTTACCCACCTTACTGGATTCGCTGCTGCTTTGTTTTCACTGGTGTTTGTATCTGCTGCTGCTGCTGCTTGCCTTCACAACGCTCCCCTGCAGCCGTCAGAAGCTTCGCAGCGTCACTACCACCAAATATATACGCTGTGTGTCCTGTCCAGTGTTGGGTAAGGGTTACTTTAAAAGGAATCAAAGTACGTTACTGCGTTACTTTCTAAAAGAGTAACCAATTACTTTACTGCGTTACTCCCTGAGTAAAGTAACTCAATTACTTTAAAAGTACTTCCAACGTTACTCCCTGAGAAAAGTAACTCAAGCACTTTAAAAGTACGTTTGAGTATTCTACATCTCCTATTGGGCAATGGACCACAGGGCGCTAAGCCTACATTTTTTGTCTCCAAAATTAAAGTTAATGACCACTTGCCCTTCACTGAGATCCAATTCTCCCATCACAGCTGTCACTTTGACCAGTAGAAATACAGAATGATCTGCTGCTGTAGACAACTGTATGACAACAACACCCCAGCATTTTAATATTTCCTCTAGGGATGTTACCACACAGAGTAAAAGGGGAAATGATGGTGTGAAACAGCAGAGGCACTTTGTCAACCCGCTGAGTTAACGTTACTGTCATTAGCATCAAGCTAGCAAACAATGCTACATCCTCATGGTCGGACATAAAGTAATAACATTAACAAATAGCAGCGGGGCTTTTACTCACCACAACTGCAGAGGCTCCCAGCTTCATTTGAAACAAACTACATTATAGACGGTCCGTTATTTATTAATCCCTCTGTGTGTTTATATATTTACTTTTTATCTGCTGCGTTGTCTTTGTAAAGTTAACATATCACCGTCATTTCAAACTCAACACTTGTTTCAAATTAAAAGCCCCTTATAACCTCAGCTAGAGAATCCCTCCATTTTCTAAATAGACTTTTATTCTGAAACATTTGTCAGAACTTCCTGTGGAAGATACAGTAGCTTGATAGTTTACTTATGACGCTTCAAATGTAGCTCCTGCCATCTGCTGACGCTTTTAGGTGACTACAACAACATGTCGGCTGGCACATGAACAGACACACAGTGATTCAAATAATAGTGAAAGTAATAAAAACAGGACAAGAATAACCCGATGACATCACACACGCCGTGAAAGACGACCGGGGATAATTGGTGAGTACCAGCGTGTAGTGTGTACCAGGCATAATGCAAGTCCTGAGTCTGAAATATGTCTGTCAGCGAGTCCTACTCCACCTATTTAGACTCCACCGTAGACAACGGCAGCATTTCTCCGACCACGTAGCGAGCCACAAGCTCTGTGGCTTCTTTCAGACTGATAGATTTAACGTTATCTCCGTCCAAAACAACAGCTGTTACTGTTTTGGAGCTGAAGGACCAGCGCTCTAAAAGTAACGGAAGTAACTGATGTCTTGTTTGAAAATGTACTTAAGTATTTGATTACTCAAACAGCAAACTAACGCGTTAGGTTACTCGTTACTGCAAAAAGCACTCAGAGTACTCATACCCAACTCTGCTTGTGTCCAATAGAGTAAGTCCCTGGGTGAAATTCCCAGAGTGGCGTTGTCGAGTTTTCCTTTTTTTGGTAATATTAATTGTATAGCCTACCCGTTTCACCTCCTCCTCGCCACATTAACATGCCACCATGCCTCAATAACACTTCACCCAGCCATACTGCTGCATTCACATGTTAATTCAGTGCAGTGAAAAGTAAGGCTGTGGATGTTGAGGTGATGTTTATCTTATTTCACATCTCATACTTCTACTCAGCCTTGATCTTTCTCTGACCTCCTGTAAGTGACTGTAGTCATTAGGATTATTGCTGCCTTATTCATACAAAGGTGGTACATTGTGATGCCCATGGCCACATGTGGTAATATTCATTCTCTGACCTAAAGAGTTTGCCACCTACACAGGTTCAGTTTCCTGTCTTTTTTTTTTTTTTTTTCAGCCAACAACACCTGACGTCACACAGTTGATTTGATTTGGAATTTCTGTTTATTTGCCTTTAACCTTACACTGTTTTTATAAACACATAAAAGATATTGTATGGGGAATTTGGGGACTTCAGAATTGCATCTCTTCGCAGATGATGTGGTTCTGTTGGCTCCAACACACCATGACCTCCAGCATGCACCAGGACATTTTGCAGCTGAGTGTCCCCTGGTGAAGAGGGAGCTGAGCTGGAAGACGAAGCTTTCGATTTACTGGTCCATCTACGTCCCAACCCTCACCTATGGTCATGAGCTATGGGTAGTGACCGAAAAAATGAAATTGTGGATACAAGTGGCGGAAATGAGTTTCCTCCGTGGGGTGGCTGGGCTCAGCCTTAGAGATAGGTTGAGGAGCTCGGACATCCGGAGGGAACTCGAAGTAGATCTCCTTCACATCAAAAGGAGTCATTTGAGATGGTTTCAGATGCCTCCTGGGCAATACTCCTGGGAGGTGTCCCAGGCTCGTCAAACTGGTAGGAAGCCCCAGGGTAGACCCAGAACATGCTGGAGGGATTACATATCTCGACTGGCTTGGGAACGCCTTGGTGTCCCCCAGGAGGAGCTGGAAAGCGTTGCTGGGGAGAGGGATGTCTGGGGTGCTTTGCTTGGCCTGCTGCCCCCGCAACCTGGATAAGTGGATGAAAATGGCTGGATGGATACTGGACACAACCTTTAGTCTCCTGGGTATATTGCTACAGGTAGGTTTACATTGGAAGTAGCTGAAAGCCAGGTGCATGACAAAAAGATGCTAAAGAGTTGCTTTGGTGTCAATATCACACACCAAGGGGTGAGACAAAGTGGCAGATTTGATGCCCTGGGAATGAGAATAGGAGCCAGCCCATCAGGCCAAACTATGTGCTTTAGGGTAAGTATGGGATGAGGATTGTGTGAATCCCCCGAAGGGGCACAATCGGCACTGGCACAGGTTCTTCACTTTAAATATGATGATACAGCTATTGATTTTTATTCCCCTTCTGATGCTCCAAGGAAATATAGGCATTAGAACTCTAACAAAACACCTAAAAATAACAAAACTACTAAACCCTTAAACAAAAGAAAAACTAAACCCAGAAAAAACCAAAAATACAGATAGCCCGAGGAGAGGTCAAAGGTCACATGGACAACCATTCCATAAATTTAATCAGGTCTGCTATAAAAAAGCAGAAACCAAGAAAGATTAGGTGAAACTGGCCAAAATGAAACCTAAAGAATATTTGTTATAAGGAAAAACACCAAATTAATGATACGAAGGATCCCCCGCCTCCACACCTAAATCCCTAAAAATTAGGGTTAGGATAAAGGAAGAGGGTTAGGTTAAGGGAAAAAAGGAGGGGAAACAGGTAATTAGACTCTGATTAATTAGGTTTAGGCATACCCAAAATTTAATTAGGATTAGGCACTAAATACTGGAATCCAAAGCCTAAAAAAATTCTCCAAATTAGGTTTAGACACACCCTCAAGAGGATGAAGCGGTTAGAAGATGAATGAATGAAGAGATTTAGGCACATGTAAAGTGACAAGCAACCGAGGGAGAACCTGCAGGCAGGTCAAAATCAAATATCAAAATCAAAACAGGATCAAATGAGCCCCCAAATAACGATCAATCAATGAGAAAAAGAATAATAATGCATGCAAATCAACTTAATTTATTTACAATATATACCAAGAAAAAAATACTTTTAATTGCAACATAATCGCAATCACAAATCAAAATTAGGAGCTGATTAGGACGCCATTAAGGCTAAAGAAGCCCTCAGGCCTCATCCTCGTGTTGCTCGCCACCTCCAAGCCCCACCCAAATAAATAACGCCTTATCTAAAAATAAGAGAATCATTAATTAATTCCTAGAAGGTGTTGAGTTGAAAGGAGAGACCAAGTATCAGAGTAATTAATAAACATAAATAAATAAATTAATTAATTAAACACACAAAAAAAAGGGACAAAAACAACCAAATTAAGTGCTAAAGTAATAAGTACTGAAATCATGCAATAAATCAGAAAAACAACAACAAATAAATCTAGTAAGAGAGCTCTTGGAGCTCTCCTATTGTTAGGGTTAGGGTTAGGGTTAGCCTCATTTGGTGTCCATCTTAGTTACTTCCTGTGTGTTTTTTGGTTTGGCCAAGCCTTTATGTGTATTTCCTCGTGTCACTGCAACACTATTCACCCCCAACTCAGTGGTCATACTATGACATTCTAGGTGCCCCCGTCAATTTCCACTCATTACATGATAAAGTGTCCTTTCAAAAGAAATTTCTGTGTTCACAGAAAACCTAAGTTTAGGCAACTACATTAGTTTAGTTTAGTTTTAGGAAACTAAAGTATTAAATTAGGTTTGGAGAAAGACCATGGTTTGGGTTAAAATAACTCATGACTAACGTAACTTCATTTACTCGATAAGTTAATGAGTGTCATATGATGTATCCAATGTATGTCACATGACATGTATCTCATGTGACATTTACTATGTTATATAAAAAACTTTTGACTTTTGGTTTCACACAGGACATGAACACTTGTCTCCTGGTTGAATATTCGTGTGACCTTTCCACCATACCTCCCCCTCCCTCCCTCCCCCTCTGCCCTACAAGGACTTTCTCAATCTTTATAATATATCATTGCTGCTGGAGGGTTGGTATTAGACTCTAAGGGCCACTGCCCAATTTTCTGTATTTGACTCCCTCGGAATGAGAACAGGTTGGTAGTTTTGAGAGGTCAGTTTGTTTAGTTGACAGCTTTAGTTATGCTGCATTGACCTCTTTGATAGGCCTACATATCCAATTCTTGGATCATAATATTTTTCACATTTTGGGCAGTAAGTAAAAGCCTGGGTTTTCAGCTAAAGCTGTTGTTTCCTCTTTGCTTCATTGTGATTCATAAAATTAGTCATACTCAACACACTGCAACCAAGTTGTTCAATGTATCTAACCTTGAGCACACCATCAAAGCATAGGTTCACATTTTTTCAAGCCTGTCTTTTAACAATACTTATATGATCAGTAAGTTATCTGGCCTTTAGTCGTATAATTATTTAGAAAAAAAAAAAAAAAAAGCCAAATAAAATCAAATGGATAATGTTTTGCTATATTACAACCCACTAGTGTTTTGTAAGTACACGGGAACTGATAAATTACTTGGTATGTAGGGTGCAAATAGAGATCTGTGACTTTGAGACAATTTGGGTGCTTTAGATATGGCTAAGCTGTGTGTGGAGCTGTGTGCATTTTTGTTAAGAAGGGACCTGTTTGTATTGTCTAGTTGTGGTATGGGCATGGGCTCAGGTTATCTGTCTGAAAGCTTGTGGATAACAATGTGAAATAAAGTCTTGCTTATTAATTAATGAAGGTTCAACAGTATAGGTACATCTTAATTTTTGGGACAGCTTGGGCAGATCATTTAGAACATTTTGTGCCAATGTTTGTCCTAATAACTTGCCATGGTGCTGATCCTGGGATCTGGATTTGGCAGCCTCAGCACACAAATGAAAACTTCTATTATGTTTTATTCTTAATTGATGTTTTCAATAAGCATGCTGGCTCTTTCTTGGATAGTAACAAGTGAAAATGTCCTGTGCTAATACTTTTATTGTCATTCTAGGATCTGAGTCAGTTACATGACTCATTAGGGTTAGATCAGCACTGAGGAGACAGTAAAAGTGGAATGAGCATGGTGCCGATGTTCGAGCTATTGAAGCAATCCAATTACAAAATAGGTATCATGAAAACACGTCTGTCTGATAAGAAACCAGATGGAACCATTTACAGTCTTTAATGATAGCATCTGCATCTCATGCTGATAATAATGCAGAATCAAAGAGAGAATGTGGAAGACTGGATAGAGCAGAGAAGGGGATGAGTAGGAGGAGGAACAGCACACAGATGTGGGTGATGCTGGCAGCTTCATAGCTTTTTTTTGGTTCTTATTGATTATTGCAATAGCACAACAAAATCAATGCTCAAACTAGAAGAGTGCACTCAGAACCTCCTCTGGCTAACTTTAGTGGAACAAATTAGATATAGAATTAATCTGCAGATGCTTCGGTTTAAAATTAGACCAAACTTTTCTACTGATGTCAGTTTTTGAACCACAACAAAGGTTAAAATGTGGCCTGCAACAAATGGAAAGGCCTCTTGTTTTTAGCCCAGCTGATTTCTGGAAAACTTGCTGCCCCTACCAGCTGGTTAGGAGTGAGAAGTCAACAGTCAATGACAGTATAAAATAGTTAAATATGTTTTTCAATAATTACGTGTCACTGCAACCATGAGAGGTCCTTAAACATACAGTCCTTAATGTACTCACAAAATATTAGGCTGATTGGTCCTGTAGTTTGAGAGATTAGCTGTGGACAGACAGACAAACAAACACAGTCACAGACACACGCATGCTCACACACAACCAAATGCACGATCTCCTCTAGGTGTTCGCCTAGCAGTGATTAAAATGCCTATAGAGGAGTCCCTCAGGACGGCTGTTTCATATCATTCATCTTTCCTCCAAACACCCAAAGAACTCTTCTCTGGCTACCTGATCCAGTTATGCCATAACAACTTTTTTTTTTTTTTTTTTAAGATAGTTACAGTCATGCTTTCTGAAAGTACACAGCATTAGGATGGATTGTAGTCATGCCATTTATACAATTCATTTACCATTCATTTGTTTAAAATTTTTATTGCATATCTATACTGAAAAGTCAAAGTCTGACCTGATGGTGGATCTACAGGTCACTAAATTAAAGAATTTTTTATCCTTATAGCTTTTGGCTCGTTATTGCATTCCACCAAGAAACTGCTGAATGGAGAGCAAGGCATTATTTTGGAATTCAGCCATCCATTCTCTAAACCACTTATCTTAGTCAGGGTCACAGGGGGCTGGAGCTTATCCAGTCCATCACAGGGCTACTATGTGGTCAGGCAAATGCATTTATAGTTCTATAATATCTATGGTATGGGTAATTTAGAGCAGTTTAAAATGTGTTTTGTTTGGATTAAGTGGGTAGAATGATTCTAGTTGGTTTTTAATAACCTAGACCCTGACCTTGGTTAGGAAGAAAGGCCCCATAGGGTCAGTAATGGGTGCATAGGAGGAGTTATATGTGTTTTAAGAAAGTTGTTCACAAATGTGCAGACATTTACAGCATAAAGCCTTACATGAGCTTACAGTACTGCCATAGTGTGTTAAAAAGCAATAACTATTTGTTCATGTAGTGCTTAGAAAAAGTGATGGGCTAAAGCAAAGTGTAAATCTGACGTTTACCTCACTTAATGTACTTTAGTATACTTATTAAAATTGCACTACATTTAAACGCACTTTCTACATTAACTGCAATACTGATGTTTGAAAGTATTACTGAATTATCATGGTGGCTGGAGACCATTAATACTCATGCCAGTAGTCTTTTAGGGGAGCCATGTGAATTAACTCTGAAACTATTGTGCACAGATAAGTGGTTCCAAAAGAGGATCCAGGCTTTTTGTCACATTGTCAGTGTGAATAACACCAATGCCACATCCAATAGTAAGTGGTGTTTTAGTCCAAATTTGGTACAGCAGCTCCTGAGAAAAAAAAAACACTCAACTCTGTCTCTTTTACCTTCTAGATGTTTACTCTTCATCAGCAAAACTTTTACCTCAGCTAGTTGCCAGTTGGAAACCTTTTAAAGAAACTTCTTTCATTATGAAGTAATAGTTGATTGTACAATGGTGATGACACCATCTGCGAAATGTTTCCCTTGGTAAGCAGTGGTGTAGTGAAAATGTCTAGCGCTTTCATTGTCAAAGATAAGAACAGAAGGAGTATGTTTGTAAAGTGCTGTCCTTGACGATGTCAGAAGCAATAAACACTGCAAGCACAAACACCTGTGAGGTTACAAATGACCTTAAAAAGATACAACTTAAAACTTATCAGTTCCCAGCTGAACTATGGAGCTCAAAAGAGGTTTTGGAACGTGGTAAACATGGTACAAAGGTACCAAAGCAGCAACAAAGGGACTGCAAAACAGGGACAACTTGCCACAAATGTGGAAACACATAGGGCCACATACAAAAGATGTCTGACCAGTGCTTTGAATGTGAAGACTAGTTTGCAATTAGCATTTTTTTTTTTGTTTTGTTTGTTTGGTAAATAGTTAATAGTTGTAATAAGATAAGTAGTCATGAGGGGTTTTTATGAGCAGTGGGGACAGTGTTTGATGGTTATAATGGTTATAAATTGGTATTTAAAAAACAGTTCCACAATGATCTTGCTATCTTCAGTTTCAGTAGAATATATTTTTAATCATTATGGCTGTTTAAGCAATATCGCACAAGAGAGAGTGATGTTGTACTGTATATTGTCACAGCTGTGATTTAGTCATATGCACGAGGCCGCAGGTGTGTGCTACGCCAGGAACTCACAAGCTACTTTGTATTTACATTGATCTGCAACTGTGTAACTTCGTCCAGTTTGGCTAATGAAACGTTGGCAAACCTGGATGTTGGCACAACCAAACACACCTGGAGGTCTGCACTGAAGAGTCCTGGCTTTCCTTTTCCTCGTCCTCTTCTGACGACCACTCATAATTTAATTCAAATGTAATTTGGGGGGCAAATATCCATCTTCTTGGTGTAACGCTATAGTGTCAGTTTGCGTCAATGTAGTGAGTGTGACAGTTGGTTAATTAACGGTTGTATTGAAATTTATAACACCTGTGAGTGGAGTGATTTTACTGTTACATGTCCCACTGATGTTATACTCTACATTAGCACTCATGGAATGCCTCTCGTCCAATCAAATTACTCAGTCGGAACTATCTGTTGTATAATATGTTTTAATGTCTTAAATAAAATTTGTTTTGTAATGATTTGTGTGACAATTATTTTTTTGAGCTAAACAGGTAGTATAAAATCTTACAATTACACTCTCCCTGCTTTTTGAACATTGACTAAGAATTAATCGCTCATTTCTTAATGTCAGAAAAGCTACTTGTACGTTGTAAATAGACCTGTGGTTCAAAATTTTGAATAGACACTTGTTATGAGTGGATTACTAGGGTTAAGTATTGTATTCCTTGATACATACACAATATACTTACGACAAAGTACTTTCAGAGAATAGGCATGGACAAATTCCATGCAAATACATTCCTTTTTTTTCTATTAATAATAGCTGTAAACAGGTGCTCAGACATTCAGATGGATAGAAGGTAGACAGGATAGACGGCCTCTGGCAGTGGTAATACGTTTTTGAAAACGTGATCAGGTCGTGGTCAGTTCATAGAACATGTGGGGAAACAGGCTCTGACTTTTCTTCATGGAAATGAGGCAGCTGTTCTTGATAATGCAATTGGATGAGATCCTGCATGCTGCTCATGGGAAGTCAGCTCTGATAGTTTGCTGCTGCATCGTACCAATCTGGAGCACCACAGCTGATGCTCTCCACACCATCTCTATCAATCATTCAGAAAACATGTCAACTCTAAAACCTGTTATTGCGGTTGCTGAGCAGGGGGTCAGTATTAGCACTGATGTAATTGGACTGGTGGAGCAGTGGCATCGACAATGCAAGAATAAACAACATCAATTAACGTTCTATTGTGCTTGTCCTCATCTTCTCCCCTAATCTCCACTTCATTTCAGAGAACAAATACAGTGTGTATAAGATTTAGCATTCACCTCTTCTGGGATCAAAAAACAAAGTTGTTTAACAAACAACCAACAAGCATTTTGATCAGCCAAGGCCTTCTGGGGATGGGTTTCATATTCCAGGCAGGGTAAATCTTAATACATAAAGCTCCACTGAAGCTCGGTGCAAATTTGCACACTTTTGGAGACTGCAGTGAAAGTATTATCTAATGTAAGAAGGGTTGCTGAGTATCTGTAATGAAGTTTGTGCACTGAATTCTCAATGTTCTGCAGGGTAAAGACTCTCAATCATTTTGTGCTGTGCTGTTTAAATTTGGCTCATTCAACTTACACTAAATTAACCTGGAGTTCATTTTAATACACTCACCATGCAGAATTTCACTTTCTTTAACCAAAATGCTTAAATCCATATTGCACTGGGTCAATAAATTATGAATCAACCCACAGATAGAGCAGGAGAAGGAGGAGGCATCCCTCTTTTTCTCACCTCTCCACCCTGAATCAGACTGCCCTCACATTAGCCTGCCACAGGTTTTAAAGTCATGCCACATTCTCGTGTTACAGAACAGGAAATGATGATGGTTAGTGCTGGAGGAGCTCAGTTTTTTTCACATAGGGTGACACCACTTCCTTGGCAGTCTAATTACAGCGTCAAGAAACGTTCCTTCATGCACATCCACTGTCTGAGGTGGAGTGCAGGATGTTGAGTAAAAGACAGCTAACAGACACTTTTGTAGGCCATCATCATAAGGCAATATTTCACCACAGGCAGTGGGCAACAGATGTGTTTGACAGACTGTGAACTCTACTGAAGAAATTTGTTTTCTTTCATGATCTACAGCTATGCTAGTGGCTCTGTGAGGCTGTACTTATCCACAGATCAGAGTTCATGAAATTACCAGCTTCTGTCATAAATGACATTAATGTCTACATCCAAGTCATAATTAGAATTTGAAAAGTCGGATTTTTCTAAAAGCTCTGAAATATCTGATTTTGCACTTAATAATACAGAAGGGCCTGACAACAAATATTGATGCCTTATTCCATCATTCAAAATAATTAAAGGTACTCTGTGGTGTTTTCTTCTCCTCTCTCTTAAACAAACAAAAGCTCCGCGTATGCTCAGTGTTACTCACTAAAACTCATTGTGTGTGTCCTGGAGCTCTAACAAATGCGCTAAATGCAATTCCTTCATCATGAAACACTTGGAAAGTCGATTGTTTAGGTGTGTTAAATCCTGCGTTGTTTACACCCCAGTTTGTTTGCTAGCAGTCTTCTTGGCACATTACAGTTAACTTGTAGATCAGTGGAACAGTGTGAAACCATTGGCAGACATATGTAGCACATCACTTGCTTGTGTGTGCATGTGCAGTGGATAAATCAAAGGGGGACACCCTTGAAAGATAAACGGCTCCACAGTGCTGGGGGTAAAAAAAGTAAATAAACAAATAACAGGGAACCTTTATATTATTATATCTTCAAATGCTTCACATCCCTTAAATACATACAACATAAGCAGTTATGTAAGTCAATAAACCAGAAAAATTGATACTAATTGAAAACGTCATAACAAAACATGTTTTTTTCATCAGATTTAAAAAAATAAAATCACAAAATATAATGTTTCAAAAGATTTTTAAATGTAGGAACATAAACAAAATATTTCTTAATACTCTGAAAGTTATTTGAACTATGTACAATATTATTATTGTTGTTGTTATTATTATTATTATTTGAGATATGCTCATTTTTATTAGCAGAGTGCATTAGATTCATCATTCATTTTTCTGGTGCCACCTTGGGTTTTCTCATGGTTTGTACCACAGGTAACATAGTGCAGTGACATCATTATGAGCGTACAATGTCATGACATGGAAGACCGAAGCCTTAGCTGTCTGCTGCAAAAAGACATGAATGTTCTAGCTATTATGGTTTTTATTTTTTGATCGATAGAGGATGATTCAAACAACACCCATCTCCCATGGCCATTACAGGAAAATACCAGCATAATTACGGCGATATCCCACTTTTCCTATCACTTAAGGTAAGGTAATGAAAGGTCATGACATAATGACATGGGAGACAGAAGCCTTAACTTTTTGCTTCTGAAAGAATGAATCTGTTTTTAAAGGCTTAAAGGACATGGTGCTTATTGTATTTACTATATATTGTTGATGTATGGTATTTTTTATCCTCATGTGCCCAGTTCTGCAGTCCATCATCATGAGGTGTCCAGTGACATGAACGCTAGTTGTAAACTCTCCACCATCCATCATGGAGGACATGAATACAGCATAGGTGCAGCAGTGCTTTGTTAACATGCAAAGAGATGCTCACAATCAGGCTGATGTTCCGCAGGGAAGGTTTACCATGGCCCCATCATAGTTTAGCCTGTTAGCATGCTAACCCTTTGCTAATACCACCATCTGTTCTAAGGGTCCATGTCATTGGTCCGCGGTGCTGAACAGCTCCCGGTGGGCATATTTCTACCTTGATGGTGCGCCGCGACCGGCTCTGGGTCAGCTGGGAAAGGCTTGAGGCGAAGCAGACTCACGGCTTATGTGTTTGTCACTTTCTTTTTCATTTTAACCCACACCATGATCTTTTCCTGACCCTAACCAAGTGGTTTTTGTGCCTAAACCTAACCAGACCTTAACCACAGGGCATCATGATGATTTTGGAACGGACTTCGGAACAATGGCTTTAATGTGGTTGGAACAATGGGATGTCGAACCAATGGGCAGTTCCCCTGTTTCAATAGCTATAGAATGCCCCAGAAATGGTCCTAAAACCCGTAAATGAGTAGGTATTTTACCACTCATGGTTCCCTTGTCTCAAAGTCAATGGGTTTTTAGTTGGATGTCTGAAATAAGGTCTGCGGTAAATACAAGCTTTAGAGACTTTCACGTTTTGTTCTAGGACATAAAATATGTCAGTTAATACCCCACTCACGAAACTTCACAGCTTCTATGTGTCTTAAAAAAGGCAGTTGCTAACAAGTGGCTAAATAAGATGACAGAATGTCATCACACCGAAGACAGCTTTACAGTCTTTTTATGGTGGTGACATTAGGTCATGCAGCCACAGTGTAGTTCTTCTATAGCCTAACATTAGCTTTTTACTCCTGGCGATTGCATTTAGGCTTCACTAATCACGGAAGTGGTGTAGCTTATTACACAGTGGCACAGAGCTTATTTTTGGCAATAATCAAGAATCCAATATAAAAATGCCATAGGCGTTTTGACAAGGAAACCAGTGCAATGCTAACTTCCCTGTCAGCCTACAGAAAACACTACTGGTGCTAGATACAAAGTCAGATGAATAACAAACTACTTAGGATCATCTTGGGGTCCACAGGAATCTGCCCCAAATTTCAAGGCAGTCTATCTAATAGTTGTTTAACAGGTGCAGGGATGATATTTTTTCGAAGGCCAACCCAGAAGTTAGCATCGC
Source organism: Epinephelus fuscoguttatus (assembly GCF_011397635.1). Classification (NCBI taxonomy): domain Eukaryota; kingdom Metazoa; phylum Chordata; class Actinopteri; order Perciformes; family Serranidae; genus Epinephelus; species Epinephelus fuscoguttatus. The sequence goes on along the minus strand of NC_064764.1, from coordinate 9,016,400 downwards.
CCTGGTTCCCCTGACAAAAATCCAGTGGATGTTTTCTGTTGGATTTTGGATTGTTGCAGACATTTAAGCTGTGTGTATGACATATGTTTTACAAGACAATGTTTACAAATGAACACTTCCTTTATGAATTTTGAAGTGACAATGCAATCTACAGAAGTAAAAAGTTGATGGTAAGCTTCAATGTCCCCACCATAACAAGGCTGTTTTACTGAGGCTCTGTAGTCTCACGTAGCCACCTGGGGTATTTACTGACATATTTTATGTTGTAAAACAAAGCATGGCAGCTTGTGTTTACCCCCTATTTCAGGTGTCTAACCAAAGACCCATTCAAAAAACCCATTATCACCAAAACAAGGGATCCAGAAGTGCAAAATTGCTCTCATCCATGCACCATTCTTTTCTGTACCATGGTGGTGGACCAGTGGACACTAATAGATAGATATTTCATTCAGGACAAATGTCTATTAAATGTATGTTAAAGCTGTATCCTAGGCTTTAGTACTAGACACCTGATATTTCTCTTGAATTAAATAAAATCCATTCACTATCCAGTCATAGTTATTTTCATTGGAAACCATGAAGTATAAAAAGCTATGAATATTTGTTAGAACTTTGGAGATATTGTAGAAAGCCTCTGAGACCTGCTTCAACTTTGGTTCAGTCTAACAGAGTCCTGTGGTAATGTGCTCTCCTACATAGAGCTTCACAAGGAATGGCATTCTTTCTGACTTTCTTAACTTTTCCTAAAGGTGTTTATTATCTTCCTATAATATTCCACGGCATGTCAGGACACCTCAAAAATCCTTGCTGATGCTATCATTATTAATGGCAAGTCATGCACCTGTCTCTCCGGGCAAGGGCTTATTCACTGTGTGACACTGTCTATCACTGTCCTATTTCCTGTCTTACACCCTCACGTCAGTTTGTTGCCTCTGGTCCGTCTCTGGTATTTTGAAAGAGAGCACAGCTGCAAAGCCTTTCATTTCATTTTCCACCGACTGCCGACGTCACCTGGCAGCCTGCTGTCACTTCAGCAGTGGCTAATTAACAGAAAATTTGTCATAATAAGTATTTTCAGACATACACTTGTGATGTTGTTTAAACTTGACTAATTAATTTTAAAGGTGCTTTGTGATACAACAAAGTATCAGTACAATCTTGTATTATTTTAATGGATTTTATAGCACTCACTTACATACAACCTGTATGGGGTTCTGAAAGCTGACACTAATGCAAATACCTTAATGTCAACAAAATGTTATATTTCATCCTGCATTTAATGTTTTATCTATGCTAAGGTTTCACCCTCAGACTTTGGTCATTAGTGGCTGAGATGAACAGAAATGTTGAGTTTGAATAAATGGAAAAGGAAGAAAATATAGCTTTGTTTGACCTTATGAACTTTCCTCTGACTACCTCTGACCACAAATGTGTATAAATGGAAAAGATGTCCTGAAAGAACAACAAAATGGAAGCGGTGGAACAGAATAATGTATTTTCTTTATTCGCAGAATCTAATAAACTAGGCAGTGTTGTGTGTAGAAAGACAAAGAGAAAGTCTATCTGTGCCCTGATAAGATTAACAGAGGAAAGCAGCCAGGGATGGAGCAGAGAGCAGACACAGATTTCCAGGGTGAAAGCAAGCAGATTTCCAAAATAGTCCCTGTAGATGCAGCTATTTATGTGGAGAAATGAACCGTTACTGTATCTAATTTGTGGCAAATTGATCCTGGAGACTCAGGCTGTCATCCATCCTCCTGCTTGTGTGTTTAGACTTAGATTTAAACTTAGTCAGAGGGGACTAGAGCCGGGAGGACAAATGTGTCAACTCACTGCCTCTCTGAGGCCCCTGTCACAGATGAGCTATGGTGGTGAAGAAGCCAACCGAGGAAGGACCCGCTCATGTTTTGGCGACAGGAAGCTCTGCAGGCGGACATCACAGAGGGAGCCAATCTTCAGGTGCAACATAAAGAATATCGTAGAGTGAAGTAGGGCATGACTCCTGCTCTAGAAAACCAAGAGAAGTGTCAGTGAGTAATTTGCTAGTAAGGTTAGTGGTTGATAAATAGACATCACGTCAGAAAGAGCATAATTCTCATTTATGCGAGTCTCCTCTACAATGTATGTCTGCTTTATTGTCAGTAGGGGGCACTAGCTACATACACTGTTTAAAGAATCATGGTTTAGATTTGCTGCCTTAAAATTTCGAGTTGACTACATTTGAGCAGACATGTTGAATTATTACAAAATTACCTTAAATTATCAATTTAAAGTTGACTGAACTTGAAGAGACAAGTTGAGGTAATTCTGTAAAGATTTAACTTGTCTTCTCAAATTCAGTTAACTTAATACTTACATATTTTTAAGTTATAACGTTCTGTCTTTTTACAGTGTGCATGGCCAACCAGAGCTGGACTCTGCAACACGCTGTCAACAATTCTTGTCACGTAGTTATCTCTAAAATGTGCACCCCAAACCACAAGGGGTCAACTAATTTTGCAGTTTGCAGATTGTCGTTAGGAGTGTGAAGTCGCCGGGGATTAAGGGTCATCCACTCTGTTATCCTGCTGATGATGTGAGTCATGTAAATTATTTTAACACCTTGGCATGATGCAGAGTAATCAATATATGAACAGATAGATGACATATTAGATTTAAAAAAGCTGAATGAATGAGTAGGGAAACATAATGAATGCAGATGCTCTGGAGGGGTCACTGAATGGGTTGATGGGTATAACAATGATATGAATTGTATGCCGTAGCCTCCACAGTCACCAGATCTCTACCCAGGTGAATATCTTTGTATTCTAATTTTGTAGCTCTCCACACCAATAAACATCTCCTTGATAGATTGTGTTCATCCCTCAAGCAAGGTATATCTAATCATTATGGACAGGGTGTAGAGGAGGGTGGCTTAAGATTGGTGGTGTTTATTTTCAGGTCTTTTCTAAATGTTAAAGATCACGTTAAGACAAAAAAAATATCTAAAAAAAAGAAAACAAAAGAAATGGGTACTGGAATGATTTAGGGAAGACAATCAAGTAGAGATGTAACAATACAAGACGAAGACACAACACCGTAACCCTACCCATTGTCCCAGGGCTGTGGTCATCTATTTAACACTGTGCCAATCTAGGGAGCCAGCATATGACTGAGGGTTGTACATGAAAAGTGTGCCCACATTTTTTGCCAAAATAAATTGAACAGTTGACAGTGATAAAGCGTGAGTAACATTCACTTTTTAATATATTTGATAGTAATGAAATAGAGAGACAGTATAAATACATCGATTATACCTATAGACAACAGTCGCAGAACGGCTTCTGTTAGGGTACAGCAACGCCACTTACACAAACTGCACACAGAACTGCAGTGCACCATTAAACCAGAGCCAGTAGTAATGAAAAAGGCAATTTTTAAAGTTTATTTATGATAATGATTACACTTGCTGATGACTATTTCAGACAGTGGTGTTTCCTTGTTGTCATAGCATAGCATATTAGTGTCTTTATATTCTTCAGTATGTTTAGGGGGGGACATCTTGAGCACATTTGAATATTGGGGGGGGGTATGTCTCTGTCTCTGTACCTGCATGCATGTGTGTAGGCTGCTGGTGGACAGGTTTTGTCAGTGATTGGTATATATATATATATATATATATATATATATATACATATATATAGAAACATTATATATACATTGTGTAATATACACAGAGAGGATCAAAATAGATGTAGAATTAATAAGCATTTTCAAAATTCATGCCTGCTATTCCTTTGGTTTAAGTCAAAACAGTCCAAAAATATTAGTGAACATGAACAACTATCTAAATTGGGGAAAATTGTTAATTTCTGTTGTCATTTTCAGTCAGAATTATAACATTTAAAGATAAATAGTTAAACATGTTGGGCCAGTCAATCTGCTGTGCTTATTTTAGGTAGTTTGTTGTTTGCTATCATCGTTAATAAACCAAATATACCTGCACAGGTGCTAAGCAGTGTACTGCTGTGAACAGGGCTGCAGCAAAATGTATTTTAGCCACCTAAAAAAAGTCCATATCAGTGTAAGTGTACGCTATATTTGAATATTTGCTTTGCTTTACCTTACACATTAACCAGTCAGCGCTGTAGTAGACCAGTGACTCAACATTCTGTTAAGTAAATCAATTATTTTTGTCAGTGGATTTTGGTGGATTTGATTTAACAGCTTTGTTTCCTCACCTGAAAAGGCTGCCTGACAGCAAGCCTTTTTTTAGGTGACTAAAAACTAACTATGGCAGCATTTGTTCAGTGTTGTTTGATTGTATGTACATGATGCAAGGATTTTCTACCCAGAAATTTTTGTAAATAAACATTTTGATTCAGTCTGTAGACAGTGAATTGGGAAAGATGTTCTAGACTGAGAGCACCCAGGGGAATGTTCTTGGTATATGTGTACTTTTCCTGTTTCAGAACTGAGAACACTACAATAGAATACAGCTCATTTGGACATAAAAAAGAAAACAAACATTTTGTGGGTCTGTGGTTCAGCTCCAGACTTTATACTTGATGACATCACAAATTTGAGGCTTCTCTGATTTAGTAACTCATGTTCACAAATACTGACTGTACCTTCCTAGTCCATGGAAATAACATATTGGAATTCTTATTTAAGTGATGTTCCCCTTTAAATGTGTAATGGATGCATTTAATAAATGCATAAATCGATAAATATGTATTAAAAAAGACATCTATAACTCCAACTGAAGTCTGCAATATTATTATCACAACTTCTACTGATAACATTAACACTGATATCATATGTTGTCGCTGTCACTATCACAGCTGCTGTGTTACCACCACTACCAGACAGTATCCCTGTGACTACTACCCCACACTGCTTACCCTTTTTCATTCACTACTACATCTACTGACAGGTTCATGTACAAGTCAAACATATTCCTCGAGTGCAGTCTTTAAAGTTAAACATCAGTTCTTATCAATATGTAAGTGAATAAACTAATGGGGTTATTAATGGCTAACAGGAAGTTGAGTGTTTCTGCTGGTGAAACGACATTTAATTAGCACCATCTAGTGGTGGAAAATAGTTGATGCATGTGTTTTAGTATAGTGCAGTATGACAGTACAATACACACTTTCCAATTTACAGTAAAACAATATGTGTTTTACAGTAAAACATTGTGTTTCAGCTGATTCTAGAACTACTGTAATATATACAGTTTCACTGGTGAAAATTCAAGTAACGTGTACTTGTACAATTTTCATGTACTTCATGTACTGTAATTTGAGAGGCAAATTAAGTGTACTTTTACTTGTTCCAATAGATTTAGTAACTAGATATTTTGCCGATTTTTTTTCAAACAAAACACACGATCTGGTTCTAAAACATGATGCAATGTTCAGACAAAAAACAAATCAAAACAAACCAAAAAAAACCTTTTCAAGTAATTTTAGTCCTCAAAAGTTTCTTTGTTTCCTTTTTTTTCTAAAAACAGCAGCACTATGAAAATATTACAACCTTTTTTTTTTTACCTTGAATAATGTATTTTATTGATATTACTTGATATAATCAATGATATTTTATACATATAACTCTACTGCAGTGCCCTGCCTTATCATGATGAAGAAAAAATTACCAAGCTGAAATGTTTTTGCTGCTTTAGACTCAATCATAGACTTTTAAAAACAAAAAAGGACAAAACGCATTGCAAACATAACAAACATAAGGCATAAAATACAATGTGCAATTACATAAGCTAATAGAATAAATACAGGCCAATCAGGAAATAGATGAAAAATAATTGAAAAAAACAAAACAAAGAAAGAATGAAAACAGAAAAAGAAACGTATTAAAAAGACAATTTATGAAAAAAAGTTTTTAAATGCATCAGCAACAAAAATCCTTAAGTCTTTCTCATAATGAGTACTTTAACTTTCTTAACTGTAAATTGTTGTATTTCTAATTTGACCTAAACAGGGACCTCCCTCCATAACCTTACATTTGTATAGGGTGAAGTCAGGTGATTTGGCACATCAGGTTAAATGGGATAAATAATTACATCTTGGGCTCTTAAAAAATAGCAGTCAATCACCAAACATATTTTTGCATTGCTCATACAAATGTGCTTTACATGAATCATTTTGATTGGTCTGAGATAACAAGTGAAGCCATGAGGCATGTTGATTATCTCTTTCTGGTAATAATAAGGGTTTAACAACAGACACGGCTGTGGGATGCTACATTTTATTAACTGTTTAACGACACACTTGACTTTTTATGGAAAGGGTGTGAGTGAGTACCTTAATGCATTCAGGGAAAATGGGACATGGGCATTAAGCTAAAATGTGACATTTTTCTCTGGGAAAAGCAACATCTTTTCAGGCTACCAGGTGCCATAAAATCATGATTTATACTAGTGTGCCACCCTGGAATATTGCAGATATGTATAGTATTTTGTCACTTAAAATAAAGCTGATGTAGTGAGTCCATGTCAGCCACAACAGTCCAGAATTTGCCATAATTGTTATACACACAAACACACAAACACATCCATGGTAGACAACATGACACCAAGGAAACAGGCAGCAAAGGAAGAGGAGAAATATGGCATAAAAGTTGGTGAGTCTTTTTGAATGAATAGTTACAGGTTACATTAACCCTGTAAAACCCACTGTTGCAAATTTACAACATCACTTTTAACAATTTTTCTCAAGACCACATTTACATAGTTAATGGGTCCTATTGTTTGTCCTCACAATGCTATTGGATAGAAGAAGTGTTTATAGGGCTGGTCATCTGGCCATGAACTCACTCTACCTGCAAACTTCCCGTTGAGCTCATCTCCTTTTTTTTGCATGACTGGATTTGTCAGGATTAAAGTAAGTAAAATTCCTTAAATATTTTTTTTGTGTGTTTATTACAATGTCTAGAACATGTACATATTTAGTTATTTTGGAAAACATTCATCAAATTTGATTTATAGCTTGTTATGTCTATGTTGTAATTCTACAACGTTGGGTCGGTGTGGTAGTCAAAATAGCCTGTGCTTCCTTACACATTACATAAGGTCACTACACTTCTCACATGGTCACAAATTGAAAAAAAATGTAGTAGAAATTTAAAGTATTAGATGATTCATTGTAAAGAAGCTCTAAATGTGCTTTTCTGTTAAATTTTTACTTAGTTTAGCTTAGACCATAATTAAACACATGAATAAATTGTATGGGGTATTTGAAACTCCAGCATCTATAGCAGTATTTGAAACTCCCTGTATCTTTGTAGTTTTTTGTTTGTTTTTTAACTTTTAAATGATCCTGGGCTATTTTTCTCAGTGTTGCCCAAGCAGCAGTTTGTAGCATTAGGAGATAGAAAAACAGGTTCTGAATGTTCTGGATTTGTTGGGGGGATGACAGTTGCATTGTTCAGGGACAGGTGCGAATGGTCTTGAATGTGAACCTGTAAGTGCTCTGGGGGGATGCATGTGTTCCTTTAGTGATTCAGTAACATCTAAAGAACTGCTTTGCTCATCGCTACACCAAAGTGTAATCACATCTGATGGTTCAAACTAACTGATGAACAGAGGCTAATACAAAGGTGGTAAAGTGAGCTCAGCAGTGTGACATCATGTTGTATATAATATATATTTAAACAAGAGTTTAAACTGGAGAAGGATATGTGGCATGAAAACAAAAGTAACTTTGTAACTTTAGAGTAAATAACACCAGAAGTCCTGAAGTCAGTGAAGATGTGACAGGCTGGACAGAAACCAGAGGATCTGTAACCTCTGTGATGGTGATGACGATGATGATGATGGTGTGGTACATGACTTTCATATTCAGTTTGAATGTCAGAATGAAGCTTAATGACTTCCAGAGAAAGGTATTAGCCAAAGTATTATTTGAACCGTCCATCTAAAGTCATCTGTTAACTGGGTGTTTTGTCTAAAGGACGTTCTTCCTCTGTTTGAGTAACATTGGCTGTACTTTGGCCACGCCGTGTGCCATCCTTCTGTTATTGTATGTAATGTGATATGGTCTTGAAAATGAAAATAAGAAACTGAATGTATTTGCCATCATCCAAAGGTTTTTATCACCTTAATTGGGATCAGTGGACCAACAGTATCTCTTTAGCCCATGAATTTAACGATCCAGTGCCTGTTGCATTGTTCAGGGACAGGTGCGAATGGTCTTGAATGTGAACCTGTAAGTGCTCTGGGGGGATGCATGTGTTCCTTTTAGTATGATAAGCAGAGAGCATAATAGGCCAGCCAGACAGTACTGTTTGAATGTAGTAAACCAAAGTGATGAAAGTGACGGAGGAAAACTTTTTGTAAATATATTTTTTCCAATATTTTTATTTATAAATGCTTATTCATAAAACTATGATTGTTGTGTGATTATTACTCATGATATATACTGTTATGGGGCTAAGTAAGCAATAAACCCTGCAACTGAATACTTAAATGTTCTGTATATCTGTTCAGACAAAGTGAGTACAAACACAGAAGTATGCCCAATGTTGCAAATTTACAACATTTCCCTAAAAACTTATTAAAATGTAAAAAATTTGAAAACTCTTTGATTTCTACATCAGAGGCCTCCTAAAACAATATCTGAGAGGTAAAAAAAAATGCTCATTTTTTTCTATATTTGGGTCTTACAGGGTTAAATTAATAACTGAACTGATAATGGATTTAAAATTCAAAAACAGACAATCAAAACAATTAGATTGAGGTGGGTATTTCTTGATGTGTGTCAAGGTTCAATGTTTCCAAATGATTTTATTTTCTTCATTGAAATAGAGCAATGAACCATAAAAAGTTATAAATGTAACACTCAAAGTAGCATTCTGATAGATAGATAAATAGATAGATAGATAGATAGATAGATAGAGCAGCTCTCTCTGGGCCTCACGCAGCAGCTTAAAGGGGAGGAGTTTTCCTGAGAGTCTGACAGCAGACTCGTTAGGATGGCGGAGGAGCGGCCGTCTCTGTCCGTGTACAAGTTATAGATGAAACTTGGACCTGTGGCGAGTAAAAGTGACTCCGAATCGATCGCCAGCTTCCTTGTCAAAGTCATGCGCCTGTTGATCCGTCTCTTAGCTGCGCTGATTTTATGCGGGAATAATGGGAAAGCTTCAGGAGAGTTCACTCCGACCGGACAGCCCCTGCATATCAATGACGGCAACTTTTCAAACCGGGATCACATGAGACAAGAGCCCTTTCAGCACCACCAACAAGTGCTCGATGCTGTGTCAGGTTTGTGTGGCCTTCACTGTATCACAGGGCGACTTTAACTTCAGTGAAACTCTTCAGTTGTGATTGCTGTGCTTGATATTTTGGATTCAAATTGTAAATAAATTACATTGTAGCTAGACAGTAAGGATTAATATTGGTATTTTTGACATTTTCTTTTATTTCTGCTTCATCAACCATCATATTCCAGGTCTTTTTTTTTAACAGATTATACACTCTGTTATCCTCAGTCAGTCAGCTCAGACCATCTGTATCAGGATTTGCTCGCAAATCTACTGATCTGTTGATGAGTAATAAGTGATGTGGGGGCTTGCTGCTGTCACCTCACGAGTAACGGTTTCTCCATCTGTCCCTTTCTACTGCATCACCAACAAGGTGGCAATTAATCACTTTGTATGTGCATTATTTACAATATTATCATTTTAAAGTGACTGGGGAGATGGCCAAAATGTTTATGAAAGAAAGTGTTTTAAAGGTGAACTACACCCATTTTCAGAATTCATACATATTATTCCTAAAGTCTAAGACAATCTAAAAGAATATATAGTTAGCATGAATAACTCTCTCCTAAATCCCAAAACTAGGGTGTTAAAACTCAAATTTGTGATGTCATCAAGTGCATAGTTTGGAAATGCTCCAATGACAATGATTAGACTGAATCTAAGTGTTTATTTACAATTACTTTGGGGTAGAAAACCCTTTTGCATGTACATAGCAACGCTGCCTCACTTGGTTAGTTTTCAGCCACCTTAAAAAATATCTATCAATTTAAGTGTATGCTATATTTAGAATACTTTTACCACTTTACCTTACTGTCAGCCATTTTTGATGAAGCTGTTCTCGAGGTCACCAGACTCCATTGACTAAAACAATGATTTTACTCTGCAGAACATGGGCGCTGCTGGTCTACCGCTGCCTCCACCAGTTAGTGTCTAAAGTAAGCAGTGAATATATTCCAAATTTAGCATACGCTTAAGACTTATGTATATGGATTGTTGTATGTCTCAACTCCTAAAACCCTATGTAAAATATTTAGAAATAAATACATAATAGAATGAATGCCTTCAAACTTTTTTTTATTTTTATTATTATTATTATGTGTTGACACAGATCAAGACACAGGTTAAAGTGCAGCCACACAATTTGGTAAAAAAGACATTTTCAAGGCTACAGCCAAAATAGACCAAATCACCATGATGTCATGCTAACAGCAATCACTTCCTGGCAGACACCTGAGGCCTGTACTATGAGCCAGGATTTGGAGTTAGCGAGCTAACTTCAGGGTTAACTCTGGGTTTTCAGTACTATGAAACTGGTTCTCTCTTTTCCGGGATAAACCGCTGTGGCAACTTATGCTGAACAGCTAACCTGCTCCGGAGCAGGTTAGCTGTTAGAGTATTGGATCAAAGCCTGTCAACACTCCGACCTCTGATCAATCAGATCACCAAAGAAAAAAGTACTTCTGGACAAAAGACTGGAGTGTCAGGTAAAATATAATAGCTTATATATTGTTATAGTTCAGCTGAATCATTTCATTGTTCCAGGGCTCTGTTTCCACTGGTGTCACAGACACTTATCGTTTCATATCATATGATATGAAGCAGCCTACTTCATTCATAGCTCTAATGATGTCACTTGTAATTAACAGCCAAGAACATGTTTGTGACTGGGTGGGAAAACCCATATATATCCTGGGTAAGTTGAACTGGCTTCATAGTACAGGCCTCAGTACAGGCAATTGGTTTCAGTTGTGGAGATATGTAAAATTTTGTTCATTTCTGTTGTAATTTTCAGGCGTAACTGTAGCATTTAAAGATTCATAGTTTAACATGGTGGTGCGACCTATCTATTGTTTCTGCTGTGTTATTTATGTACTTCATTGCTTCTCTATGATCTTTGATAAACCAAATATACCAGCACAGAAGCTAAGCAATGTACTGCTGTTGACAAGGCTGCAGCAAATCATATTTAGCCACCTAAAAAAAATAATAATAATTGGGGAAAGTAAACGTAATATTCAGATTTTTTTTTTCAGCTTTATTACACATGCGGTAGACCAGCAACTTCAGTGTTCTGCAAAGTAAAATTACTGTTTTTGTCAATGGAGTCTGGTGATCTGATATAACAACTTCATACTTGATGACATCACAAATTTGAGACATACTTTTCTGGTTTCTGGCTTTGACAGAGAGTAGCTCATGTTCACAGAAACTGATTTAACTTTTCTCGGCCGAGGAAATAAAATATTGAAATTCTTAGTTTAGGTGTGATTCCCCTTTAAACACACGTGAATGGTTAAAAGGCAGCTCAGAGGACTGTTTAAAACACTCAGTGTGCATTATCATTTCATTCAAATCATGTGTTCGCCAATTGTGGCTATTTTAATTTTCAAACAGAGAATATGCTCTCCCTCCCTCTCTAAAGTGTGTCTCTTTGTCTCACACTCACACACAGATGCGCGCACTTGTCACGACAATGTTCTCGTTCACAGCGGAGTGGTGGAGAGGAGCTGAAAGAGGGATTTGTGACCCTTTTCATCAACTGATTCATGACTAATTCATGCTGCTGTAGGAGTACATTACCGTCTATCATCACATGATCCTCCAGTCTGTGTTGTCGACTGGAACACTTGGAAATGCACCCAAGCATGCTGTTGTCCCTTGTACCCTCCCCAACCCCCTGCCGGTGCTGCATCATGTCCTGCCAAACCCTCTCCTCTTAGCCTCCCTTCTGTACAGAGTAAGCTCTCTGGGAATGACTGCCCACTTTCTACTTATACTAAATAAAAAGAGAAAATGTAGATATACAATTGCAGATAAAACACCTCCTTTCTGGAACCAGATGGTCAGTTCTCCCATGCTGAGATTAACATCTTCATTGTCGGCCCTGCATAATGGGCAAAGCAACCGGCTTAAACATTTAATCATTTACCCATGGGGGGAGGATTGTAATTATTTGACAACAGGACTGGTGGTTGTTCGGACATTAAGTCCTCACCCAGCTCCACCCTAAGCATCTTTTGTTCTTTTGATATTGCTGACTCGTGCCTGAGGCCGATTTGGCCCACATATCAAAGGGTGCACTTGTGTTTTCCTCCATCGGTGGAATGTATGGCCTAATTCCAACACACGCCCACACACAAACAGGCATGTTTGTTGGGAGGGTGGGGGGTCAGCAGAGATAAGTCCCTGTCGGACCATCTGTTTATGCTGCCTGGTGGTCTCACAGAAATGACCAATCAACATGTTTGCGCTCCTCCCTGTGCGTCCTGATTTTGGTCATTTTTAATAATGTGTCGCTGAAATGGCTTGATATGTCAGCTGAAGCAAATTCAAATGCTTTTAACCACAAATATGGTGTTTTCAATAATTACATCTTGTCAATCTGATATTTACTGCCTTCATCTCTTCGGCATGTAGCTCATTTAGTGTTCAAACTATCGTACATAAAGAAAGGGTTTGAAAACACATTTTTTTATCGGACACCAGTGCTATCATGTGCCTGATAATAGTATTCAAGCCATATCGCACACATCGTGGGGTCTATTTCTCATCTGCCTCTGCGGCCTCAGACGGCCCATTTCAATCCACTTCATAAACCTCTTTGTGGCGTGCTTCAGTTCGCCAAATGTGGAGATTATAGTACTCTGGCACGAAACACCTCCACTTCAGCATTAGTGACCCCCTTCTGTTATGTTTGGCCACTAAGGCACAACACACATAAAGTGGAGGCAGCCTCTCCGAAAACAAGAATCCTCTTGTCCATCTGCACTGGTGTATGTGTCCCAGTGGGTTGACACTCACACTGCCAAATGTAGATGTTTGTTTCATATTGTGGCTGAAAATACAGGCACTCCTGGCAGCTCTAGGCATTCGTCTGCTCCTGATCAAAGGGAATTGTTAGGGGCGATGATATGGGATGATCTGGTTATCTGGTTTGGGCACTTGCTGAAATATTGGGAAAGCTGGTAGCATAAGGCATGGCTTTGTGAGTTTTTGGTAAAGCTCTGGCAAATCATTTAGCAGCCGGATTATGAGCAATCAGACCAGAAGCAAATTCAACCGCTGCTGTCAACAGTGCCGAATTGTCACCGTTAGAGAAAGATGCTTGCAACATTATGGCTGGTGACACTGCTGCTATAGAGATATTGCAGTATTCAGCAACTAATAAAAAGTGCAATAAGGTCTTTTATGGCCTCCTAGCACAAAATAATGATAATATACTGTAACTGTGGAGGGTTGATGATGAGCCAGCTGCTGAGATTTATGGCTCCCAAAACTCACTCTCTGGCTGAGACTGCATAGGAACAGCATACATCAGTAGGGAATATTTATAGCAGGGCAGTAGGTGAAGGAAGAGACCTTGGCATCGGCCAGTGTAAGCAGCTCTACACAGTACACATTGTACTGAGCAGTTTCTGTAAAGCTTTGTTTACTGGCTTCAGGAGTAGTTGTGACTGATCTGTGCAATCGATTTTTATGGTCATAAATGTTGTCCACAGTATGTCCACACACATTTACTCTCATGACTGCAGGTGTTGGGAATGCTAAACTGGACTTTGAAAAATTTACAATTAAAATTGCATTGCATTCATTGATTTTATTGGCCAGCTGGGACAGCAGAATGAGATGTAAACACAGTTAGAGCACAGTTGCCTATTTACAGTTCACAATTAGCATTCATTTAGAGTCATGTCAACCTGACAAATGTAAATCCATTATTGATTCTCCTTTAAGCTCACATCGCCCTGTGGGAAATATCTGTCACTTTCAGCTCCCCTATGGTCACCAGCTACTAACTAACTTTGTCCGTTGTTTGGAGCTGCATGTAGCATACACATGCATGTCGGCCTAGATTTTTGAGAAGCAACTCGTAGACACAACAATGCCTCCGGTATAGTAGGGGACAGTATGCAACCTCAAAAGCAGTGGTTCCAATCTGACATAAAACACAAAGAAGCAGTGATGCTGAAGCTCCCTGCTGGCTGCTCCTGCTGGAAGAGTTTCTGGGGTAGGACTGGTGTGAACCCAGCAGAAGCTGCGTTAATACAGCTGCAGCAAGAGAGTAACATAAACCAAAAGGTGGAGTATGAGGGCCACTGTAAGAAAAACAACATAATCAGAGATTTGGAGAATTAGGTTATAATATTGTGAGGAAAAACGTAATATTTGGAGAATAAACACTAATATGTCCATGGTTCAGCATTTCCTCACAGTCCATAAGCTACTCCCTCAGTCATTTAGACTTGTAAAAAGTTTGGTGTCATTCCTCTGATCTGTAGCTCTGTGTCCGTGCGTGTGCTTCCTGCTGAAAAGCTGAGGGTAGCAGCGCTGAGCCGCACTTAAGCAGAGATGGTGAAGTTAAGATGTGTGTGGGCAGTTAACACAGTGGTGAGATTTATGGCTGATCAGAAGTGTTTTCAGTTAGTTTTGGTTTTCCACCTCAAATGAGGAGCAGGGGCGGCACGGTGTTGTGGTGGTTAGTACTCTCGCCTCACAGCAAGAGGGTTGCCGGTTCGATCCCGGGCGTGGGAGCCCTTCTGTGCGGAGTTTGCATGTTCTCCCCGTGTCAGCGTGGGTTCTCTCCGGGCACTCCGGCTTCCTCCCACAGTCCAAAGACATGCAGATTGGGGACTAGGTTAATTGATAACTCTAAATTGTCCATAGGTGTGAATGTGAGCGTGAATGGTTGTTTGTCTCTATGTGTCAGCCCTGCGATAGTCTGGCGACCTGTCCAGGGTGTGCCCTGCCTCTCGCCCAATGTCAGCTGGGATAGGCTCCAGCCCCCCCGCGACCCTCAAGAGGATGACGCGGTTAGAAGATGAATGAATGAAATGAGGAGCAGTTTTGATCATGAGCAGAAATCTTATTGAAACACACACGAGCTATTAAAGTTCAGGTTATACGTCACCAAACAAAGGACGCGACTCATGCCTACAGCTGTGCTGACTCAGACATTAAATGAGAAAAGTTGATCTACAGGAGAATAAATATTTGGAGGCCACACAGAATGCCAGCCAGCCTAACTGCATTATGTTCCATTATATTTTTATATTTTGTGTTGTCACCTGATTTTGTTTTTCCTTTATATAAATGGACATTTCCACCAAGGCACAATATTGTTTCATAAAAATTCACCAGAAGGAGGAGGAAGTGTTGGACACTCAAATTATCCCAGGGTAACGGCCCCCACATCCCCCACTTAACATGTGTCCCTCCCATGCAATATCTGAATGAAAACTATGGCATATAGATTGCTTATGGTAGCCCTGATGAGAGCAGAGAGTAAGACTGAACATTTAGGTTGCAGGTCCTAAAACTGAAACAGTTAGCTAAAGAGGCTAAAACACTTCACACTTTGCCTTTTGACTTATTGTTAATGTAGAAATACTAACAAGTGCAGTTTTAATGCTTTTGTGTATGTCCCTCATACATCGATCCTTGCTGAGATATTTGTATATGCATAACCATTTTTTTGAGCAGCTAGGTATCACTGAGCGTTCAGTCATTGTTATGCAACACTAACACTACACCTCTGAGAAATAAAGTCTTGTTGACTCACTGTTTGGTATTGGCACTCAGTGTGAAAGTGGCTAATTGGGTTTGTAGAGAAGGTGACACATTATCACTAGGCCCTAAATGGGATTTACCTACCTTACAACATGTAATAACTCCATCATGAGAATCACGTTAGTTGAAATATGGACTGTACTTAGCTGTCTGCATGCTGGTGTGGCATGTCTTGAATGCAGGCTTTTCTGAACTAATTACCCAGTTTTACCATTTGTATTTGTGTCCACCTCTGTAAATTCTGCTGGGATTAATTGATTGATAGCCTTGAGGGATTCTGCAAATTGCTTTTCCTGTTTTGTTGTCATTAAGGTCCTGTTTGGGTTAATTGGAAATGCAGCCCACTCCATTCTGATGAAGCATTACAGCCAGTGGTGATACTGCATAAAAAAGGGTGGACAAAACAAAAGAAACACCTTACGATAACTTATAATGCAGGCCAAAGTGCAGCAAGTATCACCTTTGTGGATCTTACTTTGACATTTTGCTGAGAGTTTGTCAGAGAGGTGTAATTCTATGGGACTGTAATATGAGGTGTTTTACAGGACTGCATTAATGTGTAAGGTATTCTTGTTATTTTGATCATGCCTTGTTGATTGTGTGTGAACCTGAACTTGTATAAACGTTCATGCTCAACTATAAGTTGTTTTTACTAAACCCAATCTTTATTTTCCCCTCAGACTCTGCTTTTAACCTCAAGGTCCAGGTGAACAATGTGCTGAGTCGCCAGTACCTGAGCCAGGCGGTGGTGGAGGTCTACATCAACTACACCAGGATCAGCACAGCTCTCACTGTAGAGGATGGCAGTGTTTTGCTTCATGTACCTTACCAAACAGGAATGCCAATCGCAATTGTGGCCAGCAAGGATGGTTACCTTTGCACACTGCTACCTTTTAAAACCAACAGAATGCCAAGTAAGATATTTAAAGGAAAATGACCAAATGTCTATCAGTTACTCACAGAGTGTTAGCCTGAATTCTTGAATCGTCCACATGCTTCGACAGTGAATGTAGAATCCAAAAAAGATTATCAATCTTCACAAATTGAAGTAATCAGGGCATGCACTAATCAAAAGCAAAACTGTATCTAAACATCCATTTACAAACTCTCACACGGCTCATTTATCCAGCCATATGCTCAGTACTTCCCAAACACACACAACAAAGGAGAGCACATGGTCAAGCACTTCACTTGTCCACAGGACTGGACTGGGACAAAAAAGCGCAGGCAAACGCTCAAATGCATGAAAAGCGGGACAGGTGGACACCCTTACACAATCTCCCTCCCTACATGAAAGAGTCTCTCCTTCATTCTGCTGATATTACTCCTTACCGGGCTGGCAGTGGCTACTCTGTTCTCCTCAATCGGTTCCTTTCTGTCCCTCCTCCTCGTCCTCCTCCTCCTCTTCCTCTGAATCATCTCCACTAGCAGCCATCTCTTCTCCAGAACTACTCTCTTGCAGGTCCACATTTATGTTTGGTGAGACGGGATGTACTGCACTTGGTGCGGACGGCCCTGCTGCACCAGATCTTATAGCAAACATGTCAGATATTTGGCTGCATCTGCCTGGAGATTCTTGTGCCTTTTCTCCCGTAGCTTCTCCGCACCTCCCTTGCACTTTGGTAGTTTATCCATCAGTGTATGTTAGTAGGCTACGCACTCCACCACTATGCACAAGGCCAACAGCCAGCTACTCGAACTCAGGAGAACTTAGAAATGAGTGGGGAGGGGGCGGGCTGAGGAGGAAGGGCTGAGAGATTTCATTGGGCCAGCCCTATGGCACTGGGCCAGCCCAATATCAGTGTAGAAAAATAATCAGTGGGCCGTTTTCTGTGCTTTAAAGGCCGGCACCGCCGTTAAAGAGTATCTACATAATTACATTTAGTAAATTACGATTGTGCTGGCCCAAAATATGCCAAAGGGCTGGTATGCCTTATGGCCAATCCAGCCCTGCTTGTCCATGTTTGAGACTGTTTGTCTGACCTGTTTTAAATATAAATCTAAGATTTTAACAAAAATGTATGTGTTTTGGAAGTACAGAGTATACAACATGATAAAAATGAATTGGATTATACTGCACAGGCTGTGTGAGATTTTGTAAAAAGAGGTTTTGATATAGTTTAGCTTTCGATTAGTGCGGGCCCTGATTACTTCATTCATGAAGAGTGTTCATCTTTTTTGGTTTCTCCATTCACAGTGGAGGCATGCGGAAAAAAAACTTCACAAATTCAAGGTAACACATGGTGAGTGACTGAAATACAAATGGTCATTTTGTAGGTGAAGAGTTCCTTTACTGTGTGTATGTACTCACTGTGGACATTGTTAAGCTGATTCACCACAGATAATGAGCTTTAAAAAAAGAAGGCAGTTTAAAAAAAACAAAACAAAACTAGGACACTTAAGTATAATCACAGTAAATACTGAACCTTATATTCTTTGCTGATATTTCAAACTTTGTGGTTGTCATTGCAAGGCCAACTTTTGCTTCACCCCACTGCATTCAACATCCAATTAAGCGCAGCACCCAAGCAAAACTATTTGGGATCATTTTATAGCCCACATCTGGAGTGTGTGTGAGTAGCAAAGATCTGAATCTTGAGCTGTTCTTTTTGTAGTCTAAGATTAGATATGCCTTCACCAGAGAAGAGGGTTCACCCACATCAGGCCCCTGTTTAATATATAACATATGTCACACTGCCATCTAGTGGACAAACAGTGACATTTTAAATGAAGTACTCAATACTAATTTTGCATCTTTCCCATTCCTTTTTTTGTCATTGTTTTAGTATTTTCATCTGTGACCATGTCACTACTCGCTGTGAATCAGGGGAACATCTGGCTCTTTGATGACTCCGTTCTGATCACTGGCAAAACATCTGGTACTGTATATATTGTAAAGTCACACTTTTTTTTTGATTCTGTGTCTGCCTTGCTCATCCTCTCTCTGTCTCTCTCTGTGATTATAAGCATGAGCATTGATTTAAGTTGTTCCTTTATTTGCAGATGCTTCGTCTCAGCCAGTTGTCCAGTTTCCCAAGAGCCTGCTGAATCTGACTGACAGCAGTAATGTCACCTCCGTTAAAGCCTACCTGACCATTCCTAAGCTGCAGTCAGAGGAGGGCAGCTTTCTTCACACGTTGGGCATCATGAGCAGTAAATCAGGTAGATGTGTCTGCTGCAGTGACAGTGTTCTGAAAGCAGTTAATGTCAGGTCATACTCAGTATTTCCATAATCTGTCTGAAATTTGAAAGCATTGCATTGCAGATTCTAAATGGCAAAAGTAACTGTGCATGTTCAGATGAGGTAAAAGCCTGTGTAAGATCTGATTTTTTTATGTGGTGCCATCTACTGGTAGTATCACAGAAGGCACTGAGGGAGACAAAAATGCAGGTTGACACAAAGATACGGGCTGAAAGGACCACGTACTACTTTTCACTGGGACTATTTTATTAACAAAAAAAGAAGAAGAATCTGCAATAAACATAATAATGATACAGTGGAACAATTCAGCTTATTTGTTGAGACATTTTCATAAATTGAATTAGTGTAGTCCACATATTCTCTTAAGCATTACCTTCTATGTTTTTCAAGGGTACGTCAGAGTAGAGTTGAGTCCAGTGGCAGCTGTCAGTGTGCAGCTCTTCTCAGGAGACACAGAGTTACATGTGAGCGGGCCCATACAGATCAGCCTCAGTATTCCCGACGGCCATGAACTTCAGTCCTCAAATGTCCCTGCGTGGTTCTTCAACCGGACCACTGGTGAGTAGAAGTCACAGTGATACATGCACACGGCCTCTACTTGGAAATGTTGCTTCGTAAATGGGGCTCACTTGTAAATGGCGCAAGTTTCCATTGATGAAATAAACCATTAGCATAACAGCCCATAATACACTGATAGTTAACTGTATGTTGTGGTTAGCACTGTTGTCTCACAGCAAGAGGGTTTGAACCCAATAGCTGGCATGGAGTTTGCATGTTCTCCCTGCGTCAGCGTCGGTTCTCTCCAGGTTCTCCAGCTACCTCCCACAGTCCAAAAACATGCTGGTTTTGCTAAATTTCCTGTAGATGTGAGTGTGTCAGTCCTGTGATAGTGTGTCCAGGGTGTACCCCACCTCTTGCCCAGTGTCATCTGGGATAGGCTCCCAGCCCTCCCCTGTGACCCTGAATAGGATAAGCAGTTACAGATAATGGGAGATGGATGGTCGTCCACCTGTTGAAATAATTTAAGAATTTTAACAATAACACTGAAATTTTGAGGTAGAAAAAACAAGCAGTTGAATTCGTGACACAGTGACGAATGTGATTATTAACTATGGTGATACACTGGGTTGGGTCGGTTGAATATAAATTCAGCTTAGTTAGCACTCTCTGGCTTTTACTAAGCCACACTCGTGCATTTTCATAGTTGTAGCATTGTAGTCAACTTGTAGTTCTTTTAGTTTTATAGGTTTAGTTTTATAGTATTAGGCATTAGTTATATTTACGTTCAGTTTGAGAAAGATCATAGGGCGGTGTGACTCATCTTCACATCTGCAGGGCAAGGTTAACCCTAAAAGATGAGCTTATGCCTTATTAGTGTCATGAACTTGTGTCAGTTAGATGCCTCTGAGAAGTTCTGTTGTAACATTTATCTGTTCAGACTAGATAAGGAGGCTAGTGCTACCCTGTTGAGTATATCATGTGCAAGCTGAGTCAGTAATAATCAACCAGAGGAGCAATTATATGGACAGAAGTTTCCTCCAAGTAGATGAAAAAATGTTAAATGCTACTCTGATGTCCAGCTAACTTTGAATCATCCCAGTGGTCTGTTTAGTCAGTGATGGAAGATGGTTTGCAGTCATTTGAATAGTTTCTACCAATCTTATATAAGGTGGGAAACGCCTGACATGTGGAGGGTCTTTTAGACACCCACTCTGAAGGCCCATAACTTTCATTCCTGTGTCCCACTCTCAAGACTAGACAGAGACAGTGTTCTTGGAGAAACGCAAACAGCTCTTTGGCAGCATTATGAGCAGCAGGCAACTGACGGTAAACCCCACCTCTCACTCATTCAGCAGTTTGCACCCCTTGGGGTATAAATGTTGACTTTACCAGTCCTTTGCTTGAAGAATATTAAGTTCTTATGAATTACTTATTACATACACATATATGCCCTCTTGAGTTAAGCTCATACCCAGTTGTATTTCAACTGGACAAAATGCACTTATTCTCAGGTTATGTATTTTTATTTATTGTATTATTTGTAGGTTTTGCAGGCTGAGAGAGAGCCAGGGCATAATGCATTTCATTACATTGAATCCACACTGTACTTTTAAGTGTATGACAATAGACTTGAACGTGAACTTAAATTTTCAAAATAACATGAGGCATATTAACTGTTGTCTAACAAAAAGTGAACATAATAAGCTTAACAAAAGTAGAATTTATATTGTTTATGTGTTAATATGTATTCTATTCATTTATGTTTTGACTACCTTGTAATCCCAATCCCTTGTTTACCCCAATTTGCTGTCATTTCTTTCATTTTAGAGTAATAGATTATGTGTAAGTGGTAGATAAAAATGCATCTAGTGCCACCATTATAGAGAGAACACAGACAGGATGTCATGTGTAGTAGTTGGTACATATTTATTTAAGTTTGTCTAAAGGGGTTAGAGTTGTGTTGTCGTGTTCGCCTCATTTTTGGCCAGGAAAGAAGTACAATCATTCTGATTCTCAGAAGTTTGGGGTCATTTTGGTCCATAAAACTGTCAAAAATACAAAAGTAGTAAACTCCAAAATGTGAAATAGATAAGACCAATTACCTCTTTTTTTTATCATACAATGCTTCATTAATTTCACTGCTCATTAACCTAAGCTGTCTTTGGAAGGGAACGAGCACATTTATTTTAAGATCTGACAGGATTCAGAATCACCTCTACTGACCAAGTATAGAAGGAATATGACTCCATTTTTATTTGCATTGCTCTCAGGTACTTACACAGAATTAGCCATAACAGCTTAGAGTAAGTACAACAAAGCCACCCAAATAAAGTTAAAGAATAGATAGGACGATTATGTACAAAGGATTGTGGAAAAATAGGTGTTGCTATAACTATTGTATGAGCACACATAAAAAAGCACCAGTGACCAACAATAAAAACTAAAAAATATTTTCATTCAAACAGCCCTGATGCTTTTGTTTTGTTGTTTGTCTTACCTAGGTGGATGGATGAGAAAAGGACTGGGAACGGTGGTGTCAGTAGAAGGAAAACACGTGTGGACATTCACAGCTCCTCACCTTGGTTACTGGATTGCAGCACCTTTGTCATCCACCAGAGGCAAGTGCTCAGAGATGTTAAGCTACTGCTTATAGTGTGAACTACTAACAGTTTATAGAGTTCTATATTTTTTCATACTACCATCCCTGGCATGTTCAGCAGTAACTGGGCAATCTCACAGTTATAAATAAAAATGTATCCGATGAAGATAAAACCTACTATATAGTGGAACTGTTCTGATTGTGGATATTTAATTTTTCTATAAGGAACACTAAGGAAACTATAAGACTATAGGAAGTGTCATAATCCATTGAAACTGGCCTTGGTCAGGGTAAACAAGCTAAAGATTTGTTACATACAAATGTTTTTAAGATACAAAATGAAAAACAATGATATAAATCATTTATATTGCACCAGTGTTTTATATGTCATCCAAACTTCATCTTCTGACCATCTATATACTTTAGGTTTCTTTGGACTTGCCATCCCCATGGACTTCATCTTGCACCATTCATCTCTCTTGATGGTTATCCTCGGAGGAATGCTTGTTATTGTCATCTGTCTTCTGGTTAGGTTATGGTTTTATCGCAGGTAACAGAGGCTTTCATCTCATATTAGTCCATGTATAGTATAAATTGTGGGATGCTGATACTCAGAGGAACAATTCAAAGTATACTTTCTGGTTTTGTTGCAGCCCAAATCTCAAAATGTCTCACCAGCTTATGAGGAAGGCATATCAAGCATATTGAAAAAAAATATCTTTAACTTTTAGGTTATCAGTATGCTTAATTAGTAAAGAATACCCCACCAAAGAACGTATGAATATCAAGTACTCATGCCTTAGTCATGACTGAAAAACAAAGTTTCTCCATAACACAGGTAACTACAGTACTTCTGTATCACTTCAGCAGAAAATATTTCAGGAGTGATTTAAGACAAGACAAAGACAAGAAAAGATTTTATTCAAGCCAAGGTAAACTGAAGTTGCTGTGCAGCAGTTGCGATACAGTTAGAAGAGTGCAGATAAAATCGTGCAGTATACAAGGACTAAATTAACATAACTGATAAGCAAATGTATAACAAATGTAAATATATTATATAGTAAATATAAACTAATATAAAACTAGATAACAGTAAGGTTTAAAATATAAAAACTAAGAGTAGGGTGCAAATAGGTGCAAACCAATATGTAGAATGACACAAACAAGTTACCAGTATGAATGATAAATGTATAATGGTAGCTTAATATGTCTGTACATTGTCCAATCTTAGGTAGTTGATTTAAAGCAACTTAGTGAAATTTAGTGATATTTGTGTACTTGTGGTCTAAACTGGTCTTGAAATAAATCCTGATTCCTCTTTGTCTGAGATATGAGTGAGAAGAAAAGCGGTCAAGTCTAAGACAAGACCAAGAAGTTGTTTTGAGACCAGTTTCTAGACCAAGACCAATCTAGAGTGCTGCAACACTGCCAAGTGGCATGAGCATTTCATCATTTTCAGTGGAGTATTCCATCAACTATTTGGTGCTTTACTGATATCTAAGTGCTTTTAAACAAACTGCTGACCAGTTACAAAAGCAAAACTATTATTCATCCAGCTGTGGTATATAATGTCTGTATTTGTACTGTGTAATCCTTTGTGATACTGTGCAATGAACTGCTGCTCAGTTTCATTAGCCTGGCACTGATTGAGGCAAATGCTCTGTCTTGTCTACAGAAGTTCGACCGGTGAAACTAAAATAAAGAAGATCCCACCAGTGATGAGAAAAGACCAAACCACCTCCACAAGTGAAGATGAAGTCTTTGAATTATCTTCAGCAGACTTCTCTCATCCACAGGATGGAGTGAAGCAATCATTTGGAGAAAAGGGGGATAATCGCCACAATGCCTCTGTTATTTCTATGCATAATGGCAATGTAATAGCTAATCCCAATGCTGTGGCCATTACGGTGGAGGGTAACGAACTGGAGCTTAACACTGACCTGAATGATCTGATGTGTTTGCATGAAGCTGCAGGTCAGATCAGAGTACCAGCCTCTTTGACAGATAATTTGTTTTTCTACAACCAGCCTGTTGCCATCCTTCACGCTCCAGCATTCTTCCATTTGGAGGAGCAGCCAGAGCAGCCCCAGTGGAGCAAGTCGGCCACTCTTCCCCGCACGGGGGCTGCTGCTGAGCCGCTGAGTAAAGACAGCTTCACCCAGACTCTGCCAAAAGATCCCTCTGCCACCCAGAACCAGACAATGGAAACTGAGGAGCAGCTCGGAGTTCTAGAGAGCTCTGAGGCAGCAACTTCTGCCAACACATCCAGGAGTCACTTCAGCCTCCCAGAGTCAGTGTCGGTCCCTGGGACATTAAATAAGATCAGTGGCAGTGGACACTCAACTCAGCCACCTCGGGCCTGGTTTGTATCACTGGAGGGCAAACCTGCAGCTGAGATCCATTATGCAGTGTCAGAGCAGCAGAGAAGGCGAAGGCCAGTCGAGAGTCGAGACACCAGCTTAGACTCTGGAGTGGATATGAGTGAACTGAACCAGACGTCTGGAAGAAGGGCTGTAACTCTGGAGCGCAATGCAACTTTTGTTAAAAACACATCTGGCACTAAACATCAACCTCCACAATAAAAACTCTCAACCCCTCCATGCCCACAGCCCTTTAACTTTGTAAATAAACTGCATAAGTTCTATGACACATACTTATTTGCTTTATTGCTTCATTGTTTTACATATTAATAGAAGACACCAATCCAAGTTAGGAGTAAAGGCCCATTTCTACCATCACATTCCACACAGTTTGCGTAGCGGCTCTTGCACATGTACAAAGTGTAAGCAGTCCAAAGCAGAGCATGTTGACTAAGTCATTGCTTTTTAACAGCCTGTCTTATCTCCTCCCTCAACAGTAAGTTTGAACCATTAATATATCAACTAAGGGTGTCAAACCACCAGACGAAAATCTTTTTACCCTCAAGATTAACAGACAGACTACAGTGGCTAACTGAACATGGCCGAATTTTAACAATATCATTTGATTTGTATTTGTGCATATTTGTTTATGCATGTTTTTGTGTATATTGTCATGAAGTGAATCATTTCATTATATTTTAATACAAAAAAGACGGTGTTGAGTATTTTTAGTAGTTTATTATATATATTATACAGTATATGTTGTGTTCATAATGTGGATGACCACAGATAATGAGATAGTTGGCTGGTATTTTTTCCACTCTGTGAGTCTGTGTGTGTGTGTGTGAGTGTGATCATGGTGAAATTTAGTCCTGGAGACACCGACTGTAGCAGGAACTACCACAGGAGCTGTTCTGAGTATTTTGGCAGGTGAATATGTCTGTCTGTCTGTGAACAGTTTGTGTCATCGTGATAATGTCACAACTGTGCAAGATGCAGTCAGACAAAACTTTACAGGTGTGTAGTTGAAAAAATGAAGGTCAAGCTCTAAGATGGGTGTGACACAAGCAAGGGGGCTGGAAGTTGGGGGGGTAGGAAGTAGGTAGGGGGCCATTGCCAAACACTTAATGCCCCTGGACATTCTCTTTAAGTCACAGATCACTTTATTGCTGCTAGGGATGCACCAATGTGGATTTTTTTTCCAACTGATACCAATAACCTGCTTCTCATGGCCAATAAGCAATATGATAATTTCACATTTTTGTATTTTAAAAAGAAGTGTACAACTTGTTTACATACACCTGAGGGTAAGAGAGGCTAAGATGGAGTGAGAAAATATGGCTGATTTAATACTCTATAGCTCTGACCTAACCAAATCAACCTGACGTCACTATTGCGAACACAACAAAAACAAAGAACACTTCTGACCTCTACATAACCCCACAGTACAGATGAACATAATAAATACAAGGATGTGAAAATAAAATTACTTTTAATCAATGTAAAATTAATAGTTAATGGTAAGAGAGAGGGACATTAGATAGATAGACAGATAGATAGATTCTTTATTGTCATTGTCATTTTCATAACAACGAAATTTAAAAGTGCATCCTCTGCAGTGTAAAAGACAACAAAAAAGCTATGTTAAGAAACAGTAACAATAATTTAAAAACTATAAAAATAGAGCTATAATAGGACTTTCACATTCACTTGACGTTCCCCCATTGCACACCCCCTTAGCAGCAGCAACAAAAAGGTACATGTGCATTCATTTGTGCAATTTGTCATTCAGTGCGATTATTGCCCTGGGATAAAAACTGTTCTTGAACTGGTTTGTTCTGGTCTTAATTGTCCTGTATCTCCTGCCTGAGGGCAACAGTTCAAACAGGGAGTGTCCTGGGTGTGTTGGGTCCCTGAGAGTGGTTTGGGCTCTGCTGAGACAGCGGCAACTATAAAGTTCTTCTAGGGTGGGGAGAGGGCAATCAGTGGTTTTCTGGGCTGTGGTGATGACCCTCTGAAGTGCCTTCCTCTCTCGGCATACCACACCCACACCATATGTGAGCACGCTTTCAATGGAGCTGTAGTAGAAGACCACAAGCAGCTTCTGGGAGAGATGGTTCTTTCTGAGGAGTCTCAGGAAGTAGAGTCTCTGCTGTGCCTTCTTTATCAGCTCCGTGATGTTGGTGCCCCAGATCAGGTCCTCCTCCATGTGGATGCCGAGGAACCAAAAGGTCGAGACCCTCTCAACATAGTCCCCATTGATGTAGAGTGGTTGAATGTCCGTTTTATTTTTCCTGTAGTTGAAAATCACCTCCTTTGTCTTGGTGGTGTTAAGAGCCAGGTTGTTATCACCGCACCACCTGGACAGCCGCTCTACGCTGTCCCTGTAGGCCAATCAATCCCCCCCAGAGATGAGTCCGACCACTGTAGTGTCATCAGCAAACTTTATAAAAGTACTGCTAGGGTGGGTGGGGGCACAGTCGTAAGCATAGAGGGTGCAGAGTCTGGGGCTCAGCACACAGTCCTGTGGTGAGCCGGTGCTTAGGCTGAGAGCAGTGGAGGTATAGGGGCCCACTCTAACCCTCCAAACAGGAAATCTAGGATTCAGTAGCAGATGGATGGTGAGAGACCCAGTTCTGTCAGCTTGGACACCAGTCTGTGGGGAAGTGTGAAGGCCAAACAGAAATCCGAGAAGAGCAGCCTCACATAGCTCCCCCGCTGCTCCAGGTGGGACAAAGCAGCATGGAGAGCTGTAGCCATAGTGTCCTCCGTGGATCACTGGTGTGTGTCCAGAGCCGGTGGTAGACTGGCAATGATGTGTCTTCCAGACCCCAACCAGCCACACCATCGGGCCCCGACGCTTTTCTGGGGTTCATGGCCCTCAGCTACCCCTCACCTCACTTTCCTCCGCTGTGAGTGTGTGGACGCTACTGACAGGTGGTTGTGATGTTGCTGCAGCTCAAAGCGAGCAGCAATTGTGCTGAAATTAGAAATTGGGCAAATTATGAAGCTCACTATTACTGTGCAATTCTCTGGTGTATCAGTAAAATGCATGAACTACACTGCAGAATGGAGTCTCTACTAACAAACAGTGACAGCTGACTCACATGAACTGGCTGAATGCGGACTGGCAGGTCTTCGTTACATCAGCACGGTGGTGCATTGGTTAGCATTGTCGCCTCACAGCTAGAGGGTTCCTGGGGTGGGGGAGGCCCTCTGTGCAGAGTTTGCATGTTCTACCAATGTCAGTGTGAGTTTTTTCCAGGTACTCCAGCTTCCTCTGTAAGGAAATTGCTCAACTTCAGCAAACACTGAAATGAAGAGACTCGGAGAACCACGGAGAAAAGTTACAGCCAACGGGATTACTTTACTTGCAGAATACACTCAGCAACACAAGGACATAGCAGAAACAGCAAAAAACAGCCCCGCTTATTCAACTTCCAAATGCCTTTATACTATTTGAGCGTGCATGTGTCATATAGAATAATACATTATCTGCCTCTACACCTCCCACAGTCCAAAGACATGCAGGTTAATTGGCGACTCTAAATTGCCCATAGGTTCTCATTGTAGGCCTATACAAAGTATATCAGTTAGCAGCAGTTGTGAGGAGGCTGTGGACTGGAATAGATATCTATTAAAAATCTCTAAATAGCCTCTCTGACATTAATAATTGGGCGATATAACCTTAATCAATGTTTCAGAGAGCAGGGAGATGATTTATTCTTGTTCATGGGAAAAATAAAACTACCATCACACAATGGGCCGGATCTACTAAGATCCCAATTTGCCTGTACTAATTTGCCTGCACAATCTAGAATTTTGCGCGTGGGGCTGAACCGCGGTTTGCGGGTGATTTACTAAGAGTGATTGCGTAAATGACAAGAGGTGCAAACGTGTTGGAGACACCCTATTTAAATGAGGGTTTTGCATGTTTTATGGTTTGCAGCATGGCGAGTTTGGAGAGAAAGCACAAAGTGAAATTTGACCCTATGGAATAAGAGGTGTTGGTAGATGAGGCCAATAAACATTTAAATGAGCTACAGCAAAGAAACCTGACTGTCTCACAAAGGAGCGCTATATCACTAGGACCGCCAGGATTACAGCGCCCCTCCAAGCGCTGCAATGTCTTACATAACTTCATTGTTTATGCTGCCTGTGTGCTCAGAAGCACACAAAAATGCATTTTTTTGAGTAATTTCCGATAAGTTATGATAAAATAAAAAAATTACAAAGTATAGAATAGGACTGACAACCTCTCCAGTGTCTCATGTCAATTAATTAGGCCTAACACTACTATTTGTCTTTTTTTTTTTTTTTTGCTGCTGCGCTGCTGCTGCGCCTTGTCTCCAGTTAAAAGTG
Source organism: Epinephelus fuscoguttatus (assembly GCF_011397635.1). Lineage (NCBI taxonomy): Eukaryota > Metazoa > Chordata > Actinopteri > Perciformes > Serranidae > Epinephelus > Epinephelus fuscoguttatus. Next base: position 8,987,554 of record NC_064764.1, on the reverse strand, counting down.
GCTTTGCTAAATACATCGTACAATAATAAATTAGATTAAATTGGTCTTTAATATTGTTGGCTACAATACGCATTTTAAGAATAAAAGAAATAAACACCGAAATAATTAGTGGAAACTTTTTTTTTTATTGATAATCCTCCTCTCTGACACACACACACACACACACGCACACACACACACACATTGAACTCGCAATTGAATGAATGAATGAACATTGGAAGCCGCCGGCTGGCACGGTCACTGGTGAGATCATTCGTTTTTTATTATTAACAAAATGTTTTTTATTGACTGAATGGTTTTGTTTTCAAATAAATATTTGGAAACGAAAATGTATGCTTTGGTGTACTTTTACAGAGTTTTGCAATGCCCCCTTAGTTTAAGTTTTGTGTAGCATAGTAAATCTGCAAAAACAACAATAATACTGGTCCAACAGACCAGTATTTTTGTGGTGAATTGTCTGCCGACGGCAAGCGGAGTCATGACGTCATAAACAAGCGTCCAATAATGTAATGCTGGTGAGGTGACGACAGCTGAGACGCGTCTTCAGACGCCAACAATATCCATGACAACATACTGTCACCTGGACCTTTGTTCCGAAGTAAACGCACTGTATAGGCTACCCGCTGAAAATATAAAGGAACAATGTGGATTGACTGTTTGTTTGTAATAGGTTTATTTTTTGAAATAAAATCACATCTGCTTTAGGCTATTACTTGCTGCAGAAGTCTTCCTTCCACCTTCCCTCCGATGTTTCAGTTTTGTTGTCATACCCTGTAATAATAGAATAGGTACCCAGTAGTTAAAAATACCTATTGTATAAGTTCTCTGTAAATTCCCCCCAAACTTCCATATTATTGATCAATATAGGTCGCACATACCCTGTTATAATAGAATAGGTAACCAGTAGTTAAAAAAACCCTATAATATAAATTCTCTGTAAATTCACAAATTGTTAGACCCTTATTCCATAACTTAACATCTAGTTCCCCTGTACCTACATATATGTATTGGTACGTACTACACTGGTACACCGTTAGTACAACAGATTACACCGTAACTACCCGATAGTTACGGTGTAAATTGCGGGCTGTAATCTAAAGCGTTACTGAACTGTTTAGTTTAGTAGATCTGAAAAACACAGCAGCCATATTTAACTATAAAAGGTAAGAGCATTCTGGGTGTGCGGGGTTTATTATAACCATTACAACCGCCAAACACTGTCCTCACTGTGTTAGGGTTCACCCAAACTACTGTCTGCTGTCCATCATGAAAGACCAGATCAATAATCTCTTGGACGGTAGGTTTCGGTGCCATAACCTCCTTTGCTGAAAAAGCACCTCAGGTGCCTATACAGTCATATAACCCCCCCCCCCCCAACCTCTTTTGGTCTCTGTTGGTTAGCTGTACTGGAAATTGATGGGTTTTGAAGGTTTTTTTCCGTAACATTGCAGGCGCTTGTGTTTGCAGGTGACTTTTGTTCCTCATGAGCACCATATATGGTCTATGCTGGTGTACTCTCACTGTTTCGAGGATGCGCCATGGCACTTCAAAGTCTAGCAGGTGCCTGTCTCTGTGGGAATGTGGTAGAAATACAGGTAGTTCTTGTTCTTATTGTATTATCATACAGTGTGTAGACATGCATCAAGTATGCAGATGAAACTAATGTGCTTTCATAAACAAAGGGCAAACAAGCAAATGAGCAGTTGCCTAACCACAGATATTTCCTGTTAGGTAGCTGACATGGTCACAACAAAGACAGGTAAAGCAGACAGTGAGGGCTGCCTCTTTCAGGAGCAGTGGAAAGGTAAATACTTTTTCACTGAAAAATATAACAGTTGCGTTTGTCCCATTTCTATGGGATTTTAATTAATCCATATAACTCAAGAGGCAGCTGGCTCCTAAGTGTGTTTATATAATCTAATCTGGCTCCCAGTCAAAAAAAAGGTTGGACACACCTGCCCTGAACCCTGGACAGTGAGCCCAGACACTCACACTGACATATTTCATTGCACAGCGCTTCAGAGCAGGCCGACACCGTTATAAACTGTGCTGCCACGCCTAGCATGTGCAATAGTGAACAGCCCCGACCATCCCCTGAACCAATTTTTCATACTTCTCCCATCTGGCCGCAGATACAGGGCACTGGACTGGAAAAAAAAAACATTTAAAAAGAAGTTTTGTGCCTTCAGCCATCACAGCCCTAAACAAAAACATGTAGATTTAATATTTCACCCCTATATATGTGGGAAGAGGGTCTGTTATCTGTTATATGTTCTGTATACTGTCCTGAAACCAACAATGATGTGTGAAAACAATTATCCCCCTGGGGACATTAAAGAACCTAACCTAACCTAACCTAACCTAACCTAACCTGTATGCTGCTTGTGTATTCTTTGTACCTGTACTGATACTGTGCTGAGGTTGTGTAAGAGATTAAGGAAGTGGGCTTGGCTTTACATCTGCTTCTCTTGTGCGTAACTGTCAGAGTGAAAAACCGCAGGCGCAGCGAGCTGCTTTCTGTTGTCCATAAGTCGGAAACTTTTTTAATGTTGCCTTTTTAGAGTCAATTTTTAGTCTTGAAGTTTTTGTTCGATGACAGGACGATACGTCGCACCAAATAAAGGTAAGCTATGTGCGCTTTTATCGTGCCATAAAGAGAATCTCCAGATGTGTGTGTATGTGTGATGTGTGAGGTATTCGTGTGAGTCGACTTTCGAGTTCACATCTGTGCTTGCATATGCATGGAGAAATGTCTCAATATTAATCCATATACAGTATTAGGTAAACGTTTTAGTCACTTACAGATCGTGAAAAGTTAAGCTATTAATGCAACCAGTGGATAATCGCGTAAACGTGAAGATAATTTGAGTTTTTGGACTGTTAAGTGGAGAAAACACAGAAAAACAGCCATGAAATCAAAGGGTTAAAACGTAACGAGCATTAACAAGTTTGTTGTTGTACGAGCAGTATTTTCGTTTACAGTTATATGACATATTTTCACACATTGCCGTGGTCAGTTTTGGGTTCAGATGTTTTAAAGAATTTTACGACTAATTCGGGATGAGTAGAGTTGACGGTGGTCGTGCTCACTTTAATGTTTCTACTTTGTGTGTGTTTTCCAGTCACTTTACAAAATAGCCTGAGGCAAAATATTTTAGGCAGTTACATAAAACATAGCCTAACTTTCAATTCAGTGTGGGTGAAGTTCATTATTTTACAGGAGAAAACAAACAAATCCACATGAACCTTTTCTGTCTCACTGCAGATCATGGACAAGCTGGAGTCAGCGCAGCACAACCTCTGTATGTGGCTTTCAAGTGACCCAGATTACATCCTTGACAAGTGTGGGGATATTTTATCTATGAATGAGTTCCGTGAGGTACAAAGGCAAAGCAGTGCATTAGATAAGATGAAAGTACTTTTGAAAATAATAATGCAAAAGGGAGGAGATACCCCTCAGCACTTCTTGGACATTGTCAAGCAACATCAGTCACATTACAAGCATGTGTCGCAGCTCTTTAACCCTAACACTGAAGGTAAAGATCTGTCTGTACTATGAGAGGGCCTCAATGCATCTGGTTTTCATCAAGTTAGAGGAACAAGTTTCACTTTTTTAGGAATTATACCCAAGTTAAGTCTCCTGACGGTGATCGTTATATTTACAGGCTCACCCACACCAACAGTGTTTGCTGATGGAAGCAGTGTTGTTACCGCCAGAACCATGAAAAACATTAAAGCAAAAAACATCAACATGAAGGTTGAAACAGTGAGCAATGCAGGAAGCCGTCCAACTGGTAAGCAGTGGTATTTCTCAGGTATTCAGTGCAATATGAAATCATGAACTGAAAGTTATGAAATACATAACTTGTGCTTCGGTAAAGCTCATTTACAACTCCATTTTTTTTTTAAATGTTTTTTTTCCCCTACTTTCAGGAACTACTGTTGGACAGGTTCCTGGAGCAGATTATACAGCCTGTGATAGCAGTATCATTTGCGGTGACACAATGACTGATATCGAGGTTGACGGTGAATTAAATTTATCAGCCTCTGCGAAACCATCACAAGTACGTGCAGGTAACATTTAACTAACTGCTTACTGGTGATCTGTTACATGTTTATTGTTTATTTATATATTCTGTCTGGAAGTTTCAGCTAATCCCAACACTGCTTTTCTCTCAGAAACAGTAGATGAGACACTGCCGTCCTCTCAGGTACACACACACACACACACAGACACATACAGACACACTAATCATAGTAGAACACAGTCAAGGATACTTTTTTATGCCTCTGCAGTAGAGTCAAGCTGAACAGATGGATGAGCCAGGGACTGGAAGAAGAAATTAATCTTCTCTAAATCAGATGCATAGTTTGCACCAGTCTTTAAAGGAAGACTTTTGACACTTGGCCAAAAAATAGTGTGTAACACTTAAGTTTTTTTTAATGGAAAAGGAATATAATGTGTTAAGTATGGAGCTTTAGAGGTGTTATCTTTGGACAGAGCCAGGCTAGCTGACACACAATTGCTTATTGTCTGTTGTAAAAACCAAAACATGCTGTAGATCAGATATGCTTTTTTTAACTGGCAACATTAACCTTACCTTCTTCTTGCACATACACAGATGTGGGCAGGTCAGGTCACTTGCCCGTTGGGCAAGTTACTGTCTAAATGTTATATATTATATTTTACTAATGAGTTATTTTAAATGATTACTCTGTTTAGAGTAATAAGTTACTTATTACACTACTTTTGTGTTACTTTCACCAAATTGAACTCAGAGGAACAAACAGACACAAGCATTATAAATGGATGAGGGTCATGTTGTTTCACAGCAGGTAATCTAAGCACAGCACAGTTTATAACAGTTCATTTCAAATCCAGTGCTGCGCAGGTCTGACCTATTCATCCATTCACATGCAGTGGCTACCACTAGTATTAAAATCTTCTGCTCAATAGCCTTGGACACATAGATGGTCAGGCAGAGGATCAAAGTTTAATAATTATGCTATATATATATATATATATAAGTATAAGTCTAAGTGGACCTCTATGTGAAACAAAATTTAAAAAATATTGGTTAGCACAAAAAACAGAGTGGCGTACGATCAAGTCACTACTAGAGGTGCAAATTAATACTCCAGAGCTGGAGGACCCGCCTGCCAGTTCAGTTCAGCTACAAGAGAGTTAGGCATAAGAACGGGACTGAGAGTCGGCGTTGTTCTGCAGTTGTAGGGGATGTGAATGAAGACACATTCCACATATAACATCATCCAGATGTTGGAACAAGGCAAAAACAGAGGCTAGCTCTCGTTGACCTCCACTCAATCAATGAAACAGCCAATCACCGCTTGTACTTTACAGAACATTTCTCGTGTCCTTGCTCCTATATGGGATAGAGGATAACTCTCTCTTTGGACAAAAGCGTCAGTTAAGTAAATCTAAATTTTTAGGCCTGGTCCAAGGACGGGCTGAGCAGCCTCGAGTTAGAATGTCTGTTGAGAACTTTAGCTGTGTTTTCCTACTTCTGAGCAAAGCAGCTATTCATCCAAGAGACATATTTTAAGTAAGCTGAGGCAGACGAAACTGTTGATTCTTCCATCACCATTTCAGTACCTGCTTACGCTGTTCAGGGAAGCTTATTTTAGCATTCAAGGGGAGAGAGGGAAGGATGTACTGCCAGTGACAAAGACACACATTAACACTCAGGCAGACATTTAGAAAACGGGCAAGCTCCACATGCACACTTACAGTACAAACCACACACGGAGGCCTACAAAATATTGCTCAAAGCTTTGTCCCACAGTTGCAAAATGTAAAAACCTCACTCATTCAGGACTGATAAACAAAACCTGCTGTCTTTTACAGGGCCCTGCTGTGAAAACCATCACTGAGCACAAGTTGGAACTCATTGACTGCCTGAGGGCCGATCACTCCCTCATTCTGCAGCATGTGCATGCCAAACATATCGTCACGGACAGACAGTATCAGAATTTGAAGCATATCTTACAGCCAGAGGAAACTGTTACTAACCTTATCGATAAATTGATTGTAAATGGTCAAAATTCCTGCTCTCTATTCCTTGAAGTTCTCAAAGAGCCTGATATTCTCGAGACCTATCCACAGCTCAGAGAAATTACAAAAAAAATGTGCTAAGCAACAGTTGAAGTACAGTGTATGAACTAGTAATGGTAATGCACTGAAAAAGACAACTGTAGACTAAATTGGGAAAATCTGGCTTTGGATATATTGTGGATAAAGTGTGTGTGTGTGTGTTTATCTTTTGAAAATCAATCTGATTAAGCAGCAGTAATATGACAGGGATTGTTGATGGGATTCTCTTACATGTAATCTACAGAGCCAGTAGTTACATAGAAGTGTAAAGGTTTTGTTTCCTGGATTTTTTGGTTTATTTGCAGTGTATTTCAAATTTGTGGAATGCAATGACCATTAGAATTGAAAATATTAAACTTTTAAGAGTATTTTCTGATCAGGCTTCCACATTCTACATCTAATCACGGAAATGTGTCAGTAATATAATAGGGGACTGTACTTTATTTATCAGAGGGGGATGGTGGCTGGGATGTGACTTCATATTTGAGTTTTGATCTTCCTGGGAGCTACAAATATTTTTAGAGCATAGGTGCAGGACAGCCACACACAAGACCAACAAATTCAAAATATCAGCCAATCAGTCCCTAAGCATAGGTTTTAACCAGCTCTACAAGAAACATGTTCTCCCACACTGATCAGAGAGTTTATGCATGCTATTACCCAAATCTCTCGATGTGATCCTGTCGGCTCTTAAAGCTATGCATCATTGTATCTCTTTGTCTGTCTCAAGTAATAAAGTATCAAATATCAGGAGAAATCGTCTATTCATTTTAATGAGGAAATATTTGCTGGACTTTTGTTTGTGTAGGGTTTACCCAATGAGAGCATCCAGACACCACACAGTTAATTTCATTCACAATGAAAGGACATCCGATGTTGGGTCACAGCTAACTGTTTCCTGGAATTACTGGAGGCTGGTACTAGAATGTAAATATTTTGACTTTGTAATAGTAGCGCCCCTCCCTCTGTGTCCTGGATAGAGGCTTTGGGTATCTGGCTTTGGACCAAGTATCTCTGGTTGTGTGGAGTTCTACTTCAGAGCAGGGCTGTACACTGGGTTAAGAAATATCAAGGTCCAGTAAGTGAGTTTGCTCAGGGCGTTCTTGGGGCATGCCCCAATGAAAAAAAAAAAAGAAGAAAACAATTTTCCTGATCTAATATTGTCTATTTAAAAGATGTTTGGGGAACAAAAATGGTTAGGGGTGTCCCCGACTAAGAATTTTGAAATCTCATTGGTCAAGTCTTGTCTATCTTCAGCTATTTGACAGATCATTTTTTGTTTGTTTTTTTAACTCATTGATCCATACTTTCATGTGTGACGCTGGTTTCCATTTTTTCCATACCAGGCCAAAGAGCTAAAACACCCAGTTCAACTTTTTGGCCTACTGACAACAAGAGCAACAGCAAAAACAGCAACACATAAAAGCTGGGTCTCATCTCCTCACAGCTCACAGTCTGCCTTTTTATTTTGTCCTTTATTCCATGTTTTTTTTTAAACACACAAACACACAAGGTAAACACATAGGAAACCATATATGAGACATGAGATATGATTATTCTATTGTTTTGACTAATTTAAGTACCTATTTTATTGTACGATTAATACTGTTTTTCATGACAGATTCTTTTCATTTACGTTTCTGTGAAGAAAGTAAACACAGTTGAGTTGATATTTAAATGTAAATGTTACTGGCCTCCAATAGGAAAATATTGCAGTGAAAATGAAAATATACAGGGGTACCTCATTTTAACATGAATTCCAACCCTTAATAAAGTATGAATTTAAGAGGTAGTTATTTCAGTCAGGTGAAACTAACTAGATGACATCATGATAGAAGTTCACTGTTTAAACTAGCATGTCAGCACTGGAGCTATTTGTCAGATGAGGACTGAAGATGAATGGCTGAAACTTGAACTACAAGCAGTCCACAAGTAACATTCTCTACTTAACCTTTATCAGGCACACATGGATTCAGTTTTCTGTCCTGTTTCCTCAAGTTGTTGATATAAACAAGGAAGCACCATCTTAACTGAAGTTTCCACTTGACCACCCCCCAGAGACACACAGGAAATGACTGCCATCAGATGAGCAAGTCAGTAATGTTGGTATTTTACAAGATATTTGCCGCACCAAAGTAAAGTTATTTTTGGCAGTTTGTTCACAACTTTCATTTACATTTCTAAAAAATACAGAGGTCTGGACCTCAGTGACTTTAACGGTGGATGCTGCCATGGCTCACAGAATCTACAATATTACTATTATTTTTTCCTTTTCCTGTAGTTTTTTCTAACTTACACATAACTGGGAAGGCTGCCGTGACGTGATCAATGTGCTGGTGAGAATAAAGAAAGCAGTAGTATAAAAACCGGAAGTTCACGTGAGGAGGCAATTGACACAGGAATTTCCCCCAGAAGACCAGTGTCAGGGACCGTGTGAACCGAGTGACTTTACTGTACGTAGGTACTTCCTTTCCACCTACTGAAGAATTTATGAGGTGCAATATTTGTCTTAATTTTGACACCTGAACACACTTTTTCTTGCAACATTTAAAACAAGCAAGGTGTAAGGTACACAGATCCAAAAAACTTTTACAGGTGCTGGATCACAAAATCTAACTAACTAACTAACTAACTAACTAACTAACTAACTAACTAACTAACTAACTGATCAGACAGGAGATCCGCACACTATATGAAAAGCCCCCAGAAATTTTAATTGTGCAGCGTTTCAGCTAACAGAGATCTTTGTCAGGCATTGTCACCATCACCGTCACAAAGCAGAGCAAGCCATATATAGACACAACACATTCATCTCTCAATCCACTCAACAATTAGGTTGGGCCAATCAGAGCAGAGCTGAATGGCACTCTCGCATAGTCCTACATGGTGGACGAAACATGTCTCCATGAAAAGGTACCAAAAACAACAAAAACAATACCATGCAAGCATACTGAATACGAATATCAGAAGTTACACTGAATATTTATCATTAATCATTCAAAAAACACTAATCATAAAAACATAATATGTAGAAAAATACATAGAAACAGTAGGAAAAAATAGTAAACAGTTGTAACTCTTTAAGGATACAGAGAGGTTTAGTCTGGCAAGTAGCCAGAATTTGTGATGGGACCTATAACAAGGAGCACGACACTAACAAGTAGGACAGAGAAAAAGGGGTGTTGCATCAACAGAAATAAACCTTTTGGACAATTGAAATTCATGAAAGGCATTTGTAGAGGTAAAGTAAAATCTGTCAGTCACACTTGTCCTTTTTCAAAATATAACAAATTACCAAAGAAAATTGAGATCAAACTCTAAGTTTTAGCCTTTAGGTAAGAGAGTATTAAGGGTAAAAATACAGAATGCCTCTCTTTGTAAAAGGGTATTGTTGATGTCCCCTCAGTTTCAGGGTGCTTTCGCGTGTTCAGTATCCTCTGTGGATGAATGGCTTCAGCATTTCGGTCATCACCAACTTGATATTTGGAGCCAGAAGTGACTGTATTTGGATAAAAAGTAATGACACCGTCTGCTCTGGAATGGCTGATAAGAAGTGTGTCGGCCCTCCTGGTGATGGGTAAGCTCTGACTATGAGATCATGAATGTCTGGAGCACTCTTGATAACAATGCACTCTTTCCAAACGTGCTTTTAAATGCTTTTCATTCGCTGTTAGATTGAAACATTGCACAATTTAAATTACTGGAAGCTTTTAATAAGAGTTCCTCACAGATTTCACCTATTTTCTCTTTAAAGTGCACCACATTGACCACCTTAGAGGTTTTGGAAACCCCCCACCATAGTTTGACACAGGGCCTCCGCCCAAACAACGTTTTGCACAGAGATGAAGAAAACAGAAACAGCCCTGGCCTGCTTGTTTTCGCTAAGTGCACTGCGTTCATGCTTATTCTCAACCTTCCCCTCCCCTTGTGCTTAGACAAGAGTGAGAAGACGTAAGGAGCTGCAAGCTTTTGGTTTCTATAGATTAACACTCGGAAACTTTTTAACATTTCATCTTTAGATCCATTTTTCATCCTGCAGTTTTTGGTCAACTTCAGTACAGTAAGTCAAACCAAATAAGGGAAGGCTTTGTGCCCTATTTGTCGTGTCATTAATAGACTCTTCAAATGTGGATCTGGTGTTGGTAGAGTACACAGTCATCTTGTGAGACTTTTTATAGCATATGTATTAAGAAATATTTCAGTTTTGTTCTATAAGATGTATTTTTCAACATTTTTTAACACTTAAAGATATGTGTAAGTTAAGGTATTTATGCCAGCAGTGGATAATCACATGAAAGTGTTGATTATTTTCTTATTTGAACAACTGGGTGAAAAAAATACGCAGAACACAAAGTACAAAGTCCTGGCAAAGAAGACTGTAGTATTGTATGATGTTTTCAAACAGCTCTGAGGTCTGTTCTGTTATCTTTGGGTGCAGAAGATTTCCAGAATCATACTTACAAGTAAACAGGATGTGTTAAGTTGATTGTCGTTTCTGGAATGTGTTTTCCTGTCCAGCACAGACTACTGCCTTAGACTTTTGCATTGTATTGTGTAATTATATCAAACATAATCACTGTTGATTCTGGGTAAATGATTTGAAGTTCATTACTTTACTGAAGGGAACCTACAAATCCCCATTAACAATCACAAATCTCTGCCAAACCGGCTCTCTGTTGAGTACCTTGTGCGATATTTTGTCATTACAGATCATGGACTTGTGGAGGCAAATCCTGGATGGACTCAGGGCTTTATGTAGATGCATTTCAGGTGACCCTGATTACATCCTTAAAAAGCAGGGGATATTTTTTTTTAATCTATAAACGAATCTCTCAGGGTACAACAGCAAAGCAGCACAGTTTAGACAAGACAGGTGCACTCTTTAAAAATAATAATTTTAAATGGAGGAGGTGCCCCTCAGTGTTTTTTTGACAGTCTGAGACAGCATCAATCACATGAGCAGCAACAGTAGCAGCTCTTCAACTCCAACACTGAAACTAGTGTACAGCTCGTCTGCACTGTATAAGTGAGCCTCAAATGCATTTGGCTTAAATTAAGGCAGAAGTTCTAACTTTCATTTTTCTAAAAATTATAAAAATGTCCAAGGAACTGTACCACACAAGTTAACAAATCATTATTTACAGAATCAACCACAACAACAACAGCTGCTGATAATGGGGGTGTTGTTAGCAACAGAAGATTGGAAAATGTTACAGGATCTTCTCTCAACATGAGGGTTGAAACAGTGAGTGGTGCAGGAAATCGTCCTTCTGGTAAGTATGAATATTTCTCAATTATTCCGTCCAGGATGAAATTAAAAATAAAAGTTGTAAAATACATTACTGTGCTTTAGTGAAGCTCAGCAGGTGCGCTAAAAGCTCGCCAGCTGAAACCAGGTCTACTGTCAGCGCAGGCGGCACGCAGCCGGTGTAAGCCGAAGTTTGGCTGACCAGTGGACAGTGTACACACGTCACCAAAACCTCACAGGCAGGTTTCCAGAATATCAGGCACATTAACAATGCAATAAATACCCCCCCAAAAAAAACACTATTCAATGCAACTATCTGCAATCAGCACATAAATGTATCTCTATATCAACTGTCCGTCACATCTGATGTCAGATCAAAGGGGATTGGCACTGTTTGGCACGTTTTTTAATTTTATTACTTTTTATCCTCCATTATGTAGAAATAACAGTCTTTGCTAGGTTGACGCTAATGGCAGTACTCAGCGGGTTGATACAGTGCCTCTGCTGTTTCATGCCATCATTTTTTTCCCATTTAACTCTGTGTAGTAACATCTCTAGAGAAAATATTAATCTACAATTAAATGAAATTTAACCCTTTGATTAACTTTAAAAAAAGAAAGCCATATGTATGTGGATATTGCATTGGGCTTCCATAGATAAATCAGTGTTTTGAAAAGCTGGTATCTTTAGTGCAACTACTCACAACACAAATCTCACTGCAAAACATTCCAAATTGTGTCGATATGTGGTTTTGATGTGGCTGTTTTCTTGCTACTATGGTTTTGCTAAAACTGAGCTATGTAAATGTGAAGACTGTAAGATAGCAGTGTTATTTTGAATTGCCCTCAGTGTTTCAGCAGTTTGGTCAACTGTGTGTATTCTTGCCCTGCTATTAGTTAGTTGGCTTTTTTGAAACTGACACCTGTACAATTACGTTGTATCGACCCATGAATTATTACATATTGATTGGTTCACTATATTGTAACCACTTGGCATCACTGTTATGAGAATATTGGAAGATTGTACATTTTGGAGGACATTGCAAGGTTTGTAGCATCTAACTATACACCTCACATCTTCAACAGGGAGGAGGAGGGTGGGGGGAGGTGAAATGCTGCCCCCTATTTGATTGAAGCATGTGGCAAGGCATTGCACATTAAACCTTTAAACATATGGTTTGGTACGGGAAGTTAGTTTGAACTGAGCTGTTGTTTCCTTTTCTTTTTTTCCTTTCAGGAAATCCTGTTGAAGAGAACTCTCAAGCTGATCTCACTGCACTTGATGGCAGTGTAGTTTGTACTGACAGGATAACTAATAGCAAGTTCAAAGGTGACATGGATTTATCAATATCTGTGAAACCATCACAAGTACGTGCAGTTACATATTTATTCAGTTTAAATATTCTGTGTGGAAATTCCAGCAAATTCTAACACTGCTTTCCTCTCAGGGACAGTAGATGAGACACTGCCGTCCTCTCAGGTACAGTATCTACACATCAGTAGTGGTAATAACCCTCACACAGTAAAATGCACATTGATAGGTTGGTACTTTAGTTTTTGGGGGTTTGTTTTGAAGCGTATCTTTCAGCCAGAAGAAACTGTTACTAAATTTATTGATAGATTGATTGTAAATGGTCAAAAATCCTGCTCTCCTTTTTTCTGAAGCTCTGAGAAAGGACAAAAAAATGTGCTAAGCAACAGTTGAAGTACAATGTATGAACTAGTAATGGTAATGCATTGAAAAATACAACTGTAGGCTAAATTTGGAAAATCTGGCTTTGGATATATTGTGGATAAAGTGTGTGAGTAATATGGTTTGATGTTGTACGTGTTCTTTATTTTGTACTTTGGTAATGCTATCTTTTGTAGATCTGATTAAGCAGCAGTAATATGACAGGCTTAAGGCCTAACGTATTATCTGTCAGTGGGAGATATTAACAAATGTTGATGGGATTCTCTTACATGAACTGGACAAATGGGCTGCTGCATGTAATCTACAGAGCCAGTAGCTATTTAGCATTGTAAAGGTTTTGTTTCTTGGATTTTTTGGGTTTATTTGCAGTGTATTTACAATTCATGCAATGAACTGACCATTAGAATTGAAACTATTAAACTCTCAAGAGCATTTATGTAACAGGCTTTCAAACTCTATGTCTAATCATGGGGACAAAAACGTGTTAATAATCAGAGGGGGATGGTGGCTGGGATGTGACTTCATATTTGAGTTTTGATCCTCCTGGGAACTACAAATACTTTTAGAGCACAGGTGCAGGACAGCCACACACAAAACCAACAAATTCAAAATATCAGCCAATCAGTCCCTAAGCATAGGTTTTAACCAGCTCTACAAGAAACATGTTCTCCCACACTGATCAGAGAGTTTATGCATGCTATTACCCAAATCTGTCGATGTGATCCTGTCGGCTCTTAAAGCTATGCATCATTGTATCTCTTTGTCTGTCTCAAGTAATAAAGTATCAAATATCAGGAGAAATTTATTTTAATGAGGAAATATTCATTTTAATGAGGAAATATTTGCTTAACTTCTGTTTGTGTAGGGTTTACCCAGTGAGAGCATCCAGACACCACACAGTTAATTTCATTCACAATGAAAGGACATCCGATGTTGGGTCACAGCTAACTGTCTCCTGGAATTACTGGAGGCTGGTACTAGAATGTAAATATTTTGACTTTGTAATAGTAACGCCCCTCCCTCTGGAAGTGGGTTATGTGAAAACTCAGAGTAAGTTAACCCTGAGATGAGGGAAACTCTATCCGTTCCAGAAAGAGAGGTAACTGAAACTCCGAGTCAATCACCATGGTAACAGACTCTGTGAACATAACCTGCTCGCTGACAGGTTTTCTTCAATAAATCCTGAGTTTTTCTCTGTCTCCTCCCTCTTACACGCTGTTTCATTTCCTCATTCATTCAGTCTGTGTCAAAGCTTGTATCGAAGCGCATTAATTAGCGGAGATTTACCGTCTGTCACAGTCTAAATCCTGCTGGATATTAGTTTGTTACTCAGGACTGTCTTAAGTTAGGCCTACTGAATTTATGCACATCAATCATTTCTTTGGACATCAGTTTATTGTCTTTACATTCAAATATTACACAGCGAGAATTCACCCTCAGCTCAGAATCAAACCTCTGTCCTTTTTATATTTATTATTTTTTATAACACTGTGCACAAGAATCAGACTGTCAGTCTGTTAGAGCAGCTCCCAAATGTCTATTGCACATAATGTGTAGGTCTAATTATTTAAATTTTAAAAATCGGTATGAAGCTTTAGACACGTAGTATCAGTGACTAATGATCTCTATCACTGATGTCACTGGTCGCACTGATGGAACATAATTCCTATAGCCTAATATTGGGGATTATGTGTTAATATTTCTGAGTGAGCAATGGAGCAGCATTTCAGTGTCTTTAAATTTACTACATTTGTACCTGAAATAAAGTCACTGAATGCTGTTGAGTCAAGATACAAATACATGTGCAACATTTTAAAATCTACTGTATTTTAACCTCAACGTCTTTTCAAGTACAAATCACCAAACATATTAGTGCACAAATTAGGTCAGACTGTGAGTTTACAGTCATGTCTTTATGTCTTTGATCTATAGCCTAGCCTATATGTTTTAAATCTTCCTGTTTTTCAGTTGCTGCCTCCTATGTTTTTCCCCATCAGATTAAATCTGAACAAATATATTATTATATATTATTAATATAATGTAATATATCTACAGCCTGATACACAGTCAGATTCCACCACTTCATCTTCATTAAGGAAATGTAAGTCTGATAAATGATGAATAAATGGACAACACTGAATAAAACTTTTTTATTAACTTTATGGTTAACTTATTTACACTTCCCTTGCTCTGACTCAGGCTCTTCTTTTAAAGATAAACGTGCACCGTCTGCTACACATGCACTAATATTTCTACATCCGCTGGATTAAAATGGAGGCGCTGTCTTTTATTTACCTGTTGCCATGGTGAATCGTGGAGTCGGAGCTCCATTGATGATGGCTTTTTATTGTCGGTTTAACTCAGAGTGAACATACTCAGAGTTGACTGAACTAACTCAGATGAGCTGTTCTGGAACCGGATACTCAGAGTTTCCCATCTCAGAGTAAGTCAACTCAGGATAGAGGCTTTGGGTATGTGGCTTTGGACCAAGTATCTCTGGTTGTGTGGAGTTCTACTTCAGAGCAGGGCTGTACACTGGGTTAAGAAATATCACGGTCCAGTAAGTGAGTTTGCTAGGGGCGTTCTTGGGGCATGCCCCAATGAGAAAAAAAAAAAAAAAAAAAATCCTGATCTAATATTGTCTCTTTAAAGACGTTTGGGGAGCAAAAATGGTTAGGGGTGTCCCCGACTAAGAATTTTTGAAATCTTGGTCAAGTCTTGCCTATCTTCAACTATTTGTCAGATCATTTTTTGTTTGTTTTTTTTAACTCATTGATCCATACTTTCATGTGTGACATTTGTTTCCATTGTTTCCACAGGAGGCAAAGGAGCCAACATACCCAGTTCAACTTTTTGGCCTACTGACTTGGCATAAGAATGTACTTCATAGATGTGTTGCATCCGCTGTTTGGTGTGTGTAGGAGGTGCATGTGTAGGTCTGGCGCCATCCATAGCACCAATAGGAGGAGATCAATTGACTGACAGACAGACTGATTGTTTCTAAACAAACTTATGCATTACTTGTACAGCTGATCTATAACACACGTGCACACACACACACACACTCAACAACAACAACAACAACACATAAAAGAGACATGAGATATGTATGAATGACTATATACTGTATATCATTCTATTTGGTTTACTAATTTAAGTACCTATTTCACTGTACTGATTAATAATGTTTTTCATGTGATCAGTTTCATTCACTGTCCTTTAATTGTAAGTGTGTTTTGGCAACACATCTCAAATGCCATATCGATAAAGCCCATTGAGTTGAACTGAACTGACATGTCAGTTGGTCCATTTTCTCAACCTGCTTGTTTTAATGGCTGTGACTAGAATTTTTGACTTTCTCATAGAAAGAGAGATAGATAGAGTAATGCAAGCCATGAACAGCGGTTTGCATGCGCTTCCAACTGCTGATTTTGTAAGTGCTCTGTTTAATCCATTTATACCAAAAGGCTTTGATTTATTGGAAGAAACCAAATATTTCTATGTAAAATTAGATATTCAGCACCCCCATATAGCCTGAATGGAAAGATCCTTTGTTTCATAACCACATTTTCCCAATACTACAACAGTTTAACTGTGAGATCAGCAGTGCAATCGGGCATCAGGTTGAATTGTCGAATAACTGACTATTCAGGGTCACCTCTAAAAGTTGGATAACTTTAAAACCATGTCAGTGGGCAGTAGCATAAATGATCTGTGAAGCAGTAATCACAGTAATACATAGGAAATAAGTTAAATGTAGGAATGAGTGATCCACCTCTCATATCCTTTTGTCTCTCTGCTTTCAACATGACTTTGTTGCTGTTCATTTCTTTCCATCCTCGACTTTTTTTCTCTCAGACCCTCCGTATTCACTTTGGGGATTAATAAAATTAACAAAAATTCACCACCGTGTACAGTTATGGAGGTTAAAATTAGCTCTAGAGACCAAAACTGTTTTTTGTACCAGGCTGTAAACATGTTCATTTCTGCTGTAAAGTTGGACATTTTAACAAGGGGGCCTATGGGGATTTACTCTGTTTTTGAGCCAGCCCCAAGTGGCCATTCAAAGAACTGCAGTGTTCGTCACTTTTGCATTGGCTCCATTTTTGAAATGCCAACTCATTTTCACTCCCAACTTGTCACATATCCCTGCTTGTTCAATTAACTTTTCATGTCTACATATGACGTGTTAGGTATCCTGGGTGTATAATGTTTTTCACGTTCTGGGACGCCATGTTAATTTATGCTTGTTACATGCATTGTGTCTTTTCAAAATACACTTCTGTTTTCACAGGAAATGTACAGTTTCTGCTCCTTCGATGCACACAGTCTTTTTCAAAATAAACGTACAACATTGGTAAAACACCTCGTATTTACCTTTATTTTGTTGTGCAACAAATGCACGTGGTTGGGCTAAGGCAAGAAACACGTGGATAGGTTTGGAAAAAAAACATTGTGATTTGGCTTTACCAGGGCTGCCAAGTTTCAGAAAATGACAAGAGTGAGACTTTAGTGTCATGATGCGTTCGGAAAAAATTTGGCCTTTTTTAACATCGATTTGGCCTGTTTTAACGTCAATTTACACCTTAAGACTGATGTCCTCACCTCCATGCCAGCGGCTCTCCCTGCACTGTGGCCTCCTAATGCTAGTCTTAATTAACCAGAAATTAGAAATGAAAATTGTAACAAGAATTTTGACAAAATACATTTATTTGTCAACATTTCATTTCAACCAACTCTCCATCATTTAGCTGGGGACATGTCTCATGTTGTAGGTGTTTGTCGCAGATTTTGATGCCTTGATGACAGAGGCAGGGGGCTCCCACTTAAAACACTGTGGCTCAAGGCTCACCATCTTCACTGTCATGATGGATGATAGAGTTCCCTCAAGAGCCAAACTGTTTCGGGTTTTGGTTTTGTTCAGTCCAACCACAGAGAAAACTCGTTCTGCATCAGCATTTGAATGAGGAAGTACCAAGACCAACTTGGCAATACGAGACAGCCTGCCAAATCTGCTCATACCGGTCACCTTTGAAAAATGTACATAGGAAGCCTAATTACTCTCAAGTATTTTTGTGTAGTATTAAGTTGATTATGTCAATGGGTATTCCCATGAGTACAGAATAATTCTTACCTTATTCTTCATTGATGCCATGTTCCCCCAAAAGCTCTCAAAGTCAAACATTGCTGGGTCTTCGGGCATGGCAATGTCCATGGACTGGTAGTCCAGAAACTCCTCACTCAGTTTGTCACGCTCCTCAGGTCCATTGTACGGGAGAAGTTCAGGAAACCTAAAAAGAACACAATGTGCACTGATCTGGTAAAGTAGTGTAACTGAAACAGGGGTTGTTTTTCAGATGTGGTCATCAAACAAGAAAATGTGACAACAGCCTGGTCTTAAGCCTGCTCTACTTGTAAAGCATATTGAGATAACTTGTGTTAGGATTTGGCACTATAGATAAAATGTACTTTACTTGATACCCCAACTAACCTGTCGACAAAGTAGAGGGCATCTTCCACTCCACACTCTGCTCTCTGCTGGACATCCAGAAACATGGCATGTTTTATCAGAGGCTCTTTCATGGGGAGTTTCTTGATGGCATACTCCACAGCCCTTTCCAGAAATGCCACTGCTGCCTGCTGGAACCTCTGCACTTGCTGCGGTGTAATGTCTCCTGCTTCAAGGAGCCTGTTGAGTGTAGCTCGAGTAGTGAAGCCAATCACCAACTTTTCTCCTACAAGAGACACAAATCAACAACTTCAGAGGTCATTAACGATGCTGTATGCACCAACATGTCAGTATGAGACAGGAATAAGACTGTGTTGAGTCACTTTAGTCACCATCAAAAACCACAATAGCTAACTTGAAAGCATCCCTTTAAGTATCTTCATCATATCAGTGATTGATTGAATAGTTTATTAGACAGAAATGCAAACAGCATAGTCAGTCACTCATTTGGGCTAAACAAAAAAGTCCTGGGGACTTGTTTCCATTGTGGTCCCATGTGTGTGACGAGATGACTGCAGCCCTCTAACAAACAGTGTGTTGAGTGAGATCAGTGAGTGGATAGTGCATGTGCATATTCTGATGTAAAACTTGGACAGTTACTAATTACCTGGCAGTTGGTTGGATGGCTCCTTAAAGCAGATTTCATGCAGTTCCCGGTGCTGCAATGCTGCGGGCTTCAGAAACTTCGAGAGCAGCTTGCGGATGAAATCCCTCATCTAAAAATTTCAGAAAAGATTTACAAATTTACATTTATTTCATGCTAATAAAAAAGGAACAAAGATAGTACATCATACTAGCAAACTGTATCCCAACCTTCCCAATTTACCTCATCATGTAGAAGGAAGATGGACGACTTCTCTCTCTGGAGAAGGAGGTTGAAGGTGGAGAAGACTGGAAACGTTGCTTGATAGAAGAGCAGGTACACCTCTGTGATTGGGTCAGAGAATGCCTCCACAAGCCTCCTGAGCCTTGGCTGGAAAAAGAGAGAGAAAAAAATGGTTGTGCATACTACATACTACATTTACTTTTCAGTCTGTTCTAATAACCATGCATTTGGATCATTAAAATGTGATGCCTACTTAAAGACTTCAAGTAGCTGGCCAGTGGCGCATACTGCTGCAGGATACGAGTCAAACAATTCTCCAGGCTCAACCATCGAACGGACACGTGCATGAGCATTTCCATATACTCACTTCCATGGAGCTCACAGAATTCTATGACAAGAATGGAACATCTTAATGCCAATTTGATCAAACTCTTCTGGATTTAATTTGTACTACATTGGGACTGCACATACATACCTGTCAGGTAACCTTTACGATTGGTGCTTCCTTTAAACCAATATCCGACATCCACAGCGAGATCCTCTGGATCAAATCCACACACCTGCAATACATGATTATTTATAGTCACAAGACATTGTTGTCATTGGTTCATGACACCGCACAGCATAACAACCTGTGTGACTTGACATTAGGCATAACGGATACGGTAGGTCTTAAGCACACATGATTCAACTCACCTCCAAAAAGGCCTGGCCAGCCTGTTTGGCAGTGTTGTGGATGATGTGACAAGGGCACCCATGGATGTAGATGCTGGCATGTTCTTGATGAATTCTGGATGCGATGGAGTTCCTTGCTCCTGTATTGACAGGAGCATTATCAACAGACAGACTGACAGAGTTTCTCCATGGTATGGCATTTTTCTGCAAGGCCTCATCCATCTTCTTGTAGATCACTTCAGCTGTGCCGCAGTTTGGCCCGCTGGTGGGGCACATATCCAGGAACCTGTGGACAACTTTGCTGAGGTCACTGTCATATACCCGCACAGTGAGCGGGTTCATCTTCTCACGTCCTGTAACGATAGGTACATATATCATATATGTCAGATTAAAGGTACACATCAGACTGAAATTGTGTGTGTGTGTCTGTTCTCTGATTAATATATCTAAAACGGGTGCTGGAAAGTGTGGAAAATTTAATGACCTGTATCATTTGATCCATCTGTGATCAACGTGAAAGGATTGGTCCTCATCTTCATGACCAGTTCCTTTCTAAAGTGAGGAGCCACTGCTTCATTTATTATGCAGGACATTTTTGTGCGGGCAGACTTGAAGCTCTGTGCAGTAGGGGAATCTTTGAAGCATTCTTTTAGCAATGGGCTGAAGTGATCGGCTACTGCAAATGGCACATTGTGTTCCACCACTGACACTGCTACCTTTACCTCAGCTCTCCTTGTCTGCAACAGAAAGGAGGTAATTAAAAAGCAAATCATGTAAAAAACATTAATAAAACATTAAGTGTTTTTTGATTGAATGAATGTCTTAGCAGCAGACTCAAGGTCCATAGAAAAACACTATCACATACAAAAATAAACAAATAAGAACAGTTCAAATGAACATTAGATTAGACAAGGCATTTGTTTCATTTACTATGTATTTATGCTGATATAACCTACAAGTGCAATTCAGCTACTAGCAGTGTTCATAACACTGGTAGTAGCTGAATAGCATGTAGTACCTTGACTTCCTGAGCTGTCATGCCACCAATAGTGGCTGGGCCATAATATGGTGCAATGCTGGCTGTTGACTGTACTGCCTGTTCTTTGGTACGATGCGCTTTGCTTTTTATATGCCTTGTGACATCTGCCTTTCCTTGATGGGCACAGCTGTTCTCGTGTCTGCATATAGAGCACCAAAAGTAGGAGGTGGTTGTGCCTACAGTGATGAAGGGCCATTCTGCTGTCCACTCCCTTTTAAAAGTGCACCTGTAGATGGCTGCTCCACTCTTGGCCTTCTGCTTCTTCCCTGTGTCTACTCTCATCTCCACTGTTTTCTCTGCTGGCTCTACTGTCTCATCCTCTGTCTCTGTGTTCTCAGTTTGTATCTCTTCTACATCTTTGTCCTCACTGTCCTCAATCTCTTCTGATCTCTCTTGATCTTCTGTCTCTTCTGTGCCCTCTGCACTCTCATTTTCAGGGGGTGCATAAGGGGGGGCTGTCACTGGCACTGCCCAGAATGACAGCAGATCTCTCTGCTGTCTATTCCTCTTACCTAGCATCTTTCAAAAGATAGCTACATGTTACTGTTTGACTGAATACTGTTTTACAGTGGTTCTCAAAGTGGATTCCAGGGACTCTGTGGGTTCCTTTAGGGGGGTCTAAATTGACCCTTACAAGGTCTGTAACTCTGACAGTGTACAAATGGAACATTTGTACACTGTCAGAGTTAAGGATAGACCTTGAAATTTAGAATTTTGAGAAACACTGCTTTAGGGGGGTCTAAATTGATATTTACAAGTCTGTAACTCTGACACACACACACACACACATCAAGACTAACGTTAGAGTCTCTTTTTCAAGTGTGAACTGGCCAAGAGAAGAGGCAAATAAATGTTACACAGCTCTGCAACAAATACAGGACAATAATAGACTTATAGCAGCCTTAAAACAGTACATATTAACTAGGAAACTCAAGGAGAAACAGCGAATCAACAGTGAACAAAATTGGGTAGTTACCTACCGTCCGTCTTCTACCAAGCAGGAGAACGTCGAGTGGATTTTAAATGTCGGCGCTGTTGTGTGTGAAGGATAGTTGGAGACGCCAAGACCCGCCTTATGTTGCTTCTGATTGGTTTATATTGCGTGGTGCCTTTCGTGGTTGGTTAGATTTCGGCACAAAGAACTGATGGATTGGTCTGGGATTGGTTATCTCGGTCAGTCAATCAGAGTTACTCGAACTACGGCAAGCCGCAAGGACCAAAATTTATTATCATGAAAAAAATAAATATAGAGTATTGAATGGGGAAATATAAGCGTGAGAAATGTCAAGTGTGGCGTGTGGTGTGAGAATGGGTCAAATTGCGTGACTGTCATACTCAAAGAGTGACACTTGGCACCTCTGTATTATGATATATTTGTTCATCCTTGTAAAGTGAACAGCCGTGTCAGCCTTGATGGACACATCTGCAGCAGCCGGCCCCGCCCCTTTGGCCGCTGCAAGCGCCTGCTGGAGCTGCTGCCAAGCGAAAACTTTACATTTATATGGGAGTGAACACCGGGCTCCCAGATAAAGGTCTAGTGTTTGTTGGAGCCATCCACCACCCTCACATCCACCCTACACTGTGTTAGAAGTAATGATACCTTTAATATTGTTTTTTTTGTTTGTTTGTTTGTTTTTTTATTCGGATGAGTACATTAATGGCATTAAAAGGTAAATTTCCACTGTACACACTTGTAATTGCCATGGTTGATGGCTGATAAGAAGTATGTCGGCCCATCTGATGGAGGTCGGCTCTGTGATGGCTGATAAGAAGCGTGTCGGTCCTCCTGGTGATGGGTAAGCTCTGACTATGAGATCATGAATATCTGGAGCACTATAAATTACAATGCACTGTTTCCAAACTTACTTTTAAATGCCATTCATTGACTGAATGGCATTTCATTTCAGTGTTAGATGTGAAATTTGAATTTGAGAGAGAAAAAAAAGATCTTGTGAGGACATATCCTCCAACCACCTTAGAGGTTTTGGAAACCCTCCACCATAGTTTGACACAGGGCCCCCGCCCAAACAACGTTTTGCACAGAGATGAAAAAAACAGAAACAGCCCTGGCCTGCTTTTCGCTACGTGGAATGTGGCTTTACTTCCTCACTCTCAACCTTCGCTCCCCTTGTGCTTAGACAAGAGTGAGAAGACGTAAGGAGCTGCAAGCTTTTGGTTTCTATAGATTAACACTCGGAAACTTTTTAACATTTCATCTTTAGATCCATTTTTCATCCTGCAGTTTTTGGTCAACTTCAGTACGGTAAGTCAAACCAAATAAGGGAAGGCTTTGTGCCCTATTTGTCGTGTCATTAATAGACTCTTCAAATGTGGATCTGGTGTTGGTAGAGTACACAGTCATCTTGTGAGACTTTTTATAGCATATGTATTAAGAAATATTTCAGTTTTGGTCTATAAGATGTATTTTTCAACATTTTTTAACACTTAAAGATACGTGTAAGTTAAGGTATTTATGCCAGCAGTGGATAATCACATGAAAGTGTTGATTATTTTCTTATTTGAACAACTGGGTGAAAAAAATACGCAGAACACAAAGTACAAAGTCCTGGCAAAGAAGACTGTAGTATTGTATGATGTTTTCAAACGGCTCTGAGGTCTGTTCTGTTATCTTTGGGTGCAGAAGATTTCCAGAATCATACTTACAAGTGAACAGGATGTGTTAAGTTGATTGTCGTTTCTGGAATGTGTTTTCCTGTCCAGCACAGACTACTGCCTTAGACTTTTGCTTTGTATTGTGTAATTATATAAACCATAATCACTGTTGATTCTGGGTAAATGATTTGAAGTTCATTACTTTACTGAAGGGAACCTACAAATCCCCATTAACAATCACAAATCTCTGCCAAACCGGCTCTCTGTTGAGTACCTTGTGCGATATTTTGTCATTACAGATCATGGACTTGTGGAGGCCAATCCTGGACGGACTCAGGGCTTTATATGCATGGATTTCAGGTGACCCTGATTACATCCTTAATAAGCAGGGGATATTTTTTATCTATAAATGAGTCTCTCAGGATACAACAGCAAAGCAGCACAGTTTAGACAAGACAAGAGCGCTTTTTAAAAAACATAATTTTAAACGGAGGAGGTGCCCCTCAGTGTTTTTTTTTTTTGACAGTCTGAGGCAGCATCAATCACATGAGCAGCAACAGCAGCAGCAGCAGCTCTTCAACTTCAACACTAAAACTAGTGTACAACTTGTCTGCACTGTATAAGTGAGCCTCAAATGCATTTGGCTTAAATTAAGGCAGAAGTTCTAACTTTCATTTTTCTAAAAAATATAAAAAATTCTAAGGAACCACACAAGTTATGACAACAAATCATTATTTACAGGATCAACCACAACACCAGTAGTTGCTGATAACAGCAGTGCTGTTAGCAACAAAAGACTGGACAATGTCACAGGAGGTTCCCTCACCATGAGGACTGAAACAGTGAGTGTTGCAGGAAATCCCTCATCTGGTAAGCAATAATATTTTTCATTTATTCCGTTCAGGATGAAATCAGAGATAAAAGTTGTAAAATACATTGCAGTGCTTTAGTGAAGCTCATTTACACCTCAATTTTGGTTTGGTCCCATTATAAAGTCGTACTGTTTAAGAATTTTTGTTTCAAACATGAAGATTAACTAACATTATCAACAGAATGTGAAGTAGCCTAGTAACAGTTTTGACATTATATGAAAGACATCTATGTATTGTGATGCAGCGATATCTACTGAAATTTCCATGCTAATCATCTACCCCCAGCCTGTGCTTTTTTGCAATACTACTTGTACCTCAAGAGGCAACAGTGAGTCACTGTAGCCTCTCTGCCTTTAGCAGTAGTCTCCCAATGCCAGGTTCACACTACTAGGGCTGTAGTCTCCTGGTCGACTAGTCGATTATTTGGTTGCTATGCTCTCGTCCAACCAAATTCTCATTGGTCGAATAATCGCTGTGTTACTTTCATAAGGAGAAAAGGGCTACATCAACAGCTTTCCAGGATTAATCCATTATTTTCTGCAGCGGTGGGGACAGGCTAAGTTACCTGTGAAAATGGGGGTGTTTTCAAAACACCTTGTTGACAGAAAGTTGAACTCACCCACCCTGACGCTCAGCGTCGCAGTGACACAGACCTCCTGTCAGTTTGTGTAAGCTGAAACCATTTTCCTCAGTGGAATATTTGTATTTCACAGATAAGAAACAATAAATTGTGAAGACAGTAAAGCCTCCACTAAAACAGCATTTTAAATCATGTGTGTAATTTATCCATCAGAGATTTATACTTAGGGATTTATCCTGGTTTCATATGAGCAGAGGAAATCTCTGCTCGTCGCTAGGCTAATGTATACCATGTAAATGCCGTAGGCTGGCGCTAATAACGTTAGCATGTTGTATTTGCTTGGGAAATGTGTTTAGTATAAGACAGTTGTTTTGTCGGTGAATGTTGTGAGTTGTAACAGAGCCAAATTATGTGCCGTTACCTTTGTTACATGTTGCTGTTGTCCCTGGTTTTATATGAGAAGAGGAAAAGATCGCTAGACGCTAGGCTAATTTATACAATGTAAAATTGTATAAATTGTGCTAATAACATTAGCATGTTATATTGGTGGGGGAAATGTGTCCAGATAAAGACGTTTGTCTGTGAATGCTGCGAGTTATAGTGAAGCCAATTTGCGTACTTGTGTTTGAAATGGTCTCTATTAAGCCATGTTTAATGTGTGTTTTGAATCAACTATATAAATAAAGTTTGATTTGAACTAAACTTTACAACACTTAACACAGTCCTCCACCGCTGACTAGTGTTTTGGAGGTGTAACTGCAGAGTGACACAGACACCACCGCAGAAGCAAAAATAACATGCAGATTTTTTTTTTTTTTTTTTTTTTTTCCCACGACTAATCAATTAGTTGAAGATTATGTGCGACTTTAGTTGACCAAGATTTTCTTTGGTTGACTACAACCCTATACACTACACAACATTTTTGTCTGTTCCAACAGTCACTATGTCAGATTACGCCATTGTGGAGTCATAAAATCGTGCCATGACTTGGCCAACAGACATGACAGATGACACAATGGTCCACTCCAGTCATCCCCGGTGGCCTTTCACGACATGTGTGATGTCATCGGATTATTCTTGTCCTATCTTTATTATCATTACTGTTATTTCAGTCACTGTGTCCGTTCTTGAGCCTGCCGAAATGTTGTTGTAGTAACATAAAAAAGTGTCACCAGGTGGCAGGAGCTACATTTGAGGTTCTGCATGCAAACATACAAGTCACTGAATCCTCCGCAAGAAGTTCCTTCAAATGTTTCACAATAAAAGCCATTTGTAGAAAATGAAGGGGCAACATATGGTTTAATACAGGAAGTCAAAGCTTGAACTGAGCTGGGGTTTTTTTTTTCTTTTTTTTTTCCTTTCAGGAAATCCTGTTGAACAGAACCCTCAAGCTGTTCTCACTGCACGTAATAGCAGTACAATTTGTACTGACAGAATCACTAATTGCAATTTCACCGGTGACGTGGATTTATCAACATCTGTGAAACCATCACAAGTACGTGCAGTTACATATTTATTCAGTTTAAATATTCTGTGTGGAAATTCCAACAAATTCTAACACTGTTTTCCTCTCAGGGACAGTAGATGAGACACTGCCGTCCTCTCAGGTACAGTATATACACATACAGTAGTGGTAATAACCCTCACACAGTAAAATGCACATTGACAGGTTGGTATGTTCACTGGCGCCTACGCCTATAGGCAAGTAAGGCAAATGCCCCTCCACTTTTCAAGGTGGGGGCAGGTCAACCAGGACCCAAACCTCAGGTAGAAAAATTGAGAAAATAAATTAGAAAGGAGTATACATTTAACATTTTTTCATGATCTATATCAGTAATCCTTCTCATCTCAAAACTTTGTATTTAACTACTGGTAGAATCTGTATGAGATTTTAAGTCAATTTATATTTTACATTTAGCCTACAGTTGTGACCAATGCAGCGTTAATGCAGAGCCCTCCAGTGTGCTGCAATTCAAAGTGTCCTAATTAAACTGCACCACCTCTGTTAAAAACTGCTTTGAAAGTATTCAAATGTCTTTTTAAAAAATGCAAATATTGGCCTAAATATTTCTTGGCTAAATTAAATTTGTGATGTCTTGATTGGAATATTAACATTTATTTTCCAGATTTATTCATTTCTGATCCCTATACTTGTGACAGGAAGTTACAGATAGCAGAATAGATACAATAGACAGAACAGCACAGAAGAGGCACATGAACAGCCAGTCAGAGCCAGGCCAACAGCACAGCCAATGAAGGGGCAGGTCAACCAGGACCCAAACCTCAGGTAGAAAAATTGAGAAAATACAAATATGTGAACATCCTCTACAACCTTCAGCCTAATTGCTTACCTGAACGATGGATGGGATAGCGACAAGCACCCATCCACCAGACAGCATCCTGCAGTACTTTAAGGAGAAGCACTGGGATTCTATGATCTCCACAATGATTGAAACCAAGGTTTCATATTGAAGGATCAGATGTAAATGACTGTTTGGAAAAACTTATAATAAAAACAGTAAAAGGGGAGGAGTGCTCTATAGAAATGGGTATCATTTTAAAACACTACACATCTGATGTAGATTCTCAACCCAGCTGAGCATGTTACCTGATCTTCTACCCCAGCAGGACAAAGAAACCAGTGATGGAAAAATCCTAAAAAATGTTATTAGTGCACTAAAAGACTTAGGAGATGCATCTGCTGTTGATGAAAATCCTCTTGGTCCTCCCAAGCTCCTCTGCTTCAGCTGAAAGGAGTTTTTCAGCATTGAGAAGAATTAAAACATACCCGCGTAGCACAATGACTCAGTCAAGATTAAACAGTGCTGCTCTGCGCCACGTACAGCAAAGACGTACAGACAGTATAAATCTTAATGAAATAGCACATGACTTCACTATGCGGTCCACTCTAAGAAAGAACCCTTTTGGTGTATTTGGTAAAGATTAAATATGTTGCTCTGGGGGTGCCGGTGGCTTAGTGGTAGAGCAGGCACCCCATGTACAAGGCTGTTGCCGCAGCGGCCCAGGTTCGACTCCAGCCTGTGGCCCTTTGCTGCGTGTCATTCCTCTCTCTCCCCCCTTCACACTTGTCTGTCCTATCAATTAAAGGCTAAAAAAGCCCCAAAAATTATCTAAAAAAAACAAATAGGTTGCTCTGGACAGTTGAAAAAAAATGTGTAACTTCTGCCTTTGTAATCAAATTTGTAAATTGTTAAAATGGTATTTGAATGTCTCATTTCTTTAAATTAATTGGTCCTGTGACATAGCATTGAGACTCATAATCAATAAATTTATTGGAATATGTTTTGTTTCTGGTTTTTCGCACATCCTCACTCAGGTCATATTTTGCCCCTCCACTTTTACACAAAGTTAGGCACCCATGGGTATGTTATTTTTTTGGGGGGGGGGGTTGTTTTTATAATTACCCAGAGTTGAACAAACTTATGGTTGCCTTTTTTTATCCCTCTGCAGTTTGGATGCTAAGCAGTTGGACTAACCAGATAGTGGTGAAGGAAGACCCCAAAGGTCCAGAGTGCACCCCGCTTCACGTGCTCTCTACGCATACCAGTCATCACAGTCCCTTATTTCCTTGACATATAGTTCTTCTGTTTGAGACTGTTTGAAGGGCACAATTTGCATTGGAAGAACAACAAAAGTGCTTAAAATCGACTCTAACTGATCCAACATAAGAAGTCTTAACTGTCTTAACTTCCTATTTGTTTCACGCTTGCGTGTGTGAACTTCTGAACCTGGTAATACAGTTGTCGAAGTATCTTGTATATGCAGATTCTGCCTGTGCCACCATGTTAGAAGTGATATATCTGAACTTCTAAGATATATGAAGATGTTTAGGTTGTAGAATCCCCCCCTTTAGACTAATATGTAGGTAACCAAGAAAATGCAAGAAATGACTCTCTTAATGCCTCCATGTTGTGACCTTGTGACCTCACAAAACATGTTTTTGGCTGTAATCCAAGGATTCATATACGAATTATGACAACATTTCAGACAAATATCCATTAGAATAAAATAAAGTGATGTCATTTAATATCCAAAAGGTCAACTTCATTTCACTGTGACATCATAATACGTTTCTTTTAGGACTCCCTTTTTGACCTCTTTAGTGCGATTTTGGATCTTTGTGCTTTTTGATACAGTTCCTCTGCTTTAGGTTCCATTATTTTTCTTTTAGAGTAATCATTCTATTTTATCTTTTTAGTGGACTTGAGTAGTGGAAGTTTAGCTTGGCATTAAATAATTTAATCACTTTTTTTCTTTATTACCATTTGTAATTGTTTATCACTATTACTGAATAAAAATAAGTAGGCTGTTGTGGTCTACTGAAAGACAGCCGTTTCTTCTGTTCTTGAACATCCAACACCTTTGCATCTGGGAGTTTCTTCATCAGAATTCAGAAATGCCCCTTACTATTTTTTTTCTTTTTGTACAATTCTCTAATGTGTTAGAATGTGCTAATCTGTGTCTCTCAGAGGAGAGACCAGTGTTAGATGTGTTGGGATAGGAGCCAAAAGGACAAGGATGAGGGAGAGGAAGAAATATGGCGTCTCCTCTCCTTTGTGCTCTCTATTAGATGCTGACATTTCTGTAGGAGGAGAGACTTTTAAACACACAAACACACTTGTGTTTTGAGAATACTGATGCTTACATTAATATGGTTATTGTCACTCCATACTAGAGATGATTAGAGAGTGATTAGAGACGCTGGTAAAGATGTTTAAATCTTGCTCAGCATACAGCCTCAGGTGATCCTGGTAACCCAGCTGCAGGTATTATAAATCTTAAAGTAATCCCAAGATATTTTCGATAGGCAAAACAATACACTGTAAACCCCAAACCATCAATGACACAGAATTTTAATGTAAATTCTACACAAATGCAGGATTGTCAAAATAACATAAAAACTTTACGTTTTTTATGTTAAGTCAACAAGTTTTGAGTTTTGACTAATCTGACTAAAATTCATGAAGCCATTTAAACCTAATTAGTTTACGGTCGACAGCTTTTTAGGGCTGAGTTTCCCAGCATGCCGTGAGACAATATGTCTAAGGCCATAAGCCTAAAGAAAACTGTGTTTTAATGTGTTCTAAATCACTCATGTTACCCATTACTCAGTGATTGTTGTTTATGTATTTCACAATGGTTTTAATGGGTTACAGTTAATGTTGTGTTAAAATACATTTGCATGTGTTAAGTCGTATGCACAGATACTGACATCCCACCTGTGTGGATATTAGAGTGGCACTTTTAAAGTTATACTATGATGATATGGATAGCATCTCCTGGTTCTGGATTCATGTGTCTGTGCCATTCTAGCAGTCAAGAGACCCGAGGTTACCACAGTATATTTTTGGAGTTCAGTAAAAGAAAAACAACAACAAAAAAAAAAACGTTAAATGTGTTTTTATGTTCATGTGACATATAATCAAATGCTCAAACAACAACAAAGAGTTATATTAAACTGACATAAAATCATGACACATTTATTCACATCGTGACACATTTATTTTGTGTCTGGTGTACGGAAAACTTTAATGTTACTGTATTGTACTAGACTAAAGGTTTTGAGTGCAAGCTGTTTCCCAAAAACTTAAAGTGAGTGAAGTGGAGTTTATAGTGTTGCATAGTTATCTTAGTAGCTTGATGCAAAATGAAATACTTGTGCAAAGTGAAATACCACCAAACCACTACCTCCTCCAGTTCAGATGAATAGGCCTACAGTTTGGCGTTTTGTTGCTTCTGGCCAAGAAATAATGTGGTACATAAATCTTAGCAGAGGTTCAGTTAGGGAGACTCTTTTCGCACTCTCACAGACTCACAAATCTCTCTCTCACTCTCTGACTATGGGTGTTCATTCCTAATCCAACCAGATTTTTGCACGGTCTCCCTAAACCAATTATATCAGCGCCGTCAAACTGTTATCCTCTTTGCTGCTGTCAGCTGTCATTCCAGTACGAACTGATCGACACTCCTACACGTTCACCTCCTGTCTTCATCACATCCAGTGCCCATGGTTCCTTCCACTGAGCTCATCAGGAGCCCTGCTCCATCTCCCGTCATCTAGATCTTCAGCCAGCTCTCTTCATCTCAAAAAACTTTTGGTTTCGTTCTTGTTTTTACAGCACATCACCCATGCAACACATTCTCACTCATCCTCTCCCTGCACTAATGAATTTACAGAATCCTCCGACCCATGTGTTCAAATTGTTTTGATTATTTTGTGTTTAATAAATCACTTATTTATTTCATAATCGCATCACTGTGTGTCTCCCATTTTTGTCACAGTCCCAGAGCCACGCTGTGACAAATGAGGCCCGTACTTACCATGGCATTACATCTCTCCCCCTACGACACGTTGGGTTCTCACTGCCAAAGACTCTTCACTCTTCACACTTCACTGTGCGCTATGTAAAACATTTATCTGTTAACTCTAAATAAAGTCTCCCCTGACTGAAATACAATAACGCACTGTAACAACACACTCATTTTTACACTTTGGTTTTTGAAGGGAAATGAAATATAAAGTGTTGCAGTAAGTAGTGAGAGGTGGTGGTAGATGGAATTTGTTATCTTTGGACATGGCAGCTAAGCTAAGCAAACTGTCTCTGGGCTTTTTTACAGTCTCTTTGGACAAAAGCATCAGTCAAATTAACGTAATTTTTTTTATGTCTTAAGAAACATAGTCACAAGTAGGTCCAATACAAAATCCTATCAGATACAGCTGGCCACATCTGGTTTAAGGATGAGCTGAAAAGTCTCAGGTTACAATATCTGTGGAGATGATTAATGTTGTGTTTCACTACTTCAGAGCAAAGCTGGTATTGACTTAAAAGACGTCTTCTGTGTGAGCCAAACTGGACGAAACTTATGATTCTTTATAGAGGTTTCTATGTTTCTATGCCCATTTAAGCTGTTCAGAGAAGCCTTCCTTAACATACAAGGTGGGGGGGGCTACATACTGCCAGCAACAAGGCAGACACATATTAACACTCAGGCAGACACTGAGAAAATAGGCAGGCACATCTAGAGTAAAGCCACATGCTGAAGCAAAAGACTTTGCCTCACAGTTGCAAAAAGTAAAATTCCCCCAAAGTTTCATTCTTTGAGGTAAACTCTTTGACTGCCTGAGGGCAGCTAATTCCTTCAATCTACACACCAAACACAGTACGACAGTATTAGAATGTGAAGAATATCTCACAGCCAGAAGAAACTTTTACCAACCTTTATCGATGAAGTGATTTTTTAAGGTCAAGAATTGTGCTCTCTATTTTCTGAAGTCCTCAAAGAGCCTGATGTTCTCAGGACCTATTCACAGCTCAGAGACATGACAAAAAATGGTGCTAAGCAATGGTGAAAGCAAGGTATAAGCTAATAATTAGAATGTAATTAAAAAGGATAATTGTGGTCTTAACTGGATACACTCAAAATACATGAGTGATATGGTTTTACCTTGACTGTGTACTTTGTTTTGTCACTGCCAGTTTTGCAGATGAACATTTTAAAATCTATCCTCCACTTTTTTAAGCTGCACATGAAGAAGATCCTATCCAAAGTTTTTTTTTTATTTTCCTTTAAAGAGTTGTGACACACAACTGGTATGGGTATTGTTATCTCATAAAAACCAGATTTCACAATTGTAGTCAAAGGTCTCATCTATTATCTGTCAGAAGGAGACATTTGTAAATGATGATAAATTCTAACAGGATTCTCCTACAGGAATGGACCAATAGGATGCTCCATGCCACACCACCAGAGGTCACAACTGTACAAGTTTTGTTTTGGGATTTTTTTTTGCCTTTGCCATGTTAGTGAAATTTGCATTGTTTTCAAGTTCATGTATGCTGTTACTCAACTTAATTGATTAGTTGGATATGATCCTTGCAACAGCTCTTAAAGATATGCACCATTGTATTTCTTTTGTGTCTTTCTCCTATGTTGAAGTATACAATGTCAGGAGGTACAGACATAATCAGTTTAGTTCAATGTAATTATTGATAAGGAAGTTAACTTAACCTGAAATTGATCCCACATCAGAGTGTGTAGAG
Source organism: Epinephelus fuscoguttatus (assembly GCF_011397635.1). NCBI lineage: Eukaryota > Metazoa > Chordata > Actinopteri > Perciformes > Serranidae > Epinephelus > Epinephelus fuscoguttatus. Next base: position 8,954,325 of record NC_064764.1, on the reverse strand, counting down.
TTTACCCAATGAGGGCATCCAGACCCCACTCAGTTAATTGTATTCACAGCAGATGGACTTTTGATATCATCCAACTGCTTCTGCTCTATGAATACTGACAGGTGAATATTAATATTTTGACTTTCTCACACGAAAACCCCTGCCTCTCTGCTCTTGATAGAGGCCTTGGGGACCTGGCTTTGAACCAAGGAGATCTGGATGTGTGGAGTAAGAGTTCAGAGGTAAGGTAGCTGGAGGATCCGTTTGGAATGGAAACAGTTTGACGCACTTGGTAGATCATAAAACGGCAGCAGGATTAGCGCTGGCCTATGGGGGACAGTGAATGACAAGCACACTCTTACACCTCATCTGAACGGTGCGCACACTTTACTGCCATACATCTCTCTAGCATTTTTAATAGTCTTGACTGAGAACCAACCAACTGTTCATCATTGGTTGGGGGAACCTTTGGATTCACATGGAAAAGAAGTTTTTCTTTTAGTCTTTTGAAATGTTGCATGCACCCAAGAGATGTACAGTGAATCACATTTTCCATGTTTTTTCTTCTTTGTATAATGCGAACAGTGATAAAAGAGTTTCTTGCTGATATAACATTATCAGACTCATGATGGATTTTTTTTTTTTACAAGTACCAAAATCGCACCAGACTAATGGGACCTTAGATACAAGAGATGCAGCAAAACCTGAGATATCATCTCCATAAACTTAACTTAAACTTAACTTAACTTAAACTTTCATTTCATGCATTCTTCTTCCTTGTCAAAATCTGGTGCCTACATTACCCACACCGCAACTAAACAGCCAACAGTTCGGTTGGAGATTCATGTTAGAGGGTGACATGAGAGTGGATTTTAACTCCTGTCCCATCCCACTCCTGCTAAAAAACTTCTGTCCCATTCAAATCGCGATACAGAGAAAAACAAACAAACAAACAAAAAAAAAACTGTCCTGTCCCAATCCTAGAAAAATGACTCCTATTCCATCCCACTCCTTTGTTGTGTTTTTGAAAAGCAAAAAAAACCTGTGGTTATAAATATTAGAGCTGCATATTTACATATGAAAACTCAAATAACTAGCACTTCATTTGTTAGCTTGATGCTAACATGATGAAATTTAGCAAATTTATGGAAATCAGCGTTGTGATAATATTCATAATATTATATAATTATAAACAACCCATTCGACTTCACATACCATGACGGGCATATATTTCCTCTGTGGAAACAAACTAATAGCTGCTGACTTTAATTCCTGTCCTGCTTCAACTTCAATTCAAACTTTATTTTTGTCCCTGAAGGGCAATTGGTTGGACATCAAGAAAAAAACACATGAAAAAAAGCATGAGTGAACACTTAAGAATGTACATGCAAAACAATCAGGGGGAGGTGGGGGGAGTCAAATACAGTGAGCTGAAACAACAGTGAACACTGGAATACAGCCATTGCAATGTAAATAAATAAAAATAAAAAGAATTACTGAGGAAACTGAATGATTTGCAGCAACTTAAGTATATAAGGGTAAGTGAAGTGCATGGTGACCCTGCAAGATGGATAAGATGGTTTATGAGATCGACATCTCTCCATCATGATGCCATTTCCAACATTGAACAACCAAGGTGGGCGGCAGTAGCTCAGTCCGTAGGGACCGTCCGGACCAAATATGGAGCATGGTGGCTGGAGAGGTGCCAGTTCATCTCCTGGGCACTGCCGAGGTGTCCTTGAGCAAGGCACCGAACCCCCCAGAACAGAACAGACAACATGCTCAACTCATGCTACTCATTTTCACTACACTACTTACTGCGTTTTCCCGAACCAGCAAAGAAGAGAGGTCGGGACAGACTCAATATAAGATCTGTAAAAGAGGATCATAAGAGACTGTGGACTTGAAACTTTGACAATTTACTTAGGCAAGACAGACGTTACTGACCTTTTCAAATACTTGCAGCTGGTGGGCATGCGCCCCACGCTTGCTCCAACTGACTTTTTTTTCTGTCCTGTCCCAGTCATAAATGGGATAATCTGATGAATAGTGAAATAGACTCCCTTCCTTCCTCAGGAATTCTGTGACCCACAGGATTCCTGAAAAAATGTTAGCTTCTAATTGGGGTGTGCTATGCTAGTAGTCACTGATGTAGCCTCAAGCCTCTAGCCTACAGTAGAGATGAGAAGCAGGATATAGAGGTCTGGTATCACATCTTTCTAAGAGTATGTGTCCACAACAGTGTTTTTCTTCAGCAGAAAGGCAATGGGGGGGGCGCTAGGGAGTGCTTCACCCCAGCGCTTCATGAAAAAGCGCTCCCAGCACTTTTTTAAATGATGCGTCTGGCATGGGTATGTTTCTATAACAACAACATCTTGACACTAACATTAGCTAGGTAGCTAACGTAATGCTACATTAACAGAGGGGTTGACTCCACAGTTAACAAGCTTACAAAGTGAATGGTGATAAAGGCACATCACTTACCAGCAACATCCAGTGTCCGCTGGCAGTGCAGTGATTTATTAAGTAGAATTGCTTGGAGTGGCCGCACGAAAAAGTCAAAGGGCTGTGGAAGCTCTGGTTAAATGTGATAGGACGAAAGGACTGGACAGAAGCGATCATCAAAAATGCTTGCATGTGCAGCGCACATATTGCACATATCAGGTTAGGGAAAAAAGTATTTACTGTCGTAGGGATGAATAATGTGATGTGTATTAAGGGTTATTATGTCCACCTCATAAGAAATAGGGGAGGTATGAGGAGAAATGTTGGATTTCTCTGTAACACTAACTTTTTGGTGCAATAGCTAACGTTAGCTTTGATAGCAAAACAAACTGGGGGAAACCATTCAAGTGTCCTCCTCTTTTGTAAGATTGGCATAGTAATCAACCACAAAGCCAGCCATCCCACCTTCAGCAATCCTGTCAAAACACCCATCCACTGAGTGAGAGCGTACGCGTCGGCCAGTCTCGTCCCGCTGGTCAGTGTGTTTACTTATTCAAGTAATCGTGGTCCAAGAGAGTGAGTGACCTGCATTCGTAAATTCAGTCTGATGCTCTACACTAAAATGAGAGCACTGTTGATCCAAAAAATGAGCATTACATTTCTATATGAATTGTGAACAGTTAAGTTAATCACACATTCACTCTGCTCTGTTGCTCTGCTGCAAGCCCTGACTCCACTCCCCCAGATTTTCTTTTCAAACTTGTAATCCTCAGGCCCAACCATGCCTGACTCAAGTGACATCACTTGAGGCACATATGAGACTTAGTGAGGCTCCCTCTGAAGACACAAAAGGCTTGACACAATTTTGTTCATATATGCAGTAGTGCTCCCTGAGAGATGTAAACAGACTTTGATGTGTAAACTCATACCAGTTCCTCTTTAATTACAGCTGAAGTTATGAGAATTTATAGGATGACAAATTACTTGCAGCATTTAGAACTTAATTTAGCTCAGTTCTGTGACTTCTGATTTTGCTGAAACTGACCCCAACACACTTAAACTATCAAGTGCATCTTGTGCAACTTAACTTTCCACATTTCTGGGCAGTGCGTAGGAGTAGCTTAACATTTTGTCTAAGTTGCCTTGAAGATTAATTGCTTTTGATAAAATGGTATCTTTCTTTTTTCTCCATCAAATTCAGTTGCTGTAGTAGAAACTCTAAACAAGGACTTTTCCCAGGACCTCCTCTGGTACCTAGATGGTGAATATTATCACGATCAAGATGACATACTCCCAATAAGCTCCAATTATAGTGTTATTTTACATTTCAGATGACATTCTGACAGTGCTACTGCATGTGAATGTCCTGACCCTGACAAGCAAAGCCAAATAAGTTCAAATAAAAATTATGATAATCCATCATTCTACCCATTAACAAAGCATTATGCCACACACTGCAATTTGTTGTTGACCGAGGCCGAAGTGGCACCTAACATCAGAATACATTGTGCCCTATTGTTCTACTTTTCTCCTGCCGTCCCAACATGGGGGACATTTTTCACATGCCACTGCACTGCCAAGCTTTCGAAACGTGAACCCCCGCCAGGCCAGACAGCGAATGCAACCCGGCGGTGAAAAAGAGGTATCTGTTACACAGGCAAGAGGCCAGCTCAACAGTATTTGTTTTAACAGCAGGCTATTAGCAGGCATGCTTGACTTGTGTATTTACAAGAGTTTCCAATCATGTCAAAAATCCTCCTTTTTATTAATGATAAAGGGTTATATTCAGGCTGTACTGTTTCAAGACCGAGGCTGAATGCAAATGCTGAATATCACACCGTTTCGAGAGCTGCACTAAAGATGGTGAGACGTGTTTGTGTCAATATACAACCTCCTGTTGAATGATTTGATTATTGACCGACTGATAAAAAATTAAATATCCGCTAGTATACATTACATGTATTGTGCTAAATGTTGTTTGGTCTGGTGAGAGAGACATCACTAGGACCACACGTGGATTGTGTTCAGGCAAGAACCAAGACCTTTTGGAAAAATGAGCTTGTTGTTCGATTTGCTAAATGTCAGAATTAATTCTCTGGCATTTACAAGAGAAGTGAGATGCAGTTTGTTTTACTAAGTGAAATTAAAAGTCAGCCTGTCTCTCTGTGAGGTAGAGACAGTAATTCTCCCAAACAAGAGAAAGTACACACACAAACATGTTTTACATGTACATTTAAGTTATGTGGTCACTCTAACCCCTACCCCTGGCATTGCATTCACAGTGCTGAAATAACTGCACGTGGATTCCTTCCTCATAGCAGTTGGCCAAACATTGTCTTGCTGACCGATCTCCAACACTAGAGTAAACTATTTGTAACAAACAAAAGAAGAGTCCAATAGTCCAGCACTGGTGTCTTTGTAATCCAACCTAAGAGAAAGCGGCAAAGGAGAGGCTCACAGTTTCTCACAGTTTCTCACATTTTCTTACAGTCTGGTCAATAAATGAATCTCCACAAATCAACACAAGACTAATGATCTGTATGAGTTAGTTTATTGTGAAAACCTGCTGTGGGCCTGACTCATTGTCACAGCATGTCAAGAAATTAAAGTCTAATACCTTAGTTTAGGTCGTGTGAAGCTAAAGAATATATTGATTTTGCATTTTTTACATAATAAACCCATCTGCCCTGTGTTTTGCATTTTCGGAGCACTTGGTATCATTATTACTGCACCTGCAGCATATTATCGCATAATGTTGTCATGAGTCCTGGTTAATATCATTATATTAGCCTACTGAGCCTCAGGACGAGAGAAGATATTTAAGAACCCTGAGATCATGTCAACTTGAGAATGTTAAGGTTAATATATTTCACCTTTGGTAAATGTAAGTTGAAAAAACAAACAAACGAACAATTGTTTTTAGAAGTCATATGTTTGCTGAATATGTTCCTGTGGTACTCAACCCCAAGTCAGTTCTTTGCTACTAGTTTTGGTCATGTAATGAGATTTGTTTACCAGCAGAAAATTAAAAGAATATTGCCAGCATTATCTGTAAAGTAATTATTTTCCTTCTGACAGATTTCAACTGTGATTATCACATTTAGCAACATTTTATGGAATTACCGTAACACGACCCCCCTCTCCTTTGCACACGTACACAAAGCACACCAGTCCCCCAGTTGCCCCAAAATAGTACCACTTGGCGTAAATGGGTTCAGAAATAGCCTGGAGTTGAAAAGGTGCAGACATGGATACCCTGAGAGATTGTTGGGTCTCAAGTGTCATCTCACTTCCTTCATTTTGTTTGTGTCACACAGACATATGTACCTATGGAACTGCCACGCATATACTGTAGGTTCTCTTCCTCATCATCTATACAGTAGATGTGGGTTTCTACTTATGGCTATTTAGTGCTGTGCACTTTTATGTTCCAGCAGGATAAGGGAATAAATGTCCATAAATTCCATTCTTCTGAACAGCTAATCAGATCTTTGTGTTGACTTTGTTCTATGTATTTGTAGAGCGGGACAACACACAATTCATTTTTCTGCTGAAATAAAGGCCAACGTTTCAGCTCAATTCTCTTTTGGGACACACACATAAGTGATGGGTTAGGAATCACTTTATATTTGTACAAAAAATGCACAGGATGCCCTGTAGATTAATTGCACCACTCAATAATCAGGCTCTGATTATTAATTAACCTCCTGTCATCAGCACTATATTGTTATCAAAACAGAGGTCTTTTTTATATTAAACTTTGCAGTGTTTTTTTTTTTTTTTTTTAAATTTACAGAATATTTTCAGACAAATAAATAAAGAGGGTCCTGAAGAAACTAAATTGCACTCAGTAAATAAAGTTGATTAGGGAACTGCTACAATTGTGGGTGTGATTCATGAAATACTTAGAGCTACACTTGGCTTAATTTAACATGTGATAAGGGTTTGGGGTCGAGATGCTGGAATTTAAGGTCACTGTCTCCAAGATAGTCTGTTGGTCTATGATATTTGTACAGGAACTCTAAAGCCACTATTTACTTAACACATATAGAAAGCAACCTGATAAACTCACAGTAACTAATGAGGAAAAATCCTATAAGCGAAAAGCAAACTCACCAGATTTAAATGCAACAAGAGTACACATAATGCAAAAAATGTAGCAGTTTCAACAACAGGGAGAGAGATCTTAGACATTTCCTAAATAAAATCTCAAATAATACAGTTAAATGTTCTGTTTGTGGCCTAATCTTCAGTTCACAGTATTACAGACTGCAGTAACTTGGCATGTTGGGGATCCTTGATTTGAAATTAGAGCAACCCTAATTATTTTACCATGAATTAAATGTAGCAGATCTGTTACTTAAACACTAAGTCTGTGAATTTTGCTCCAGCATAGCATAACAAAAATAGTTTTTAAGATTAATAATGATGTTTATGCCAAATTCCTACCCTGTGATGTAATGTATAGATGTTGACTTTGTCATTGAAAAGTGGAGGGGATAATGGATGGTGTGTTACGTGGGCGAGGCCTGCCAAGCTGCACACCTATAGTGAGATCAACAAACAACCAAAATGGTTGTTATTAGCACAGACATTGCTGCTTTTCCTGTCAGGACCCCTGGATATGTTGAGCCAAAACATGATCTTTTCCAAACCATAATCACATGATTTTTGTGCCTAAACGTAACCACATGTTAAGTGTCAACATATCTGCTACATAATAATGTCCAAATGAAATGTATCTATGGTTTGCAGAAAGTACAATACCAACATTTTTCTGGCAATCCTGCTGTATCTAACTTAAAAACAGTAACATCAGACAATTTTTTGCCTCTTTGTAGATGGCAGTAGTGAACATTTATCATCCTCAGTATTTGTCGTGTTATGGTTTCATAATGATAAAGACAGCTGGAGAACAATTAGATACAATATTCTTCTATTATCTCAAATGGCTTGAAAAAAATGCAAAAATGGGGAATAAAATCTCACAAAATCTCATCCCTCTAACTGTACGTTCACACCAACAGCGACCTGAGCTTCCAAAATGACGGAAGTAATTAATTTTCAATGAGAGCCTGGCAACTTGGGCAACTTGGGCGATGTGGGCAAGCTGGTCTTCAGCCGGCTCTGGAGGGAAGTTAAAACTCATTTAACTTTATGGAAATGAGCTCTGACGCAATCCGCCGGCAACCAATCAATGCTGACGTGCTTCGATGAAGTGGGTCCCAGAGAACAAGCCATGTTTACTTGCATTTGTGTCCACTCAGTCCTTTATAATGTGTCATTGTTCAGTAACAGAGACCAAAATAAGAAGAATGAGGCTTGGGACTGTGTCGCAGAGGTAGTCGGTTGGTCTGGTGAGTTTTAAAGTGTGTAATGTTAGTAATAGAGGAGAGAATTGCAGGCTAATGTTGCTACGTAGCATACGAGTCTTCCTTGCTTGGTTTGAATGGGATGACATACATTTTCTGTTTTCATTGATCAAACATAACCTTCTGTAGGCCAACTATGAGCTTTTTGATTGGACAACAGCAAGCAGCAACTACGCTACTTTCAAGCCAGTAGTCCACTTTGCAGCTCCTTTAAATTGACAAGCACAATTGAACGTTCAGTGATTCACGTGAAGAGCAACTAGAGCGACCAAAGCTGTCACAAATATTTTTGACAGTTGTGCTTCTTGGGCATCCGCGACAGACTTTGCCTCTTTGGAAGCTTCTGGAGTGAACGTACAGTAAGTTTGGACTGAGCACTGAATATTTATATCTAGCTTTGCCCCTGTTCAGCAAGATAACAGAAATAAAAGGAAAAATATTAAGAACGCATAAGGAGCTGACTGTCAGAGCCCCTCAAAGTTCTTTCTTGGTTTATAATTAAAAAAAATGAATAAATAAATTAAAAAAAAAAAAAATTTGAAACAAGACATGCTGATTTTTAGCAGGCAGTGTTTACCATGTTTACCACCTTAGCATGACAGCAGCACCAAACACAATGTACAGCTGAGGCTGATGTGTAATTACTATCATTGACTACGTTTACATGCACACCATATTCCGATTAAGGTCAATATTCTGGTTACGATAATTTTCCGAATAAGGTGTTTATATGTGCTGCAGCAACTGGAATATTTCGTTTACATGTCAATTGACAGAAACTGTAATGTTTGTTTCCGACGTACCCCTGCTTGCGCTTTTGCACCACAATTTAACAACAAAAATCCTGTTGATCCATTTTGTCCTCAACAAAGGAAGACGAGAGCGAGAAGAAAAGGCGAACTAGTGTATGGACCTTTCCGTCCAGCTTATGCCGTTCACGCCAGCCAGAGTCCCCCGGAGTCTGTGGATGAAGGTATGAAGCTAGTTCTGCTGTTCTCCCTGCTTTTCATAACCATAACAACACCGACAACCCTGGATTCCGGATTGCGAATCGAGCACACGCAGACGTTACTGAATATTCCAATACGGGGCATTTTCCGATTCGGAATTATCTCCAACTGGAATATGACCTTAATTGGGTTATGCACGTGTCTAAATGACTTGTGCGCAACCAGAATAGGATATTCCGAATAATACAGAAATACGGTGTGCATGTAAACGCAGTCATAGTGTATGAAAATTAAGGGATCAATAGAGAGTCACATTTCACCCTCTGCGAACACTAACCTTACCAAATTTCATGACATCGATCCAATAGTTAGTGAGAGATTTTGCAGAAAACAAAAACATTTGCATACATCTGCAAACCATTATACCTCATGTTGGTACAAGGAAGAAAAGTTAATGAATCAACAACGTCAGTAGGATTTATCTTCTGAGGACCATGAATGCCTCGTAAACTTACTTAATGGCGATGTATCCTGTAGATTTTGAGGTAATCAAGTCTGGATCATAGTGGTACGCTGACAGACCAACCTACATTGCCACCCAAGACACCCACTGTTAGCGTAGCTAAAAACTTTTACAGCATGACAGAGTATCTATAACAATTAGATATTTATGTATTTGCATAACCCCAGCTTCCATTAGTGCTGATTTCAATGTCTTGATATTAAAGACAAAGGGATTCTGATTTGCTGTGAACAATAGAAAATGGGACATGTGCTCTGCAGACAGGGTGGATCAAAGATGGCAGTTAATAGCTTTAAAGCCTCAAAAAACACCAAATTGATTTACGATGGTGGACTTGCTGTTTCAGCCTTTTACAGCTGACTGAATTACATACAAACATTCGCCCTTGCGCGGATAGAACACCAATGTTGCTTATAAAGTTTAGCTGGAATGCGTTCCAATATTTATTTGGCACGGGGTGCAAATGCTGAGCAGCTGTTTCTCATGCTGTTCTGGGTCCACTGTATGTCACAAGAGCGGCTTGAGGGTACTGGGTTTCGCTCTGTCTGTGGTCTGTTGTGGTTAAACGTTTAACAGACAGGATGTTTCTTGACATTGACTTGTTTTTCATGTTCCAATTCATTTCAGTCACACATTTGACATATGGTTTCTGATTCTGTGTTTGGGTGTGTCTTGTGTATTTGTACTTGGTAGTCTTTGATGATAAGATGTAGATATAGTATTTTATTCTTGACTAAAATATATTAGTCTTAAGTCTAGACCCCATGTTAAAATATGTCATTTTGATAGAGAGGTGAAATTGAATGTGAATATTTTGAATACCTGTTCGAACATGCCATTCCTGCAGATACAACAAATATTAGATTAACAATGGATTGCTCAGCTACTTTTGGGTGAAAGATGTCATAGTGAAAAAAACGCTGTAAGATCCACGGAGGGTTTTAGCATCTTTTAGCTTATTGTTTTGGTTTTCTGGAATTTGACTCTTGTTTTAGTGTCACTGCTCTACTGCGTCATTTTCAGCTATTTTCAGCAAGCACATTCTGATAAACTCCCAGTTCAGCACCAAACACAGGCAGGCCAAGTTTGCGACTAGCTTATAAAGAAAGTGTTGAATTTGGAGCAAAAGAATTTTCCTCAGCAGCTGGTGGAGCCCAGAAACAGAGCAAAAAGAAGGGTAAATATTGGGCTTACATTCACCAGGTGGCTAGAAACATGAGTCCAAATATACGCTGTTGTTGCTCAGCATTAGCCAGATATGTAAATGAGCACCTGTTTGCTAACGAGTTCACCATGTAACCGTAAAACATGCTAATATGTCTGTGATTTGTTCAAAGATTGCTTCCTCTGCCCCTACACAGGCTAGCCTTTGAACATTATGGACGGGGGGACCAATATTTTCCAAATTGGCCCCCTCATCCACACCCACTCCAGCACTACCATCACCCACCCACTTGTGGCTCTAATACCAACATGGGTGATTTCAAATAAGATTTAGGCCATTAGCCTTTTGTAACAGAGCTCAAGTCTCTAACAACCATTTCTAAATCCAGTGCGACAGACATTGAGGCCATGCTCTGTTTTGCATACATATACTGAATATGATTACAAAGCACAAAAGGTCAAGTAAATTATTCCAAAACACAGAATATTTTTTCTCCAAGATTGCGACGGTTATATTTCTTCTCTTGTTTCTTTGCTTTAAAAGTAAAAAGGAAAATCAAACATTGCCTTTAAAAATTACTGTGAGGCAGTAAATCATAAGAACACATCATGAGTGAACAAACAGATCTACCCTTCACCAATCACCACTTCCAAATCCACTGATTATAATGTGTTAATGTATGTAATTCCAAGACTATTCAGATACACCACTTTGAAAAATGGCAAAGCCACTTTTCCCCTTGCTAAAAATGTAGCTTAATTTTGGATGGTTATTTTGTCCCTTTCATTTGATACCAGTATCTTTACTCTAGCTTTAAAACTACACTCACTACAGTGTTTGTTTTTGTTTGTTAGTTTTTTTGTTGTTTGGTTTTTTTTTGTTTTCTTTTTTGCCAGTCTGCCTTGCTCCTCACCTTATCTGCATTCAGCTTTCCTCATCATACCTAATGTGCTGGAAACTGGACTGCACCATTTCACAAAGAATGCAGGGGGTGGGGTATCAGATGACAAGTTGAATTGTGTTTTAATGATAATCAGTGAATTTATTTATCATGTAAATACATATAACTTGTGTTTTCATTGATATAAGCCAGTAAATAAATTATTCATCCATATATAATCCAATTTAGGGTCAACCACAGACCTTTGCACGGGCCCCCCTGGGCCTTGGGATGGGGTCATCTGTACCCTTTGACTCCACCTGACAGTCAGCCTGCCCCCAAGGGTTCAATAATAAGCAATTGTGGGTAATTTGTGTTGCTGTCTCTGAGACTGTAGGCTTTTCAGGTATAATCATATCTTTCCTCTATGCAAAATACATTTTTTGCCAGTTTGAGAGAACTGTATTCCTTGCTTGGTTGAAGATAAAAAATGTAATTAACATGAGAGACGTTAGTTACCAGACATGGGAAATGTTACTGTATGTATGGCCATCATAAGCTGACTCTGTAAATCAAACAGCCCAAAGCACTTTGTAGAAGATATGACAGCAGAGAATGAGCTTAACGGGTCAAACCAAGGACACACATGTTTGTTTTACTCGACTTTCTCATGGTCGTCTGTCCCTCATCTGCACGGTAATGCAAGTGCATCATCAATGCCTTTCAACCGAGGCGGCCGGGTGCTTCAGCTGTACAAATAAAGGGAAGCAGGCTCCACGCTGGGATAATGTGTTTGAGTTGCCATGTTTGTGGTCTGACACCTGTATAGAGTGAGATAAGGGTCACAAAAAGAAAGCTCAAGGTTTGATCATATGAACTGTGCTCGGTTCCTGGATGTGAACTCTTTTACACATCTGCTTTATCACTCTTTTTATAATGATAGACGGAAACGATATAGCACTGATGATGAAAGGCTGAATAAAATTGCACAGACATTAAACAGGCTTTTGAGAGCAAGCCAGTTCTGGTTTTATCTGTAAAACAACAAGCAGACAGGCAACATTTGGCTTTTAAAATAATGAAAATAAATCATTCCTCCTAGCTACGGAGACAGAGCTAAATTGCAAATTGGTGGCTGCACACAGATGATTGTGTGTACGTGCAGCCTTGGCTCAAAATGAGATAATATGAGACTGAGGCAAAGTTTCAAATGTCAGTTTAATTGAGCCAAATAATGTTGTTAGGGGTTGCACTGAGAGTTCAGAAAGATGAGGCTATCTATAGCAGTATGGCCATGTAGAAGATATGATAAGATTAAATCCTTTGGTAGCACCACTTTACCCTTTTGTTCAGTGAATTGACCTCTTGGTGCACTGTGAAAGGAAACAATGCATACATGTTTTTAACTGCTCTAGCTATAAGTCCAATCTGTAGAACAGGTGCAAGCTCTGTTTCTGTTTTTCTCCTCATTCAGATTTGACTCTGACAAATCATGGAGCATGTAGGTTCTTTTGTGAATCAGGCACTCATGAAAGTCTTCAGGCACTAAAAACTGCTGATCCCAGCTTGTGCACCTCATGATTATTTATGTTCTGTTCATTATTTTTTGGACTGACACAGGGTATTCTCATAAATATTTCAATGTGAGGACATTACACATTTGTAGGTTTTTCTTTTAAGTACAAAGGCAGCAAAACAAGCATGCATGGGTATATGATTCAGATATAGCAATAAATAAATCTAATCATTTTTTGAGTAAAAAAAAAATGAACCCTGCATTCCCTATAATGCAGAAGCACAGGGCAGACATGTCATAAAGTAGGGCCAACATTAAAATGACCAAAGCTAATCCCAAATTTACTAACTTTGCCAACTTTCACTATCTGACACTAAGGAAATCAATTAACTATATCCTGCAATGCTATGTTTTAAAGTCTGTGGCTTACTATTCGAAAGAGACAGAGTGCAACATGTCATACTCACAAAACCACACCCACCTGAGGGAAAAAAAAATTGGCACCACAATTTGCAATCAAGGGCTAAAACCTGGGGTCTTCAACATTTTTAATGCCAACAATTCCTTAGCCAAAGTAGAGATGGAGCAGGGACCCCATACTACAGATATTGTGTAAAACTGAGTTGCACTTATGAAAGTGCTCTTGTCTCTTTTGTGCTTGCCAGTAGCTGCTAAGTCAGCAGCAGCAGCTGTAGCATGGCTAGGTGTGTTAGCCTTCCCCTCTACACTTTTGCCAGTGGCTTCTGAGGTGGATGGTGTGTCTCTTCCTCATTAAGTTACAAAATGATCCATTGTGGTTCACAAGAAGTTACATTCACTTAACATAACTGTTAGCAGCCCTAACTATAAGCTTTATCAAAGAGGAAAGTCTTAAGTTTAGTCTTGGAGACGGTGTCTGCCTCCCGGACCGCAACAGGAAGATGATTCCACAGGAGAGGAGCCTGATAGCTGAATGCTCTGGCTCCTGATCTACTTTTGGTAACTTTAGGGACCACGAGTAACCCTGCGTTCTCAGAGTGCAGAGTTCTGGTGGGATAATAAGGCACTATGAGCTCTGTAAGATATGACGGAGCTTGACCATTTAGAGCTTTATAAGTTAACAGTAGGATGTTAAATTCAATTCTGGATTTTACAGGGAGCCAGTGCAGAGAAGCTAAAACAGGAGAAATATGATCTCGTTTCTTAGTTCCTGTTAGTACACGTGCTGCTGTATTCTGAATTAGCTGGAGAGTTTACTTACTAGAGCTACCTGATAATAGAGAATTGCAGTAATCCAGACCTTGAGGTAACAAAAGTGTGGACCAGTTTTTCTGCATCTTTTCGGGTCAGGATAGGCCTAATTTTCGCAATATTACGCAGATGAAAAAATGCAGTCCGTGAGGTTTGTTTTAAATGAGAATTAAAAGACAGATCTTGATCAAATATTACTCTGAGGTTTCTTATGGTAGTGCTAGAGGCCAGCTTTCCTATAGAGGGCATCTGTGTTATGAGTCCAGTCCAGTTTATTGTTGATGTGGACCTCAAGGTACTTGTACGAGTCCACCATCTCCACCTCCTTGTCCTGGATGATGACTGGGGCAGGTTGCCTCCGGTTCCTCCGGTAGTCCACCACCACCTCCTTAGTCTTGCTGATGTTGAGTTGAAAGTGTTTTCGGTTGCTCCACTCGACAAAGCCCTCAATCAGTCCTCTGTACTCCTCCTCGTCATCATTGCTGATGCATCCAACTATACAGGAGTCGTCGGAAAACTTTTGCGGGTGGCAGGAACTAGAATTGAACCGGAAATCAGAGGTGTACAGGGTGAAGAAGAATGGTGCCAGAACAGATCCTTGGGGCACCCCGGTGTTACTTGACACCACCTCAGATACGCAGCCATCCACCCTGATGTACTGCGGCCAGCCACGAGATAATCCAAAATCCAGGCAGTGATGTCCAGGTGAAGTTGCATATCCAGCAGCTTGTCTCTCAGGAGGCTAGGTTGAATGCTGTTGAAGGCACTGGAGAAGTCAAAGAATATGACTCTCACAGTTATTACATTATGACTTTATTCCAGTGTCCCTTTTCCTTACCTTGCTTATCTTTAAGAAAAAAATCCCACAGAATGTCCAGAACAGAAGTACTTTGATATTTACAACTATTTGATCGGATCACCAGTAAGATCGACATTTAACCTAACTAAGATCCAAATCAGGAATTGCATAGCTTAGTTAGCTTCAGATTCTTCAGTTGTCTGGCCAAATCAGCAAATTTAACTTACTTATAAGTTTCAGGATCCCACTTTTTTCAGTTATTCTTCTTGATGCCTTACATCTGAATCTATCTTGTCTTCTTAAGGCTTGGTTTTTGACAATCCACCTGACAAAGATACCAAACAATACTGTTTTGTTGCATGCTACTTAAACCAATAAGTACCTTCACCTCATTGTCAGTAAATAGTTTGTGCATACTGGCTGTTCTGACTCACTATGTAAAATTCTTGCGTTGATAAATGATGTGCATGTAAAATTGTAAGGCTGAAACACATAGCCACGTGTTCAGAGAACTGCATGTGGCCTTTAACACAGTGCTTTATATTTGATTTAAACTGACATTGCTTGAAAGTGACATGGCTGTCTGAAGTAGAAGCCAGGACATCATCTTAAAACAAGAGTGTGAGCACTGAAAACAAAGTCCATTTAAGCTACAGGGATGGAGACAATAACAGCTCTTGACATGATCCCTGTAGGAGCTGAATGTGGTGGAGCAATGTAAAAAAAAAAAGTGTTTACTTGTATTTGTAAAACTCCCCCTCCCAAACATTCAGTTCCCCAAAGACAAGAGGTGATGTGAGTTATTGGCCTGGCTGCACTGCTCATTTCACAATCTGACTCCCCTCTCCTGTCTGGTATCATCACTGAAACACTTGGTGTAGAAATGGTTGTTCTTATGTAACTCTTATGTGAGCCAATGGTCCATGGTCATAAAGCATGTCAGCCTCCCAATGATCTCATTCATTCCTACCAGCCTTTCCCTCAATGCAGCATTAATGCAGTCAAGCAGAAGCTGCCCTGTATTGAAAAAGAACAATTTGGGATGAAATTACAGCCCCTTTCATAGAGGAAATATATAGGTGAGCCAGTATCATACAATATCTATACAGAAAAGCCACTGATATGCTGACTGTACAGTCGGGCATTTTGCAACCCTGGAATTTTCCGCTAGCCTCTGTCTGTCTCACCTCTCCTCTGCCCATGACATTGCCATCCCCCCAGACTGAACTGTACCATTGTTATCTCTAGACAGCAGGGGTTTGCTTGAGGGGGGAAAGAAAAAAAAGATACAATTCGAGTATAAGCAAACTTCACATTGAGCATTTTTACTGCCCTTTGGCTCTTTTTGTTTCCCTGCCAAAGCCAATTTTCTTTGGAATAGCCACAACTGTCTCACAGGAGCCCCTGTGGATATGGGACATAATGCAGCAATGAATAGATACTTAGCTTTGTCAAAAGGCTTTCTGAATTTAACAATGGAGAAAATAGCTAAAATACCTAAGCTGAAGCCTTTGCAGATCCCAAATGCATGTTTCTGTCAAATGCTGCTAATCTGCAAATGACATTCATGACTGCCATTGGTAGATTGAAGCTTTGAATAAATGCCTTATTTGGGATGTTGTAAATCTTGACCAAACTTTGGATTACAGTATAAGCTGTCTTGTAAGGTTAAAATTTTGTTTAACTTGGCTTGGCTTGGGCAGTGGTGGCATGTGGCTGCGAGTCGCTGTAGCTGCTAGCAAGCCAGGTCAAAGTTTTCAAATATAAACACCAGTAAGCATTGAGGAAAGATGTAGAAGATTGGCACTAACTGAACTAGCATCCTGCTAACCATTGCACAGATGTTGGAAATACACTGGACAACCTACATGCTGCATCAGTTTCCAACGGGATATCAAAAACTGTAATATCCTTTGAGTTACCAAAACATGGCTAAATCCTGGATAATACCCTTCAGTCAGAACATTCTTTTTCTATATGCTGATCTGACAGAGCAGAGGACTCTGGCAAGGGAAGGACAGGCGGCATGTGCTTCACGGTGAATAAGGACTGGTGTGACAGCGGGAATGTGAGGTGATGTCCCATTCCTGCCGTGGTTCACTGCTGCACATCGATCAGAGCAGGAAGTATGGCTGAGTATGCCTTAAGCTGAAGGCTATTATGTTTATTGATTGGCTGTGATGTAACCCTGTCACAGGGTCTTAATACCAGTCAATGGCTCATATTTTCAAGTTAAAGTTCACAAGAGTGGAAATTTACACTCAAGATTTATGAAGATTTTCACTTGGCTAAGACTCACAAGCTAACGAGTCACTCCAAATCACATTTGGTTGGAGAATAATAAAATATAATTCAATATATTAAGCATGAAAGTTCATTCTTGACCTGGGAACAGTATATATGGTTCAAACTATCAGGGCACTTATATTGAAGATGCAGACCTTTCAGTTTTATCCCAAGGTGTTCATTTGTACAGTCAGTGACAAATCACATTTACCTCCAGTAAAAGCATTTGGTAAAAACATTCTTTATGTTTTCCCCATATATGACTATATGACTAAGCATGTATATAAAATTTACACTTAAGTCACATGGTGACACTCCCTTCACTGAATGGAGACTGTGAAAAGCACTTTAAAGTTTTTATCTTTGTTGGTTTTTGTCTATAAATCCTGACAATACGAGGAAAAACATTTAAGCTGCTCTCGGACACTAATGGATGTTCCATAAAAAGTAAACACATTGAAATGTGTTTATTGGTTGAGATAGAGCAGATAAATGCTTTGTGCCAAAATCATTTTAAAAAATGAAAAATGTGGAAAATACATCATTTTAATAGGGCAGTGTTTAAAGTG
The DNA here is from genome assembly GCF_011397635.1 of Epinephelus fuscoguttatus. NCBI lineage: Eukaryota > Metazoa > Chordata > Actinopteri > Perciformes > Serranidae > Epinephelus > Epinephelus fuscoguttatus. The sequence goes on along the minus strand of NC_064764.1, from coordinate 8,936,611 downwards.
GTATAAACGAAAATGTTTTTCGTTTTAAATCTCACTTTTGTAGCCAACAATTATGTCTTTCTTGACCTGACTTTTTATGCTTGTCTTTGTCAATAGCCAAGATCTCATCACTATTTTATTAAGGCCTGGCATGTCCTCTCTCCTCTTGCCCTCCCCATCTCTCCTTTCTCCTGTTTCTCCTCCCTTCCTCTGTCATTTCTCCCATAATATTCTCTTCTCTTTATTATCTTTTCACTGCAGCTCATGTTGGTAAAAAGGGACCCTGGACATCCTTTCCCAACTCTCTCCAGATCTGCTCTCCCTCTTTCTCTGTCTTCTAAAGCTTGACCATCCCCCTCCTCCTCTTTTGCTTTCTCCTCTCTACCCCTGTTTGTTCCTGTACAGACAAGCCAAACGGAGCAAATCCTTCCAAAGAGGGTTTTGATGATGAAACAAATAAGACACCCACCAGAGAAATGCTATGCAGCTTCGGCGAGGTGTGCTGGGTAAGATTAGCAGCCAGATGGGCTCTTTTTACCTACTTCTCACTAAGACTGTAAAGTGCATCTAATATGGTAACTTTCCAAAAAAGAGGAATTTAATGTGGGACTTCTTGCTATGAAAACTGAAAGAAAATGGAGAGTGGGCACTGGATCGAAGCCTGGTGTCTTCAAAAGTCAACAGTTCATGAGGTGATCAACAAAGCCTTCTTGAAGAGGTCATTTCAGGTCAGGCAGTAGGGTAATGTTACTTGAATTTTACATTTTTGCTATATGCAAAAAAATAAATTGTTTTTTATTTTTGTAACTCTATGTATGGGTTCTATGATGGAATGCGGCAACACCATGAACAATTATTATCCCTTGGAGTAACGTTCATATTGGATGAGTTCGAAACTCCCGATTTATGTCCAGTGCCCACAGGGTCTGAAATTAGCACGAGTCACCAGGAACATGCAGGTAAATTGTAGGCAAGGGTGTGTAAAATTTTCAGGCCAGCCGTCACATTGGTGGGCAGAGAAGGGGCACAATAAAAAAAAAAGCAGTGTTGAAACTTGCTAAATAATAGCAACACTATTGGCCGTAGAACCTTGTCCGTATGTTTGACAGTGGAAGTTCACAGAATTCTTCACACACACACACACACACACACACACACACACACACACACACACACACACACACATATATAAATATATATATATATATATATATATATATATATATGTATGTATGTATGTATGTCACTGTATCAGCTTCACTACCTCATGTGTCAACTTAATCTGAAGGAATAGCTCAGGGCCTAGCAAGTTGTGACGGTCAATTGTGAGTGAATGTGACAGTGACGGTGGATGTGCTCAAAGCAGCTGTTGGTGATCAGAGCAAAGGAGAAATTATTAGCTGTTGAGTCGTAGCAAATGAACAGTTCTTAAAAAAAAAATTAAAAAATAGTTAATTTTTATAGATGCTTGTGATTTTTTGTTCATATTTATTTATTTTTTGTTAACAACATCATAAGTCAGGCTTACAGCTGAGCTGATCCTGAAAAAAATATACAATACATGTGTTGTAAGGACAGTTTAAAAGGTGCTAAAAAAAACACACACAAATGAATGCATGGTAATGCATTAAAACTAAAGACTTTGTGAAGTAATTTATGCAGCTGCCATGACATGAACCTATTGGTTCAGGAACTGCCATTTTGGAGCCCCGAGTTTTGCATTTTGGCCCCAGAAGTGACTGGAGATGACCATATCTGGACAAGAGGGTGGAGCTGTGGAGGAGTGATGGGTGGATTTTACTCATTGCAGTAGTGTCACCTTGCAAACACTGTTTATTGTATCAGGCTGTTTAGATGTTAATTTCTGCAGTAAATGTGGGCATTTTAACATGAGGGTCTGAGAGGATTGACTTGTGTCTGGAGTCAGCCTCAAGTGGCCACTGGAGGAACTGCAGTTTTTGGCACATTCACGTTATCTTAATTTTTCAGTCCCACGGGTAACCGCTTGATGAAATCCCATTAAAGAAAGTGAATATTGAATTTATGGGAGCCCTGACAAAACTAAACTTCCCGAGAACACTGATGTTCAAGATTACAGTTAAAAAAAACACATAATCTCAGTCAGTGTTGGGCTTGTTACTCTAAAAAAGTAATATAGTACTCATTACTACTTACTCTTTTCAAAAGTAATAATATTTCTTTACTTATTACCCCCTGCCAACAGTAATTTATTACACTACTCATTACATTACTTTTCCATTACACACCATAAAACTGGTACTTGCGTACCTCCCAAAAATTCACGTGTGCATCTGCATAAATGTCAGGATAATCGCTGGTTGGTGTAGCTAAGGCTAGATCACTTGCAAATTATTATCTTTTATTAACCTGGGGATTTTCTGTTGCCTGTGACAGGTATTTTCCCAAGAATTTGCCTGAAAGATGATGAGTCCCTCGTGGAGCAACAGCACAACCACCATATCCAGCCGCAAGTTTCATTGCTTCTCTGTAGCTTGCAGCTGACCACAAATAAAATCCAGCTTTGGTTGTTTAAGCAGCTACAGTCAATGTCTACAGGCAAGGAGGGCTCACCATTGGTTCAGTGTATTTCCTGGAACCTCATGTTGTTGTGCTGCTGGTCGTACTAAATGTTTCAGACCGGGGATTTGAGGACGTGTATTTTTTAACAGCGAAAAGAGTTTTCGTACGACCACCGGCAGAAACAGTGTTCTTATCATCTTTCCTCACGACAAAATGAAAGTAATGGAAATATTTCCAGCTGCTAAGGTAAATGTTTCCATCTTCCAAATAGACTTACTGTTTTGTGATGTGCCTGCACAGTGGGTCAATTATGAAAATGAGATTGCTGATATGATGTTGTACTTCTACGCAGTAGTGGGCTGATAACAAAAGTAATGTAGCATGTTGTTTGGTTATGGGGTAACTGTAATATTATTACTGAAATTTTATTAGTAATTAGTAATATTATTACTGTCCTGCCCAACACTGATAACAGTATTACTAATCAGCAACTGACACATAGTGACAGATTGTCCTCATGATCTGTTATAAATGACATTTCAATTTCTCAGAATTTTATATAAATCCTTCATTGCAAGGTCACTGTTTTGTTCCACATGTAAAAAAAACTATTTGGTTATTGTGGAATATGACGCACGTATCTCCTCTCTTGCAAATAATTTGTAACCCTCCTCAAATTGTGTGCAGGACCTTTTCATTCCTAATACTGTGCAGGCTGCTCAGAGCCTGCACTGTGTAATATGTTCCCTCCCCAACCCAAAGGCCTCACAGGAAGAAGCATGACAAAGGTTCAACCAACATATGCGAGCAGGTCATCAGTTGTCCTGGTAACTTTGCTCTGAGGCAGAGCCCACTCGCTGTGCTTTTGGCTGTCAAGGTTTCAGGTGCTGACATTTACTTTCATTCTGTTTATTCACTCTCCTTTTTTAGAAAATGGTTGAAAATGCTTATGTGTCTAAAATCTGACATACTCAGCACTCGTAATACTAATTGTTATGATGTTGCGCAACTGGGTTATCCTTGTCCTACAACAATATGACATGACACCCTACTACACTTAAAATGACCTAAGGAAAATCTGCTGTTTTCCTCTCAAATAAAAGGAAAAAGAAAAATCTGTCCTCTTTGTGACACTGTTGTCATGTTCTGCTCATAAGGATATCTGTGATTTATGGTATGTCTAGTTTTTTTCCCGTGTGATGTATACATTTTTTTTCTTCTGTGAGAATTTTCTGGGGTAACATCTGGATTTCATTTCACGGAGCTTGGTTTTGAAGACAGGACCCGCTGCCCCTTTCTGTAGAGATGGAGAAAAAGGGCAAATTCCCTGGTGAAAGATCATAAATGATGGGAACCATTCTTTGGGATTAAGCCATACTGTATTTGTGACATTCACAAAAAAATTATTTATTATTTATTTTGGCACCACTGGAAATATGTATATTAGCTAATTTAAGGTAGTGAATTCCCACCTATAACACATTCTACCCTGTTTCTTAAATCCATACAAAAACCAAAGTGTAAAAACTACATACTGTTGATTTGCGGAAGGTTATATGCCAAATTATAGCTGCTCCTGGCCAAGAAATAGTCCCTGTTAAAAACTGAGCTCTACTGTTCCAGGCCACTCTCACCAAAAGGTGGCCATATAGGTCAACTGTGCAATCAGCTTATTACAACCTGTACTTACATTTACTGAAATGTGGTTCCCTCTAGTGATAGGAGCAGAGGAGAAAGTGAGGTGACGTAGTATAAAAAGCAATATAGCCCATGTAATGTTGTACATGAATGGAAGAAGTTCCTGGAGGGTAGGTAGGAGGAATGATGGATGGGTCAAGCAAGCACAGGACTTTCACCCAGGAGACCGGTGTTCATGTCCCAAAGTCAAGGTTGACTTATTTTAATAACAACCTGGCGTAGTATGCAAGCATGGATAGCAGACTTCACTAGCTTCATTACTGATGTTTGTGACATCTATGACAGGACATACATGATGTTACGTTAGTAACAAAAGTACTTACTCAGAGCCAAACTTATAATGTTTTCTCTAAACCTAACCACCTGGTGTTGCTGCCTTAACCTAACTTAACGATACAGCAAATGTTTCTTAACCTTAACAGCAAGTTTAAAACTGCAATCATTAGGTCGGCAATATATGTTGTTTTTGGTATGGTTGTATATAGGCTACCTTTTTGGAAGTCAGTGGAAATCTATATGTAATTTAGAAATCAGAGTTCTATAGCTATTTGATTTGAGAGAAGTTACATCATTTTACTGATCATAGATTCTTTAATTCATTTCACTACAATAACATGTTCAAGATGGAAAATGTGTGATAAAATACAACTTATCTAAAGGTTTAAAATGCTTGAAGTACTTAATGTATGGGGTTACTTTGAAAACCCTCACACTTATAATGGTGGAATGATGATAAAGAATATGCTGTCAAGTGGTTTTAGGCTCATTTGAGTATTTAATAAAATTGGAAAAAAATGAATAAATCCTGTGAGGCCTGATCCCCACCCTGTTTGACAGAGTATCTCTTGCCTTGCCAGCCAGTCAGCAGACCACTGGCACTATGACCACTTCCTTCCTCTATTGACTCCTTCCCTTCCTTTAGTCACCTGACTGATATCTGCTGTGACATACATTAACAATGCAATTTTGTTTACCCATCTTCAAAGTGGAAAAACATGCTGAAGCTCAGTCTGGTGAGCTGACACTGTCTCGCTAGCATCTCCGCAAAAATGTATGACCATTTCCTTCTTTTCCTGTGTTTCCTGTGTTCTCAGAAGGACAGAGTGTGGGTCTTCACCCCCCCCCCCCCCCCCCACACACACACACACACCAAACCCCATTTCCGGCTTTAAAAAACAGACACACCCAGGGGCTCTTTCGAACACGCTCTCTCACTCAAGGAGGGGACAAAAGAAGAACAGGAAGAGCTTTAACTTCCACACTTTCTATTTCTATTGTTCTGTCTTGTTTGTCCTTTTGGCTAGTTGGGGACAAGCCTGGTCATTCATAATACAAACATCACCCTGAGCACTCACACTGCATTCTTCTTGAGAAGGAGCACACTTAAGAGAATCTTTTCATGTGTATGGGTTAGCAAGAATCAAGACTGGTGATGCAATTGATGCTATGAATACCTGGCAACAGAATAATTGAAAAGCTGTTGGGGGCATAATACTTAAAGTATCATTTTACTATAGTTTAGTATTTTACTAGTTTTGTCAACTTAAATATTTATTTTTTTTTATTGCTTCATTAACTCAACATCATGGGGAGTGAGTCTCTGCCCTTCAGTGGTTTCTGCCTGGCTCCACACAATTACAGCAAAAAATAAAAAATAAAATAAAAATTAGCATTATCAGAATTAGAATATTTAGTCAATGATGGCCTGGGGCCAGTCTGTACAGTGTTGGCTACCAGAGAGCAAAGACGTTAGTTGGCAAGAATGTCTGTTGTCAGTTGTTTTCAAAGATATAGTTATCAGTGAGTAGTGAATAGGCCAGAAGTTCAATTGTGTGGTTATCTCCATTAGCAGCTCATAGTAAAAGTTACGGTAAAGAGGGAATCCTTTGTGGTGGCTACCATGAGTAATGGACCTAAAAGCTCCCATTTTTCATGCACACTGAATGAGCATGTGGCAAATAAAATGTTTAAGTGTTTTAGTGGCCTTACCCCAACCACATTCTCTGTTGTTTAAGTGTTCGTAGATCCACCATCAACACCAACATCCCCCGTACTACTTATAGTTTTTTCAAGTTAAATTTCTCCAAAATGTAACAGGCATGACTTGCAGACTTAAAAGGTAGCTCTGAAAAGTTCGTATTGTATCTTGCCTCTTCATGGTGGACTGCAGCCGTCAGGCTGTGTTTATGCACTGTTCATTTGTATACCTATGAAAGGTAATGCACCACTGTTTGTATATAACCCATGTAATCATTAGCCAGCAATTTGTGTATAACCAGTGTAAACAGGATGACCGTGATCCTGATTAGTAGTATAACTAAACAGGATCGCAGGGTCTACTGGGAGATAGATAGTGTTAGCTGTGCCACTTATCCGGCCATTACTGCCAGTAACACCATCCTGACCCAACGGTGTTGCTATGGAAACCTTGTGTCCACCCTCCGGTCTCCCCCCAGCTTGCCCCAGTGAGAAAGAAGCTCAGTTTTGACCTGTGAAACACCATTCCCATTGACCATGTTACCACCATTTGTAGCATCAGCATGGCTAGTGGTGCTAATATAGAAAACAATGCTGAAAGGGTTTTTACGATTAAAAATGAAGCTGCTTACTCACCAGGGTGACCTGGAGAAAGACCGGAGGGTGGGTACAAAGTTTCGGCAAAAATGTGTCCTGCCACCAGAACAGTGTTAACAACTGTAGTCGCCGAATGAGCAGTGTTGCTAGCTAACTAACATTAGTTCCCCCCGACCCAGGTGGTGTGTGCTGCAGAGCTGCCAAGAAACCAGTGGACACTGAGTTTGGGAAGTGGGCATGTTTCCACATGGTGATGCGGCTTGATAGCTGTCTGTCAGCAAAGTCAACAGAAACTAAAATAAAAGGCAAGACATTTATATCTCAAAACATTGAAATTCCATCCCTTCTAAATGGATAGTGCTCTGAAATGCAGCCCTAAACTTCACTCAGTCATGAGGGTACATTAGAGCAGAAGTCATAGCTTGGAGTCTAATGCAAAGCACTGGAGACACAGTAGATTGTAGTTTCAATGCATCAGCACATGCACATAAACTCCAAAACCCCTCACAAAGACTATGAATTGGTATGAAATTTTGTACTGGTGATTAGGATCTCCTGAATTTTGATCAGGCACCAACACCAGGTCAAAGATTTTGCTCATAAGATGAAATAAAACCAGCTACAGTAGTTTGCTAAAAGTCCCTGTGAGTAGTATCTTCAGCACCACCTGTTTGGTAAAGAGACGTGAATGAATAGCTGTTCCACTTTTTGGTGTGGTAAAACTCTTAAGAGAGTCACAGCAACCAATAAGCGCAGAAATGCAGACTGTGTGTCACTGGTAAAAATGTGTAAACTATAAAAATAAAAATTGTAATCCTGTACTGCCTGTGCTCAATATGTGACCGAGTCATGAGGATTTAAGGCAGTAACAGGCTGATATGTGATGCAGACTAACTCAGGTCCCACAGGAGATCCATTTTCTCTGGCGTCTATATTTGCAAAATTAATTTGAGAAATTTATTCAGGATATGATTTTGCTTTGAGGTTCCAGCAGGCACAGTAGAGCAGTGAAAACATGTTTCCTTAATTAAACCAGCCAACCATGGCCACAGTATCTGCCTGTCTGTGTTTCCCTTCAGGACTGAAAAGCGATATTTTAGGACTTCCGTTTCTGTTCACAAATATTCCCACTGACAACTGTGTTTTGAGTGAGAGTGGATGCACCTGTTGGTGTGAGCTTCTATTTGAGGAAGTTGGTTTTGTAAAGGATTGCAGACTGACAACAGAGTACTGATACTTTTATAATGCAAGAGACAGCAATTTCCTCTAAGATATTCCTAAAGCTTTGGAACACTCTTCCTGTGAGATGATTGTTCTCTATTTTTGACAACCTTTTTCATCAAAACACAAGGTATCAGAGCTGGCAGAATAAGAGAGGTGTTAGTTTGGCCTTGTGAGACAAGTAGAGATAGACAAATGGAACCGCAGCAACATGTATGATGAATGCAGCAGATACGGGCCATTTTATTTCCTCATTTTAAGTCAGAATTGTTTTACAAGAACAAGAAATAAAATTTTAAATATTGCTTTACTTAGTGCCAGAAAAATATCCCATTACCTGTCTTTGTAATTATTATTCAAATGCAGCTACCCAATATTCATTTTCTCTTGTCATTTCCTTTAGCAAATAATCTATGCTTAATAAGTCAGAGTTATGCATGCACTTTTAGTACATTTTGACGTAAAACCCGCATAATTCTATGAAAATTTACACTGAATTTGGAGGAAAACTCGGCTTGTGACATGGGAGTCTAACTATGCAACAATTAAAAGTCAAAAATAAAGTCATAGGCCATTAGTGAAGGGCAGCAAGGATAGTTCAGGCTGTGTCCTCAAAATTATATTTATATACAACTAATTTGAAACAGCAAATATGTTTTTCAGGGAAATGTAATACTGAGCAAATGACATTTTCTATACACATCATGTGCAGATGTTGCTATTAAATGTACCTGGCAAGTTCCAATTGAGCGAGGCAATCACGAAATTCAGTAAAATTTCAATCTGACTTCTATCAAAAACATAGCGCTGAAACAGCACTGTTTTAACAAACAACATTCTCGTGCCTGCTGATGAAGGGGAATATTCCAATTTCGTTTTGCTTGACTTATCTGCTGCATTCAGTACCACTGATCATGCCATTTTACTTGATAGATCGCAGAACTGGGTTGGTATCTCTGGTACTGTGCTTAAATGGTTTTCCTCACATTTGTCTGACAGACACTTTAAGGTTCTCATTTACAATTACATGTCTTCCTCCACTCCTCTCTTATGTGGGGTCCCACAAGGGTCAATACTAGTACCTATTTTGTTTTCATTATATATGGCATTATATAAGGACAATCTGCTTAATTCCTTAAGCGGTATCGCTTACCATTGCTATGCAGATGACGCACAGCTTTGCTTCTCGGTTAAATTTAGTAATTTTAATAATCTTACCATCCTTTATGACTGCATAGCGTCTGTTTCAAATGTGATGTCTCAAAATGTCCCTCAACCTAACCACAGACATAAAGGAGTCTGAACATGAACCCAACATGAACCCAGGACTCTGGTGTCACAGTCCTGCACTTTGTACGTCCGTCATTGACCCTGACCCCCTACCTGCAAATCCAGCGCAGTACATAAATGTAGTATTTCAGCAATTCAAATAAATATTCTCTCTGAACATAATCCAGACAGCAATTACGCTGTCACCACAACATAAGTATGAAAACAAACATAAATTCTAGGAGATAGTTTTGGAGTCGCGTGAAAGCCAAGTAGTATTTTGAGCTGTAGACAAAAGACAGATAAACAATGGGTCCCAGCTGCACAAAAAAACAAAATGTATCACAACCAGTGTTAGAATGTTTCTTTATTACCCAGGAGAAAAACACAAATTTGTAGCTCAATCTTCAGGTCTCAGTTTTCACTCACTTGACACTGAATGAGCACTGATGGCAACTGTGGAAAGGTCACGGTAACTACTGAGGGGAATCATAATACTTATTATCAAATCAACCACAAGGACGTCTCTTCACCACTCCCAGATACTTATATCCCTTGCCAAACACTAAAAATGAGAACCCTGACTCATGAAATGAGAACTGTAACTAGCGATAAACCAGGATGACTACATTTTTAATTAGTGATGTGGCCTCAGGGGTCAAAGACAGATGCATAAATTTGACCAAAGACAGTGCTCAGCTCAGAGCAGCTCAGATCTGGTCTGGAAACAGTGACTGCAAGTTATGCAATACCTCATGGGAAGTCGCTTCACATCTTGTGAAGTGGGAATTCCTGGACAAGAAAGATGACCATAACAAATGGCATGCTATCACTCTGTCAGAACGGTTTACCCTGTCTACTCTACAGGCAAACACATTGTATTTGCACTTCACAGCTGCGGCACAAATGAATTCCCCACATCTGTGTGCCGTTACTCATATCCACCTCATTAACTGGATTAAAAGTGACCCACTTTCCCTAAAATTCAACAATACAAGGGGATTTTACCACATTCTACGCAGCCAATATACTCCCTTGATTTCCATACTCAATCAACGCAACAGTCATGGAAAATTACTTTTAAAGTGAAGCTCCCATGAAAACTGCATTGGGTAAAAAATGTTGGGGAAAAAAGAGAAAGGTCCCACAGAGCGATCTGTCCTCGGTGACCTATACATGTCTGTAGATTGAACTATACATAGACTAAGTCTTGGATGTCTAATGAAGTCTGCGCATGTTTAGCCAGCTGATTGGGGGCATTCACTTTTTTAGTTAAACCAACCAGATTTTGCCACAATCTCTATCAGCCAATCATATCTTTGCTGTCAATATTTGAAATCTCCTTTATGTTGCTGTCAGCTTTCATTTCACTGCACACAGCCATGATCCTCCTCATGCCCATTCACCTCCAGTTCATCATTTCAGCTGCGAGGTCTGAGCCCAAGACCACAGAGATCTCAGCATCCTCCTTATTCATCACCATCACAACCACCTGTGTCTGGACTCCATCAGAGGGGTGTCCCAAACTACTCACAGCATTTCTAACCCCTCTACAAAAATATGATGACATCATGATGGGGTCCAATTGCTAAAGACACTTTCATTTTCATCTATTTTGTGCAAATGTCAATAAATAATTGTTCCCTCAACGAAGTCTCTCCTGATACCCCAGAGTTGGCCATTTTAATATGGGGATATATGAGAATTTATCAGCCTCTGATGCCAGCCTCAAGTGGCCATTAGAGGAACTGCAGTTTTTTGGCACTTCCATGTTGGTTATATTTTTTAGCCCTTGAGTCCTTTTCAATATGTCACCTTTGCTTCCATTATAATTACTACAGCCACTAGAGGTAGCTGCCTAACAATAAATGTAAATAGAGGTCATAATAAGCTGCTTTTACGAACTACCTCTGCTGTTGTCTTTTGGGGGAGGACAGTCTCTAAGTAATGGAAGTTGATACCATTTGCTAACATTTTCACTAAAGTATACAGAGCTATATCTCTATATATGCATCCCTTTCTAAACATTTTGGCAATCCATAGTTTATGTATAGAAAATGGTGTCAGTTTGCTACAATCTCTATGTATTGTTAAAAAAAAAAAAAATTGAAACCTCATGTTGTTTAGTAAGAGCACTCATTCACCTTCCTGAATTTGTCTTCTTTTAGAAGTTATAGGATCTCATAGTCACTAAGGAATGCATTTGAGATTGGCAACAATCAAACTGCGGATAAAAATTTAAAAAAAAAGAAAAGTAATATAATTTTCCGATAGCTTCACCAATCGTTTGTAATTAAGTAATTATCTAAATGCACTTGTGTTTCTGTATCCCTGTATTTTGAATAAGGCCTGCATTTCAAAAAAACCAACCCAGTGAGAATGACTAACACATTTTCTGTTGTCACAGAGCTTGAAAATCCATCTTGCGTATTGGTGTGTGTTTCTGGTGTGTGTACATTTCTTACTGTTTCAATTATATATTTAATATCTGTGTGCTATTCAAGTCCCTCATATCATGAGTTGGAGTACTTCACCCCTCACCACCTATTATTGCCCTCAGTGTAATTACTTTCCTACTCTGAAAAAAGAAATAGCTCTAATGACATTCTTCCTGTCTGGCTAAATTTTCCACGACACAAAGCCCCAGCCATTACTCCACATTAATGTGACTAGACACACACCTGCAAAAATCCACACATGTGGCCATGCAATTATATTTACTGACACAGTCCATTATCTAGTCTATTGCTTTCAACTGTGTTATTATTTCTGTAATTTCTGTCACCTAACACACTCTCACAGCAAATTAATTGAATTACTTAAAAACATGCACGCATGATTTTACTTAAGTAGAAATATGGAAGTGTTTTAAATCATGCAAACTATGAACTAAAGTATAAAAAAGTGTAAACTAGCTCAAGTAAAAGTACTCAGGAAGCAGCATGATAGCCCCTGACGTTTCATAACAACCATGTAAGCATCATTTCACTACTGTAGCTGGACAAGGTTTAACTGCTTTAAATACGGAATGGTAGTTATATTTATAACAGTGTATCATATTTCATAAGCTCATAATATTTTGCATGTTACATATTTAGCTTCAAAGTAAGATATTATTTAAGCTGCTATATAAATGTGTAGTGAGTAGTACTTAAAAAGTGAAGCTTTAGGGCCTATTTTCATTCCATGGTTGTCCAATACAAATACTTCGTCACACCCCTAGATGTGAGTAAACAATGCCAAAGGCACCCTTTAGTATCTCTATTAGACGCACCAGGCTTTCAGCTTACTCCAGTGTAAACCCATCCACGGCAATACTTGCAACTGTTTCACAGAGCGTGTTTTGACTCACTATATCTTAATGAAAAATGTGTTGAATTGATTTCAACCTGATTGAGCCATATCTACGATTTGGTTTAGGTCACTGCGTCTTTAAAAAGTATGCCTTTCCAGTTCACTTTTTACAGGAAGTTAGTCGAAGTGGAAGAAGAAGGTGGTGAAGGAGAAGATTTATTTCTATTAATCCCTGAGGGGAAACTACATTTTTTTCACTCTGTTGTCATATACACACAGGCCCAGAATACACACACATGCACAAACAGGAACTACACATGCTTTAAATGGAGAGATGTCAGAGCGAGGGGACTGCGTTTGACAGGCAGGGGGGTTAAGTGCCTTGCTCAAGGGCACCTTAACAGTGCCCAGGAGGCGAACTGGCACTTTTCCAGCGACCAGTCTACTCTCTCTATATTTGGTTTGTATGGGGACTTAACCCAGGGACCCTACAGTTCCCAAGCCAAATCCTTATGGACTGAGCTGTATAGGATTTTCAAAGGGAGGCATTTTTATTGGAAATGTTATAGTTTCATATATAGTTCTTACTGAACTTACTGAAATGTAACGTCTTACCAAAAAAAAAAAAAAAAAAAAAATCTAATAATGGTCAAGTACTTTTTTTTAAAGGCACTGTATGTAAGAATGTGGCCAAAACGGTTACTGCACTCAAATTCACAATACTAGTCGTGTCCACCCCTCCTCCCCTACAGATTCGAGGTTGCTGGACAGCGGCAGAGCAAGTCCGGCTTCTCTGCTGCTAACGCTGCTGCCGGGACACAGCTGAGGAGGAGCCAGCTGCTAATGCTATGTACGGGGACACTGCTAATGCTGCTTGCCGTGCTGCTGTAGCTCAGTCGTAACTGTAACTGATGCTGAGACTCTACTGACTGCGTGACTGGCAGACGGCGGTGGGTGGCGCAACGGGCCAAAACACAAATTCAAAACATAAACATGATTTGCAGACTGCAAAAAAATTTTTTAGATGTAAATATTCTGGCTGAACTATTGTTGTCGGTGAGATCAGTATGTTATATGAACATTATTCCTTAGTCTCTGTGACATATTAGGATGATTTTACGACTATTTGCTTTAGATTTCTTACATATAGCTCCTTTAATTAACATACTCTACCACATGGTTGATTTTGCCTTCATGGTAAAGGTAGCAAAGCTAAGCTAATGTAATTAATTTACATTTAATCTTATCTAACATAGGCTATAATTATTATTATTATTTTGTAAGTATGATTTTTTTAATATTTAAGGCCATGCTCAACCAGTTGAATTGTCCTTTTATGGTATCGGTAGTAATGCGGTAGTAATGCTAAGAATACCATATTTTTATTGTTATTCTATTAAATATTTGATGGAAAAAAATATCTCCAAAGTACTGTAATTATAAACGCCTAGAATAAATGCCTGGAAATAATACTAGTGCTGGTAATACCACTAATTCCATGGTCACAAATTGATATTTGTTGGTATACTAACATCTTACAAGCACTATAACAGTCCATGATTTGTCATTTTTAATTTTTCTCTCTGTTTTACCATTACCATGAAAAAGAAAATAGCCTCAAGGAAATAAAACATGCACCGCCATTGCCTTTTTATTAGTGAGGACACTGAAGGGTTAAATAAAGGGGGAGTGTAGCTACTGAAGCAGGGGTCCAATATGCTCCAGGTCCAAATCAAGGGCACGGGAACTTTCTTTTCAACACATGCAGGAAGTTTCCACAGGCCATCCCCAGTGCATGCACACCACTTAGGCTGTTAATTCCGTTTAATACCATCACCAACTCCCATTTCCTTTCAACAGTTGCTGTGAGTTTGTTTAAGAGGTTGGGTTGGCTCGCTGTATCTTGTTTCACATGACACTCCACCACCACTTGATGAGCACTTTGGGATGCAGTTAATCTCTGAGTTAGATGTTGCGCAAAGAAGTGGCTGAATGGAAGATACTAGAACATTTTGTTTCAATACTGAATGTGCGGGGAGATCTGGGTGGAACAGGCAATTGTACTGGCACTTTTTTTTTTGTTTTTGTTTTTGTTTTTTTTTTTCAAATAAAGCAATAAATGCTTTAAAGTCTAAACAATCATAAGAGACACATAAGAGTACTCTGACAGTATGTTGCGTCTCTTTCTTTCACTGATGCCTTATTACTAGCTGAGAAACACATAATGAGCCTCATGGCACAAACTGTACAACACAAGAAGAAAGGGTTGTGGTTCTAGCACAGATTTGACCTGAGTGTGACGTTCACTTCTGTCTGTGTCAGTGTCTCTTAGTTTGTCTTAGCTCCACCTTATCTTTCCTGCCCATCCTACCAAGCGCCTTGAGGACACAAAGCGTTCTCATCTTCACTCACCACACCTACATTTCACAGCCAAAGTGTATTCATCTTACAGGAGCCTCTGTGCTGTTCATATTTTCCATTTCAGACTCACTCATTATTTTGAAGTCATCCAGTTCATTATTCTTTGACTTCCTCCAGGTTTTTGCCCTTGACAGGACACTTCAGCAGAAAGGCTTTAATTTAGGAATTACTGTTGAGAACCCGACAATTGTCTAATACTAAGACAGAAGAAAATTGGTATCCGTAAACATGTTCAAAATGAGAGCTAGAAAACGTTCAATTTTATAGATCAATCAAGATCAATTTTATATGTTATCCTGTTTGTACTCTACAGTATAAATGAGACAGGAATAAGAATGGGATGATGACCATGGTTCTAATGCGACCATTCATTCGAAAGACGGTTGTCCTTGATGTCTTTTATTCTGCACTGCTATTTCTAGTGTAACTTTAACCTAGCTGTGCATATGCTCATACTCAGCAGTATGATTGACATGTGGTTAAAATAAGCAGTGTAGCAGGTGGTGATTAAACTGAACAGAAGGAGATACATATAATACTGTAAATGGTTTCTAGAGGCCATGTTCTTTTAAATATACTAAATGACATTGGAAAAAATATGATACAATTTTACTGAAAACTCCATGATGTCAAAAAGATCCACCTATCTACAGCATACAGCCAGTCATTGCACTGACTGTTACAAAATGCAAGATTCAGGTCCACACACAGCACATTTGTTCTCAAACATATCACTGCAGCTGTCAGATAAAGATTGTCACAGATTGTCATAGTGGCAAATCACAGAAGAAGGAAACAGATTGTGACAAACACAATGAAGCGTACTGTAAATCACATCATAGCAATCATTTGTGACAGAAAAAGGCATGAATAGACTCATTGTCTTCTGTATGGGACTGAGTTTAGATGAACATGCCCTGCTCTGCTGCCAAGAACACAGTTAATATAATCAGAATGGAATGGAGAGGAACTCGTTGCCCTGTGAAGTTTAGCTGGTCAGTGATGCTGACAAACCAAATGTCCTACAGTGCCATCTGACACGGGTCAAGATGACCTCAACAAATCCCCAGACAAAAACCACAGTCAGTCATTTGTCCACCACTCTACTGTTAAAGCTGCTGTTATCAATATCTGTACTTGAACAATGGAGTAAATCATGATGTGGATGCGAAAGGATGTAGTGATACACTCATAAAAGTTACTACTAAACTATACATTCCACGACTTTACTGTCATTCCCAGATATATCAGACAGCTGCTTTCAGCACAAAGCTCTTAACCTCTCTACATGTTACTTGCTCAGCACACAACAACAGACACAACCCAGCTGGCAACTAGCTGATTAACATAGTGGCCCATTTGGCAGCTAAAGAGCCAAATGATTCCCGTAGGAGGGACAGTCTTAAGTCCACCATATTAACTCAGACGATTCTACGACTGTGTGTGTGTGTGTGTGTGTGTGTGTGTGTGTATGTGTGTGGTTTACAGCTTTGTTGCACCAACCTGACACATGGCATGATACACTGAACCATTTTGTGAGCTGTTCTGTTTATAAAAGGGCAGGCACTTGACAGGTGATTGGATGAACCATCTGTCTATCACTGCCAATCACAACCCAATCACATCAACAAATCTACCAGTGTAACTGGTTGGTAAATGAAACTCTTGCTAGATCTTTTTGAGAAAAACCTTCAATGCTGTTCTTTGCTCGTCTTCAATAAAAAAAAAAAAACTCTTCAGTTCAGATCAGAGTACTTTGTAACGCGTTGAGTAGTCGTGTATAGCGATACTTTGATTACTTTTTGCAGTAACGAGTAACCTAACGTGTTAGTTTGCTGTTTGAGTAATCAAATACTTAAGTACATTTTCAAACAAGACATCAGTTACTTCCGTTACTTTTAGAACACTGGTCCTTCAGCAACGGCTGTCGTTTGGTTCTAATAACGGAGATAACGTTAAACCTATCAGTCTGAAAGAAGTCACGGAGCTTGTGGCTCGATACGTGGTCGGAGAAATGTTGCCGTTGTCTACGGTGGAGTCTAAATAGGTGGAGTAGGACTCGCTGACAGACATATTTCAGACTCAGGACTTGCATTATGCCTGGTACACACTACACGCTGGTACTCACCAATTATCCCCGGTCGTCTTTCACGGAGTGCGTGATGTCATCGGGTTATTCTTGTCCTATTTTTATCACTTTTACTTTTATTTGTGTCACTGCCAGAACTGTGTCTGTTCATGTGCCAGCCGACATGTTGTTGTAGTCACCTAAAAGCATCAGCAGATGGCAGGAGCTACATTTGAAGCGTCATAAGTAAACTATCAAGTTACTGTATCTTCCACAGGAAGTTCGGACAAATGTTTCACAATAAAAGCCTATTTAGAAAATCAAGGGATTCTCTAGCCGAGGTTATAAGGGGCTTTTAATTTGAAACAAGTGTTGAGTTTGAAATGACGGTGCGATATGTTAACTTTACAAAGACAATGGAGCGGATAAAAAGTAAATATATAAACACACAGAGGGATTAATAAATAACGGACCGTCTATAATGTAGTTTGTTTCAAATGAAGCTGGGAGCCTCTGCAGTTGTGGTGAGTAAAAGCCCCGCCGCTATTTGTTAATGTTATTACTTTATGTCCGACCGTGAGGATGTAGCATTGTTTGCTAGCTTGATGCTAATGACAGTAACGTTAACTCAGCGGGTTGACAAAGTGCCTCTGCTGTTTCACACCATCATTTCCCCCTTTTACTCTGTGTGGTAACATCCCTAGAGGAAATATTAAAAAGGCTGGGGTGTTGTTGTCATACAGTTGTCTACAGCAGCAGATCATTCTGTGTTTCTACTGGTCAAAGTGACGGCTGTGATGGGAGAATTGGATCTCAGTGAAGGGCAAGTGGTCCATAACTTTAATTTTGGAGACAAAAAATGTAGGCTTAGCGCCCTGTGGTCCATTGCCCAATAGGAAATGTAGAATACTCAAAAGTACTTTAAAAGTGCTTGAGTTACTTTTCTCAGGGAGTAACGCAGTAAAGTAACTGGTTACTTTTTTAAAAAGTAACGCAGTAACGTACTTTGATTACTTTTAAAGTAACCCTAACTGGTTCTGATACAGCTGGTGTTACTGCAGCATCTCTGCCAGTGATATTCAACCTACAGCTTGTGGGCCAAATCTAGCCAGCAATAGGGTGCCAGCTGGCCCACTGACCGTGTCCTAATTGAAGATGAAAATTCATTAATTCACTTTGGGAATTTTTTACTTTGAATGTAAATAAAGTGCTAGCATGCACACCTGACCTGTGCAGAGCTACTACCACTGAATTTGTGTCTTGGCAAAGATGAGTGATGACAGCAAGCATTAAAGGGTTGGAAACAGCCAATTTATCTTAACTATATAATGACGAAAACTCGGTGTGTCTGTGTGTCTTTTCCACGTTTTTCTCCTCACTGACTTGGTCAATCCATGTGAAATTTGGCACAGTGGTAGAGGGTCATGGGAGGATGTGAATGAAGCAATATTACATCAATTGGCCAAAGGGGGTGCTATAGCAACCGATTTATATTGCAAACTTTGAATGGGCATATCTCATGCCCTGTATGTCGTAGAGACATGAAATTTTGCACAGAGATGCCTCTCCTCATGAGGAACAAATCTGCCCCAAGAACCCATAACTTCCAGTTATATAGATTTTCTGCCATTTTGAATTTTTTGAAAAACACTTCAAATCGATCTCTTCCTAGGAAGTTTGACCGATCTGCATGAAACTCTGTGAACATAATCTAGGGACCAATATCTAAAGTTCCCTCTTGGCAAAAGTTGGAAAACTTACTAAAACTGAGCTTCTATAAGGCAATGAATATTGCGGAGGGCGTGGCTCATCACATAAAGGTGTATAACATCTCAAGGGTTTCACCGATCACCACTCAACTTTGTAGGCATATGACCACACATAATCTGAGGGGACCCCTCCATTATTGACCCCATCAAACAAAATGGGGCGCTAGAGAGCTAATTTCTTATCTAGGCCTAACCGCTATATCGATTTTTTCTGAACTTGGTAGATATGTAGAACAGGACGCCTCAAGGTGACTGGAGAAATTTAACTCTAATTGGCAACTGGGTGGCGCTATAACAACAGAAAAATGCTTAAAAAGGGCTAAAATGCGACCGATCGCTGTGGCTCCCCCTGTGGCCCAATGTTGTTGTTTTTTTCTAATTTTTGGTATGACTAAGTCATGGTACGGTATGCTGTACTCAATGGGTATGGACTAGTTTTTATATATTAATAAATATTATTAATGTATTAATGTTTATTAACTTGCCCCTGGTCTCCTGTTATTTTGCAGAAGAAGCCACCAAGCAGAGCAAGTTGAATATCGCTGAGCTATGCTAACCACTTTAGGAACCACTGTTGTTGTGTGTTGCCTCTCCATGTTGTGTCTAACACCTACACCCCGCCTTTAGCTGCCAGTAGCACCACAAATGGTGGTGCAGACACAAACACATTTGTGTAAGCTTGATAAGGTGGATTTTTTCGTGATCCTGTGATTTTGCGTAATATTGTGATATCTATGAGAGTCCACCTACAGTGCAAGGTAATCTTTCCACTGCTCCAAATGACCAAAAAATAAAAATAATGAAAAAAAAATAATAATAAAAAAAATAAAATAAAAAATATTAATGCAGCTTTAGGTTTTAGTTGAGTTGAGGAAAAGACACACACTGCTGTATCTGGTATTAAAGTCATATGGTCTGTACACCCAACCATTTACCTGAGAGTTGTTCCAGTGATATAATAATGTGATGTTACTTTTGCTATTGAAACTAAGGACAGACATTTTTTGCACAACTGTCATAACATGGGTTAAAATTACTGTAATATTTCTCCCTGATTTTGCTGCCCTAGATTCCCAGATTTGGGGGTAAAATACCCAGTTATTTGTTATAATCTTAAAACTTGTAATAGGATTTGTTGTTGCACTAAAACATGATTCTAAAAATGTGTTACAGCACCCAAATATGCCCCCAGATGTCATGAGGTGGGAGGACTTTTGGGGTGACCACTATAGCAATGTGTGTGTGTGTGTGTGTGTGTGTGTATGTGTGTGTTAAAGGAATGGCAGTGTTGGGCTGTTTGTTCCACTGCTGTGCTCCAAATTCTTAAACCCTCAATTTCGACAAATATTAGAGGGACAGCCATGAAATGTGGAACAGATACCCATGTTGCCCAGACGGCGAATGCTAATTTCTTTGCTGATCTCCTGATTTAACCTTTAGTGCCACCATGAGGTGGGCGTTTGTGGCTTTTAGTCAAATATCTCAACAGCTCTTGAATGGCATGGCACAAAGCAGATGCTCAACTCACACAAGCCCTGTGGCAGCTCCGAATAGAAAGCACTTCCTTTTAAAGTTGAACAGCAGTGTAATCTGATGAGGCAGCTGGTTAAACTCCAGATGAGCCTGACTGCAGCCTCAGGTCCTCCAGCAGATTTTTATTAGCTGTTTTGCTGGCTGTAGATTAAAAACAAATGATCTGGCCTTAACCATTAGGGCTTGTCAATTTTAAAACAACTTGCATGCGAAGCTCAGTCTGGCTAAATCTGTTCTCTGTTCTGTTTTACTTTAGATTTCACTTTTATAGAGTTCAAAGAGTTTTCTTTTATTCCATACTTCACATTTGCTATTGTATCTTAAGCACTTCATAACTGTTTGTAAAGTGCAACGTAAGTAAAAACAACAATGATGACGAAGATAATAATTATAAATCACAAATGTATGCAAATATATTAAAATTCACAGCTATCAGTCAGCCAATATTTCCACAGGGAGAGGCGTCAAAACAGTTGAGATGCTCCATGATAATGACAAACCACTTATTATTGCTCCTGCCCTCTGACTAGGATACCAATGCTTTTTGTTTTCCCAAACAGAACACTAAAAGATCTTTGAAATGCATTGTATGTCCTTTTTTTTCAAGCCTCACTTCACAATGCAAAATTGATCACGCACATCCACTGAGACTAAACCCCAAAATCAATCAAGGAGGTGATTTCATATATTGTGCATGAGCATTGAGTGGGGGTGGCTGGACTATTCCTGAAACCCATCAAAACCTGTGTGTTGAGCACTTGAAATCGTGGGTGGGCTCTGTTGCCTTTTTTCCATAATGCAACAGGGTGAGAGCAAATTCTATTTTCCGTGAGTTGACTGTCGCTTTAAGTGGGCTCACAGGTCATGTTAGTCATTGTTATGATGAGTCATTCATGCTGCAGTGCTGGAACTAACTTCTGCGTCAGATGCAGAGTTTATTTTCTACAAACACTACAGTAGATATCTATTTTTGATATCTTTATTATAGTTGAACATCCAGGGCTCCTAAGATATAAAACATCCAGTAAGTTTGACTGATTGATACAAATGACAAATGCGACGAACCCTGACATAAAAAAGTCCACCTATCAGCTTTCTCTGGTGCTTTCAATCACATCACATCAGTTGGCGATGGATCAGTTGTCATACAAGCTTAGTTGTTGTCGTTGTTGTTGTTGTTGCTGCTTCATCCATAGCACTTTCTAGGGTCTGGATGAAATCCATCCATTTTTCTAACTGCTTATCCTCTTGAGGGTCGCGGGGGGGGGGGGGACGCTGGAGCCTATTCCAGCTGACAATGGGCGAGAGGCAGGGTACACCCTGGACAGGTCGCCAGACTATCGCAGGACTACCAGACAACCATTCACACTCACATTGACACGTACGGACAGTTTAGTGTCACCAATTAACCTGCATGTCTTTGGACTGTGGGAGGCAGCCGGAGTACCCGGGGAGAACATGCAACCTTCACACAGTAGGGCTCCCGCACCCAGGATCGAACCCAGAACCCTCTTGCTGTGAGGTGACAGTGCTAACCACCACACCACAGTGCCGCCCCTGGATGAAGTCATTCTGTGTCACTGTAGACATATTTGTGGTTTACAAAAACATAAACTGCCACCATTTACTTCTTACAACTGGGCTGGAGGAAACTTCTACGTACTTCTACATTCTACATACTGCTCATGTGATATGGTTGAAAGCTCCAGAAAAAAATGTAACTTTATTTGGGCATGTTGTGTCACACCACTTAGCACCAAGAATGAACTTTCATGCATGACAAGTCTTATTATGAACAAGTCTTTTAACATAAATGAATAGAAAGTCAAACACTCTCATTACACAGGATTTTGCATACTTGCTTCATTGATAATTTCATTTTCAAAATGGAATAAACTCCACTACTTCATAACCAATAATGTCAGCATTTATTTTATTCAGTCATAGTCCTGAACTTTCAAACCCCAAACTCATACATTGTGGAATGTGTAATATAAGCACTTGTCTTTCTGAAGATGTTTTAAGATGGTCCCTAGAATAGAAGACCACTTAAGATCAAAGCTGCTTTGGCAGTATGTAGTAACACAGTGCTTTATGAAGTTTAAAGCTCCATAAAGTACTTGAGAACTCAAAGCAGGGATACAGTATGTTATGTTTAGTTGTCTAGGTTTCTGACTAATAGGTTCTTGTTCCTGTTTTCTGTTCTGTTTCTTTCCATCTGGGGTTAGATAAGGTTTTACATGCACAGTACAGCAGACTAAAATCTGTAAAGACAAGCATTTGAAGGCACATGGAGGCCACTCCTGTGTGTATTTTTACTTATTTCCTGATCTGACACCATTTACACTCTTTAGACTCCACCTGTCTGGTTCACCAAACAGATTAATAAAATAGATAAAATATTTGTAAACGCAGGTTGTGAGTAAATGCTTGTATGCGTTGCAAATGTTCCAAAGTGAGTCGAGCCAGAACGACATCTTGACAGAGGTTTAAAGCGGTGATAAAATTGGAACTATTTTTTTCAGTCTGTCCTCTTATGCAAAGCCCGGCAGCACTCCCACAATGGAGTCAACATTAATTCAATATAATTTCCTTAATTGCATTCACTTACGAGCAGAGGGCAAAAGACAGAGCACAGATTTTGTCAACAATACATCCTCTGTTTACAGAAATTTCTTATCTGGGGATGTGCAGGAGATTAAACATGAGGAAGATTTATTTTGTTTGGGACTGGAAAAGGAAAATGCATTGCAACTCACTAAACCAGTAGATAAAATCATAAATACTACATTCAAACCAACCATGGGTTTTGAAACAATTAAATCATGACATCAGTTCTGCAGGAGGGAACATATTTTTTTCTACATTTTCTACATCGTCATATTGTATTTTCTATGTTTATTGATAATTTCACCCTAAAATGTATTTTCAGGCAAACAGAGCTAGGATTAACATCTGTTGCTCTCTCTATAACTCACATTATGACAGTGGTTCCCAAGCTGGGGGTCGGGGGTTGCCAGATAAATCTGACAGGGTCACGACATGATTAACAAAATAGAAAAGAAGAAGACAAAACATTACTGCTGCACATCATTTGTTTATTTTCTCTGGCTCTTCTCAATCTTTGCCTTTTATATTGTGAAATATTGCAGACTTTTTCTTCATCAGGACTGTAAAACCAGTATTTAAAAAAAAAAAAAAAAAACAGAGAAGAAAACGTGGTTTTGGTAGTTGTGGCTCATAGAGAACCTGTAATGAGTGGTCATGAGCGGTCACTGGCCAAAGACCTTTGAACCTGTGCATTCTGATGAATAAATATCTGTATTTAACCTTCATTTGCCATGTTGCACTGGGCTGACATGCAGTACATTCAAAGGAAGGACATAAACACCCCGGGGAAATGATGTTTTTAGTTCATTAGATGCTTTAATTTATGTCATGGACTATATGGTCACATCCATATTTGGTGCTGCTTAGCACCACATGTATTCAGTATGTACTGCACTATATGGAAATCTACATCATGTTATTATAACATGTTATGTTATTAGGAAAGAGAACCTCTGTACGAGCTGAGCTGTACGTGTGCATTCATGTGTAACACTTTTCAAGGTGCAATGCTCATCCAGCTGATTGCTGCACAAACCCATCACAGTTCATTATCATGATACGCCGGTGTATTTACATGACCTGCCCTTACACTGAAACTTGCAGACCTACAGCACCCAGACTGTGTGCTGCTTGGTAAGGTGATCTCTAACCCCACTGCCACTGACTTATACTGGTATGCCCCTTATTTCTAGTGTGCCACTGCCACCGCTCTTGTGCTCAGATGTCTTGCTTGGAGCCAGATGAAGAATCTTTGAATCCACTCATATCCCTCTAGTCTTTGGCTATTTAAGGCTATATGTGATGTTAAATGGAATCCCATCTGTTCCGTGAGGGGACTGATGAACGCAACTGTTACACATCTGGCATTGACAAGGTGTACAATAGCTTAGGGAAGAACACTGAATTTGTCAATTTGCTGTAATGCTTTCTATTAGTCTCATATGAAACTCAGCTGGGCACTGACATCTCAACAAAAGCCCTTGAGTGTACTGACAGATGTTACCATTACTTTTCAATGCCGGAATGTATCTAAGTACATTTATTCAAGTATTGTACTTAAGTAAATTTGAGGTACATGACTATTTCCATTTTATGCAACTTGAAACTTTGACTTCAACAGTTCACTCCACTCTATTTATTTAACAACCTATGTTATTAGCTACATTCCAGATTGAAAATCTACACAAGAAGATGTATGATCAATGCATTGGTAAAGATTAAGCCAGTGTTCCCAAACTCTTTTGGGTTGTGACCCCATACAAAAAAATAGTGTCAGCTGGGGCTCCTTGCCACTGGTTTCAGATGTCTGTAAATTATTAGCAGCAGTTCCACCAAAGAACAATTTCCCCTCCAAATTTCTCAGATGGTTTCATTTAAATAACAGTTAAAGGATCAAAGAGGTAAAACTCCGCAATTTTAACAAAAAAAGCAAAGATTAGGAGGAGTCTGAAAAATTAATACAAACTTCTTTTAACTTTCTTTCCACCCCATTAATCATTTCATGACCCTGCAGACTTATCATGCAACTCTACAGTGGTGGTCGGAACACCACTAGCTTAAACTACTTAAGACTAGACCTTGATTAACAGTAAAATGCATTTTATTGATGCATCAACAATGTCATATATTGGAATATATCAACCACATGAGCAGATTTTCTGCAATATCATTACTTTTAATCAGTGGTGTAAGATAGTTACAATAGGCTCCAGAACACACTATTATGACGGTCTCTAGTGCAAGCTGTAGTGTCACATATCATCTTGTCACATGACCAAACAGAGACAGAGAAAATAAGAAATTATACAATTAATTTAACAATTTTAGTATAAGCATATCTTTTTGCTAAGGATACTACTGACTATTCTCCAATACTAGATTTGAGTTTACCTTTTTCGAGGGCATACAATGCAAATGTCACCATTTTTAATTTAATGAGAGTTCTTTGAAGACAGGCGTATGTCAACAAGGGCCCATTCTTCACCCAACACATTGGACCCCAGTGCAACCACACTGCCTGCACTGTCTATGTTTACACCCCTGCTTTTAATACTGTAAGTAAGTTTAGCTGATAGTACTTTGTACGACTAGTTGCGGTATTGGTACTTTTACTGAAGTAAAGGATTTGAGTTCTCCTGTTATTTTCCTCAATGATGCTGACAGTAAATTGCATGTATCATAATATATTTACTGGACAGGAGGCTCAGACCGTTTGTTGAACCTAGGATTCAGGAGGAGCAATGCAGATTCTGTTCTGGTTGTGGAACAGTGGGCCTGCTCTTTACTCTTGCAGGGCTGCTGGAGGGGTTATGGGAATTTGCCCTTTCAGTCTGCACGTGTTTTGTGGACTAAGAGAAGGCTTCCGACCACATCCCAAGGGGAGTCTTGTGGGGGGTACTGTGGGAATACGGGGTACCAGGGTTGCTCCTATGAGCCACCTGGCACAAAGTCAAACATGTTCTCGGTGACTTGTCCCTTGTCTCCGATTCTGTTTGTGATATTAATGGACAGGATCTTAAGGCACAGCCAGAGGGAGGAAGGGGTACAGTTGGTGACCTAAGAATTTGCTTCTCTGCTTTTTGCAGATGGTGTGGTTCTCTTGACTTCTTCACACCGTGACCTCCAGCATGCACTGGAGCAGTTCAAAATCTGAGGCCAAGGTTCTCTGCTGGAAACTGGTGGATTGCCACCTCTGAGGTCGGAGTAAGTTACTGCCTAAAGCAGAGAGTTCAAATATCTTGGGGTCTTGTTCATTAGTGAGGGTAGAACGGAGCGTGAGATGGATTGGCAGTTTGGTGCGACATCTGCAGTAATGCAGGCGCTGCGCTGGACCGTGGGAGCTGAGCCAGTAGGCAAAGCATTCGATTTACTGGTCCATCTACATCCCAACCCTCACCTATGGTCATGAGCCATGGGCAAAGACTGAAAGAATGAGATCATGGATACAAGTGGCCTAAATTAGTTTTCTCCATGGGGTGGCTGAGCTCATCCGTAAGGACAGGGTAAGGAACACAGACATCTAGAGGGAGCTTGGAGTAGAGCCGCTGCTCCTTTGCGCCAAAAGGGGTCAGTTGAGGTGGTTCGGGCATCTGATTAGGATGCCTCCTAGACATCTCTCGTTACAGGTGTTCCGGGCACATCCAACTGGTAGGAGGCCCCGGGCAGACCCAGAACACGCTGGAGGGATTACATATCTTGTCTGTCCTGGAAGCACCTCTGAGTCCCCCAGGAGGAGCTGGAAAGCGTTGCTGGGGAGAGGGACGTCTGGAATACTTTGCTCAGCCTGCTGCCCACACAACCCAGCTTCGGATCAGCGGTTGAAGATGGATGGATGGATGGATGGATAATATATTTAGCTAAAATCTCTAGATTGCACCTGTGTACTTCCTGTTTAGCTCCAGTGAAAGATGGAGCTTTATCAGGATGCATCTCTTGTCGGCATGACTCACATGAATAATTGAGATTCACAACAAGCTGGTTGGGACACATTGATCTTACTATCACTGATCAGCTCATAACTGATAAAAGAGCCATCTCCTCCAGTTATGTTTGCGATATGACTCTCTGTACTATGTGGAACTTGCAGTCACAAACTGGCTCAGGGACTGTGACAAGGAGGGATTCCAATGTTTTACTTTAAAACAAACATGTTTTGGGGTAGATGCCAGCTGTAGGAAAGGAAAGACAGTGTGAACATATAGACCAGCATTTATAGCTCAAGGGCTAAACTAGAATATAAAGAATTTAATTTTATATACTTTATTAATTCAATTTTTTCACTCCTTTGTCGTTAACACACACATGCACAAACAGGACCTATTCATGCACAAAGTGGAGAGATGTCAGAGTGAGGGGGCTGCCTTGGTCAGGCGCCCCGAGCGGTTGGGGGGGGGTCGGTGCCTTGCTCAAGGGCATCTCGGCAGTGCCAAGGAGGTGAACTGGAACCTCTCCAGCCACCAGTCCACGCTCCATATTTGGTCCAGATGGGGACTTGAACAGGCAACCCCCGGGTTCCCAACCCAAGTCCCTATGGACTGAGCTACTGCCGCCAACAATTGGTACAATGTTTCCTTGCTCTTAAGAAAACAGACTCTACGCTTGTTTTTGTTCAGAAAGTAGTAAGTTGAATATTTTGCTTTCCCTAATGTATTTTTTCCCTCCAATTACCACCAGATAATGCACTGGTATGGGTTACATGTGGGTGGAGAAACATAACTATCTTTATGACAACAAGCAAAGAGGGTATGCACACTTCAAGGCAGTAGCTTCTCACAATTGCAGGAAGACTCTTTAGTGCTCATGGCCCTCTCAGTTAGGAGCAACCTGGGCAGACATTTCCTGGTGTGATAGCAGAGCTCTGCAGTTTGTCTTATTAGCAGACGTCCTGAATAGTCGGCTCCATAAACAAGCCACTTCTTCCCCTTTTCTCTACTTAGGATTTGTGTAAATTGTTGAACATTCCACTACGTCTCACTGAGTGACATACTTTACTGGAGGAAACCTTGTTTTGTCTTCATGGCGCAAGAGGAAGAAATAGTTAAACTGCCACTGGAACCTCAAAAATACAAAATAATGTCTATGCAAATAACAAGATGAAACTCTTCTTTTTAATTCTATGCAAACAAAACATCTACATGAAAACAAGCAGTGTGTGGGCAGACCTCCTGTGATGGAAATACTGTCAATCATGTCTACATACAGTAAAATAAAAATAACTAAACAAGCAGTGTGTGGATATTTCAGTGTTTTAGTGCCATTTAATTGAAACCCAAGCAGCTTCTGGATGTTATTGTGAGCAAATGGTCTTGGACTGAAGATTAAACAACACTGCTATCAGTTGATCATTAGCAGTAAACACAAAGTGTAGCTGATGGGAATGTCATTAGTTTTGCAGGTATTTAGTCATAAAACAGACAAATACAAAAACATGACTTGATGGTGCTAGATGAAAAGTCAGGAGATCATCAAAGTTATTGCAAATCATCCTGAGGAGAAAGTTTGTGGCAAATCAATCCCTCATGTACTTGTTGAGACATTTAATTGTGAATGAAAGATGCCATCCTGCCGGTGGTGCTAGGAGAGCACCAGAATTATTGGGATATATCATCTTTGAATAATGAATGCCAATCCATCCAGTTTCCACTCAAAGTGAAATATTTATCCTGTTCGTGGTGATTAGTCCTGTTTACACCTTTTATTAGCACGTCTCTTTGCCGATCAGATCACAAGTGGACAGCTCTTTGTCTGTTCACGCCTGGCATTAGACAGCATCTTCATCATAGATTGTACTGAAAAGTCACTCATGGGTTTTTGATCTCCCATTTTGGCATTTCAGCCATCACCAACTTGTCTTTTTGGAGTCAGAAGTGACCATATTTGGATGATATTTGGGTGGAGATGTATAGGAGCAAGGGGTAGATCTGACTCACAGACTGTAGTGATGCCCCACAGTCACTCAAGTGGCCCCACCCTTCAACCTTAACATTAAGGGCTCTAGTTTCCCGGTGCAGCACAGGGTGGCGCAAGGTGGTGAACCCCGTGCAGAGCTAGTTTCGAGCAGCGCAACCCGAGGCGCGCTCACTTTGGTAGTTTGGCAGACCGAGGTGCGCTGAGATGGGTGTGGCGGCGCAGCAGGGGGAGGTGTCGACAGATCCAACTTGGCGCAGAGACAATTTCGTGCCAAAAGGCTTCGCCGAAGGTGCACTAAAAGCTCGCCAACTGAAACCACATCTACTGTCAGCGCAGGGGGAGCGCAGCTGGTGTAAGCCGAAGTTTGGCTGACTGGCGGACAGTGTGCACACGTCACCAAAACCTCACAGGCAGGTTTCCAGAATATCAGGCACATTAACAATGCAATAAATACCCAAAAAACACTATTCAATGCAACTATCTGCAATCAGCACATAAATGTATCTCTATATCGACTGTCCCGTCACATCTGATGTCAGATCAAAGGGGATTGGCACCGTTTGGCACGTTTGGCACGCGTAATGGAAACCCAACCTGATTTGATTAACACAGCTGCAAACTAATGAGTTCACATCCCTCTCAGCCAACCACAAACAGCCACAGCATCAGGGAGTATATATTCAGCATCTGTCATCTTAGAAAAGTCAAAAGAAAAGAAACAGAGTGAGACTGCGAGAGAGAAAGAGAGAGCGCGCGTGCACAAGAGAAACGCAACATTGATTTACAATTGTGGTGACCTCCTCCCAGGCTACCTTTGCATCATCAGCCCGTGGAGGTCTGCTCGCAGTTCCGTATATTCGGACACTGCGAGCTTGGACCTCCCGGACCAAAACATCAGTTTCCTCCTGGGAGAAGTTTGGCCGTCTGAAGCTGCTGCTCTCTTCTCCCATGGTGAATTGAGTAAACTCTCATTACGCCTTTGCGCGGCGCATTTAAGGGCGAGGAGAGGGGCTCATTTGATTGGTGTGATGTGTGTAAAACCCACTCCACACCTTCTCTCCTCCCTCTTTCCGACTTGCGCAGGTAGGAGGGACGGAGGTGGGAAAGAGGAGTAGCTGTGCCAGCATGCATGGTGTGCCAAACTTACAAAATCCGCCTGGCCACACCCAGTTGGCAAAGCGCAGGTGCGCTGCGCCCTGGCCTCGCCCGGTCTGCGAAACTAGAGCCCTAAGCCTTAATGAAATGTAAGCAGGTGAAAAATAAAAATTCATCCCTTGTACAGTTGTCATGAAGGGGAAGATTAGCTATAGAGACCAATTTTTGTACAAGGTTGTAATCATTTTTATTTCTACTGTAAAGTTGGCATTTTAATGTAGGGGCCTATGAGGATTAAATTTGGTTTGGAGCCAGCCTCAAGTGGCCATTTGATAAACTGCAGTTTTTGGCACTTAAATTTTCAGCCTCAGAAATTACCTCTTGGTCTCCAGCAACCACTTTGGGATTGTAAGTCACTACTCTGCTCTATATGCAAATAAACGTGTACATATTTCCGTTTGCAAAGACTAAATCTGTAGTGGTTTCTTTTTTTTAAGATTATTTTTTGGCTGTTTTTAGATCAGTCCAATATGAAATTGGGAGAGAGGATGACATGTAGTAAGGGCCAGAATTGGAACTGAACCTGTGGCCACTGCAGCAAGGACATAGCCTTTGTACATGGGGCGCATAACCTACTAGGGGAGCTCGTGGGCAACCCAAATGCATACTGTAGTTGTTTTTGCCTAGTCTAACAGAAATTAAAAGAAGAAGAAAAAGAAGAAGAAGAAGAGGAAGAACAAGGGCACTTTCAGTTAAGAAAAAGGCTGCAAAGACCTTGGCACAACAAGGTTTCTTCCTTGGCGTGTTCCAGTCAAACTAAATCGCTCAAGATATTTAATGCACCCATAGTATCTCATGCACAATATGGTGTGCGAATGAGTACATACTTCCACCTACTCAGAGGACATAGGTCAAGTAGGCGGCCTTTTAGCATGGCCCAGGACATATTTGCATACACTCTGCTAAAAGAATGTAGCCCAGATCACCTCTGAATGTGGTCTGAGCGATCAGATCTGAAGACACATTGGGAATGCATTGGGTGCCCTCACACTTGTACTTAGAGTTGTCCACTTGGGATCTGATCGATCAAGATGCATGTTAATATCAGATATAAACAGGGACATAGATGAAAAGTCATGGGATCACTTAAGTCAATAGGACTTGCCCTCTAGGAACTATAAGGTACAACATTTCATGACAATCCATCTTATACAGACATTTCATTTGGATCAAAGTGGTGGACCAACCAGCTGACACTGCCATCCCTAAATCCCTGCTGCTAGCATAATTCAAAACAATGTTTGATAATGCTGATGTCACCAGTTTTGTAACCAAAGCATGTATGTCACTGGTTTAAGCTCTTGGCTTACTACTCTTTGTGAATGACATTTTTTGACACAAGTAAATAAAAGCAATTAATAGCACTAATCTGAAAAAGACTCGGCACAAACAAAGCACATATGGAGATGATGTTGCTCCTGTCGGAGGTGGAACTAGTGCTGATGCTGTTTGTGTGAGTTGAACTGCTGATCTCTTCCGAGTTCCAGGGGACAGATTTAGCAAGGAGTTAAATCTCTAAACCTCTGGTGTCAAATCCAAGGGCATAGGAAGTATGACTGTTACAGCGCACAGTGATTGTATGTCCGTTGCCATGTACACAAATACATGCACACTATACATGGATTGGAAAATTCCTCAATATGCATTTTTTAGAACTAAATATATGACAAAATTACTCTTCAGTGAGAATGCAACATGCACATTATTCACACGCATTCAAAGAAAGAAACATGCTGGGACTTACACGTGCACCTATGCACTTAGAAAAACACACAGCTCTCATTACACGCACGCAAAAGACTCTGTCAAAGCTTAGCCTTCTATTCTCACTTTCTGCAGTGTCCATGCCACTGTTACGATACACCTGTCATCACACTCCCCCGACGTCAGCTGCCAAACAGCTTTCCAGCTGATGTGCATTAGCTACTTCCTGGAAGCTCTTCAAGCTGGATATAGACCCACAGGCACAGCACAGTTTCACAGACTGACCAATAAAGCTGCCAGCTGCTGACAGAACCTCCTCCTTGAACAATAAGTGTTCCTGAGCAGGGTGGATATGTTGGGTTAAGCCCACTTCTGTATAGATATATGAAATAATGTTCCTTTGTTTGAAGAAAAAATATATATAAATCACTATTTATAGCAGAACACCCCTCCAACTATGCAATATCGTGCTTTGCATGTATGGGTGCAAGGAAAAGTATCTGCTGTTAATTGCTCAGTCAGTGGAGTGAAAAAACTGACACAGTAGCATGCAAACACATGCAGTGGCTTTGCACCTCTGGCAGATTGCACTGCAATCAGTGAGTTATTCAGCAGCTTTATTAGTATGTGACCACAGCATTCCAACATAAACTCTAAATCTATACTATTCTACTCTTTACTTCCTTTTGTTGCATTTAGGTAAACAGCACAGCAATAAATTTCACAAGCTTCCATGTGTTTCTGGTTTTACTGACACAGTGTTATGCACTGGGTAACAGTCATTTTACAGATTAACCTCAACAGGTTGACGATACATAAATATGTCAGATGGATAATGCAACAATATGTCACATCCTCCAGAATCCTAACAAAAAAAAGATCTCTGCTGCCTGTTTGATCACCTACTCTCGCTCTCAGTCAACCAATCCTCCTCTGACAAAAGCATTCAGTTCAAATTACTTGTCACCAAACACACATCTCAGTGACATGCCCTCTTCTTCCCTTACTGGTCTCCTCCATCGAGAGGGTCACATTAGCTGTCTCTAACCTCCTGCCAGCACAGAGCACTAGACTTGTAGGAGATGGACTTTTTCCACTCCACCTGCATCCCTCTGAAGCTCAAATGTATGAGACGCTTCCTAAACAAAAATATGAACATTATTCCTCCTTTTGTTCTAAATGTTCATCATTTTATGTATTATTGTTTAACTATCATCATCTGCTCAATGAAATTCCCTGCAATAGAAAACATTGCACTGACTCACTATTTCACATCCTCCAAGCCAAAGCCCCCCTGGGTGTTTCCCAAGGAATGGGAAGACTTGGTGAACCCCTCACCCCCCACACGGTCAGAGGGAGAGAAGCAACAGCAAGACTCTCAGATATCTGCACCTGCCCATGCTGCGATCCCAGGGAGGCCCCTGCTGGGAAGCTATGGGGTATAAAGAGAAGTTTGTGAGGGCTCACAGAGAGAGATGGAGAGATATGGAGAAGACAACAAGTGATAGGAAGAGGTCAGATAGAGTCAGGCTTAATTTCCTGGTGCATTATGTTGCTCGAGTTACAACTTCAGACCGCCATAGTCTCTTCTTTAAACCAGTGTAACTGTGGCGTACCCCACCCACTCTGGATTAAGCTCCTTTATTAAACACAGTGGGATAAACATTTGATACATTTAGCAAAAGTAAAAAATTATCAACATGAAAATAAACTCAAGCACAGATACATGACCCAAAGCAAATGAGCAAAGCTTTACTATCACTTTTATGAGTGGGAATCAACTAGCAGAGATTTGACATAACATCCAGAAGTTACTCAGTTGTATCGATCCTTTGATGTCAGGATAGAGTTTAAAACAAATCACAGATTACTGCTCTAACCCACACTGACCCAACAAAAACTTTAACACATGAGGAAACCCTAAGCCTCTTTGTGAGGCTATAGCCACAGCATTGCTTTGAGCCAGCCCCGTGCCTTTACAAAATTAGCATCAAATTAGGGGGCAGTTATCTTGTGTGCTGGGTTGGAGGAAGCTGCTGGGGAAAAGGATGTTTGGCTTTCTCTCCTGGTCTGTTACCACCATGACCCTGACCAGGATAAGTTACTCAGAAATCTGAATGGATGAATAGATGGATGGAAAAGCTACAAAAAGATTGGAAAGATGTCACTGCTATGTCATAATGTGGATTAATGTGAAATCTATTCAAACATAGAAGTGAAATGAAGTCATTTAATACTTGTAATAAACAAAAAGAGAAACACGTTTGACATAAGGTGCAGTTTAAGAGTTGATGGCTCCAAGGTTCATGGGGAAGCTGTACTCTGATGTATAAGTGGACAGAGCACTGGCAGCAGCACAGATAACTTTTATCTGTGCTGAGAAGCATAGAGTCAAGTTGCTGGCAATGATGACCTTATTTTTTTTTTCCAACAAAAAAAAAAAACTCTTT
The DNA here is from genome assembly GCF_011397635.1 of Epinephelus fuscoguttatus. Classification (NCBI taxonomy): domain Eukaryota; kingdom Metazoa; phylum Chordata; class Actinopteri; order Perciformes; family Serranidae; genus Epinephelus; species Epinephelus fuscoguttatus. The sequence continues at coordinate 8,902,415 of NC_064764.1, read as the reverse complement.
GAAAATTATTGTTGTATTGTTTATTACTGTCTATTCATATGGTCTATTCAAGCACATTCTTACCATGAAAAACTAATGTAACATGACTGAAGGCCACTTGGAAAAAATGATACCGAAGCTAATTTTGGTCACGCACAAAAGCTATGCCTTGTTCAACCAGAAACAAATTGCTATGCAAAACCCAACAAGGAACGGAAGCACACAGAAATAATTCTGTTGTTGCACCAGTTAATAGTGCCATATGTTATGAAAGTACAACTTTTTTTTTTGAATAAGTCCAGTTGAATTTGTTTTAAAAAACTTGTTTTAACAGATAAATATGAATTTTAAAATGCATTTACGAATTTTATGAATCTAACATATTATTACAATGTTGTTAAAATGGTATTACATTTGGTAAAGAGCTCATTGTGACTGGTGTATAACTCCAAACTCAAGTTTAGGACTTGGGACTTGACTAATACCTGTCAGTCTTGACCTGGAACTTGACTTGGGACTTGACCTGTCTTGACTCAGCGCTTGAATGCAAAGACTTGGGACTTACTTGTGACTTGTACAACAAACACTTAGTTCCACCTCTGGCAAAAACTAAATCTGATTGTACAAACATTTTTTAAATGAGACCCATGTTAATCCAAAGCAAAATTTAAACTCAAAAACGAAGCTGCATCACCTGACAATGGTTAACCCCCTCTGAATATCCACCTAATCATGTCTGGGTCAAAATGATCCTGACTAAAAGAAAAAAGGTCCATGGAGTAGCAGTAAGTCTTGATTCCCTGACTCAGATTTGCTCTGAGCTTGGGCCACATTCTTTAAAAACCCACTTGTCTGACCTGTTGGCAGTAGTTTCCGAGATTCCCCAAAGGTAAACAATCTTGCTCAGCGTCTTGTGAAGTTGGCTGTTCTCCTACATATACACAACAGCAGCTATCAGTACAGGACAGGGTAAATGTTTTCATTGAGCTGAAGGCCTCCCTTCGTCCCCACTTCCTCTGCTGTCATGGAGGGGTGCGAGATGGGGGTTGATTAGATAGCGAAAAGCACGCACATTGGCGCCTTCTCATCCTGTGGAGCTTTTTCAGTGTGGTGCAGTTAAGGTGTGAGACTACATTGTTGTGTTGAAATGAATCATACCTGTGTGGGACTCATAATAATGTGGGCAATATAAGCGGACACCCCCCATTCTTAGTTTGTATTACGTGTGTACTATTTTCTCATTATTTGGCTGTCATTATTTGTATTTATTTGTAATCTTATTTTTGTGCATAAGAACAGCTAATATTTGCAGTGGGTTAGAATGTGTATAAAATGAGTAAAGCTCTTCACAGACACTTTGAGGCAGCCTAAGGGTCCTTTAAGTGAGGTGCAAGCTAGCGCTAACTAATAAGTGGACCCCCCCAGCCAGCCTGCATGTCGCGATGTGGTCGTGCTGATGTGCTTGTGTTTCTGTGTGTTTGTTTCTGTGTCAGGTGAGCTGAGAGTATGGAAATATGTTGAATATGATGTTGTGACACGTGAGCATACAGAGTGTGTAATAATAAGAGACTGTAATGCAAATGTGTGTTGCTGTTCAGCGTTTGCAAGTTGAGTAAAAGTCTGATGAAAACGTGCTTCACCTGACAGGAGTAAATGGCGAATCACAACATCAAAAGCGTTACCTACTGAAATATGAGTTGTGTGAGTGTGCCAAATGTTATCAGAGTGTTAGCTAAGTGTTTAAGCACAAGCACATATTTTGTTTAATGTCAGTTTGTCAGGAACGGGACTGGTTAGTTTAAGTGAGGTGCAAGCTAGCGCTAATTAATCAGTGGACCCCCCAGCCAGCCTGCATGTCGCGATGTGGTCGTGCTGATGTGCTTGTGTTTATGTGTTTACAGAAGTAAAGGATCTTAAACTCATGCACGCCTGAGAGTCTTCTTTGTGCTCAGGTGTGCAACACCTGTCTTACCATTGAATACAATACAGCAGTATATCCTCCTGAGTAAAGGGAGGACTTTTTGTCCTCATGGGAAGCTCATGCGCTAATACTGCAGCCAAGCACTCAGGACTGCAACTACTCTTGGGCTTTACAACATTTGACATCTCTCTGCTCTTGGACCCTAACAGTGGATGAAGAAATATTTACTGATGTATGTAACATATCTATCTAGCCTATTGTATGTTTTATATGTCACAGTAGTGGACATTTCTTCTTGGTTTGTTTATTGAGCTAAACTGAACCTGAAATCTTATACTGTGATAATTATACTGCATGTTTTGACTTATCAGACTTGTCCCTGCGATAGTGAAGTAAATGGGTTGAGGAAATTAGCCCTGTTGTATTTCCTGTGACAAGAAACAAGAAAACCACTTGGCACAGCAGTAGTCTAGTGATATATTACGACAACAAGTCCTCCAGCCCATACGACCACGCAAGTTGTGACTACTCTCTAATATGACCCATAGGAGCATTTCCTACATTCCATACTATCTAGGTTAGGATTAGAAAAAGAATAAGGTTGGGCATCATCACGTCACTTTTTCAACATGACATGAAGAGATAATGTGAGATAATGTCATGTCATGTCATGACATGACATTATATAGCCTACATAATGAGATATTACATGCGTAATTTGAAATAACTCAACGTTGACATGTGGTTTCACAAAGGACACAAACAGCGCTCTCCTTGGTCAAAGTTCTGTGTTTTTTGACCCATCCAGCTTAACCCCCCCGCCCCCCGCCCCCACACCCTTAAGTCAACTTTGTCGCTCTTTATAGCCATTCACTTGATTTCCTCCTTTGCTCTTGTCATAATTACTCTGGCCACTAGAGGTGGCTGCTTACATTAGAAGTAGATATGTGTCGTAATAAGCTGCTTATAATGATCAATGGTGTCATTTTCTGGGGAGGACAGTCTCATTTAAGTGGTGGTAATCAGTCTATATCCCCTTTGAGACAAAGAAAATCATCTAAACAGAGCTTGGGCATAGTTTAGTTGCAAAATCTCTGTAGATTCATCACAGCTAACAAACCCTTTTACAAAAAGTGCTGCAGGAGTGAGTCCTAAAACCTGGAAATGAGTCAGCATTTTAGAACTTCCTTGTGTCAAAGTCAGTGGGGTTTTTTTAATGGGTTTTTGCTTAGATGTCTTAAATAAAGTCTGTGGTTAGCTTAAGAGATTTTCACAGTTTTGTTCTGGAACATAATGTGCTAGCACATAGGCTACCTAGCTGGTGAATTTTAAAGCGTTTAAGTGTTTTACAAAAGGTTGGTTGTCAAGTTGTTTAATGAGACACAACAACGTCATCACACCGAACACGGCTTTACAGCCGTGTTTATAGCCTAATGTTAGCTTTTAACTTCTGGTTAATGCATTTACAAAACTGTGATTATCTTGCTGAACAAAACATCATCAACTTTGCCACAGAGCTTATTTTCTCCCATTGAATTTTTGTCGAGGGAACCAGGGTGATGCTAACTTCTGCGCTGGCCTACAAATAAACATCATTCCTTAACCACTCTATTGTCACACTGTTTAACATTGTTGATTGAAAAACATGGATTACAGCCCCTTTCACAAAGCACATATATCTTGGCCAAAACAGCCTTATAGTATGTAAGGAACAGCAGGGTGCACACTCTTATTTTTAAACAATGGAATATAGTTTAACACAGTCTGAAGTAGCACATCATGGTATATTAAAATTTCTGGTGCTGAAATCCTCATCTAGAATGTATTTACATCTGTGTGTGAAAGAAAATTCTCTCACTCCAGTCACAAAGTGTAAATGAGAGAACAATGTAATACCCCCCCACCCCATGTTATGCAGTCTACAAATGTATCACTGGTTTTGAGGTTAAGTGCAGGCGACAGTGCCTTAAAGCAGCCTCTCCTCACTAGTTAACTGCCAGTAGTGTGCACCCTTACTTATTTAGGTCATGGAAGAGGGAGACAAACCACCAGCAGCAGAGAAAAAGACATGAGATGTTTGTTTACATAGAACACCAGGGATATGTAGTTTCATCCCTGGGTGAAAATTTCTTGCTCAGGTGACATGCGGCTTTAACCTCAGCTGCCACATGCTGAAAAGCAAGATAAGGGTCATAAGAAATTCCGTACGTCAGCTCAGGCTGGTTGGAGGCAGTGGAGCGGTGGTTAATGAGTGGTACGGGGAGTTATAATTGGACATGATGGGATACAGAGGGGGCTGGTGGTGGAAACGTGTCTTTAGCCTTGTGTTGTTCTACAGAGAGTTGTGAATGAACTTTTGAACTCAACTGAGAGCGGCGCGTACAATTGACAATATGAACGAATTCCTCTGGAGAGACGACTCAGCATCAAGTAGGAGCTTTGCTGTCCACTGTGCTGGTGGACCTCTTCGTCCAAACAAGACAATCAAAACAATCCATTAGGATCTCTTTGTGAGTGTGCACAGTTTCTGAAGCTAGGGGATGGAGTGTGTTGGTAATATAAGCAATGACAAAATATGCTACTGGTGCATAATCTAGCAGCCCTGCATCAATATATGTCACAACTTCATAAATAGTATTACACTACTAAATATTCCATAAGGGCCATACTCATTTGAAATACTTAACAGGATTGGATTTATTACAGTAAGCAAATCTATTTTCTTTTTTAATTTTCAAGCCCCATGCTGCCCTGCTTTTGAATTTATGATACTATTCCTAGATACCATATTAATGTGCAGTGAGAGGAAGCTCAGTGAGGTGGGACACTCAAAGGAGCTTACGTGAGTGAGTGTAACTCTGTGTCAAGGTTAAGGGTGGCTGATGTAGACAAAAATGTGAATATCATCACATATTTCATCATAGATATGTTGCAGTAATTAGCAAAGTATTCAGAAATATGTATATGTCAAGAGTCAGATGTTTTCTGTGTTTTACTAGAAACAAAACTGACAGGATATTAGTCTGGTCTGATGCTTTTTTTCTTAAATTTAACCACACTATTAATTTTGTCATAATATAATTTGTCATTATGTAGACACAATAAATGATACTATCAATTTTTTTGTATCAAATTTAAAAAAAAAAAAAAAATCACTTCTATTCTAGTGAGGTGTGGACTCACTTTCACATGAAAGCATTCTTAAAGATAAAAAATAAATAAATTCATTAATTAAATTAAATTGAAATTAAAAACAAAGTTAAAATGTTTTAAAAAATAATTAAAAATTTCTTCTCTGCAAAATTTCAATTTCACATTTTTGTTAAGTGTCTATATAGCTGGGCTGTTGTATTGAACTTTCTTTTTTTCACTGTCTCCTGTAAATGTATTTGGATTGGATACTATGTACTAATAAGGTAGGTACCAGTCATAATTCCCTGTTATCGCATATTTCTAATAGACTTTTCATAAACTTCTTACTAAAAAGGGGACTAGGGGCCTGAATGACATAAGCAGTAGAGCGTGTTTATTCCTTTAACAGTTACTGTGGGGAGTCTTTGCCAATGCCAGTTACATTGTGTTCTTAAAGATTTAACAGACTTGGCTTCGACACTTACTTGATTGTATACAGTCAGTGAGACAAACATGAAGGATATTAAACATGTGTTTGTCTTTTTTTCTTCTTTTTTTTTGCTTAGTGGATCTGCTCTTGTGCTTGAAAACTACCTGCACTGGTACAAACATTTTGACCACTAGTGAAATTTAAGGTGTGCTATTTATTTACTTGCACATCGGTGTAGTACTGAGATATAAAGCAGTTGTGCACATGAATTGTTTATCACTAATGCAGCTAAGACTTCCCAGCAAACACATTTAAACATGGACCACTAGCAAATCATCACACTGGAGGCTGGACCAACCCCTACACAAAGTCCAAAGGAAAAACCAACCTGTTCTCATGCAGCTTGCCAAATATCAATGCTTTGTCATGCCCTTCGGCATCTGATAATGATGCACATGGCACCCTTTAGCATATCTACGTGACACACATATGAAACACATTGTAACACCTGGTTAAAGGATCTGTAAGTCTTCGTAAGCTTGAAAAGTTTTTGTCACATACAGCAAACATCTCCTCACGATCCGCTAGCTACACGTCCTCTGAATATGCTGTGAAAAAGTCCAGTCTCTGTAGGCAGCCCAGGCTCCGCAAATGGCAACAAAAAACATTTTGGTCCAGGCTGCACCAACCAGCCAGCGCGAGACCAGCGAAAGCAAGCACCCACACGTGAACACGGTGCCCAGAGAGGCAGTTAGAGCTACAGGTTACAATGAGGCTAAAAGGCGAGCTAGCTCGATTGTGTTTGATAACATTGTTGAACGTAAACAGAAGTGAAGTGTTTTTGTTGCCATTTGCAGAGTTACATTAAAAAAAAACGGTTACTTTTGGTTTTACATGGGGTATAAGTATGTAAATTACATAATGTTACTTGAAAACATAGGTGACTTTAGGTTCCAAATAGGACAGTAACTGCGATTACCTGTGTGAAAGTCCAGTTTTGTTTGACCCAACCACCCCCCACCCGACATGGACATTCTCACTTTTTACTACGTCAGTTGCTTTCAGCATCAAGTATTCCCATGGATGTGTTTACATTGGAGATAATTCACAACCCAGTGTGTCTCCTAAATATGCTAGGGTGCCTTTGCGCCGATGGGTGTGACAAAACGCTGGTATCTGACAACCTGGGAGTGAGAATGGGCTGGTAAAAACATGAAATGTTTGACAGTGTGTGTGCAGCAACAAAGTCTCACAATTAAGACAAAAAATAAAATAATACAGTGGTGCTGTGCTATACTGTATTAGTAGTATGCAGATACACACAAGATAGCAACATTGTCTAATCCAGTAAAATAATAAAAAAGAGACACTGTACGTAAATATATGTATAATATATATATATATATATATATATATATATATATATATATATATATGTTTTTCACAGAGAATAAACACAACCAGTTACATTCAAACAGCAGTGTGGAGTCAATGTGTCAAGACTACCAAAGTTAAATACAGTACAGTATAAACAAAACCACAGACATTGCCCTTAATGCTTTTGTCATACTTTACAACATGTGTCACTGGGGACTTCACAAACCCTTTGGAGAGTCATATGAAAATATTTCACATATAAATAACACAACTTAATGGTACATAGGAGTTATTACATTTGCCAAAAGTCTCTGGCTTTTCCACAGTTGTGATGAAATTATTGTAGCTTCAGAAAAGATTATGATGCATCACTACATAGTAAATGACTTGGTTTATGAAGACTTCATAATTCTGTCAATGTACATGAATTGCTGGCTGCAAATCAGAACTATGACAGTCATAAACACAGGCTGTTTAATGTATGATTCAGTGGAGGAACTGTCCTGCAGATCTGACATAGAAAGTACAAACCATATGTGTGATACTGATACCTGTCGCTTCGAGCACTCAGAATATATTACTGTGTCTGACATTAATTCTTTACCTCAAACACTGGCAGCCAAAAATACTTTTTCACAGATACCTCACTTTACCTGACATGTGGAATAAATAACTGTAAGTCACTGCAGTTGTATTAAAGACTGATGAGAATACTGAGACATTCAAAAATATTTTTAAAAAATGACCATCCATCCACCAAGAATAAAAGTTGCTGACTAGAAAGCAGAAAAAAATAACTTGGAAAATTAATTATATTTCTGTCTTCACTGAAATAGTAAAGAAAACATGCCCTTGGAAGGTTGAATGTGAGTCTTCACATATCAGACTTACACTAATTGTTTCAGGAAACATATTTATGTCTGTTCTGGTAATACGGCATGAATAACTTATACAGAAGGCAGTGGTACGTTTCTTTCTTCATCTTCCAATACAAGCAAAACAGAAGGCTGACAGACTCCAACAAGAATGATGGCAAATAATATATGAGCAGACAGGTACAGCAGCTTGTTGCAAGCTCCCAGTTATTAACCCCAGCCCATTCCCCACCCTCCCTTTACAAAACACAGAAGAGGAACAAACAACTTCTTTATCAACGTCCCACACACTGCCACATAAGACAGTTGCTTCGTGGTTGAATGTGTCTGAGCATAATGTACTCATAAATACTGTATATACAAATCATGCACACACACACGCACATGTTCAACTTGCCCTCTTCTCAGAAACGCTAGATTTACAAAAATATTTACATCAGCTGATAGTGACTTATGTTCCCAGCACTGTGGACAACGTGTTAAAAATGTTGTGAAATGAAGAACAAGTACATAAAGGTTTGGGGTTTGTGTGGATGAAATGACAACATAACTGTAAATGACTTCTGACCTGGTTTAGACACAGCCTGCTTTAGCTAAATGCTTTACAAAGAATGTTTTTTTTTTTTTGCAGTATTTTTTTGCACAGCTTCTTTTGTGATAATATCATCACTTCTGAATAAGGCTGTGTTCAGACTGACATTAGCACTGTGTGAAAAAATGCATCTCCTTCATCCATTCAAATAAGGTCACTGCTTAGTCGCAAAAAAAGGAGAGTCATTGTGCAAACAAGTTAAACTCAACTTTTGCCGCAACACAACATGACTTCCACCAAAACTTTTCAAAGCTGTAGAATATTTCCTCATAGTGTCATAGTTCCCTATTGTCTTAGTGTCTGATGAGCTTTGAGGGATGGGTTCGGATTTTTTTCAAGTCTGCAAAACAATTCTCACATGCCATATGTATGTTGAAAGAGCCATTGGTCTTGTAATTGTTCCTTCTTTCTATACCAGCTGTGAAGCAACTTTGTAGCACAACTAGACTTTACAAGATAGGGAATGAATCTCAGCCATGAGCGAATGACTCAGTTGTCCCAGTTAGCCAAATAGGCTGTAGTGGTTATCTTGTGAAGTCATGGCCTTTTGATTACAAAACTTTGTATTAAAAGCCACAAAAACACTAAAGGTTGTATGTAGATTGTGATTCAGCTTTTACTGATAGAAGAGACAAACATAATTAGATAATCGTTGCCCTAGAGGTTAAGCCTTACTATACTTTTTGGGGGGCGCCTATTATTATAACGAAGGACGTGTTATAACCACAGACAATTTGCTAACTATATGTGGCTCTTGCAGAACATTGTTATGACAGAACTTGTGTGAATCAGAACAAATCTTTAAATTGGTCAGAAAATGGCTCAACATCATGCATCAAAGTCCTGTAAGATGATATCTGTGCTTTTCCGACATGCATTCACATTTCTAGATCTTTACAACAATCCACAGACAGGAAGTAGGCGTGCCTTACAGTATGATCCATATCATCGTCAAAACTAATTTTCAGGGTGTGGATGGTTAGCTCGGTTAGACGTTATTGTTGTTTCCCGTAGCAAGGGGGATTCTGAAGACATCAACATGCAGATAGAGTAAGGGAAGGAGTATGCCGGCCTAAATAGTCAGCCAGTGGCAGGTTTACAGCCACAGTCTACACCCACTGAGTCAGACTAGCTTCGGCTGAACTTTAGAACACTGAACAAGGACTGTGGATTTCGTCCCCCATTTCCAACAATGTAGTTGCACTATGAAAAGAATAATTCACGACTCGTGCAAAAACAAGGAATCAGTACTGTATTTTAGTACTGTAAAATGGACTTGGAAAATTCTAACCTATCCTTTAAAAGTCACTGATATGTAAGTCAGACTGGCCCTCCTGGATCATTTTTCATCGTCCCACTGTTAGCCCTCTGCATTTTTAACACAGCGCTGTTTTCGGTCTGAACACCTGGTAACACTTATGTCATGGTTATATCAAAGTCATCTGAGAGGAGTAAGGCTAAAGACAGCAGTGAATGGGAATGTGATACATACAGTATGCTCAGAGCCAGGTCTTCAAACTTCACGGTTACATTCAAGTGTAATGAGTAGATATCGGAGTACATGCGATTTCATGATGGCTTCTCGGTGATAATATTGTGTCAACAAGCTACAATACAACCTACCATGTGGTTTACAGGATGCACAGGTCACTAAGGATCACTTAAACACGCTCAAACATTAGCATGATGAAATCTCTAACAATGACGCTAATGATATGACTCCGTAAATCATCTGCATTAACTGCACACATAGAAACAAACACTGCAACAAACAGGAAATACATTGAAAGTTTACATGGCAACAAGTCATATTTGACTAATTTTGAAAAAAATGTAGCATGTCAACATTAATAAATACTGTATGGTATTTATTTAATTTCATTTAATAAACAAGAATACGTTCAGATAAATTAAGTTTAACGTGAAAGATATAATATAGCTTTAATATATTATTACGCACATGTTAGATGTCCTATCTTCGTTCTCATTCTGTATCGAAAATTTAAAAAAAATTAATGAGGCAGGCAAGGATTTCCTGGTTTGGCACTAACCATGTGAAAAGAATTTACAGTGTAACCAAAGGCTTTATGTGCACAACATGACCCCAAAAGGACAGCCAAGCAGTTAATATTCATCCATTTAAAAACTATTTTGTCAGGCAGAAAGATTGCAACCATAATTGTGATTATCAGAATGCATCTTAGGTCAAGTGGAGCAGTTCAGCGTCAAATTGTAGACAAAAGACAGCGCAGGAAAAGATCTCACTGTACAGTACTGTTAAAGGGCCTGTGTCAGCGTGACAGAGTGGAGATGGTTTCCTTCAGGTGGGTATGAAATCCTTTTCCTCACTCATCACTTCCAACATTGTATCTATAGGAAGAGTTGAGTTTCCCTGCTTACCACGGAGCGCCAAACATGCTGCAGTTTTTAAGTGGCAGGCGGGGCTTGGACGGAGTGTCGTCGTCAGGCGAAGGGGCTGTCTGACTTTAAGATCGAGGCGTCAGAGTCGTGGCAGCCCTTGCCGTTCATGTGTTCTGTGTGGCTGTCGATGCTGTAGCAGCCCTGTACCTCTGTGATTGATGAGGCCGTGTAGGAGGCTGAACGCAGGGCGTCAGAGTGGTTTCCTACACTGCTGCCAAACTGGATATGATACTGGTTCCAGTGCCTCCTCAGAACCGCTTGGACCTAAACACAGAAACCATATTTCATATATTAAAGAGACTGAGAATGATTCTTAGTTTGAGATAGAACTACACTTTATACATTTAAAGTCCAATATTTTGTGAAAAATACACTTATTTGTTTTCTTTCTAAGAGTTAGAGAAGATTAATATTAGTTGCATGTCTGTGTTAGCCATGTTCATAACAAACACGGTGTGAATTTTAGTGTTGCGTTACTTGCGCCAATATGAACGCTAGAATATTTGATGTTGACTCCCTAAATACACTCAAATAACTCACGTCATATGCATGTGAAATCGCTCAATCGATGAATGAACTCAATGCTGATTGGCTATCATGGCATGAATCCATCGCTCAAGTTTAGATTTTTCACCTCTTGCGAAAAAGCCCACGTCAGGATTCATTCGTGCCGCTTAATCTGCATATTTCGTGTCTATCGCGCTGCCTGGTGGGAATTTGCATCTAACAGCATCTTTGCATTGACTTTACATGTAATTAACTTGTGCAAATTGTTGTATTCAAGCCCGGTGTGAACACAACATTAGGCATGGAGCCACACCTGGGATGTGGTTAGCCTAAATTAGCATAAAGAATGCAAGTAAGGGTAAATAGCTACCTGGCTCTGTCCAAAGTAGTTAAAAAAAAAAAGCTTATCTAATTGACCAATAGAGTGTTGCATGGGTGACAGTTTTTTTAGTAGGCTGACTCGGAAATTAGCGTCACCCTAGTTTGCTTGACAAAAAGGATTTTGGATTATTGCAGAAAATAAGCAAAAAAAGTTTATGAAAGTTCCACATTTTGTTCAGCAAGAAGATCTTAACAAATATCTTAAAAAAACACCACTGTTTGATTTTTTCATCATCAAAGCAATCAACAGAAATAAAAATCTAACGTTAGCCTATAAAGGAAATACACAAAAATACAGCTGCATGACTTCAGCGTCGCCATCACACCAGACTGTAAAGCCATGTTCAGTGTGATGATGTCGTGTACTCTCAATTAGCCAAACTGTCCTTTCTAAGACACATAAAAGCATCTAAATTTACGAGTAGGGTATTTACTTATGTATTTTAAGTCATAGAACCAAATGTGAAAGTCTCTTAAGCTTGTGTTAACCACAGACTTTATTTAAGGCATCTAACCATAAACCCATTCAAAAAGCCTATTTACCTCTATACAAGGGAGCTGGGAGTGCAAAAATGCTGGGTTTTGGGACTCATTCCTGCACCTCTCCATGAACTAACTATCTTTTTTGTTTGATTCATACATAAACAGAAATGTAAAAGGATGATTTGTGCTTTTAGGGGGGATTATGACCTGTAAATATTTACTGGCAAACAGCGAGGAGCAGGGAGTAGTCCAGCATCCTAGAACGTTGCTGTCATAGTTAGGTAGCCAGGTTTGGTAACTGCCATACTTATAAAGAGCATATCTGGCAACCTGCACTACAGCTGGAGACACTGCACAGAAATGCTGAATGTATTAATAAATGTGTTCATCAAAAGTGACTGCGGCACAACTCCCCGTAAACTGTTGATTTTACGGCCCTGTTTTATTTCTACTAATCAAACAAATGAGATACAACATATTATTTAGTGAGCTTTAAATGTGCTTGTAGACAGTTGTTTTTATTTTTTTTTTACTTTGGACAGAATCATCTGGCTGTCTCCAGTCTCCTTGCTAAACCAGGCTTAATACCAGGGGCCAGCATACTTCAGACTATGTGTATGCGTGGTTTTAGCTGCAATGGCAGCAAGAGTCAAGGTTTGGATGACTTTGTTTTTGTGCTATTTGCCAATTTCACTGAGTGATTGTGTTACAGTATCAATGTGCAGTCTACACAGCGTTCTGTAAAATTTAGATCAAAGGTGGGATGTATATTATAAAATATAAATTATTTCATTAACGTTTGAGCCATTATTTTCCCATTGATGACCTTTGACTTCATCCTAAATTGGGAAGCACTCAGTAAAGTCAGGTCTACTTTGAGCGTGATGAATGAGTCATTGATCATCCTTCTGACCTTCAATAATACTGATTATTGGGATTTTACCGCAATGATGGTTTGCTGAAACGAAATGAATTAGTGATATTGACACTACAAACAGTCACCGCTCTGCGTAAAGCTGCTCTCGCACTATTGGAGAAACTGGCTTCTCTTTGCAGTATTTTTCACTGACAGGTTTAATACTGTGATGCAAATATCTATATGCAAAGGGATGTCTAAGGGCATTTCTGCATCTATTTAAGGTGAACTGTGCAAATGGACATAAGGCTCGTGCAAGTGCGCCCACTTCCACAATCATCAGTTTTTATAAAACAGAGTCAGGTGTATGCACAACTATATAACTGTGACAAAAAGATATGCACAGTTTTATGCATCCAGGCCAACTAATTATTGCGCAGACATGAGGTGGATATCAATCTTCTCATCTTCGTCTCAGAAAGAAAGCAAATAAGACATATTTTCATAATGTTGACCATTCCTTCACAAATGGTAATTTGTATGTTCCCTTTTTAAATTGCATTTTCTTGTAATTTTTTGGAGAGACAAACTGACTTGGACATACTTCATATGTTAAACACTGTATGACTACACCTGAAGCTTTTGGACTACAGTTGTCTTGTGGGTTTGAACACATGCCTTTAATGTCTGTCTGTAATTCTCTCCGGAGCATCAAAGATCTATATACATGCACATGATGATCCCCATGCTGCTCTGCATGGACAAACATTGACACTGTTTCTTTGAGCATATAATATGGCTAGAATTGTTATAAAAGGTTTCATACAAATTATGTATGATAGCAGTAAAGCTTCACTATGTATTGAGACAGCATGAAGAGGAGTTATTCAGTGACTCTTGTTAAACATTCACCTAAGGCAAAAACAAGCTATTTTGTATACAGATCAATCACCTGAATAATTGATACCAATCAGTGTAAAATCCATTGCTGCTTGGCAACGGTAAACAATTGTAAGTCCCCAGTGAAGCCCTGGAGGACTGAGCCTGTCAAGACATTCCCCTGATTCACCACCCTGCTCAGAGGGTCACGCAGAGGAAGTCGCCTAGTCTATCCCTGATCACAAAGGGGAAGTGTGGATGAGTGTGAGGATGTGTGGTCTAAAAAAAAAACATAGTGAAAGGGCATAACCCCATCTTACTTCTCCGTTGAAAAAGCAGAAGATGGTGGCCACCAACAAACCCTGGAATTAAAAAAAAAAAAAGAAACACATAAGAACGACGAAATGTTTAAAATCTGGTCTTAAGCATCAACACTCAGTTGTTTGTGGATGAAATTTAAAGATCTAAGTTGCTGTGAAGCAGAGGAACTTAGAGATCAAATTAGATAAATTTTATGAGCTGATTCGATCTGTTGCTCAAGATGTTGTCCCTGCACTGCCTGGGGCAGCATGGGATGACCAGGTGACACCTCGCCAACATATTCAGCCCCCTTTCAGCTCAGATAATTCATGCCTTCCTTCCTGCTGTTCTTCCCTGCGCTACAACATAAACAAAGTCTTGACAGAGGCCGATGGGAATGCTCGGCTTTTACTAAAAGCTAAGATGTGGTTTATGGCCAGGCACTAGTTCCTTTTAGTAACATAAATGTCTCCGGCATTGGAAGAGGAAGCCACTAACATGTAACCAAGTTTCATAATAAATGATGTACATATAACAAGGACAACAGGACTTCATAAATAGTGCACAGCAGTACGGCAGACTGTTAACTCTGAATAGCATTCTAAAAATATAGTTTGGGCATGCATTAAAAAAGCATGACATAATGTACAGCTGTTTATGGAGATGGAAATGTTCAAAGAAGCTGGTGACAATCACTCGGCTATGACTAAAACACATCACAATCTGTTCTGACTGGACAAGAATACCATGTCACTCAAACCTTTACATCGTCTCACCTGGTAATGCATTAGTATGTGCATGATGTAGTCATATATTTCAGAGGAAACCCGTCCCTCTGGCTTGTATGGAAGCAGGACATACTGAATTCCCAGAAGAGGCACCAAGATGAGGGTGGCTCTTACAGCTTTCATGTAGAGACTGGACTCGGCTTGATGGGTCACCTTCAGCTTGGTGATGAGCACTCGCACAATGTTCAGTAGGAAGAACAAATTGACCTGAGGAGGTTGGCAGCAGAGAAGACATCAGTAAATCAGCATAATATCAGCTGCTGTCAGCTGGTTAATGACTTACCAATTTTAAACTGTGAAATTCCTAATATCATAAAAATATAAAACTTGTGCCAATAAATCGTATAAATAAGCCTCAGGCAGACACCGAAAGCCAAAGGTAGAATATCCAGGATGTTATTTTACGATGGTTACTGGTTAGAATTCATGTCAATGACATAAACTGGCTTTGCCTGGGAACCAGACGTTCAACTACGGGGCGGTTTTGATACAATGACTGACGTCTTGTGAAGCCTTGGCACTTAAAGAAGTAGGGTGTTGGATTTAGTGGCATCTCGTGGTTAGGACTGCAGATTGCAACCAGTTGAAACTTCTCCCATGTGCCAAGCACGAACTCCCGGTTAGGATTCCTTCAGTGTCCACTGTTCAGTTTCATGTTAAAAAAAAAAAAAGTGTTTTTACGATGCTCGTCATGGAGGCGCTGCTAACTATGGTGGCTGAGGCAAAGGTGTGTCCATTCTAGGCTAGGGTAGAAACATTACAATGCGACATGGTGGACCTGCAGATAAGGACCAGCTTACTATGTAGATACCTACGGCTCATTCTAAGGTAACAAAAACACAGTTAGTATTTTCAGGTGATTACACACTGAGAAAAAAAAAACACCTGACAAAAGGTCTAGTTACTAAAATGTCACAATAAATGTATTTCTTTTGCAAATTACATAGTGTACAGGAGTTTGTCTGCACATTGTATCCTACTCATCCTGCTATAAATATGCAAAGTGTTCTTCTGTTCCAAAGAACTATTTTCAAATTCTGGTGTCAAAATTGGCTACACTTGTTCACGGATATATTGATGCTACACCATCAAAGCTCAAATCTGCATGCTTTATTCTATTTACATTTTTAGCTCGAGGCAATCTCACATATTTAGGTTCTCCAGATTGCTTGCAGGCTTATCCAATTTCATCCAGAGGCATTTTGAGCTACAGCCTTTGATAACACCCCTTGAAAACTAGAAATAAACTAAGAGGTTCCAGGCTAACTCACATTTGTGACTTGGTCTGATGATACCAGGCTAAAACTGTCAATTACAAGTAAAGTTAAAAAAAAGGACCAAACAAAAAAAAAACAAGACCAAGAACTTTTTTGGGCCTGAAACCTGACCAAATCATTTTAAAAGTTTCAGCCGTGAACATTTATTCCTGCAAGAGTCTTAAGGGACTGTTTTTCTCTGAAGCATGCCCGGCTGTGCTGATTAGGTGAATTCCTAGAATGCAACATGGGGACCAGTGGGTGGATCCCCAGAGAAGCAGATGTATTGATTTCGCAAGATAAACACAATTATGCATGCTATGAGACTGTGTCCTGGTTTCAGGCCCCCCACAGTGTCCAGTCAAAGGAAGGAAAGTCAGGCAGTCTTTGTTTTGTTCATTGCACAATAACAAAAAACAGTCAAACAAGAGAGACATGGAACATATCAGTTATCATTGCGATTCACTTTACTTAACTGAAACTTCTTACCAGTAGAGCAGCACAGATGGGACCATGGATGATGTAGAGTAGTGACGTTTTGGAGCTAATCCAACAGCTACAGCAGAGAACAGAGGACAGCAGAAAGACATTAACACAACAGTATCAGTACATCACATGACAGCTGACCCACGATGCAGATCAATAGGTTTTATGAGAAGCTAATTAGCAAAAATAAAAGAAGCTATCAGCAAGGTTAAATGCTTTGTTGAACTTTGCATGGTGCAGATAAACAAACGGCATATCATTTTAGACAACCAATATTAGCATCTCTTCATGTCACATTTTATACTCATTCATTGTATTTTTTATTCATATAACCCCCCTTCTGTTAATGCCACTGATGTCTGGCTGTCATTTTTTTTTTTTAAATATACATATAACCTGTAGTATTAACTGTAAGAGATCATGCACTTGAATGCTTACTTGTCATTGTAGTAGTAACTTCGAGCAACAGCATGTATAGTAGCCGGAATGAGAGGAAAGCCTGCAAAAACCCCATAAATAAACAAAGTAAAAAATTACATTCTGGAGTCAGACTTCCCGTAAAGCACAATTCTGGTTGAACACAACAATATATTTTTAATTGTTGAAATGTGGCAGCACAGTGACATTGCTACAATGAAGTCCAACAAAAGTCAAAAACAAGTCATAAAGTCCAGTTCGCTGAACTGAGGTAAACCTACCCATGAACACACCTAAACTGTCAGTAAAAACGCCTAACTGCCCACATGAACACAATCATGGTAAGTGCGACACATAGACACAATTGAACTAGTCTGTAAACCATGACGTTAATGGTGGACATGTGGGTGATAATTTTACCATTTATTTTCAAATCATTTAACAATGGTGCTGCATTGTGAGATTTCAGCAATTAACTTGGCAAGGACAAGGACTTTTTTTGTCCACAACAGCTGAGCTAAAAGTCAGTATGCCAAATCTTTTTTTTTTTTTTTTCTCATTTCTTTTTTAATCAAGCAGCCATAGGGCTAAAAACATAAAGCTACAGAAGTGCCAAAAACTGCAGTTCCCCTAATGGCCACTTGAGGCTGGCTCTGGAAGACAGTCAATCCCTATAGACCCCCATGTTTAAAAAAACAGGATGGCATCTGCCAAAATGCCAAACAAAAGACTTCAAAATAGGAGTACACGAAACAATGGGCGACATCACAATGGCTACGTCCATTTTTGCAGTCTATGTTTTTAATAAATTAGAATCAAGAGACCGATTCCAATGTTAGTTGATTAAAAATTGATGGAGTCTTTTCACAACAGAAAGAGCGACTGCCATTGACACAACACAATATCCTGACTTACCCCAACCTAAAAGATAGTACCACATCAGATGCTGCTTCTCAGCAAACACAGCCACCACGATGAGAGTGTGCAGGTATATTCCCTCACACAGCATCCAAAAGTAATTGCAGCCAAACAGGTACAGATGAATAAACTGGGACACTTTACAGCTCGTCTGAGGGGGGAAAAACACACACATAATCAATTTTGAAAGATGGCTGTTAAGCTCTGCTTCTGTTATTTCCTGTGCAGTACTTTCAGTTATGTGAAAAGCATAAATGAATGTGGCTATAACAGAATTAAAAAATGAATCAAAGAGCATTTTACCCTGATTTATGTGTTAATACTGACACCTGGATCACACAAGGAACAGCTCAGACTGAATTGGTGGAAATCTTTTTTTATGAATTCAACAACAATTAAACTTCTTAATAATAAAAAAGCTATAACACAAATACATAAACTCACTGGGTTCCTCTGCACCAGCTCCTGGTTGTTTGCCACAGCTGTCAACCAAATGATTGTGATCACAGAGTTGAGAACAAAAGAGAAGAAGAGGTTTTTGTGAAGTGTGATCCTTTGGCAACTTAAACTCCTGCAAGAAGAGAAAGGCGACATTACATCACTGTGGTATTGATTCATGCATTCAGTGGTCTATACAGCATGTTAAAAATGCGATTTGCTGACTCACTTGAAATGGAAAAATATTCCAAGGGAGATGAAGAGAGAGGTCAGTGACAGGCCATGTCCTATGAGAGCTAAGTAGAAAAGATTCATTGCCGTCTGGAAGGAAAAAAGAGACACAAATTAGATCATCTGGATCTCCTAATGACTACTCATGCTGTGAGACAATATAAATATGCTCCTGAAGAGAAGTCATATCCTTTCCTCCGACAGGAAATCATTAATTTACGTAAGGAAGACATTGAAATCATGTTAAAGTGTATATAAAGGTTGTAAAATATGAAGCAATAACTGAATAGGAAATGTGTGAATGAGGGAAAATGACAGATTGTGTGATAGATATTCATGGGGCCCAGTGAATGATGTCATGTAATGATTCTGGTGACAGCTAAACCTTTCATCAAGTGCCATTCCACTGACCAACATTTCCCAGGGATCAGCATTTAAGCCAATACAAAGAGCCAACCTCTGAGCTGAAAACTAAAGCTAACGTAGCCTGGTTCCAGACCATAGACCCCGCCCACTCAACTGAGTAGGCTTGCATCTCTGGTCTGGCATACTGCAATGAATTTGCGATTTATCTCGTCCAAACGCCGGACGGACCAATGAACGCTGGGGGTCTAGCGATTAGTCAATCAGCGCCACGCTGATGTCAAGCTGTACGCCGGTGGGTAACTGGTGAGGATAGCAACAATGGCGACCGCTACAGATCCTACAGACCACATTCACGATGCTATCGAGGTATTTCGCCACTACTCGCGTTAATGGAGGACTAAATTAAGGAAGCTGCTAAACTGGATTTAGCGGCGATGCAGCTGGGCGTGCACGACGACGGAGACATTTTAAACGGGCAATGCTCGCTTGTTTTCGGCACCCCCGTGACATGGATACTAATGACGTCAGATTCTGGGTGAGTCGTTGATCTCTACTGATTGGTTAGGGAAAAATCAAATTCCCTCCCCCTTGTAAATCGCCTTCAATGGAAGCCATGTCAGACTGAAGGTTCTGGGAGCTTCAGTCTGACACTCAGGCTAAAGCTAACGCAGACGTACCAAAAAACTGCCTTTCCTCAATTGGCCACTTGAGGCTGGCTCCAAAAACAAGTTAATCCCCATAGACCCCCATGTTTAAATGCCCAACTTTACAGCAGAAATAAACATGTTTACAGCCTGGTACAAAAAGCAATTTTGGTTTTTATTGCTAATTTTCCCGTTAGTGTCATCTGGACGGGGGTACATTTTATATAACTTTTTATATATCATTAAACAAACATAATCATTAAACATCATCAAACCCTAGATTAACAGTGTAGTGAGTGTAGGTGTAGCTGTTACATTCACTATTTCAGTGTGTTTTTAGTTCATGAGAGTTAACTAAAAAAGTCTAGTTTAGCATTTGATTGTACTTAAAGACACCCTAAGGGGTTATCTATTTAGCTTTTCCCAGAAGTACATTTTGTTTTAATAGAATTGAACCTGTTTTTACATAACAAAACATTTTTTGCTGGCAGCGCCTTCAGAGCAATATTTTCACCTAAACATTACAAATGTTATACTAAGTGGACTGCCATTAAAATTTCAGGGCACCCTGAGGATAGATTACTTAGATTTTGTTTCATTACTTTAAGCCATGTTTTTTCTCTTCCTCAGGACAAAACAAAACACATTTTCAGCCTCACCACAGAACCATTCCAGAGCATTTCAGCCAACATGAGCATCACATGTTTACAGTTGTGTTATTTAGTTGAATATGTGTGTATAAAATAACTGTCTACTGCTGCAATGCACATGCCCATTAGTGACCTTTTACTATTCTCTCATCACTGCAAATTGCAGGAACTGCCCAGGAATTTATTAAAAGGTCAGTGTTAACCATGACTCACTCCTTTATACTGTCTATGCTAAGTGACCTACCACTCGGCCTTCATTGGTGTGTTCATTGCAGCGGGTGTAGTTGGTCCATGTGCGGTTGCTCTCCGGATGCAGGAACCAATGACCACTCTCTGTGCAAATCTTTGTAACCATCTCTGCAGGTAAAAATGATACAAAGATATGCTGACAAACCACAGGTAGCTTTGTAAAGAAGCAAATGTGCTTTTATAACAACATTTCAATCCTGTAGAAAGAATCTTAGAGGATATTTTCTTGGAATATATAATTTGCAGCAAAGTAGGTGTAAAAACTAGGAGCTAAGTCAATAAGAAAGTTTCCTTTAAACACACAACCAGACAATAATACACATGAAACTACTGAGAGCAGTGATAAGAGGGACCAAATCTAATTATAAATCTGCATATCCTGTTGAAGGATGTGCTGCGCTGAAGTGTTGGCTCAGAATCTTCCAGCGATTAAAACTGATTTACCCTTATAAACACATTCAGGCATTTACTAGCAGCACACATGGAAACACAATTAATCTCTAAAAGCTTGTATCATAAATAGAAAGAGCTCTGCCATTGTCAGTTTAAGACACTTCAAGTTATATTCACACATACAGTAAAATTGCTGCTGTCTGTATTTACTTGTGGCTCTGAAGACTTGTGTATCATGGTCATTTTTTGTGTCTGGTTTAAATATTTTGTCTTTGACTTGAACATAAATGTTCTGACTTGGCCAACTGACTTAATTTAAAGGGGCACACGACAATAGGTTTATGAAGGGGAGTTCTAATAAAAACTGCTTAAAGCCTGCATCCCAAACTTAGGGTGTGGGTTTTGAAAGATGTGGGGTTTACCAAGCAGGTAGGGGTGAATAAAAACTGCTATCAAGTTTTATGGGAAGTGAAGGATCCACCATTTTTGGAGCTTGACCCAAAGTCAAAGTCAGGATATCTCTGTCTCTGCTGCTTTTATTTTGAAAATTATTTCATCAATCTGTCTTTGTAAGATTCCCCAACTTTATGGAAGTGCAATTGGAAGTGCAATACTAAGTCTCTGGAGATCCACTTTAAAGTTAAACCAAACATTCTTGGTGAAAATGCATCTTTATACCACATTTCCACTACACGGTACGCCTTAGCTCGACTCAACTTGCCTTGCTCTTTTTTGGTTTCCATTGTATTGTTAAGTTAAGCACCTGGTACCTGGTACTTCTTTGTACCAACCTGATTAAGGATCTGAGTGAGCTGAGCTAATAGGCTAATAGAGCTGGTTTTAAAACACTGCAGATGACTCACTGGCCAGAAAGAACTGCTACTAGAATCATCACTTTGATGACCAGGGACCTCCTGCACAAACATGTCATTTTTAAACAGCCAAGGTATTGTCAACAGAGGCCACTTTTTTCTTTTATCCGCACAACCCAGATTTTTTAAAAATGCCAGCCATTAAAAGCAAACCATAGTACAGTTAACGAAGTTAAAACATTCCTAAGTTTGGTTGCAGAGGAATGGCGTTTCACACCGTTTAGCTAAGGCAATCAGCTGAGAATCCCATTCCGCTGAGGTGGCACTATCCGCACTGGAAAATGAAATATAGAAAAGGACCTGGTACCCAAGGTGAGTTGAATCGACTCAAACCATGCAATGAAAATGAGAAATTACGGTTACTATAAGCCACAGATTTTTACCTGAAGGATCAAAATCCTGGAAGTAGTCGGGGCAGTGCTGCTCTGAATTAATACCTGCCTTGGTATCATCCCAACACAGCCAGCCATCCCAAGTGCGATTGCACATGGGCTCTACAAACACAGAGAAGGTTTTAGTAGCAAATTTCAAATATATAATTAATATATGTAACAATAAAATATTTATTTATTAATTATTTAGCACAGAGGTTAAAAATTACAAGCACTGAATTTCGCGAGCAATTAATTCCAGTTACTGAGCCAAGACAGCTGTCAAGTTCAGAAACATGAAACGTAACAAGTTACCTTGTCTGCTTTGGGTATCATCCTTCATTATTTTTTGATAGCACTCAAACTGTGCTGTAACAATCTTGTTCCTGGTAAGTCCCATGTCGTGGTAGACGTTGGTTGGATGCTGCTGTTGGGTTTCATTTACCTCTAGGCTTGCCTTCACAAAAATCTGCAAGGGAAGGAGAGACAGGGTGAATAAATCTTTTCAGTTCTTGTTTTATCAAGACAGATTTGGCCAAAGAGGTCCTGGCTGATGTCCCACAGAGGATGCAAGGATGAAAACTACAGAGTGGACACAATCAGCAGAGAAACTGTTATTTTGAAGTCTATGGCCACAGAGCTTCATTCCCGAATAAAGGTGTTTGCGTGCAAGCATATGTCTGGACTCAGTCTTGGCTGAGTATTCTGGCTCTGTGGGGATGTGTTAAAGTAAGACAGTCCATTATATCCTACTTAGAATGCCAGGAAAGGGAGTCTAACATACACAAGCTTCCATTAAAACCATTTGCACTCCATGGAAAATATGACATCTATGCAGAAGTACTGCCAACCAGATATGTCCAGCTTATTTATTACACAGCAGATACCAACAGGCAGCTTTTTAATCCTTGAGAAATCCCCAACATAAACCGTAACTGACATAAATAAGTCTAAATAGGTCAAATGAAGTCACAGCTGAACAGTACCCTACAGTTACAGACCCAAACACACAACTGACATAAAATACATCATCTGTAAAATTTCTACAGCCAAGACAGATCTGATTTATTCATATATGTAAACATATTCGGTAAAGTAAATTTGGTGTGTTTTCAGTGTTTGCTTGATTGCATGCAGGCCGTCTTACCTTTGTTAGATTACACAGCAGTAAGAGTGCCATCATCCCACTCCGCCCGATGCTATCCATCTTCCTCTTGGCCATGTCAGGGCTGATTGATGATATACCGCTGCTGATCTGGAACAGAGAATAAAAAATCAAGCACTGTCATTAAAGCAAAATAAATCTCCTCACAAAGGCCATTTCACAGCACTCCTTATCTCTGTCAGTGTTGATAAAGTTTTCACCCAGAGGCTTTAATCTACTGAAATATTGCTTCTGTATTCACCACCACAGTCAACTAAGCTGGAAACAGACCATAAGATAACTGTAGAATAAATTTAAAGGGACAATTCACGCCAAAACCAAAATACATATTTTTCCTCTTACCTGTGGTGCAATTTATCAGACTAGATTGTTTTGGTGTGAGCTGCTGGGTGTTGGAGATATCAGCTGTAGAGATGTCTGCCTTCTTTCCAGTATATCGGAACTAAACAGCAATGTCTCTTTCCAGAAATCATGACCTGGTTTCTCAAGATAATCCACAGACCTCATTGTGGGTAGTTTCATGAAGGAACTATTTTCTGTCTACCAAACTACACCCGCCAGCCTATCACTACGCAGAAGGAAGCGTGCATCTACTGCTAGCTCACCTAGCACCACTGAGCTAGTTAACGCTACAGCTCAGTTGTGGAGGACGGCATTAATGTTTATGTCTTGTGCGGTCATGAAAGCAAGCCTCTTGTCCATGAGTAGATGCCATGGATGTATAAAGAGAAGTGGATACAGCATTAGAAACAGGGCCCTGTTCATTCCTACGAGAGGTGCTCAGTGGCGCATGAAACCATGGTATGAAATTACCTGCATCTGCTGTATCAAGGGGTCCATAGAGCAAGCACATAAGAGACTTTGCCTGCCTAGAAGCTGCCTTCCAGTTTAGCGTTCCGCTAACCTGAATAGGGATAATATCTGTTTAATCATGCAGCTCTTCTAGACTTTTAAAATATTATTAGACTGATTGGATCAAATCCCCCAAGGAAAAATTAGTCATTTTGCGGTGTTAATGACGCTAAAAAAAATGAATCAACTGATTTACAGATGGCTGTTTCGCAATGTAGGTTTATGGGAAAAACTCTTTCTGGGCCCCATGACATCACATCACAGACCTGGATGTTGTAATTCCCCATTTGGCCACCATGTAAAATTGGCTTCAAAGCCTGGCGCTGTTTTTAGGAGCTTGGTAGATGCATGCTTTCTTCAACACAGTGAAACAATTGGTAGGTATAGTTTGGTAGAAAGTAAATAGTTCCAACATGGAACTGCTCACTACAAGGTCTGTGGGTAATCTCAAGTAACTGGGTCATGATTTCTGGAAAGAGACACTGCTAGAGTGCCATCTAGTTCCATTATACTGGTGAGAAGGCAGACGTATCTCCAACACTCTGCAACTCACACCAAAACAATCTAAACGGATAAATAGCACTACAGGTGAGAGGGGAAATATGTAGTTTTGATTTTGGGGTGAACTTTCTCCTTAACAGCCCACACACAATGACTTATTTAGAGTAGACAGATTTTCCAATTTGCTGTTTTTGGGCAGGACTATTCTTTTTTATAAACTGTGATGTAAATGGTTCAGATTCTCATTGTAAAACTCAAGCATGTTCTAAATAATCTTAATATGAACAACCAGCAGCAACTGGATCAGCAAGTTGACAACCCTCAAACACAACAAATCATTTGCTTTTATCACCATCATTAGCAGCTGTTCCAGAGTAGCGACAACATGGGTCTGACTTAACCATCGTAATCTCGACTCCACAATTGAAATGCACGCATGACTACTCCTTTACAGGCAACATTGCATGCTATCACTGATTGCATACTACAGTATTAAGTCAGTTTTAGAGTTAAATGTGCCCACAATGGTAGTATTCTTGGCTTAGTGATCAAAGAACACAGCTGACACAATAAGCAGATGGCACCAGCCCAACAAAACCCCATCGATCTCCCAAAGTTCCTGTTCCCTGACAAAAGTCATGTAAGCACAGCTGAGAATTAAAGCCCTGTGCTCTCACTGCCGCTGTGTGTTTTGTGAGCCACATCTCCTTTGCACTCCATCATAAATTCTCAAATGTGACAGCAGTTTTAAATTGGTTAGTGGGTGTGTTACACATTTTATTTGTAAAGGTGACGCTGGTGTCTCATCAAAGCAGGATCCCAGAAAGTTGTTTGCGGCAAAGCTAGAGGCCACTGGGATTTCATGTCATGGCTGCTGCATAGCAGATGAGACAAAATTCAAATGGAGACATATCCCCCCAGGTTGTACAAATCTGCTTTGCAAAACGGTGGGTGTACTAATGCTCGGGTAGCTTTAGATAGTTTAAGCCTGCCTGCTACGGCTAATGTTCAACTATCAAAGAGTTACAGGTCTGTAACTGCTCCAGATCTTTTTGTTCTGGGGGCTCTGTGTGCCACATATAGTGAAGCATGTTCTCCTTCTGGTTTGTGTTTAAAGCCCATAGAGGTGGCTTTCTGTGCAGGTGTTCGGAAACATGTCTTAAAAATGTATTTTCTGCATTTCTGAGCATTTCCCAGCACAAACCAGGAGTTCCATAGTGGCTCTCCAGGTAACCAGAAACAGGATGTTAGCATTGTTACAACGTCTGATAGAAATCACAGCAAGTGGCAGCACTGCTTTCAGTGTGAAACTATGTAACAACATTTTTTTTTTCTTCTAGCCGATGAGGAACAACAAGAGTCAGGAAGGATATGGGAGAGAGTGAGACAACCTGAACCCAGGATGACATACATGTAGGTGCATGGCCTTCAGGAGTGGATTACATCTCATTCAGAAGCAAAATTTAATAATGTCTTTCATACCCCAAAGGAACTAGGTCATCACTTGTATGTGCAACATCTCAAGTCTAATTAAATTTGGTGGAGTGGAACAGCTAAACAAACTCTGTAACAGGAAATGAGTAAAATGCATTCAAGAGACGAGCATTCGCAAAAAAGGGGCCTTTAACTTTAAGCATGCAAATATTCATATATCGCAAGTTTGAGGGTAACAGTAGAAAATGTCCAAAGAGTCCTGCCTTTCAGCTCAGAATGCAGTAGGTTAGTCCTAAGTACTAATACATTTAACTTATCAAAACCTGTATTGACACAGTTTGTTAGCAGTGAAGTTTTGCCTGTATAAACAATGGACATCTAATGAGTATTTGCACTAGATGCACAGTATCTAGAGTCAGGTGTATTTGTCTGATGTAATAATTTTATATAAATGAACTTAGTTTTTTGTGTAACTTTGATGTTTAAAAAGGGTTAGTTCTGATTCACCAAAGTCACACAATAACACAAGCAAACTAACCGATTGAGGCAGTGGTAGACCAGCAACTCCCATGTTCTGTGAGGTGAAATGACTGTTATTGTCAAGAGTCTGGTGGCTTTGAAGACAGCATGAATGGATATAACAGCTTCAGTTCCCATTTGGAAAGGGTTGTCTTGTGGATAAGGTAAAGTGGTGAAAATATTCGAAATATATAATTCACTTGCACAGATACTGATTTTTTAGCTGGCTAAAATAAGTTTTGCTGCTGCCCCTGTCCACAGCAGTACATTGCTTAGCATCCATGGCGGTACTCCCTCTGCTTCTCCAAACTGGAGGCATGTCAACAGGCATCTACTGAGAGTAATACACTGACTATAGATAAGTACCACATACAACCCAACTTCCAAAAAAATTGAGCTATTCCTTTAACTCATGCAGGGAAACAGCGGGGGTTTCATACATGCTAACATATAGGCTATTCGGAGATTCGGAGTCGTTGCAAAACAAATACATTAAACACATATTAATTAATTAATATTAAAATGGTACCACGAGCATTATTCATCACTGGAGAAAGCTGAGGCAGTGCGGAAGCCATATCCACACAAGAAGGATGAACTCTCAAAAGGGATGTAGACCTAGGTATAAGGTTTCTACCTCACATGTTGTGATTAAAAAGACCCTGTTATAGTTTTAAAAGTCTAAAACTCAACCCCAGAGTTTTTCAAATGCATTTTCAAAAGTCTCCATTTTAAGGGTTCCAAAGTGCTGAAGAAGTGTGGATGCTTGGCATAAATGTAGCAATGGTTATATCTTTAAAACAAAAAAGTATGAGTGTGGATGTAGCCTAGGAGCTAACTTAATGTCGTCTGTGTCAGTGTTGGAGCTGACTACTACTTGCCATTTCTCAAAAAAAAAATTGTAATACTGAAAATGTCCATATCTAATCTTTCATGACATTGTGATAATGTGCTTTCTATCCCACTGATATACGCCTATCCTTGATTATTGTAAACCTGTGAAACAGATATTTGTATCATCTGGTTAAGAGCTGTTTTACATTGAAAATACACAACAAAACTGTTTATATAACTTACCTAGTAGTAAGTAGTTTAAATATAACTACATATATCTTTGATGCTACAAATTATAGAAACAATGCAGCAAAAGGCAGCTTCAACTTTGCTAAAGCCTTGGTTAGTCATTGCCTGGTTGCCAAAACAAACACTTTCAGTACAGTCTTTCAACACACTGACTAAAAGGCAAAGCAGGGGGGCTGTCAGACAGTACATCACTGAGAGATTTGACCCAGTTGATTCTTACAAGTCTCCCTGCAGCTCTGTCACCAGAGGGACTGGCCCAATGCCTCCTCAAGTCTGCTCAGAGTTAAAACTGCATTACCCTGGGGAGGGAAAGGGGAGGAGGCGGAGGAGGAGGAGGGGCTTACTGAAAGTGGGATTGTAAAACATTATGGTGATGTGCAAATTAGAAACAGCCAGGAAAAGATCAGCTGCACTGTCACACATGCATGCATGCAAACACAAAAATGCACATGCACGCACAGACAGATACACACCCGGCGCTCAGCCTTGCCAAGTCCCCCAGCTGTTTCTTGGCAAAGGCTGTTTTTCATACATTAGCAGACCGATACAGAGGATATATATTGTCAGATGGCAACACTGAACAGACGTTGCAGTTTTCTTTCCCAATCTGCTTGAATGTTGCTTCTATCTAGTCATGATTTGATTCTCATCCCATTTTTGTTTTTTTAGTGGTCATACACATTTAACTAATCCTAAAGGTGGTAGCGAAGAAAAAAAGCCTTTCCCCTCCCATCGAAATGGAATCCATTTGTCATGGTGGAAATTTCCGGCATAACATTTTGTTCACATCTGCCATAAATACCTTGTGTATGATGGAACCAAAAAAAGAAGCATGTTTTGTACAGTACGTGCTATTGATAGCTGCAAACCCCAAAACACATGCTGTAGCTTCATAGTGATTAGCGCTGGTAGAGCCACCGTACATGGGAGAGTATGATCAACTCCACATCAGCTGTTTTTGAATGATAAAACTTTGGGAAGTGAATTGATCACATTGGTTGGTCCTTATTCAAACCAAATGACACTGGGTATTACAAAGAAAATATGGTTTCAATCCTATGTGTCCTAAACCAACCTTGTCTCCTACTGTCCTAAAGTACGAAACGCCTTATAATAACTATTAACAATTTATGTTCATTGGCAACAGTTCCAGTATTGGCAAACAGAGGAGTGTCTCAACATTTCCTCAACCATACTGTACTTGGGTAGTCTCACATAACCTTAATGTTGTCTTTACTTTAAAGCTGTATTTAAATGTTTTGGCCACTAGGGGGCAGCAGGACTGAGGAGGCGAGGACACTATCTGCAGATAGCCTGTCAGTCAAAGTGACTTGCCCTTAACTATGCGTTACTTTAAGCCTTAATACAGTTGTCATGAGCGGGGAAATTATCTATAGGGACCAAAACAGTTTTTTTATACCAGGCTGTAAACATGTTCATTTCTGCTGTGAAGTTGGGCATTTTAACATGGGGGTCTATGGGGATTGATTAGCTTTTGGAGCCAGCCTCAAGTGGCCATTCAAGGAACTGCAGTTTTTCCCACTTCTATGTTGACTTCATTTTTCAGCCCTTAAAGGTGCCACTTGGTCTAGTGCTGCTTCAATCAGTAAGTGTTTAAGTAAAGCCCATAAAGTATTCCAAATAAAGTGTACTCTTAAACTGATATTTTTCTTTTGTTTAGGTGGGACTTTTTAATTGACAGAATTACATTTTGCTGCAGCCCTGTCCACAGCAGTGTATTCTTTAGCTTCCATGCGGGTAGATTTGGTTTATCAAAGATGGTAGCACGGTACATAAAATAAGCACAGCAGAAACCTCAGATAGGTTGGTGCAAAACATGTAACTAAATATCTTTGGGCTAAATATTACAGTTATGGCTGAACATGACAGCAGAAATAAATATTTATGCCAATTTAACATATTTCTGCAACTGAAATCAAATTGCTTGTTGGTAGCACAATGTCATGGTGATTTTGTCTATAATCTAATTATAAAATTGTTATTGATGATTGATGATTGATTGATTATCTAAACAGATGCCCGTGGCAGCATTGTCATTGTCTTTGATATGTTCCTCATGACCATTTTGCATGTTTCAATATAATATGCTATTTGAGGGTTTTAATATCTTTTAAGGATTTGAGGTGTCAAGCTATGCCAAAGACAAAAAACAGTTTTGCTACTGAAAAACTTAAAAAAAAATTAAAAAAAAAAAAGCCCCCAAAAAACATCATTGGCATGGGTAGGTTCATATGGTCCAGAACAGTAGCTAAAACTGTCACTTCAGCAATGCTTTAGAAAAAAAACCCATAGAGTAACTTAAAAAGTAAGCATGTTTCTGCTCAAATACACGACCAATAAGAAGTTATCTGTATCCTTTCCTGTTGGCAGCTTCTTAAAAGCATTGCTGAAATCCAGAGAGCAAAAACCTCTAACGCTTTGTTCTGGCTGGTTGCAGAACAGTATCAAAGTATTTGGGAACAAGGCTTCAATGATTGCAAATTAGTTTTGAGGCTGTCTGAATTCAAAGACTATTTGAATATCTCAGCTTGAATATACGTCAAAACTCATCAGTTTTGTATTAGCTGAAGCACACAAGTCATGGTCACCAACATGTCACCCATAACTGTTTTCTACCTCTACACAGACGTTGGCATGCCTCAGTAGCAATTTGTTGGAGTCCATTTCAAGCAAAGAATGAAGAGATAAATGAATGACGGCCCACAAAAACACTCACAATAACTTAAAAAAAATCACATACTTCATGAATATTCTTTGCTAATTTCAGCTCAAAGCTTAGAGAACAACCTCTCTAGAGGCACAACACTTGATTATTGATCTGTTTGGGTCAACTTCATCCAACCACAAACCAGTGCAAACTGTGGGTGGTCCACTATTATCTGTAGTACCTCAGAGTGTTTCACAGAAGTGGTTAGTCATGTACACTTTGTACAAGAGCTGACATCACCTATTACATCCGCCAGCACGCAGAAAGATACCTGGAAAAACAGTCTATGCATAACAGCTGTTGTCTTCCCGGCCAGTGCCAGAGCTCAGCCTGTACTTATCTACTCCCACTGTCCCCGCAGAGATGTTGTTCTCTGCTGTAAACATCCTTCTGCCCTCACAGGATGTTTGGCGCCTGATGCTCAAAGTTCCTCTCGGTGGCATTCGGATGTCCATTAGGCTGGTGTAGGCTTGTAACATCATTACTGCCCTTTTCTATACCAGGATACAGGCTTAACTAGAGAGGGAAGTGGCCAGGAGAACTGATTCAGTCCTTAGATGCAGAGGCACGCACAATCAATATGAGAATATGCCCCATGTCTCTGTTATTACTGCTCATGTTGTAGTTTAACTTCTCACCAGTGCTACCAAGACATATTCCTGCACATTTCCTGCATGGCTAATAAAATGACCCTGACTCTTGAAGGAGTTTGACAAGTAATTTAATGGCCCATAAATCTGCAATAGTCTCTTTAATGTGGTATTTTTTCAGTGCAAATGCTGAGCAACAAACCATCCCAACTAATACTGCATGCTTTCTGATGCATCACGCAGCATCTGTTAAGAAGGCAAAAATAAACACTGTACTGCTGCACTGTATTGTTTGCTTGATCCTGTTATCAGTAGTTGAAAGTAACACACAAAACTGGTCACTGGGGTAAGTATCTCGTGCTTGCTGTACAAACAAGAAAATACCCAGCATGGGAAATAGCGCAGTTGTGCTGTCTGGATCGCATCTTCAACGACCTGCACAGTTCCTTTTATGGAAGCAATTACAGGATAGAGCAGACTGCATCTTCAAAAGAATTCATATCTACATAGATCCCATTATTAAAATTCCAATGATGTTTTCAATTTTTTCATTATGGTGTCAGATCAGAAATGCTTTCTAATCATACCTCTGAGATGTCTTGTTGACATGATTAATTCACGAGCACAACTGGCTAGTCCTCTCAATTTTAGCGTCACCAAAGACAGCAACAATAGCCTAGTTTACTGAAAGGGCAGTGTTACTGCCCCCTACAGAAAGACACAGCTTACTGCACCTACACACTGAAAATACCAACAGTGGATCCACTATTAACTTTTTTCCCCCTCATTCCAACTTGCAATAAAAAAAAGACCCTTTAACAGGTGATATTGTAGATATGGATGTACAGGTTGCACGATAAATGACTGGTTTGGGTAGTATACCTTTCTGATATTTCGGAGGGGTATTCCATATGTGAGGGTATTTGTGTTAACAGCACACAAACAATTATACAATGATCCTGGCTTAGGCTACTACATGTAAATTAACATAAATTGCAGTAAAGTAGGGCTGTCCCCTGAAGGGAAGAGATTCTTATCATCCGTTGGAGACCCCTCAGTCGACTGAGACTGCTTCAAGTAGATGTCGATGGGATGTTTTGGTCCCCAGATTTTGCTGCAGAGTGATCGCCATTGACTTTCACACCACTCTGTGGTACAGAGAGCTGTGGACACACAGGCAGGTAGCCTGAAACGCAAAAGAAAAAAAGAAAAACGCACTTACCTCATGTGATCGCATGATTCAATGTCCAAAGGCACAGACAATGCTCCCCAGGAGTCACATATATTTAGAAAGGGCTCATTTTCTCCACTATAATTGTCGAATTCCGCGACCAATAGCCTAAGCGGGGCTTCCATGATTTAATTCCAGCATTTTCCCGCATGGTTTAATGTTGCATATAAGATATAGCCCATGTGACGCGCATATCCAAATACTATAATGTAGGTTATTCTAGGTTGTAATTGGCTATCGGTCTTATGTGAATGAATGGAAAAGCTGCTGATGTCTTCGTAAAGTTGACAGAGTCTGTCCCATTCTGCAAGTTGGTAACTCGACCACTAAGCACGCATACAGACCTATGCACTGGAAACAGGCCATCACACTTGTGTATCTAATTTGGTGACAGGTAAATTTCAGAAAATATGAAAAAGAGAAGAACTAAAACATTCATACATTTTGTGTATAGGCTATGTGTGTGATGGCCTATTAATTAAACTTTATTTCCAGCACCTGTAGCCTACAGGCTATGCATGAATGGGACAGACTCTGTCAACTTTACGAAGGCATCAAGCTTCTCCATTCATTCACATAAAACTGATAACCAATTACAACCTAGAATAACCTACATTATAGTATTTGGATATGCGCATCACATGGGCTATATCTTAAATGCAACATTAAACTATGCGGGAAAATGCTGAATTAAATCAGGGCCCCGCATAGGCTATTGGTCGCAGAATTCAGCAATAATAGTGGAGAAAATGAGCCCTTTCCAAATATATGTGACTGTTGGGGAGCATTGTCTGTGCTTTTGGGCATTGAATCAACTCGGCTGTATTAAAAGGTAGTGCTTCTGTGTAACACAACCAGTTGTTCAACCAACTGTGTTTCAGTTTAAATAAACATTCCAAATATTAATATCAGTACCTGCCTCAAATATCCAGTATGGGTTGGGCTGTAAGAAACAGTGACAGCCCTCACACCAAGTTGTTCGGTAGCTGGGAAACTGTCCAGTACCTGAGGTCCACAGCTGGTGAATGAATGAAAAGGGAATAATATCTTGGCAAGTTCAGCTGGAGCATGGGCTCATGATGGAAGTCACATTCTAACCAAGGCCAAGCACGACCACAACATATATCTTTAAACTATGAAGCTGCTGAAAGATGTAACATAAAGACTTTGTATGACAGAAAAAAACATGATCAAC
The DNA here is from genome assembly GCF_011397635.1 of Epinephelus fuscoguttatus. NCBI lineage: Eukaryota > Metazoa > Chordata > Actinopteri > Perciformes > Serranidae > Epinephelus > Epinephelus fuscoguttatus. The sequence goes on along the minus strand of NC_064764.1, from coordinate 8,868,905 downwards.
TGGATAACATGGGCTGACGTAAGAAGCAACACCACCCCTTTGGCAGTAATATAATATTCTCCCACTGAGATATTTCAACATTCTCTGCATGTGTGCTGCCTCCCATCATATGGATTTATTTGTGTTAGTTTTCTTCAGTTCCATTGTAAACATATGTTGGAAACTGAAAGAAAGTGGTCCATCATGATGTGTTTACTCATGCTCACAATCCCAGTTTCACTTTACATGCAGCACGTGCAGCACGTGTCCCTGGTCTGTGTCTTTATCGGTCAGGCTTGCGTTACCTTAACATCAAACGCGTTTGTTGGGAAACAGCTTGAGGAGTTCAGGTGTTAGTGCAGTACATTACCTCAAACTAATGAGCAAGCCGATATGCTGCATCCTGTTGGATTGTCTGTGCATACATATGCTTTTAAAATCAGATGCAGATAATAGAGAACTATTAATAACCTCTCTCTGTTTTATTCTTATGATTTTTTAAGTATTTCCTTGTGTCTATATTTACTCACTCTCTGATGAAATGCTCTACCTTTTTATAATCTCTTTAAAAACGTATCCTGACAAGGAAGTCTTGACATGGCCAAGGAGGAAGGAATAGGTTCAGTTTCCAGCCAGCTTGGTCTCCCACTGTTTTCTGTCATTTTAAGAGCACAGTAAGAGCTGATGATTGAAAGAGTGGACAGAAGAGAGTCTACAAAACAGGAAATTCTAAGAAAAACCTACTGCTGTCTATGCTTGACATGTGAACACAAGAAACAGGAGGAGAAGCCTTTAAGAACGACATGGAAACATGGTCCCTTCTGAGAGCCACCTCTCTCAATCAACAAGACCAAATCTAACTGGTGGTCGTTTCTCATGGGATCAGCTGTACATTAAAATAATCTCTCCCATGTGACAGAAAACATGTCTGAATTAGAGTTTCACATCTCAGCCATTGATCTTAGCAAGCCCCGGAGATGAGAGCAAGCCTCATGCAAGCCTTCATGTTGCCAAGGGCACCACCAGATGTCAGGGAAAACAATAACAATCCCACACAGATGTGAGGGAGGAGACCTCTTTGTTTCATAAGAAGACCTCCTCAACTCTCAGTCCACCCGCCCTGACTGATGCACGCAATATTCTTTGCATTAACATGGCAAGAGGGAGGCTGCGTTCCCGCGGATGCAGTGCAGACAACAACCCAGATGCCAAAGTATTCATGTCACTGCATTCACGCCCTCGTTGCCAGCATGCCAACGTTCTCAGGGCAAGCACATGGATCTACTTACAATGATGCTAAAAAGAGGAAAAGACTGCATTCTAGTATGCAGCTCATGGGGGGAAAAGGAAGGAGAGGCTCATAATAGTGCTGAATATTGTTTGATGATGTCAGATATGCAACCATTCATGGTGGTCATTTAAGCCCTCGAGGCTGCACGGTTAAAGGACAGATGATGCAGCACAGTATTTCAAGGAATTATGAATATTGAAAGATTCTGTCGCCCAAGATCTTCTTCCAAGGCTAATGTTCAGCACCGGTGCAGAACACAGTGTGCTCTTTTTATAGCACAGCAGATAGTTAATGCGTGGAGAGGGGGCTGGTGGAGTTCTTGTTGCTTCATAAATTAATGTGAGCTTTATGTTTTACAGTAGCCATAGTACTATAGGTGCATGCACTGAATGTAATGTGGGATTTTGCAGTATTATTAAATACAGTGGGAACTAGGATACAGGACGAGAGTAAGAAAAACAAAGATGTAGTGAGCAAAGGTGGATGATTCAATATTTCATAGCTCCTACATAACCGAATCTACCTGACATCACTACTGTTATTCTTTTTTTTCTAGTTAAGTACATCAAACTACTTAAAAACTATTTAAAATGGGAAAACTCGTAGCTCACTCAGCCCCTCCACGATCCGCTCTCTCTCCCTCTACGTTTATCAAGAGACAGTGGCTACGGTTACATGATGGCTTCTCATTCGGAATGAAATGAATCTGAATGAAATCATTCGGAATTAAAGTGTTTCCAGGTAGTTTACATGGGAAATATTAATTCCGAATGAGGGTTTACATGGGAGATCCATTCAATCGCCTTTATTCAGGTCTGCGCAAGGTTTGGGGCAGGGAAGGTTTCTGATTGGATAGGGGGCGGGGCGGATGTTACGTGTTTACGTTTACCGGAAGAAAACACTGTGGTCCTCGCTCTGGATAACAAGATGCTTGACGACGCCGTTATTAGTGCCTTTTTCGGGTGTGTTTTGCTTATATTCTTGAAGCAGCAGTACGACAACAACCTTGTTCTGCTAATGCTTCATCTGTTGAGCAGGAGAAGGGAGGCAGAAGACCGTGCTGTGGCGAATGGAAACCGGTGAGTGCAACGAGTCCGACTGCTCTAGCTCAGCCCGTTGCTATGCAGCCCGTTGCTATGTGCGCTATATACATCATCGCACCAGAAAGGCAAGGAAACGAGCATGCGCAGAAAGACCGGAATGAACTCAAAGAGGAATGAGTGTATACATGCACACAAAACTCTTTCATTCGGAATGACAAACGGAATAAACCACCCCCTTTAATCGGATTTAATTTTCAATCGGAATGACCATTTTTCAATCGGAATGACCGTTTACATGACCACTTTTAATCGGAATGGCCGTTCATTCCGATTAAAAGTGGAATTAAACTGTCCATGTAAACGTACTGAGTCACACACCGGCAGTCAGCCTGCACACACACACACACACACACACACACACACACACACACACACACACACACACACACACACACAGGGCTGAGTGTTAGCATCACACAGCACCTATCAGTTATTAACCGGTTAAATGACAGATTTGAGACATTTTGGTGATAGTGTGGTTCGTTGGGACTGTTAAATAGCTTGGTGTTGGACGTTAGCCGCTGGATGTTATCCCAACAATCAGCTGCCTAGCACACTGAAAACTAAAATAACTGATGCTCACAAAGCAGGAGAAGGCTACAAGAAGATAGCAAAGTGTTTTCAGGTAGCGGTTTCCTCAATTTGTAATGTAATTAAGAAATGGCAGTTAACAGGAACTGTGGAGGTCAAGTTGAGGTCTGGAAGACAAAGAAAACTTTCCAAGAGAGAATAGGATTGTTAGAAAGGCAAATCAAAAACCTCATTTGACTGCAAAAGACCTACAGGAAGATTTCACAGACTCTGGAGTGGTGGTGCACTATTCTAGTGTGCTGTCCTGTACAAATATGACTCAAGAGTCATCAGAAACTTTTCCTGTGTCGTCACCTCAAAATTCAATGTCAGAAGTTTGCAAAGGAACATCTAAACAAGCCTGATGCTTTCTGGAAACAAGTCCTGTGGACTGATTAAGTTAAAATAGAACTTTCTAGATTCAATGAGCAAAGGTATGTTTGGGAAAAAAAGGGTGCAGAATTTCATGAAAAGAACTCCTGTCCAACTGTTAAATACGGGGGTGGATCGATCATGCTTATGCGCTTGTGCTGCAGCCAGTGGCACGAGAACATTTCACAGGTTTCACACACAAATTCTTGCAAATTTTGGAGGCAAACAGTCCCCCAGTTGTTGAGGTTAACATGTTAGCAAACAGCTGCGTTTTTCCACATCCAGCTAACACAGAGAAACATAAGCATCCATTTGGAGTAATACTTTTGTCCACTTTATGAACCCAATGTCCATTTTCTCTTTGATTCTATTTTGGTCACAGACTAACTCTTGAGAAATCATTTGGCTCTTTAGCTGCTAAATGCTTCACTATGTTCACCAGCCAGCAGCTAACTTTGTCTGTCTGCTGTTTGGTGATGGGCAGGTTGTGTACAGTGGGTTTATTGGGAGCTGTTGGGCTGAAAACTGCTGCCTAGTGAGGCTAGAAACACAGCTGATGAGAGCAAAATTTGTGTGTCAGGAAATCAAAACAATGTGCTGAAAGATGCTAAAACCTTCCACAGAACTGAGGGGATCTGCAGGGTTGGTTGTGTTGATGCAGCAAAACCAGCAACACCTTTCACATGACCCAGTCATTTGACCCATATAGTCAGTATAAATATATTGTCTGGCGTGGCTTTAAAACAACTGGTCACATTTTGACATATTTGACTGGATCTGAAATGTTACTGCCAGACTGTTATGAAGTCTCTTATATTATTTGCATAAGCTGATTAATATGTTTAAAATAGTTTTGTTTTACAGTGAGGGCTTAGTTCATGAGGAGTTCAGTTAGGGCAACACTGTTGCTGAAAAAAAAATGCTTTGAAACTGTTTGAAACAGCTAAACCTCGCCCAAAAAAGAACTGGGTGCATTATAGCACTATCGTTGGTTTTTCATCTACTTCCTACAGGATATGGTTTCAGACACTTCTTACCACCTACAGTATATACAAGATGAACAAAAATATCATGTATCTGCACTTTAGGCATCTATAAAAAAAAGGCAGCAACACAGGTGAGTCATACTGTGCTGGATGTCAAGTATGTGTCAGCGTTAAAAAAAAGTCCAGTTCAATGCGAGTTTTGAAAACATAATTAAGCAGCTAACAAAGTCCCAATGATGCCAGATACACAGTGCCTCAACTCTACAGTAGGTACATGAGTCACAAGATATCCAGAGCTATTTCATGTAGAGAGGGGAACAGTGTGAAAAACTGCCAAACGCACACATTATCAAAGAGGAACAGTGGCCACCAGTGCCAGCTCACTGATGGAGAGAGATGCACTGTTATTGTATAAGGATGACCACTTAATATCACAAAACTATGTCCTCAAAACTAAACTAAGATTTAAATCAACACCCACTGCGAATATGGAGGTAATCAAAAGGAGTCTCTGTAAAGCCAAACTAAGGGCTCATTCCCTGATTTTTTTTTTTTTTTTTTTTTTTTTAAATTTTAGGAAATACACTTACTCACTTTTTTTCAGGGAGTTAAATGAGAGGAAAATGTGATGTCTGATACTGCTCTCAGTGTATAGTAACATGTAGCTAGAGTCAACCGTTCATTAGCTTAGCATAAAGTATGAAAATGGGGCAAATGGCAAGGGATGCCGTGGTCACCTCAATACAATGAGTTGAACTCAAAATGTCAGCTGTACCACTTTTAGTCTATGTACATCAGATAATCAAGTAAAATTCACTGTAGCATAGTAAAACGAAAGTATATTAGCATAAAGTCCTTAACTCTCACATTAACAGGGTTTTCAATTAGTGGTACTTCAATGGCATAATAGAATTCATTCAATTCATTTATGACTTTTGGTTTTGGTGTGCCACCTCAAGATTTTCAGTGGCCACATCTGGCCAACCCTTTGAAAAAATTTAAAAAAAAAAAATTTTGAACAACTGGATTAAACTACAGAACTGTAGATTTTAAAATAGGGCTGTCAAATAACGTGTTAATTTTGATTAGTTTATCGCAGAAAAAATAACGCATTAAAAAATTTAATGCTGATTAATCACGTCCCATGGTGCTCTTTGACCCAGTGCATCATTGAAGGCCACAATGGCTTTGACACATTATGGAGGCAGATGAGAAGACGCTGCTTGGCCCCGTGAATGGAACATTTACACTTAAAAAACTGTTGATAGGAGCACCATTCTCTGCAGTTTCTGCAGTAAGATATTTTTGTACCATGAGAGCCTTAAATATCACCTCAATGCAAAGTAGTTAACAGCGAACCTGGAGGTCCCAGCGAGCACAGCCTCTGATGCTAATGCTAGCAGCCAGCCTCGTCAAGCCCCACTCGACCAGGTGTTCAGATGCAAACTGCATAAGTCTACTTGTGACCGACGAACTAACTCTCTTTCTAAACTGATTGCAATGGACTGCAGACCGGTTTCGGTGGTAGAGGACAGGGGTACAATTGTGTAAATCCAGCAGCTTTACTACAACACATCTGGCAAAATTCATTTGAATTGAAATTTTACAAATACTTTCATAGCTCAGTATTCTAAAGCTCACAAATTAATATGTTATGTCTATTTAGTCAGTCCAAAAACCAAAGTGCAAAAAAACCAAAACAATTTGTTATAGTGCAACACATTACTCTCTCAGTAAAGCCAGTACCTGATTTGGTTTTTGTACGGATTATACAACAAGATGTATTGTGTTAATTAGTGAGCTTTAGAAGTGCTGGTAATCGGATTATGTTACTATACCTTTGGACAGAGCCAGGCCAGCTGTTTCCCACTGCCTCCAGCCTTTTTGCTAGGCTAAGCTAACTCTCTCCTGGCTCTAGGTACATATTTACCATGCAGACATGAGAGTGGTATCTATCTTCTCATCTAACTCTCGGCAAGAAAGTGTATTTCCAAAAATGTCAAACCGTTACCTGAAGAGGATACCAAACACTGTTGAACACGCTGCTGTGTGTCAACAGGCATGCCATTCATTAGCTGCTGAAAAGATAATGTTTCGTTTCCCCTGAGAATGTGACATGGCATTAGTTTCATCATTATGTGAACATAACAAACATCACAGTAGTCTTCAGTTACTTTTTAAGAGGTTAAGAGTACTAGAGGTCTTACCATAGAAAAAGGATCCTATTCCACAGGCCTCCGGTCTACGTAAAGGAAAAAATAGTACAAATACCGAGATAAAAATACACTGGTTAAAAATAAACCAGGCTCCCTTGTACACTGCACCTGTATAGCTGCTAGTAATTCTCCTTGGTGTTAATGTAAATGTTTTGATGCAGCTATGGGCCTTCTAGGCTGCGTTCAAAATAGCCTAACCTGCTGAGCATGTGCTCACTCTTTCACCTGAGGCATACAGTACAGTCTGGTGGGAAACTGTGGCTAATTCCACCAATTCCTTCCACTACATGGAGACACATTTTCATGGGTCACTAGTTTTTCTTTGTCAAGTGCTTTAAGTGCACTGACAGGCTGACAGCTTTTCACAATAGTTTAAGCTTTCTTGGTTTTTCTTCCTTCCTGTGTGATATTTCTGCATCCTAACTGGCTATTGCTCCTGACAGATTTTAGTTTCATGGCTGTGTTTGTTACAGCGATTAGTACTCATTAAACTGGCATACAGCCGGAAAGGGATTTTCAGGCCAAAAGCTGACCTGGGAGTTTAAATGGGTGTTTACATGTTCTCTCAGATTTTATTTGGGGATAAGGAAATTGTTCTTCATATCAGAGGGGTTCATCAACAATGCTTCAGCTCAATTATCAGCTTTTTTTTCTTTTGGCAGGGGAAACATTGTAAACCCAGAAAGATGGCCTTTGGGATCTCTCTGCAAGCAAGGCGAGCACCACTCACTAATCCTCCCCATGTTCAGTGTCATTCTATCCATCCGGACATTCCCAGAGCTCCATACCGCACTCACATTCTCTGTTAGTAAAAGGAATTCTCAAATTCCCAAGGTAAGATATGTGACTTTGTGAGCACAGAGACACAAACAAAAACACCAGCACGGAAGATAGGTAGTTATCCACTAAAAAGTCATTTCATCACATGTGTGATAGGGTATAAAAGATGTTATTTTGGAAGATTTGAAAAGTTTTGTCTCACAGTCTGATTACATCTCTTTAAGCATTCACTGGCGTCTGTGAACACACAGGCTTTCAGCACCGTGTGAGTGGTTCCCTTCTGATATTGCCACGACAAAAATAACTCTGGAGCTCGGTCAAATTAGGTGCTGCTTTAAGAGTGCCTCGAGGAAGCCAAGGAATATCCTCCATGTGCTTGCTGTGGGCCCTAGACTTGACCTCCAAGGAACAATTCACGTCATTACTAACAGGCTCAAGTTGCTCTGTATGCCTTGGGTTTGTGTTACAAAAACATTTAACTGCTTACATGAGTGAGATATTGTGAAAATAACCTGAAAAACTGTATGAGGGGTTTTGGAGTCTGAATTGGGGTAACTATTGATAACAACCACCAATGCCAACATACATTCACAGCTATAGCAAAAGTGAAACCACTCACAGCAGCCAATAAAATAAGGCTGCCTGTAAAATAAAGTTTGCAGGTGGGATTTCAGGTAGGTAAGAAAATGAAACAGCAGTATACTCAAGGCACCAGGCCCCCTAAAAGCGCTTAGCCTTGCTTCCAGTTTTTCCCTGTGGCCACTTACGGTACTGAAGCAAAAAATCCCCTGCAGCCCAAAAAGCATTTTCCTCAAAGGTCACTATTTTAAAGAGATAGATTATTGATAGAGACTGTTAACATGTGTAAAACCTCTGCCTGTTACCAAAATCAGGTAAAAATTCAGATGTTTATTGTGGCAAGTCAAAACACTCACTCAGAGAGTGAAAGTCTGGCTCTGAAATCTCACGTCTCGTGAGATTTGAGTTGTTGCAGGAAGTTAACGCTGGAGTGACCTTACAAACGCAAGGAGTTACTCTGTTTGGAGTAGTCATGGCTGAATTTTTACCTGATTTTGACCAACGGGATCTGGATGAGCCATTTGAATTTGATGACCGCCCGTATTTATTTGAACACGGAGTATATGGACATACACGGACGCAGAGCTCATTGAAACTGAAGAGCGGACGAGGAGAGAGAGGAAGCAGTGTTACTTCGGTATCACATATACTAAAATTGCAACAGGCAGAGGAACATGTCCGAATCCAGCTTAAGGTAAACACAGACATTCATTTCTCCTTTCTGTTATAATGTCGGATAATTATACTTAGAATCCGAGCCTATCTGTGTGGAAAAAAAATGCACTTTTAGTGGACGTATTTTGATGTTGTTTGACGCTGTCTGAGTGTCCTATTATTTAATATAGCGCCACTCACGGGCTGCAGGCAGGTCAGCCCGAGCTTCGTACTGGAGAAATGTCAAATATTGAACATCCTATCACTCATTTAGATAAAAGCAGATCGGAAAATAGGGCCCAGGTTAAAAAAAAAAAAAAAAACATTAGTTCCCCTTTAAAAAAGAATGAGGCAGTAGCAGGAAAGTTAATGTTGGTTACTTAAACACATTCTCACTTCCAACTAGTCAAATACTGACGCTTGGTCAGTGGCCCTGCACAATAAATGATGTGCTAGGTACCCTCCTGCATCAGTTTTGGGTGTTCGGGGATGACATGTCAATTTACTTTCTACATTCACTGTTCCTTTTCAAAATAAACTTCAGTTTTCAAAGGTAATTTACAGTTTCTGCTTGTTAAATGCATGCAGTCTTTCAAAATAAACTTAAGTTGGTAAACACAACTTTTGTTTTTAGTATTACTTCCTTAGTTTAGGCAAGAAAAGTATGTGGTTAGGTTTGGGAAAAAACATCATGGGTTGGCTTAAAATAAGTATGCTAGTTACTAAAGTCAGATAATGTCATGTAATGTATCTCACTAGCATAGCATGCTAGACATACTAGCAGACAAGTTATTAAAATTACTTGATTGACTTTTGGTTTCACACAGGACACAAACAGTGGACTCCAGGGTGAAAGTCCAGAGTTTGTTTAATCCATCCACCTCAATTCCCGTCCACCGTATGCAGACTTTCTCGTTTTTATACAGTAAAGAGACTTGGCTGGTTGTTCAAAGTCTGTAGCTCTCGTGCTGTGCAGCAGATTGCTGTTTGGCTGTTACATTGTGTATCCGCAAGCTGCTTAGCTAAAGTGGCAGAGCACTGTGTGTAGGCTATTTGACAGTGCGAACAGCCCCATACAGAATCACTGTAGCTGCTCATGTGAAAGAGAAGGAAATAAGACCTAAAGCATATTTGTCACATTTGTATGTGCCATCTAAGCTGTTTAGAGCTAACTAGTTGACGGCAGGCAGGTAATTCAAAAGTCAATCTAGCTCACAAAGCAGTCGATCTCTCTTCCTGCAATGTATTTTAATAAACGATACTCCAACAAGATCATCTTAAGAAGATGCTATTTTCTTGAACAGAATCAAAATGTCAGGGTTCTTAATAAATGGATGTATTGTTGTGGGTAAATAATAGGCCATCGCTGCAGTGAAAATGTTTTAGAAAGAGTTTCATAATCAACCAGATGCTCTAGCCACTTTCCACGGCATGATATCAGTCATTTGTGTTTAAGTGAGACTGCAGTTGATAACTGTCAAAGGAAGGCAAACAGTATTAACTTCTGTAATTACCAGGCCCAGCCAACATTAAAATCTTGGCACCATGCCTGCTTTACTAAAATAAAACATGCCATTTCAGTTAGCCTTTAAAAGTGAATACAGGCCGCTTTCTTCATTTTGAGAGCAAAGACATATTAAAGAAGATATTGTGTTTCAAGCATGTGAATGTGCGGAAAAAAACCTCATGCTGAAGGTTTCTGGTTTAACTAAAGGAACAAGAGAGACCCTCCAGGCAGTCAAAGTTGAGTATTCATCCAGATCACGCTATGAGTTGCGATAATGTCCAGTATAAAGTAATCAGTAAAGCAATAATACACTGTGGTTTTTAAAAAGGGGAGCAAAGTAATTTGGGACTTTTATTAACCTTGGAAACCAATTAACTGCTAGGTTTTTGGCACAGCTTAAGGCAGCCTGAGTTTTACAATAATAATAGTCACATTTTCACAGTAGAGCAAGTTAGCTAATTGGAGATCCCACCAAAGTGTCTGCTGCAGACATTTGCTCACAGCAGCAGAAAATGCAGGGTCCAAGAGAGGTCCAAAGCAGTGAATACTGGCTGGAAACAATAAGAAGTTGTGTTGCAAGAACAAAAAAAAAAGAGGTGCTTCGCTAGTTTGTGGAGACTTCTCTGTATCTTGCCGGTAGAAAGAATTCTAAAAATCCATCTTGATGACAAAACAGTACGGAAGGTTCACCTTTGGAAGACAAACGGACAGACGCACAGAGCTTCCAAGGGACCATTTCCTCTATTCTTTATGCCAGAAGCCCCCTGCTATGCAGTAAATCAGGAAGCCTGTGTCACTAACAGTTTGTTTAGCCCAGACAAACAAGGAACACCCTTAGAAACCGCACAGCCTCTTTCCACTGTCCTCGATCCTCCACAAAGCACTGCAGTGCGCACTGCCAGCCACTGCACATAGACAAAGCTCCCCAGATGCTGCTTCTGAAGACATTAGCCCATGACAGCTCTCATCAGGCACCTTGTGTGCTGAAATTAAACTGGAGAAGGGGAAAAAAAATATGACCCTCCATAATGTATGAGCGGAAAAATTACCTCAAAAGGTTTCACATCCCCGAAACTGAATCCAGAACCTGAGGGGAGCACTTTGAGACTGGTGCATATGTGCATCATTGTGCTTTTGTGTAATACGATAACTTCGGCCTGAGGTAAGCAGACAGGAAAATACATATAATGTGTACTTGGGTTGCTGATTTGATCTGAGCTGAAACACAATGAAGGTTCAACTTGAATGAGTTTAAAGGACAGAAAAGATGGCGGAAGGATATGAAATTGGTCGTCACATCCTTTAATAAATACGCAAGAACTCTTACAGTGTCCACAACAGAACAGGGAATATAGGAGGTAAATCAATAAGACACAGGCTGCCGTAGTCCAGTGCACCTCGATGATTTATGAGGGGTTAAGTTTCACGAGAACCGTCATTACTCTTGTGACTGTGAATCGGGTGGCCTTTGCACTCATCACAGTTTGCTGCCAGCAGTGTTTGTAGGAAGTTGGATCCTTCAAAGCAGCATCAGTTAAACATGCATGGAAGGCAGAGAGAAAATCCTCCATTTGCTGCTTGACTGCAAACAAGTGATCCTAAATTCAACCCTAACACACCACACAGCCACTGTATGACAGTATCAGCTACAGTGTGAATGAGATTCCACTGGCACAACCTACTAAATGCCATTGCTTTAGGAAGAGATCCACCATACCATGGAGACCTCAAAAGCTTTGGGTGCTATGCAGCCAAGACCTTTGTCTTGCCCACATTTAATAGCTGTTTCCTGGACTCAGGCAGTAAACATGCAGCGTGATAGTTTGGGGGTTGAATCTGTCAAGTTGCATGACATTCCCACTGCTCAGTCAGCTCATGTATTTAGTGTAGGCCCGGGCCATTGGAAGACGTCAGAGCAAAAAGGCCTCACAGACTCATCTCACAGCGCTGCCAACTGGCAGCTTGGATGTGTTCGCTGTCCAAAGCGTTCTGATGGCTGACATGCATGGACAGTGAAGTAAAAACCCAGTTTCACTTGGCTTATTTTTTGGTATTTCTAAACATGTCCCATGACATCTTACAAATTATGATTAAAGGGTAATTAAAGTGGGTAATTTTGTTTATCAAGTACGACTAACAATATTTTTTTCCTAAACTTTGCTTTATCCTGACAGTAGTACATGAGGCAGATAATCTGTGATCAAATCATGCTCCAATGCCTTGTCGTAGTGCTCCTAATGGTTTCTGCAATAATCACGTAAACAACCAATCAGAGCCGAGGGCTCTCTAATGCAGCTGTCAATCTTGTCAGTCACTGCTCATGAACTGTGGTAAAACTGTCAATCTCATCAGTGCTGATCAAATATGAATCAAGATTCTGGCACTGCATGCCTGTATCTTGTCTCAAATGTTTTGAGAAATATATTTTAGTGTACTGTTTAGCTGTAAAACTTTGCTGCAGCGAGAGGGCGGTGCTTTGTTTTGACTCAACTTTTTTCAACATGGCAGCCGGTTAACAAACCTTACAGCTAAATGGCGCAGTAAAATATGTTTCTGAAAAGAGATGAGATGAGAAATATGCAGTGCAGTTATAGAATTGAGATTTGTATTTGATTATCGCTGCAGAGTTTGACTGCAGTTCACGAGCTGGGATTGACAGCTGCTCTCTCTGAAAATGACCTGTGATTGGTCGAAGTGTGCTATCACATTTAAGCCCAATTCAGACCAATGATTCGCGACGAGACGAAACCGTTTTGGAAGGTTGCAGAGAAAAGTTGCAGCTGTGTTAACTTGCTGGTCTAAACTCGACTGAAGCCCGCTAATGGTGTCACCTGCAACTCAGCTGGTCCATTCACCGGCAAGCTAGTTTTAGAACATATACATCTTGTCACCTGTTTCAACAGCCAATCAGCTTGTAGTGAAGTCCGCTGGTCAGGTCAAAATGACCACAGGCGGCATGTTCATTTGCTGCGGCAGGTGCTCTGTACCCTCACAGTGTACTGGTATCAGACGGTGGGCTGCTGCTGCTGCTGCTTGCTGTACAGTGGTGGAAAAAAGTTTTCGGACACCCCATGCATTTGTGAAATATTGCATTAAGAATCACTCTTAGGTCTTCAAGTGCAATTTCTTTTAGTACAGTCACAGCCAAAATACTAAATAAATCCTAAAAAAAGCCATTAAAAACTTAAAATTGATTGGTTCCATAAAAATACATTAAAAATTTTGAGTATTGGGTCATTTTGGTACCAGTGATGAAGGTCGTTCTTTTTATTAAAAGACACAATTTTTGTTGCCAAGCTTCGTGTCTACATAAAGCCAGCACATTTGAAAGTTCTTCAGACCCAAAAATGGCTAAAACAAGGAACCTAACGCAGGAAACACGCCTGAAGATAAAGATTCTCAGCCAGGAAGGGTACAGCTGCCGCCAGATAGCCAGGAAGTGCAGATGCAGTCCTTCATCAGTTGGATACACTCTGCAGAAATACATACGAACCAACAGCTTGGAAGACAAACCAAGATCTGGGCGTCCAAGGGTTTCTCCAGCAAGAAATGACCGCATCCTGATCCGCACGTGCAGGCAAAACCGCCGAATGACATCACAAGAGCTTCAGCAGCAGTGGTCAAACCAAACTGGTGTCCAGTGTTCCACCCGCACTGTGATCATGGCTTAAGGTCCTACAAGGCTATCAAGAAGCCCCTGATCAATGAGAGACAGAGGTTAGCCCGGCGTCGTTGGGCCCAGGCACACAAGAACTGGACAGCCAGGAATTGGAAGAAGATTTTGTGGTCAGATGAGTCCAGTTTCCAGCTTTATCTTCCTCCTACTAATGTGAGGGTGCAGAAGGCCAGGTGAAGCATTATCTCCAGCATGTACAGTACCTACTGTCAAGCATGGTGGAGGCAGTATCATGGTTTGGGGATGCATGAGTGCTGCTGGTGTTGGTCATCTCACTATCTGTGATGGCACATTGAACTCTACCAAGTATTGTACCATTCTCCAAACCCACATGCTCCCTTCTGCGCGTGCACTGTTCCGTCGAGGTAAAAACTGGATGTTTCAACAAGATAATGCCCCTTGCCACACATGCAAGGCCAGTAGAACTTGGCTGCAGGAGCACAGTATCCAGGTCTTAGAGTGGCCAGCTCAATCCCCGGACATGAGCCCCATTGAAAATCTGTGGTGGATTATCAAAAGGTCTGTTTCAAAGCATAAACCAAAGAATTTAGAAGAATTAAAAGCAGTAATTCAAGAAGAATGGGACAAGATTACCCCTCAACAGTGTGAAAGGCTCGTGGAGAACATGCCAGCCAGGATTAGAGCTCTACTACGTGCCAATGGCAGGACTACTAAATATTAATTTGATGATGTGATGGTTTATTTATTTTTTGTTCAGTTTTGAACACATTCTCTGTTATTTGTTGACTTTGATACCGACAATGTTGAGAACTGACATATTGAAACTGTCAAGAATTTAGTTTTGTTAGTTTTTCTTGTAAACAATAAACAAAAAAATATAATTTGTATTTGTTTGTATCTGTCTAATGCAGCCACACCTTTTGAAACACAAAAAAGATTTTTCCACAAATATTTCATGATAATATTTGAGATTATGTAAAATTTTAAGGGTGTTCAAAAACTTTTTTCCACCACTGTATATGCTAATGCCCCCTCACACACACACACACACACACACACACACACACACACACACACACACACACTCATTGACTGATTAATTGCTGCTGGTTTTTTACATTATCTTGGCATATTTTTTATGAATACAGTCCATCTGATGCTCGTTTTGTTTAAGTTTTTTGGAGTTTCATCACTACAAAACTAAGTATAGCCACTCACTATCACTATCCTCATTCATATTATATTCATCCACAAAATCATCCTAAAAAGCTGGAAATCAGAAGACAAGTGCAGAGAGTTGTTGCATATAGATGATACACCATCTCATCTAGTTGCATTGGTGTGAACTGGCAGGTTTTTAGAACGTTGAGGAACAGTGCATCGCAAGTAGTTGCCTGTGTCATCTTGTCACGAATCTTTGGTCTGAACTGAGCTTTAGATTTTCTGAGGCCAGAAAACAGAACCACTTTCATACCACTTGAATTACAATATGCTTTAACTTTATTGTGGGATTTTTGCCCAGTGACACCAAAGTTAAACTGCCTACCACAGCTTTAAGTGCATAACTTCTAGTAAAAAATTTACAGTCATTCACGGAAACATGTGTCAGTGGAGCAGCAGGACATTCATACTGCATATAGAGAGGAGTATGGCTGTAGAAAAGTGGTTCCTTACTGGACTTTTTTGTAAATGATTAGATAATTTTACTCCCTGAAGCCTCTGAAACTAGTTGAATAAAAGAAAAGAAAAAACATTCTAGCTGAAGTGCTCATGACTCATTTACATACATAACTAGTGATGGAGGTCACAGGTAGACACTTCTTGACTTTAAGGTTCCTAAAATCCAATTTTCCCAATCGGCATCTTTTCACATACAAGATTTTGTATTTGTGTCTCTCTTATATTCTCCGAACTTGTTTCGAGTGTGCGGTGATTTCATGGGCTTTTGTGCACCAATTACAATGCATGTGATGAAAGACGTGGAGCTATCTGATCAAACCGCACCCACAGTCCTGATGAAGCAGATTTGCAGAGTGGAGGTTTTTAAGTGTTAAATGAAAAGAAAGAAAAACAACAACAACCAAGGATGTTGTTTTAAAACTAAACGCTAAATTAAGTGGTTGTTCATTTAGTCATGATTGTTTAATATTTCCAAGGAAAACCTAAGTATGAAACCATGTTTCTTTAGTTGCATTTTGATGCGTTCGAAAGATCAAACACTTTCTGTTTTCTTTCTTCAGTATTTTACAATGAACACAATCTTTCCTAATCTAAGTGGTTTGGGTTTCCTAAACTTAACCGCACAATGTCTGTCTTTTGTTGCCAAGGTCTGATGTTGTGGGGGAAATTTTGTAAAGGCTATTTTATGTCCGGTTTAAATGTGCAACAATTTGAACTACAGCATATAAAAACAGCACATAAATCTGTGGAGTGTGATTTTTTTTTACACAATTTCATTCTTGACAATTGCTGTGTTTATCCATTCATCAATACAGAAGCCTAAATCAAATGTAATATACACAGCTGGCACACTGCGAACACTCCTCTTCATCATTGCAAAACCCATGAGGAGTTCAGTTTGCAGCAGCAGCCGAACTGCATCACATTTGACCTGTTGACAGAAAAAGTTCACTCATGTCCACAAACTTGGCTGTAAATAACCACTGTGGTTGTGTTGCTCCTGCTCTGCCACCTCCCTTATAGCGACCCTGGTGCATCTCTCCTCGGCACAGTGCCCTGTCATCACATCCTCCTCCTACACAACATCATCACCATCACCATCATTCACCATCACCAACCTTTTCTTTTTTTACCGTCCAGCCCACAAACTTCCAGCATGTCCAAATCTGCTGCTTATGTAACCATGCAGATGATTTAGCAACCATCGCTTACATCAAAGCCTCGGTGCTGAATGAAGCTGAATCACTGTTGCTTTCCATTTCAATCAATCTGAAAAAAAAACGCCTGCGTGTATTTCATCCCTTCATACACTTTAATGTGGATTATTTAATCCGATGAGTGGATGTCAAGTCTGGTGGACTGTACAGGAGCAATCCGCGGCTGTATAGCTACAGTCAGCTGAGTCAGCCACACATACAAGCCGATATTAAAACTGATCACTATAGTTTAGCCATGTGCCAAGAATATTAATATAATCTGAGCGTTTAGAAAACACTGCGTACTCTGATTCCCTTGAAACGGCGTTTACGCGTGTCCATAAACCATGACTACCATACTGTGGGCTACAGCTGAGCACACCGTCAGTACATCATTCGACGTACAATCTTCACATTATGAATAAAAGCCACATAAAGGTGAGTCCTGATATCTCTGAACACTATGCATTATACATGGCATACACATGATCATGCACGGCGCGCTCGGGTGGCCTAATGGTGTCCAAAACCCACTTTAGACCTCTATTTCACTATATTCTTCCATAAGATCCACGTTTTTCTTGACAGAGGGACACTGCAGCTGAACTGGACCCAGTTATGGATGCTCACACTGGTATTCCGATGTTTTCTAATGGATCGAGGACATCACAGTATATGGCTTCAATGCACATGCCTCGACTCTGTAATCCACACAGATACAGCTGAAATGACCTCGATAAACACACAGCGATGGACAAAATGCATTGTCAACTCTGCATTAATTCTACTCGACGTTACTGCCAGTCGCATTGCCTGGAATACATGGAAGTAACACAGCGCATAGCACACATTTCACACACTCTGTCAGCGCGTCCTACCGGAGAATACAATCCAACAGCAGCTGCAGGGATCTGAACTGGAATAAACTCTCAAGGCAATCCCGTGAAGTGTCTTCTGTCTTCGGCTTCGGCGCAGAGCACCAGACGCAGCGGATCTCCGGCGCTCAATGAGCGCAGCTGAAGCGGCTGTCAGGTTGACGTTGGAAGGCAACCCACTACTTCCTGTTACATCACACTGGAGCCTACAGCTGAGAGCAGGATGCTTTGCCACTAAACTCCCACACTCTTGTGAGTATGTTGACTGGTGGAACTATAAGTTACCCTTGCAGCTGTCAGTTGTTACATTTTATTTGCCAATATAAAGATCCGAATGCCATTGCAAAGCTCGCCTCTTAGTGCCAGGAATTAAATGTGGGGAAATACAAAATCATAGTTTTCACATGCATTAATTTACCACGCCATAGTGGACTCAGCCTGTAAAATATAGACCAAGTGTAATTTGAAGAATGTGTTTAACCCTTCAAATGCCCTGAAAAAATACACAGGATATGAACTCAGTGTCTTCAGTAAGCTTAAAGGAACACTTCATCCCTCCATATGACCATATCTATATCAATTCCTCACGCTGCGTTACATTGTATTTGTGAAGAAAACTGTGTTTTTCTCTCATGCCTCCACAGTGAACAATGAATCCAAATATTCCCAATGAAGTCATGGGGGTCCATGTTTAACAACAGCAAAACTATATAAAGACATCATCACACAACTCCTGCAGTACAATCTAAGTTTCATTTATCCAGTCGTATGCTCAGTACTTTCCAAACAGACAGTCCTGTGCAACAGGGAACTAAGCCAGACACTACTGACAAAAACAGTAATTTTACCTCACTGAATATGAGAGTTGCTGGTCTACTGCTTCCTTGATCAGTTATAGGCTTGTTCAGGATGAACTGCGCGCCTCACCTGGAAAGTGGTGGAGCCGGCGCCAGCAGCAGGAGGGAGCGACAAAAAGGCAGTTCCCAGCAGCCTTCAGTCCTTACAGGCAGTCACTGAAATGTTCACATCCTATCAGATCTGATGTTGATTTATTAAAATGTTATCAGACTCATATATCAGTTTGTTCTCAGGCTCCAATTATTTTAATTATGACAGGGTAGCCTATTAAAATGCTTTACAGGCGATCTGTAATTTATGGTCATTGTTCAACCTCCATTTTACATGTATTCTCATGTAAATCAGCATCATATCAGGATGCTGTTGCAGAGCAGTGCTGTCCTCTCAGCTACACAGGCTGAATAAATTGTGTCTGACTATTAGGTTAATGTTTTCAAAGGACAGAAACACAAGACAGCTTTCATTAAAGATCCATCTGGTATCATCAGGGCTTCACATCTGTATAGATGTTATTTTAAGAATCCTCACATCCCACTTAACACAAGTCTTTGTGTTGCCAGATACTTCAATAATCAAAGCAGTCCAATGTTAATATACAGTAGACTACATATAGTTTATGATGAATGTATTCAGTCTGACTACTAGTCATGACCATCAGTTACAAACATGTTTTCTGTTAACAAAATAAACCTTCACACCATACAAATAAAATCAAACTCTCTCTTTCAACAAAAATGAAGAATAAACCAATCAGATGTTTAATCAGGTGAGAGCCAGGTGTTTCCCATCATGCCCTGGGTCTTGCAGGCAATGGAGAGCAACTGCAGTTCCTGGCTCTAAAAACTGCAGCCTCGATCTCGTGAGAATATCACTGTCCACTTTTGTATGATGTCAGAGCAAGTTGGGATGAAGTCAATCACAATCTAAGCCGCATGCATTGTACGGCGGTTGCCAGTGATCAGTTCTGTGCACGTCTGGCTCATCTTGAACGAGCCTAGCTTGTTTGTGTTGTTTGACTTTGGTGTTTTAAAGGGTGAGTTCAGATTCACCCAAGTGAACGGTGACAGCCAGAGGGGCTGTCTGAGTGGGGAGCACTGAGCATATGGCTGGATAAATGAGACTTGGATTGTACTGCACAAGTCATAAAATGATGTTTTATTTATTTCTGCTGGTTAAACATGGACGCCATTACTATAATTTATCAAGATTTATTTTTTGTTTTTGGATTCTTCATTTATCATGCAGTTTTCTTCAAGAATTAGATGTAACACGAGGTGAGTAATTGATATTCAAAAGATCATTTGGAGGTAAGTATTCCTTTCAAAGTATACTTTCCAGGATTTGCCTAAAAAAGAAAAAAAAATGTACGGACTCATACAAAAGTATTCCCTCTCAATCATCACATATGACCCACTCAGGTATGTTGTGGGTTATTTATCTGCAGAGACTCTGCCATCTGTCTGTATTGTCTTTTTATTTTGCTGTGTTGGAGACGTTTACCTGCACAGCATGCAGGTGATGACGAGACTTTATAAAAAAGAAGCAGCACATAACCAGGACGAAGCTACGAAAATCAAGGACAGAGTATTGAAAAAAAAAACATAAAAATAACGAGGTGATATGCCAAGCCGGCAAAGCTTGTTCCGAAATCGCATTGATTGACATTAAAATTACTTTCAAAGTATTGTTTCAAAAATGATCAAATGAATGCAGAATCTTTTTTCAACATATTTATTAGCAAAAATCATCCATGAGATTGTTTTCCACAGAATCTGAATTTTGAAAAAGCTTCCTAAGGCCTATGAAAACTATGCGATCTTTGTTATTATGTTATTTATTTATTGTACTTGTTAAATACAAAAACATTGATGAGGAACAAAGCTGAAAAAATGGAGGAAGAAGAAGATTGTTGACGTTTATTACATAAAGTCTCACAATCTAGTTCATTACAGCCATGGTTATAGAAGGAGACAGTAGACGAATCAACTGCAGCCAGCAGGGACCAGTGCTGACAACCTCTTTGAAAACTTACTTTACACAACACAGCCCCCTTCTGGTTTTCCTTACCAACAACAACCAGCAGGACTGCAATAGTGATTTACAAACCTGCATTAAATCGATTAAAAATCATAATATATATGTATAATCCAACAGAAATAAAGCAGTCATTACCTTGTTCACATTAACTGATGTCTGTGAGGACATCTTGATTCATGTGTTTGCTTGACAACATTGTATATATTGTTGTGGCTGATCCCACAGTGAGGAGCACCCACCAGTTTAATTTGCTAATGCTTTTGTTCACATTGATTAACAACAGTGGAGCAACCAAAACTGTTGTAGAAAAGCATCAGTAACTGTACAGACTGTAAATAAGCAGGACAAGCATTCATGTCGTTACCGAACAACAATCTTGCTGCAACTTTGGTGTTTCTTATAAAAGTTACTATGAAATATTTATGGTCACAACAGAGCCCAGAAACTGTAACATTAAAAAGACATAAGGTATTACAAAAACACTGATACATATCAGTGTAGAGAGCTGCTATATTAGACATCGGCAAAACAAATATGTTTTCTGTCAATCACATATTGAAATGTGGATAATGGTGGTAATTGCATTCAGTCACTACAAATCTAATGCCCATACACTAAAAATGATTTTTATACAAACACTGTAGCACTACAAAACAATAGATATGAGTAAAGCTAAGCATGACGTATAGACATAAATACAGGTGGCTCCATGGCAGAGCAGGATCTACAGCGGAGTGTTCAGGCTGAGCGATTAACAATGCTGTTGATGTTTTTCTTCTTTATTCGAATCATCCTCTTCCCATGAGCTGCAACAGAACACAACAACAAAATCATTCTAATGCCATGATTGTCTATTACAGAATTTTTTTAAAGATGACAAGATGATATTTTGAGATACACTGCTCAAAAAAAAATGAAGGGAACACTTAATCGTCAAAGTATAACATCCGGTTAATTAAACTTAAGTGATATCAATCTGTCCATTTAGGAAGCACAAGTGATTGTCAATCAGTTTCACCTACTTTGGTGTAAATGAAAGTGACAACAGGTGCAATGGAGAGACAAAAGCAAGACAACCCCAAAAAAAGGAATGGTTTTACATGTGGTGGCCACAGACAGATGCTCTCTCCTTATCCTTCCCGACTGATTCTTCTCTAGTTTTGTGTTGTACTAGTGTCCTTGTCACTACTGGTAACATGAGGTGGTGCCTGCAGCCCAATCAGGTTGCTCAGGTAGTCCAGCTCCCCCAGGTTGGAACATCCATATGTGCAGTAGCAAGAAGGTTTGCTGTGTCTCCCATAAACAACCTCAAGAGCATGGAGGAGATGCCAGGAGACCAGGGGTTACAGAGGGAGAGCTGGACAGGGCTGTAGAAGGGCATTAACCCAGCAGCAGGAACTGTATCTGCTCCTTTGTGTGAGGAGGAATATGAGGAGCTATGCCAGAGCCCTACAGAATGACCTCCAGCAGGCTACTGGTGTTGCATGTTTCTGACCAGACTGTCAGAAACAGACTCCATGAAGGTGGCATGAAGGCCTGATGTCCTCTAGTGGGACCTGTGCTCACAGCCCAGCACTGTGCAGCTCGATTGGCATTCACCAGAGAACACCAGAACCGGCAGGTCTGCCATTGGCACCCTGGTCTATTCACAGATGAGAGCAGGTTCACGCTGAGTACATGTGACAGGCGTGAAAGAGTCTGGAGACGCCATGGTGAATGTTATGCTGCCTGTAACATCATCCAGCGTTAACAGTTTGATGGTGGGTCAGTGATGGTCTGGGGAGGTGCATCCATGGAGGGTTGCACAGACCTCCATGTCATAGCCAACTGTACCCTGACTGCTGTTAGGTACTGGGAGGAAATCCTAAAAGCGATTGTCGGACATTACACTGGTGCAGTGGGCCCTGGGTTCCAGAGTGTGCAGGCAGTTCCTGGATGAGGAAGGCATTGATGCCTTTGACTGGCCCTCTCGTTTCCCTTACCTAAATCCCACTGAGCACCTATGGGACGTTATGTATTGGTGCCACCAACTACCGCCATCGATGACTCATCAGGTGCATGCCCAGACATTGTCAGGAGTTCATACAGTCACATTATGAGTTGCTGTGATAAAATTCACACAAGTCGGACCAGCCTGTGATTTCAATTTTTTACTTTGATTTTTGGTGTGATTTTGAATCCAGCTCAGAGTGTGAATAATTTTGGTTCCATTGACCATTATGTCCTTTTGTTCTCAACAAATTATACAATGTAGATCAGTAAAGATTTTCAACTTGAATAATTCGTTCATCAGGATCTGATGTGTGATTTAAGTGTTCCCTTTTGAACAGTGTTTTTACAATTAGAAGCCTAAAATCAGAAATTTACAGCTGTAACATGTCTGCAATCACACAATATTAAGTAATGAATTCGAAATGTTTTTAACATGCATTTTAAAAACAGTACTAAATTAAACAACCATACCCTTTCTGCTTCGAATGCACTTCTTGATGCAGTCTTTCCGGTGCATGAAGTTGTTCTCATTTCCTCCGCAGCCGCTGTAGTGAAACATCTGGCATCTCTTGGTCTTGGGGTTGAATGCAAACCTCCTCTCTACTCCGTTACATGTCCCCCTGTCCACAGGTCTGAAACACAGCTCTGTGGGCCACAAAAAGAGCCACAAAATATCAGATTTAAATTCGGGAAAATACTAACAAACTGATATACGTGTATCATCCAGTATATCATCTCACTTGGATCCATTCCAGTTTGATAACAGGATCAGGAAGGGGGTGGAGGATGCTATGGTCCTAAAGGACCTGAAGACAAGTTATGCCTGTTTACTTCTCATAAACATCCTCTTGAAACTCCACATGGGCTCATATCCTCAGCCAATAAGCTGCAGTCTGACTTTGGAATAGATTTAGTCCAGTGTCTGCAGGCTCTCAGACTTCAACTGACAGATATGAAAAAAGTGAGAGTTGTTATCACAGCCCCCCACAGGGCTGTGTAAACTATCCTCTTTGATTTATTCACCGTCTTTCTTCATGGTGAGAAACACAGGAACACTTGTTAGCAACCGCGGGTGATCTTCCCAAAACTTAAGGATGTTGATTTTTATACAGCAGGCAAATGCTAGCGCTTCAAAAGATCAATATTAAATCATTGTGACTTAATTTGTTGGGGTCGACTAGGGTTAATTGGAACAATTAGAGCATTTGAGGACCTTGATTAATTGTCCCTGAGTAGTCCATAAACATCAATAGTAACTTGAAGTAGACATCATGAGAGATCTGATACCAGACGACATCCCTTTTACCTGCTATTCTCTTCAGTTCAAGAATCATTAACTGAGACAAAACCACTCTCATGATATCTGAAAGAGAAACTTAACATTCTTTTAAAAATATATGAAATACCAAACACTTTGTATCATGTCTCATATTGTATCATGTATCATGTCTCTTCATGTCTATGAATTGTTGCGGTAACATTGTTTTTGTTTTTAACCCTAACTAAGTGCACTGATGAACCTCAAAAATGACCCCATTATTTGGTTGGCATGAAACATCACGTACATCAAGTGGAAACACTCACAAAACATCACATCCTTTTACACTGAGGAGGAAAACAAAACATTTGCTACCATGCTGAAGAGCTGCTGTGTGGCATTCCGCATGTTAAATAAGCTTAAAAATCCAGTTACAGGGTTTTTCAATCTAGCTATTGTCCTATGTTTTTGTGTCTAAGTGACTAATGGGAGCAACATTTCTTTTGAAACTAGTCCAGTATTGAGTGAGACCGCTGCAGTCGACAGCTGCAAGGCTTCAGTGTAAACACTCACGGTATGTTCACACTGTCAATTTACGTCCACGTCCAAGTGCTTGTTTTTGCCACTGACAGGCTCAGATTGTTGTTATAAGTGTCTGACAAAGTAAATGAAAGGATCCCTACAGAGATAAACTTTTTTGTTAAAGAGTATGGTTCTTCATGGTTAAGCGGAAACAGCCCCAAAACTGCTATAGTCAAACCCACCAAAATCCATTTAGAAAAACAGTAATTTTATCATCGTAAAACCCACTTCATTCAAAGTCGACAGAAACAAAACAAAACTCATACAGACCATCTTGGTTCATCTTTCCACTCTTCCAACACCAACTCTGGTTTGATTGAAATAAAACCTTAATTCATCCAGTTAGATGTGAAAATATGTTGGCTCTATACACGCTAAAATGACCGCTTATTTAAGTGGAGTTTGGTAGGTTCGGTGATGGTGATTTCTGGGCTTTTTCTGTTCAAGCAAAAAGGATCTAACGCTTTAACCAAAGAGTTTAGATCATTAAGCCACTGGTTAAGAAAAAGTACTGAGCCTACAAGGACCTGTAGTTCTTGAGGTTGCAAATCCCTGCATGGTAACATTAAAACACATCATCAAAACATAGGCTAATGGGTTAGCACTCCTATAGCCTACTGTGTTCAAATGTGCATGGAATTCACTAAAACATGCTTGTCTATTGTATCATCGCTTTAATGGCTGCAAGGTACTCATATTATGGTGAGTTTGACTGATCATCCTACTATGGGCTCTAGTTTCGCAGACCGGGCGAGACGGGAGCGCAGCGCACCTGTGCTTCGCCAACTGGGTGTAGTCAGGCGGATTTTGCAAGTTTGGCGCCCTGGTGCAGCTACTCCTCTTTCCCACCTCTGTCCCTCCTACCTGCGCAAGTCGGAAAGAGGGAGGAGAGAAGGCGTGGAGTGGGTTTTACACACATCACACCAATCAAATGAGCCCCTCTCCTCGCCCTTAAATGTGCTGCGTGAAGGCGTAATGAGAGTTTACTCAATTCGCCATGGCAGAAGAGAGCAGCAGCATCAGACAGCCAAACTTCTCCCAGGAGGAAACTGATGTTTTGGTCCGGGAGGTCCAAGCTCGCAGTGTCCGAATATACGGAACTGCGAGCAGACCTCCACGGGCTGATGATACAAAGGTAGCCTGGGAGGAGGTCACCACAATTGTAAATCAATGTTGCGTTTCTCTCGTGCGCGCGCGCTCTCTCTTTCTCTCTCGCA
Source organism: Epinephelus fuscoguttatus (assembly GCF_011397635.1). Classification (NCBI taxonomy): domain Eukaryota; kingdom Metazoa; phylum Chordata; class Actinopteri; order Perciformes; family Serranidae; genus Epinephelus; species Epinephelus fuscoguttatus. Next base: position 8,843,536 of record NC_064764.1, on the reverse strand, counting down.
GTCTCACTCTGTTTTTCTTTTGACTTTTCTAAGATGACTGATGCTGAATATATACTCCCTATCACATAATCACGTAAAGTGTGTCATTCTGTCAGTCAGTCATTCTGTCTGTCCCACATTTTTGTACTCACTGACGTGGTCAATCTATGTGAAACTGCACATAGGCATTGAGGATTGGCATAGGTAGAAGGTGACAAAGCTACCAATGGGTATGGACTAGTATCTATAGCAGAAGTAAAACAGGCTGGGGAAATTACTTTTTTCCCCCTTGCTGACTTCACCCTCACCACATGTTAACTATGACTAGACACAGACTGTATCAATTGGTGAAGTTTAGAAATGACAATAGTTTTTCTTAATTCTTGTCATTGTTTTAGACGTTTTAGTCTGTATTGAATCTGGAACTTATTATATCATTATCATATTATATTTGCCAACAACCATTGTGTTGCATTTATTGCAAAATATGCACGAATCCACAAGATGCTTTCATAGACTGTGATTTTTAATTTCACCACAAAAGTATCTAGATTTCAGCAAATACACAACTACATGATAAAGAAACACTAAAAGACAAAAACATTCAATATTATTGCTGAATGTGAATTGATGATTGTAACACTAGTAGTATGACAGTAGTAGTAGTAGTAGTAGTAGTAGTATGCATTGTATAGATATGTATTTTGCTGCCTGAAAAGCTAATTCCAACAGAGGTATGTTTTTACAAGCTGTAACCCAGAGCTGCTTTAGTTTAGGATGAGTTCATGTTCATCTTTAGACACATTACAGCCTCTTCCACTGACATTAAAGGTGTACATCATCATCTAACCACAAGATGTCAGTCTTTGGTTTCAACTTTGCAACATACAGTTTGCTTGGTAGAAAGACACAATACTCCAGATGTATACCAATGTCATTATGCCCATTTTCCAGCTTTTGTGACTTTGACATTCGAAGGCTCCATGTTATTAAGCAGTGGAATGCCATCTGATATTTATTACCAGCATGACTCATTACCAAATATGATCCTCTTATTATTTGAGTTATGATTTAAGATCTGATCTGAATAATTCATTGTTAGTCTGAGGACTTTGATGCCAGGGTTGTTTTTGAGATATTTTTGTGCTTACATGCTGGAGATCTCAAAAAAAAAGAAAGAAAGAAAAAAAAAGACTGATAGGGAGGCAATACTATTGAGGTTAACTCATCCTGAATCTTTTCCTCTCAATATTTTCTGACAAGGGTGAAATTGGATTCTTAAAATTATAACTCTTTGAATGAGTTGAGGGAAGCAGGCCAGGGTCCCCCTGTGCTCTCCTGCTGCGGCACAAAAGGACCTTGGAACCCGACAACCATGATATATGCTCCCTCACTCCTCATGCACAGAAAATTAGTGAGTGGAAATATGTGACAAATGGGCTGTGGGAAGGAGACACTGATGCACTCTGTTTCTACCCTCTGGATTGCACAACAGAAGCAATTTTGCACAGTGTCTACTGTCTATGCATCACTGCACCTTGACTTTTTTTTTTATCACAGCAAAGTTATTGGCAGCATACACAGGTTTAATAAATGAACTGGATTTGCTTATCTTGAAGTTTAAGCATATTTCAGAACTCAGCATGGACTGGTTGCTCCTCTGAAGACAGAATGATTGATTTAATTATGTCTTACAACAGTGAATCTATCTTGAATGTCTGGTGCTCTGGGATTTCTGTAATAAATTAACACTGCATGTCCTGCTTCTGGCTGTGTGCCTTGCTCTCTGCATTATGTGATGAGACTAAAAACAGTTGTTTTCCCATACTGAAAGGATAAGGAGTATTTGTTGCAATTTATTTTCTTTTTTGATAACTGTTACTGGAATTAACAGCATAAACAGCAACACAGTAGGCTTATCCCCGATGTTTCATGATTCAGGACCGTTTTGTGCAGTCAACATTTAACTGCTCCAAACAGCCAATGTAGCCTACTGAGTCTGACTGTACAGGCATTTGCTGTAAGCTGGCTACTGTAGTATCACATGCACCAACTGTGCATGTGGTTGGTTCCATTCACATTATAATGGCATTTAGAGTCATGCTTTCTTACCTTTTGGTGCTAGATCAGTGTCATTGCCCTGCACCTGAGGTTGATTTACAGCCAGTGCCCCTAAGAAACAACAAGGGATCAGTCATTTTAAGGAATAGTTCATTTATTTATTTTTTCAGAAATGTGCTTAATTGCTTAGTGAAATGAAAAGATCTGTACCACTCTCACGTCTTAGATAAGGAACTAGGGGCAGGTCACGCTGTTCTCACAAACTGTAAGTATGTTTATCTAAGAAAATTAATGCACCCAAACTTTCATAACCCACGTATTTTGCTGCAATCACATGACCACTGCACTGACAAGAGTAAACAAGAAGCAGTCCCAAGCACTCATGTAGGGAGGCAGGTTGGGGTAATGGAAGGGTCACAAAAACATGGACCTTCCCCCGGGACTTTCCCCTGGAGTCCTGTGTTCGGAAGCGTATGAGCTCTGTGTGAACTTTGAGTCATTTTAAGGTACGTCATCACCATTGTTCTTTTCCTAAACCTAATCTTAGTAAATTCACGCTAACTACGTAACTGAACTTTAAGGATGTAACGTCATTCTTGTGCATGCATTTTTCATAGGATATCATATGACCCGTTCTATGAGAATACGTTGACTGGTTGGTGATGAGCTTAACTAAGCTCAGCTTAGCTTAGGGTAAAGACAGCCCATTCTCACTCCCCACTTGTCAAATACAGCTGCTTTGTTGATGATTTCATATACCAATAAAAGAAGCACTTGTCGTGGCAGTCTGATATGCACCAGGTGGCAGCTATTTCTGATGCAACTAGCATAGTATGAGCAAAACACTGGGCTTTCACCCAAGAGCCCAAAGTTCAAAGTACAACCAAAAGTCAGTGGAGGTATTTTATTGACAGTGTGTTGCATGCTATGGTAGTAACCATAGCATGCAACATATGTCATGTGATGTGACATTACATTAGTAAGAAACTTACTTATCTTAAACCAAACTAACTAACTAACTAACTAACTAACTAGCTAACTAACTATTTTTTCTAAACCTCACCAGGAACTTTTGTTGCTTAAACCTAAGGACGTAAACATTAAAAACTAGAGCACACGGACAGTGCAGACCTTCGCCAGGCAGCTCAGATTTCCCGCCATTTTTTTATTCTATACAAATCGCTTAAACTGATCACCACCAAAATTTTATCATCTGTTCCTTGACCCATTATCAACCTTTCCTAAAAATTTCATCAAAATCCGTTCAGAACTTTTCGAGTTATTTTTCCAGACAAACAGACCAACGCCGGCGAAAACATAACCTCCTTGGCAGAGGTAATAAGTGCTCACCTACGTAGTAAGTTTATTTTGACTTTCTGCATACAGTGAGCAGAAACCATACTTTTCCTGTAAAAATGGAAAGACACAATGCACTTAACGAGTGTTAATTGAGACGCCGCCCATTACTGTCAAAAACCGATGCAGGAGGCAACCTAGCGTGTCATATTTGATATGTAGCTCCACTGACAAAGCAGCAGAGCAGCAGTATTTGAGTTGCAATGAGAATGCTTTGGTAAAGACTGGAAGCAGAGAGATTGTGTATGCCAGTAATTATTTCTAAGGAAAGTAACTTTTGTTACTTTATAAACATTACAGCATCACAATAGCAACATATCATCATGTTTCACTTGCCGTCCTGCTATTCCATCTGACTGTTTGTTTGTTGTTCCCATGTTGTCTTGTTTGCCTGAATCCATGTGAATGCAAAACAATGCTGACTGATTCATGTCATTTATTGTAACGCCATATTAGGTCAGGTGACGTTGGATCATAACCTTGAAACAATCTGTTTTTGTTTGTCTGCTATGATCAACACAAAAGTGACTAGTAACAAGTCCATTTAAATTCCAGTGATTGTAACTGAGTTATTTAATTTGAAAAGTAATTAGTAACATTTCTAGTTACCGCCAAAAGAAGTTGAAATAACATGTTACCTTGTAACCCTTCAAATTTAAAGCATACTCCCAAAACCTCTAATAAACACGATGTATCTTATTTGTTTGGGCCATACACAAACAGTAGGCTGATATAAATATGACAGTTTTTGGAGGCAGTTTTGTGATGTAACTATTTGCAGATAAATCCTCGTCTATCCATCTTCCCAGTACTTCTGCGACCACCTCCACTGGGATTTATAGCAATCTCACTGTGATGACAACACTGTGGGAACTTCTTCTGTCCAAATGTTCCATTTTAAAACCTTGGATGTTCCCATCGGTTTCCCCCTGCCACCCTTTATGCTAAGCTAGGCTAATTGCCCCAGGCTCTAGATCCATACTTAACAAACAGACATAGGAGTAGTATCAGTCTTCTCATCTTCCCTCGGCACAACATTAAAACCTGAATTACACATGACCAAAAACATATATAAATGTGTGTTTGAGTGACTTAAGTGAGCACACAAAGGTTTATCCCATTGGAATGAGTTGATGTAATTATTAGATTTGGTGTCTTACTAGGTACTTTTTAGACAAGGACAAGAAGCAACAGAAACTTGAAGCAGAGTGTGGTGTTCATAAGTCTTACCAGTTACTGTGGTCGGCTGCACAGCAGATTTTCTAGCGGAATGTGTGTGGACTTCTGGTGCCTTTGTGGGTTTTGCTACATTGACAAAAAAAGTAATCAAATAAATATAATAAAATTCAAATCTCATCTGAGACGGCATGTTTCCATGGCAATCCACAAAACATGAATCTGAGGAATTCATGCCTATATTTAGAACAGATCTCATTAAATCCCGGTGATCAATCATAATTAAAGTAAATTTAATTTCATTAGTATCAGAGTAGAAAGGGTGTTGGTCTGCAAATACATATGATCTACTAATGAAACTAGACAGAGTCATCTATCTGAAATTGCTATCCATAAAAAAAGCTTTTCCAATTGATTTTCAGTACAACATGGGCTGTCTGCAGAATTGGTCACAGCTGAGCGACTTACTCGTTATTTTCTTTGACAATTTCAATATCTAAATGACTTTTAAGTCTGGCATAATTGAGTGCGCTTTGGTCACTTTGAAACGATTTAAATGCTAAATCAAGGTGGAATATGATTTCATGGTCAGCTAAAATTCATCAAAAAGTTAATTTTCCGAGGTAGAAGTATTTTGATTATATCACCTCCATGGAATGAGTTTGCATGTTTTGCGAAGGGCTGTGATCTGCTTAGCCTTGGCTGTCTACGGACCAAGAAGTATACAGTACATTACACCTCATGTACTGCCTTGAAGTAAAGGCATGACAAGTCTTGGTTCATGTAAAGCTGACTTTTAAGGCTGAGCTGTAGATGAGTTGGCTCTTAAAAGGCCTTAGGATACTGTGTTTCTTTTTTTCAGATACAGTGCATTTTCCAACAAATGACAGCATCTCTGAAGCATTCACATCTGCTGAACACAACAGACTTAATTAGTGGTTTTAAATAAACCCAAACAATGCAGCTGTCTGGACAGCTTGGTTGTTTTCCAGTCTTTACTGTAAAAGGACAAAAGTTCATCTCGGCCTACCTGGGTTCTGACATTTCGCCTGGCACTCCTCCATGCTCCTGAAATTGTTGGCATTGCCAAAGCAGCCGCCATAAAAGAAATGCTTGCACTGCTGACTCTCGCTGTCAAAAAAGTAGCGTGTCAACAGCCCTCGACAGGGACCAGGAGCTTCGGGTAAATGGCACGGGTTCTTGTCATCTAGGAAAGGAAGAAAGAAAAGACACTATAAAGACTTCATTAGATAACTTTTATAAAAGATTTTTTTTTTTTTTTTTACTTTTTTTCATATTTGCTGAAACTGTCACTATATCCTGCAGTGCATGGGACAGATAATCTGGCTTCTCATAATGCTCCTAATGGCATTTGCAAGAATCAAGGGCACCTGAATGAAAACAACCAGTCAGAGCTGAGGAGAAACATGACGTCCTTCTTTAAAAATGATAGCTTTTCGTCGTCTGTCTTTCCTGTTTACTTGCCTTTGCCGTGTACACTGTTGTGCATTAGAAGGGTTTGCCATTAGAAGCTCCTTGTCTCTGATTGGTTGTTTTTCATTTACATAATATTTTCACAGATTATCTGATGTGATGTACTCCTGTCAGGATATGGAGACAGTGTCAGCAATATAAAAGAATGTCTTTGTATAAAAGTTACCCAGTGTAGCTTTGATTATCAAGTCTGTTGTTTAATATGTAAATAGCAAATGTCTTTAGACATTAAAGCGCACAGCAGTGCACAGTTTTGCTACATATTTGACTTTTGTCTGAAATAAAAAATGTATGACTTTTGCTGCTGACTTACTGAACATAGAGATGTAACTTTCCTGTAAGATTTGTTTGACCAAGAAAGAGTCAGACAAAGTGCCAAACTGGCTTCTACATTCTATATTATAAAGTATCACCTTCACTAGTTTGCATGGTCTGAACATTAAGCTCTAATGACTCCAAAATTTGACTCTGTTAGGAACGAAAACAAAATAGAAGCAAGAGCACATGACATACTTCACTGCCCTGATTGAGTTCTAAGGTCAGCCACAGACAGTTGTTTTTTTTTTTGTTTGTTTTTGTTTTATGCAAGGCCTTGAGCGGTAAATGACAAGTTTGAAATTGAACAAGAGGTCAACACAGTCTAATAAAGACATGTCTTGAAAAGAAAACACAAGCATGGGAAAGCAGGGACATGATAATAAATGGGGAGGAAAGATAAAGCTACTCAAAGTCTGTGTACAGTAAAAGGTCCAGTAAATGAACCTCAGGCCAGGACACACTTTGCAATTGCTGGCCGCTCGGTCACAGCTCGCCCACTTCCTGTCTCCCTAGCGGTACAGTGACATTTCCACTCTAGTCAGGTTTCAAATACACTCCCAATCTTCCTCTGCAAGCTGAAAAGTCAACACTTCTAGCAAGAACTTCCTTATGTTCCCCAGTGAACCACATCACCCCTCTGTCATGTCTTCCTTCTCTGCTTTCTTTTCTGTCATACCTCTTACCTCAGCTCTCACTCCCCGTGTTTCTCTTCCTCTTCGCTCGTTGCATATATTATCACCCTCGGGTCTCGGAGTATTGGGATTGGGGCACTGGAGCTCTGAGCTACAGTTTGATGTTCATCTAAATTCTGCATCTTTCATTGTGTAAGGTTGATGTAAGGTTGTTGTAATACTGCTTCTTTGCTTCCTCATTGTCTCCCTTTCCGTGATGCTAATTGTTATCATTATGCAATCCAACCTTTATGCTTTTGGAAGGAAAATCTAAAAGTAAGATTATTTGTGCATCACATAGTTCATACAAACTTCATACAGATTCTCTTTAATCTGAAATCTGTAACTTTAAATGTTATTGCATTCTGCAGCATGGAGTCCTCGACAGCAAAGGCAGCAGAGATGTTGTGGAGGGTTGTCAGGAACCCTGCTGCTTATTTGAATAAGCCGTCTAGAAACCTAAAACATTTACAAGCTAGTGACAGGCTCATGCTTGATTTGAGCCTGAAACACAAAAGCAGGCGTGGTGTGAAATACATCCCTTTCAGTGGACTGGCTCAGTTTCAAAGATACTTTACTGGCCCTGTCAACCAAGACAGGTGCAGCCTGACAAGCCACGACTATAGCTGATCAACGTTTTTCAACAGCAGAGTAAAGTGTGTGCATCCTGCTATAGCAAGTACTATGATGATTTATTCAGCAAAAAAATATCATGAATATTATAAAAATATTATGTTTTTAACACCAGATGCCGTAAGTTTCTTTAAATCTTTGTAGTGGGAAAGGTTTGTTAGTGTTTTACTTCATGATTACATCACATTTAAAATGACAGCAGTGATGAGGCATCTTACTTTATAAGTGTATAGTCCAGAAGTTGCTGAGGCAGTGAAAAAAATAATAATAATAAAATAAGTTCTAGTGAAGATTCCAAAGTTTACAAAAGTATCAGATATGCTGGGCTGTACTCTAGCAAGATGTGTCTAAAATTATGCAAAGTGCATACACAATAGTAGAGTCTTGGGTTTGAATGGTATTTCTCCCTGTCTAAACATTGTATATCTTCTGAGGCAATATGATACACAATATACATGATATGATATTGTCAGAGTGTATTCTAAGGTATTTCTACTGCCTTAAAGCTACTTGTAGTTACAGTAGGCAAATTTTATTTAAAATTAGAAGTTTATATCCATGTCTGTGAAAACATTGATACTTCACACACATCTTGTGTGAAGTATCACCAGTTTAGTATCTGACCTGAAATATAACATTGAGTAATTGCCAGAAAAGTGTTTTATGCAGAACATTAATATGTCACAGTGATGTTGACCTTTGGCCTTTTCGATATAAAATATCATCACTTAATCATTGTATCCAATTAGTCATTTGACTTAGGTTTTTCTGTAATCAATGTAAGAATTCTGGAGTTAGGGCTAAAAACATGTTTTGTGAGGTCACAGTGACCTTGATCTTATACCACAAAATTATAACCAGTTTATTCTTCAGTCCAAGTGGAGGTTTGTGTCAAATTTGCAGAGATTCCCTCAAGGTGTTCTTGAGATATCGAGCTCAAGAGAATGAGATGGATGCAAGGTCACAGTGACCTTGACCTTTGACCACCAGAATCTAATCAGGTCATTGTTGAGTCCACATCAACATTTTTGCCAAAGTTGAAGAAATTCTCTTAAGTTGCTCTTGAGATATCACGTTCACAAGAATGAGATAAACAATGCCATAATGGCTTTAACCTTTGACCACCAAACTCTAATCAGATCCAGAAGTGCAAGTGAACGTTTGTGCCAAATTTGAAGAAATTTCATTGTGGCATTATTGACATGTTGCATACACAATAATGAGACAGACAAGGTCACAGTAATTTTGACCTTTGACCTATGACCACCAAATTCTCAAGGTGTTCTTAGAAATTGTGTTCCCAAGTATGGGATGGATGCAAGGTCACGGTGACCTTGACCATTGACCACTATTATTCTAGTAGTGTATCCTTGAATTTAAGTGAATGTTTGTGCCAAATTTGAAGAAATTCCCTTGAGGCGCTTTTGAGATATTGCGTTCACAAGAATGGGATGTACTATGCACCCATCATGGTTTTGCAACAAGACAACAATTAGCTGACCAGACACCAGGATATACTGGCTAACAAACTGACAAAACGCAAAAATCAATCACCCTTGTTAGAAGCTAAATTAGAATTCTGCAGAGACTAAACACAACGTGTCCCCATGAGCTGCCAGAGGATGTCTTACACCAGCTACACGCTCACTATCTAGTTTATCTGTTAAGTCTTTGTATAACCACACTCTAGTGAAGGGTGACCATGATTAAAAGGCTATCGTTGTAACATCCAAATACATTTTACGAGGTGACTTTGACTTAAAAGCATGGGCAAAGACATGTGTCAAAGGGTACTCTAGCGCTCTCTCCAGAGCAATGCAGTGATGAATAATTCAGAAACACAATTCCCTATCAGAGCTGTGAAGGTGGAAGAGGTGATTTGTGTTTTGAGGAGAATTATCGGTCAGCCCTTTTTTTTCAAGCACTTGGGTGTGAATCATATGGTCTGTCGGTCCAGGGAGTTTTGGCTGCTCTCCAAAGAGAACTTCAATATTTCAACAAAACAGACTTCAATATTTAAGACAGGTTCGGATGCTTGTGAAAAGGAGCCTGGTTTGTGTGTGAAAAAAACATTCTCAAATTTGCATATTTTGATGTGTCCTACCCAGAAAGATGAGACTTTAGGACACTATATGAACCTCCTGCAAACTAACAATGTTTAAACCACACCTTGTATCACCCCATCCCCCCCGAATCTCTTCACTGGCTCAACGGATTTCTCACTGCTTTTTTTCCCTTTAGTTTTCTTCAGTACTTTTCCACATATTTTTAATAGTTTTGTTGTCCTGCCTCTAAAAGTGCTGACACCATCTTGGTCAGGCCTTCTGTGGAGGAAGAGAAAAACGATTCCTAATGGGATACAAATAAATGTAAAATAAGTGAACTCAGGCGTAAAAATAACAGTTGCCACTGGATGGAGACAGACATAATCCAATCACATAGAAAGACACTGACCTCAGCAGCAATATCAGCCTATCCACATAGGGAAAAAAAGAAAAAAAAAGACTGTTATATTATTGATTTCTTTGTTTTTTATGTTAATTTTGCATATTGTATACATGTAGTGAGATCGAAGCACTTATGTGGCAGAGGTTTGTACGTCAATGTTTGTAGGCTGAGCTCTAAGGAGAGAAATATGAAAGTTTATGAGACTTTTTAAAAAAGCTTCTTTTGTCTGATTAGCTGATTAGCTACGATACATTAGACAATGAATACCAATGCGTTCTCATCTCCATCATATCAAATAGATGCACTTTGTCAGTGGATATTCACATCTCAATACAAACTAGGTAACCTCCTGCGTCTGTTGATAACATTCTGGGACGGCATGTCAGTTTACGCTTGTTATATGCATTGTGCCTTTTAAAAAAAACAAAAAAAAACTCACCTCCATTTCACAAGAACTGTGCAGTTAATGCTCGATAGATGCCTACAGTCTTTTTCAAAATACACCTACAACATTATTTCCTTGTGCAACAAAACACAATATTACATTTCGAAAAAAACCATCTTGGTTTGCCTCATACAGGAAGCAAACAGCGGGCTCCTAAGTGAAAGTCTAGGGTTTGTTGGACCCATCCACCCCCCCTGCCTGCGTTATAGGGCCTTTTTAGCTCTTTATATTACATGTTTGCCAGCGGCATTACAAGCTGACACTGCACGACCGTGTTACAAACTGACCCAGCACAGCGGCGTAGCATATCAATAAGAAATTTTCCTTTACCGTCGGTGTCTGATGCCAAAATCACTGACAAAGTGGGGATAAATTTACGAGCTGGGAGTCAGGGCTGGGGATACCCAGCTTGCTTTGCCCTGGGGCAACTTTTGCAAAATGACAGGGGGCCAGGAGCATAGGAGTTGAGGACATTCAGGTCTTCAGCTGGATCCGTCCTGGCACTTTTGTTTTAACAAGTACAAAAAACTCCCAGTGTGCATCAGTTTATTTTTTACTGTGAAATAGAAAACTGTCAGCAGGACACCAGGCCCCCTGTGGTGGTCCAGATTTGGCCCACAGGCTGTAAGTTTAGTATCACTGCATTAGGCAATGAGAAACCACAAGTCTCACACAGAGAAGCTGCAACTTTAAGGGTTGTTCGGTATTTTTGCTTGCTTGCTTTAATGATTTATTATCAAGTAGTTGACTAATTTTCTCGCAATGGACTGATTGATTAATCAACTGATTGTTTCACACAACAAAGTAGGCTCACATTACCTTAACTATCTGCTAAGTTTTGCCACCTCAAGCAACATCACATTGTTTGTGCTGTTCTGCCTCTTTTCCTTTGCTTATTTATTTATTTTTTTTTAACAGTGTCTTTGCTAACAGACTGAGCATAAGCCCTGAGCTAAGGACAAAAAAATAGTGCAACTGTCTGAGAGAAACGTTGTATTTGTGCCTCTGACCTCCTCAAGCAGAGCTGTAAAAGGGGCAGCAGTCCCAAGGGAGAGTGTGGGACACAATGGTTATGACTCATTGGGGTTTCAGAAGAACATCGGGGCTAGAGAGCAAAAAGCCTTCGCAGAGATAGAAGAAGAAAGTTTCTCAAGCAGAAAGACAGACTGTTCCTCACATCAGTTTGTGACCTTTACAAGAACATTCTTGTTAAGCTGTGCGTGACCGCGTCGTCACGTGTAAGAACCATGAGAATGTACAACTAACACATCTTATCTGAACAATAATTGAAATTAGATTGTGTCAACTAGCAGTTTTTGTAATGTGCCCTGTTTGTGGGAATTTAAATGTCACTGATCTGATGATAACAGCCCTGTTGCAGGATGGGTAATATTGCAGTGCGTTGGCCCCTGAGATCTGATTTCTGTAAGGTAGAAGTGTGATGACATTTTCAAATGTCTGCGGCTGTTAAATAAAACCATTCTTGGAAAAAGTCAAGCTTCACCTCTGTTAATCACAGAAGTGAGAACTTAATGCATGCATTTACTGTATATGATGAAACATGTTGCACAGGCAAAGTTTTAAAAAAGTGTCCCAATCAGTGAGAATATGTTGTTGTTAATTTAGTTTGATTTCAAATTAATTTAAATATGCATTACTTAATCGGCCAGACAAGATCAGTGTGAGTTAATTTTACTGCAGTGGAGCTCAAGGCTGACTAATATTCTCACTAATGACTTCATTTGTTTGCAGCAATCTCACTCGTGTCTGTTGTTCGTAAAATACAGCTGAGATTCATTTTCATACTGCATACTGACTGTGTACACTATGTACTACACACTGATAGTTTAGTTTCCTGTTTTTGCAGTTAGTGTCCAAGAAATTAAAACACTTCATACTTTACACTGACAGGCCATGATAAAATATGAGTCTATGGAAAGACACTGTCAATATCAATGGGAAGAGTATGTCTTTGGAATAGTATGCATGACCATATAATGCTGGAAGCTGCAATATCCTGTGTGGCTCCAAGGCCACAATTGCTTCAGTATTCCCCAGCATCATTCCCAGGAATTTAGTATCACCACCATCTACAACTAGTTTGAATTTCTTTCAGCTTAGTGCAGCTTCTCTCTTTCCTTGTGCAGTGCATTGTGGGATAATGTCAATTGAGAGCAAATTCAGAAATCAAGCCATTTTTAATATGCATATGAACTTTTCTGAGCATACTTCAGGGTACATTTTGGAGTTTCTTTGTCAAGAAACAAAAAAATGTTTACATTCAGTTTATCTTACAAAAGTGGTTAGTACTGTCACCTCACAGCAAGAGAGTTCCTGGTTCGATCCCGGGTGTGGGAGCCCTTCTGTGCAGAGTTTGCATGTTCTCCCCGTGTCAGCGTGGGTTTTCTCTGGGTACTCCGGCTTCCTCCCACAGTCCAAAAACATGCAGATTGGGGACTAGGTTAATTGGTGACTCTAAATTGTCCGTAGGTTTGAATGTGAGTGTGAATGGCTGTCTGTCTCTATGTGTCAGCCCTGCAATAGTCTGGCGACCTGTCCAGGGTGTACCCTGCCTCTTGCCCAGTGTCAGCTGGGATAGGCTCCAGCCCCCCTGTGACCCTCAAAAGGATAAGCGGTTAGAAAATGGATGGATGGATGCACTGTACACATCCAGATGGGTGACAACATAAAGTTTCTTAGTAAGGTGCTGGGCCACCATGTGCTGTCAACACCTTCAGTGTGCCTCAGCATTGATTCTGCAAGTCTGTGGAACTCTGCTGGGGGGACAAACACCAGTCTTCCAAAAATATATTCCCTCATTTGGCGTTTTCATGATGGTGGTGGAGAGCACTATCAAACATGTTGGTCCAAAATCTCCCATAGGTGCTCTAAGCCCAGTTGTTCAGAGATCATCTAATCAGATTTCGGCTATCTGATTGGATCAAATCTTGAAAAGGCTTTTTTTCAAATGAAAAAAGGGATCCTGAAATCAGGTTAGATCACACAATCCAGTCTTGGTTTTTATCTGGATCAAACTTTTAATATGTGTTTGATTATCCTGATCCCAACAGAAGGTTGGATTCAAGATTGTTATCAAGAAAAAAAATTATTAAAACTTTATAAATTGGTCAACTAAATACACATTTATTATATTTGAGTTTTTGAAAAGTTACTGTAATAAACTGGATAAAGTAGAATGTAGGTTATCTGTTAAATACTTCTTGTTTCATTGTGACAGCTATTTGGGGATTTATTTCAGGGGAACAACATCATTTTTTTACTGAAAGTCTTAAAGTTACAATCTCAAGGATGTCCATTTCATTTTCTTTGGCAGCACCTATTGCGATGTGGTAAGTGTGTTTGTTGGCAGACTGAACACATTGTTCTGTGTAGTCCCATGTAGAGCCCTGGTAGTCTAGATTTCATAATGTTGAAAAGTTTGTATCTGGATCAGGGTGATCTGATCCAATGTTGCTTTTAAAAATCGGTACAAAAGCAAGATGGATTAGATGATCCTGGACAACAAAACATGGGATTTCCAAATCTGGATTATTCTGATCTGGGGAGTGCGAAGGCCACAGCATATGATTCACATCATTTTCATAATAATCAGATCACTCAGTGACCCCTCGTGCCCCATGGACAGCGGTACTGTCATCCTGGAAGAGAGCACCCCAATCAGGATGGAAATGTTTCATCATGGGATAAAGGTGATCATCAGAACAATTTTTTGATGATTTGCAGTGACCATTCCCTTTGAAGTGAAGTGGACACAAACCATGCCAGCAAAATGCCCCTCACAGCATAATCCCCTCACTCATTATGTTTCTCTAATCATTATTCAGGTTTTCCCTTTAATTTGTCACCCATCTGTCTGTGTTTACTTGCTCGCAGTCATCTTCTTCTCTGTCTTTTGTGGGCTCATTACTATGCTGTATGCTGATCGCTGGTCGGTGGAATAGCATAACACTAGCAGCAGGATTGTGTATGATGTCACCCACATGCTTACGTGAGTGTCTGTGATACAATCAGCACAGCTGCAAGACTTGTAAAGAACATTTTCAAAGTGTGAACACACTGTATTACATAGCCAAAAGCTACTTATATTAGTATATCGCATTGGAATTTGGACACAATTTGTTTCTTTCCATTCTAGTTTTGACTTTGACCACTGAGCCAAAGTCACCACCCAGAACTGTAAAAGTGGATACACACATAGAAGTGTGTTCAATTTAGATAAAAGCAGCCACTATAAGGTGTTGTGCTGTTCTGCAACCTGCCCTTTTTATTCAACCAAGAACCAATAAAAAATGTTGTGAAACTGCCCTTTAAATGCCATGGAACAAATCAAACTTTTATAGCTGTGTTTAATGTAGTGTCATTTTCTTTATGATCAAAAAGCAGCATGTTTCTCACTCATGAGTACGACTGCACACTCAGACCGGCTTTAATATCTGACAGTAACCTTCATATTTCGGTCCAAGCTGTTTTATGTAATGTCACCTTTAGATCAGCTGGAGCCAGAGACTCCACAGCTCCACCTTCATCTTTACAGTGCTGATTTGTTTGTGTGGTAACTGATGATGGTTCATCACACAGAGGCACCTACTGCATGTGGCATTGCCTGCAGGATGCAAATTAATCCATGCTCCTCTTGTCTGACTGCATTATGTATCCCATGGCATGCAATAAGAAGGTGAAGGTTATTTTTTGCCAGTGGGAGAAAGCACTTTGTCACACCACAGAATAACACGCCATCTACATACGTTGATAGATGTGTCATCGCTGTCATGCAAGGGCATATTTCATCTTGAGCAGACAAGTTTGAGTATTATTGTTTTCCTGCTGTAAATGACAGACACCATTGCATACAGTCGGAGAGAAAGGTGTTTTCCTCCTATTCACTAGTTTCCTTTTGTGGATGTACAGTGGGTTTTTTACACGCATATCTTAACACCATTCCACTCAACCTGAGTGCTTTTGTACCACAGCAGTGCAGAGCAGATCATCTTACTGTCGATGGATTCAACTCCCAGAGGTGAAAGGTCTAATTGTTGCTGCTTTGATTGCTTTTCAAGAGCAGCAGCATTATGATATATTACTGACATCTTACAAAAGCTAAGTGCAGCGGAGTGAGTGGCACAATGTATCGCTGTGCTGTGAGGACTGCACTTAGCGGGTATTGCCATGCTGTTACCAATAGAGAAGATGAAGCAACAATCAATGAATGTCTTCTGCCACCCTAACTTTTCATCCAGCTTTTACTCATAGTCACAACATGTGCAGTGACCTTTGACCCTCTACTTTCAGTCATCCTCAGGTGCTCTTACATAGTTATAAAACATCAAATTTCTGTTTTGTTTAATCCATGATTGCACCCTCTTGTGTGTGTGTATCCATTTTCCTTAGTGATGCAACACCAGAGAAAACTTTCTACCACT
Source organism: Epinephelus fuscoguttatus (assembly GCF_011397635.1). NCBI lineage: Eukaryota > Metazoa > Chordata > Actinopteri > Perciformes > Serranidae > Epinephelus > Epinephelus fuscoguttatus. The sequence goes on along the minus strand of NC_064764.1, from coordinate 8,827,514 downwards.
GAGGTAATGGATGCATCTTTCAATTGCAATCCACTCTGTGTGGCAGGCATAACACCCCAAAATGTTTTTTTAAGGTGGTGTGAGAGGAAATAAGTGAATCTGTGTTATAAATATCTGGATGTTCTCATCTGCTTTATTTTGAACTCAACACTTACCTGGGAACACTGCCATAGCTCTACTCCCCATCCATCAGAACCCAATGGGGAAAAGAATTTTTAGCTACATTTTTCATTTGACTCTAATTGAACGATAAAAAACAACCTAAAATCAGGCTCTTGTACAGCAAACTGAATGCACTCCTTTTTCCATGTAGCCTACAGGCACCACAACCAGATCCAGATAAACACATATATATTAGATGCACACACTGCAGATGTCGAACACATGCAAGCATTCATGTATGCCCTGGGTGATATTTATTGCTTTATCTTTGCACTTGGTTGATGCGATTATTATCCAATTACAGCCTTTATCTAATCTGTTTAATAAAATATGATATTGGCAGTGATGATATGATTACCATCTGTTGGTGTAGGGTGACCACATGGTGATGTGGAGATAGCAGATTCCTGTCCCTTCAGTTTGAAACTAAAGCTGTGCTTTCCACATTGCTTTTACAATACAGTTTGGGAATTAGGCTGTTCTCTTTTGTTTAAAGCAAGTAAACCTTCTCTAAATCCCTTTCCAAAATGATGACTGTCCAATCATAGCTTGGCACCTGTATTTATGTACACCGGGTCTCAAGCTTTGGAGTCTTTTCCACATAGTCAAACCATTCTCATTCTGTGGGTAACAAATACAACAGCTTGGTCAGTACTCTTTGGCATTTGACTCTGACACACAAGGCACCCTTTAGTGTCAATCCAGGCTTTAACTCCAATTTAAACCTCTTCGTGGCAATGAAAAGTGAGAGAGTAAAAAAAGTGCAAATTAAAGGTGGGAGGAAGGAGTGGAGGACAGGACAAACAATCACAGGACTTCCACCCAAGAGACCGGTGTTCATGTCTGGTGTGAAACCAAAAGTCTACATTAAGTTCTTTTAGCCCAAACTATGATCTTTTTTCTAAACCTAACCAAATAATTTTGTTGCCTAAACCTAAAGTATTTTTGGTGACAAAACTTACATTTTCTGTATACACTGAAATTTATTTTACAAAAAAACTATGCATGTAACAAGCAGAAAGTGATACGTCATCCTTAAGTGTCCAAAACTGATGCTAGAGGAGTACCTAGAGCACCAATGTTTGAAGCGTAGGACCACTGACGTAGCTGCTGCATTTGAGTTGGGAGGTATTCTTTGTATCCAAAAAGGAGTTAAGTAAAAGTGTGTTTGTTTGTTTAAAGGAACAGTGCTGATATTACCATTTCTATCTAACTAGCTTTCTACTTACAGTGACATAACGTTAGTGAAGGTAATAAAAGGAAAACACACTGTAACAGGAGCTAACTATGTTATTTTGTGGGGTTACAGGCAATCTGTAACTCCACGGCTTCTCTGAACTTTTTCTCGTGCATGAAATCTTGGTTGTAAAAGAAACAAATTGGTTTTAAATATGAATAATAAAGTATAAACCTTGTGTGCATTTGTGTGGCTTCTCCCATTGTGTTTTGCAGTAGTACCCATAGAGTCTAATAGCTGCTAACTAGCCATACTCTGCAATACGAGATCTGCTCCTTTATTTCTATGTTGTTGACATGGATCATCATCTGGTGAAAATAATGACTTTCACTCATTCTTGTATTTGGATCCCCATTAGCCACTACCAAGGTATCAACTACTCTTCCTGGGGTCTATACAAGCAAACATTATAACTTAAGTCTTTATTGTGTTATTGTGTCATCTCACTGTGCTGATAGCATGATAACATGTTTGTAGTCATCAAACACAAACTTAAGAGCATTTTGCAGAGTTTTCATTTTCAAACAAGTTAGCTGGAAATGTGGAAGAAAAGACTCAGCTAGAGATGGAGTTTTCATCCATCCCATGGCATTCATTAACTGAGTAGCTGCAGCTGGTTCAAGCTGCCAGCGACAGGTGTCATTTCAGCTGTGAAATCAACAGTTGCAGAATAAAAATGACAAACCTGCTTTAGTTCTCTCTGAAGTCTCACTGAGGAACCATTGTTACAAAAATGACTGCAGTTTCAACTGTCAAATGTGGCAATGTATCATTGTAAACTACATATGTGCCACACTAGAATTCAAAGCTTGACATGCACAGTAATGGTGACTAAGACCCCGCTCACACAGAAAGCATTTTACAGGTTGCAAAACCTGAGGCGCAACGCACTGCATTTTTTTTAAAATTGAATGCTTGTTTTTATTGTTGCCAGGCAACCAGCCCATCACCTCCTTACCCTACCCTTGCCATACAATCGATCTACCCTTAATTTATTTTTGTTATATTTTGTTTTATTTATGCTGTCAGCAAATAGTTTGTTTGGCACAGAGAAATGGAGATCTGTGTGGGTACATGAGACTCTAAAAAAGAGGGTGGATCATTGGAAGTACCGCCAGTTGGTCCAGAAGCTTCACCTCTATGATGGCCATTTCCAGGCATATTTTAGGATGACTTGGGGGCAGTTTGACAAGCTACTGTTTATCATTGAGGTTAGTAAAACAAAAAATGAATAGTAAGTATAGGGAGTCCATTGGTCCGGTCAAGCACCATTGCTTACCAACTGTAACCTTGTTGTCCTAACCACCACAGAAGGCACACATCTTATATCATTCAATTGGACAGCGGGAAAAAAGTGGAGATGATGTGGAGTGCCTTACCACTCTGAGTTGAAGCTGAACTCGAGGAGTTCAGAGCACTCCAGCAAAAATGCCAGGCACCTTGAGCTCAGACATGCAAGGCATGTAGCAACGCAAAAACAGCAAACAAAAAGCTTCATTCTCATTAAAAATCAGTTACAAAGCCTCCAGCTGCTAAATTTTTTTGTGCGTGATCTTGGCCTGAGAGACTTAGCAAATATTTAATATCCAGTGAGTGAACATATTTTTGTCACATTCAACTGGGCTAATGGCTGTTAATGGATATGCAGTGGTAGTGGTTAGCCTCAGTTTAGGAACTTTCCCATCTTTAACCACAAGGTCATCTTTGTCAGGCTGGCCAACTGGTCCTTGCCTCTTTTACATGGTTACCATAAGAGTTTCCCCATGTTATGAGGTGTTTTGTTTCATTGAAACAAACACCCTTTTTATGATTTTTGAAACATAAATGTGATGTCCAGAAGTAAGACGCTAATGTTAGGTTATAAACAAACTTGCCTACACCATGGTCAAATGACTTTAATATTGGAAACACAACAAGGCTGTAAAGCTGTCTCATGTAGCCACTTGATATCAACCGTAAGACATGTATCGGCTTCAAAATTCACAAGTTGGGCATTTACTGGCGTATTTTATGTTGTAGTAGAACAAAACATGAAATTCTATGAAGCTTGTATTAACCACAGACCTTTTTTCAGGCATCTAATCCATTGACAAAGGAACCAGAAGTGCTAATATGCTAATTATGTTTTGGGTTTAGCGAAAATATCAGAGAGAGAGAGACAGAGATTCAGCTATACATGTGAGACTCAGTCAGACCCAGACTAAGGGCCCGTCCCAATACCCCCCCTTAGACCTACCCCTTGGCCCTACCCCTAGATTTGTGCGTTCCCGCGAGGGGTAGGGGTGTCCCAGTTCCTTTTTGCGTATAGGGGTAGGGGGCATAACAAGGGGTAGTGGGTATGAAACTAGCCCTTCAGAGGGAGTGATTTCAGATGCTGACTTGCCAGCGAGGGGTAGACATTGCCATGGCTACCACCGAGCAAGAAACGGGGAAAAAGTTCATACGTGTACGTATTATTTCGCAAATAAACATGGAACTTTTGTAAAAACGTTTTCGAATAACTATGTATTTGTGTAGAGAACAGTAAAACAATTTTTTATTGCTATTCACGATGTCTAGATTGGAGTTGACAGAAAGCTAGCCAGCTAGCTAACATTACCGTCATCAGGTTGCTTGTTAGCTAGCTAGCTAGTTCGCACTATCTGGCGTCTGTCATCTGTCCTGTTCTGAAAAATTGTCGTATTTTTCACATTATGATAACACACCAGCTAGTATAACTATGCTGCCTCGTAATGCTAGCTGGTAAGCTAGCTAGCTAGCTAGCAGAAGTCCCCTGTCGTACATATCGTCGTCTGTCGTTAATCAAACGAAGCATGTGATCAGTAGGATGAACTCAACTGGAGACTCCATTGTAGATGCCAGTTGGAAATGTAGATGGCTCATGGCTCCCTGTTTAAACAGTTACATATGCGTGAATATAACTGACACGGTGACGTAGTGAGTGGTGTCCCAATTCCTAGGGAGAGATTTCAACCCCTACTCCTCGTTGCTTCATTTTGAGGGCCAAGGGGGAGTGGGCAAGGGCTAGGGGTAGGGCCAAGGGCTAAGGAGTAGTGGACAAGGGGGGGGTATTGGGATTGGGCCTAAGATGATGCATGAAAATCAGCGACTAGCAGACGTATCAGAATGGTAAATGTAGTTAGCATCTTTTATTTGTTTATGTTGTTTGTTAGCTTCATAGCTTGTAACTGGCAGTAGCTGACACAGCGTTAATGGTTGTGAAATGTACAATCATTTCTGCTTCAGTGTTAGTGCTGACACTGCCATGGTTTACATGCAAAAAACGGCACACTACCATATTTGCTGTCAAAACGTTCACTCTGCTCTCTGTGCTGACAAGTACCCTCTGTGCTAGAGCTTTTGTATTAGTGATGTACCTAACATGGCTTGCTGGGCTTACGTTTGAATCTCAAATTTTACGGAAGTGCATCGACATCGCCCCCCTCAGTAGAGGGATGTGACAACAGGCCTCTGTTAACAAACTTTGCACAAATATCAGTATATCAAGGTCATACATATCAAAGGGCCATACACAAGTTTAAAAACTGTTTTCAGATTGAGACAGACTGACATGAGAGTTTGGGGATTCGATAGTTTGAAGACTCTGTTATTAGTTATAATCAATTAAACATCGTCACTTATCATCAGTTTAGTATGTGTAACCCATAAATAATAGAATACTGTCTGCCTCTCTAAAATGTGCCCATATTTTTCATTAACCAGATGCCTCTAGGAAAACTGTTCAGAATTAATGTGCTGGCAATGTTCCCTTTTAGCCGCATACCAACAAAATGACTTTGTAATAGGATTTTATGCCCAAGGTGGCAATAAAATCTAATGAGGAACAACGGTCCTTGAAAACAAAACTGATCATTTGCTAACAACAATATAACAATGCAAAGCTATAATATATCCTTGTCCTGTGTACTGTGATTATGAAAAATAGGCTTTTTTGTATCCCTTTGTATCAGTGGTGTTGGGATCTGTGTTCACTGTTACTGTTAACTTAAAGAGGAGATTGTTGAAAAAGATGAATTGTCAAAAATGTGGGGTTTTTTTTATGTAGTTGTAAGTGTCAGCCAAAGGGTTTGACTCACCTGAGACAACGCAGGTTTCCTCACATGCCTCCAAGGTCTTGAAATTATTGTCATTTCCCCCACAGCCTCCATATTCAAACAGCTCACAGCGGCCTGTGTCGACATTGAAGAAGAATCGGTCCTTAATGGCCTTGCAGGGCCCCGGCTCGTCCTTCAGGGCGCACAACTCATTGAAGATGAAGAGCTCGGGTTGAGCTCCGTCTGTTGAGGTGGGATAGAAAGGCAACTTTTAGCGCTCTGCTTCTTGTGGCGCTCTGTGAAAAGGTTTTTTGTGTTGTGTGGGAAGAAATTAGGTCACAGCATCAAACTCTAACCTCAGGCTTTGAGATAAGGTAAAGTTGCATGACAGTATAATTTTCCAAAAAAGACTTCAGTGTATGGTTTGACAGCTTACTGTTTTTAGATACTCTGCTGCAGAGACAGACTCTGTGAAGGATTTGTAAATGGCACAGCATGATGAGCTGTGTGACCTGACTGAATATTTAGACTGAATAATTAAAAATATGCAATCATGTAAAGTCACACACATACTATTTTTTACTTCTATAAAATAATTCTTAAATACTACATCTGGTGGAAACACAAGCCTGCAGGTGCTGTTTTTTTGTACTTGCACTGAGAATAAGGAACCATCAGGGAGCACCTAAATCCCCCCAGTACATAAAAGCAGATCCAGGCAGGTGGCAGCTGGCAGGAGAACAGTGAGTGAAAGCAGCAGAAATTTCACAGAATGCAGCAGCACACAGCAACAGTTTGCAATGCAGTACATCAAGCAGTACACTGCACAGCTTGAGAGACTGGATGATCAGAGCCTATTTTAAATAATATTGTGGAGACCGTGTCTGATGTTGATGCTGATGCTGGCGAATATTCTGCTGGACAAATACAGAGGTCCCATTATTCATAATTGTTAGGATCAGATACGGTTGCAGAAAATGAATTACCTCTGCATACACACACTCCTCTGCTGTCATTATCATTCATAAACGCTGGCTCATTCAAACCCATAAAAAGAAGTGACATGAGACCCTGTGAGCTCTGCTAACCACTGTTGCGAATGTTAAATCACTGTCTCAGTGTGCTGTTGGGAAATGGCTTCCTCGGCCCTCATCCCTGCTGTTTTTAGGTCAGGTCTCTGTTATGCCTGCCTGTAGCGGTGCAGTTACTTAAAACCCACTGAGAGAAGAGGGATCTCTGTCCAAAAGGATTTGCAGATGGCTGAGGCTTGAGTGACAGTATTTAAAAATGTCCTTCTGCATTGCACATTCAATAACCTTGATGTTAAGTGATCATCCATTGAATGTTTTTATGTCATTGCATTTTTCATGATGAAAGCAGAGGGTGGAGAGTGACATAAAATGGGGGGGGCAGGAAAAGGTTGAAAATGCAACTAATGAGCTGGAATAAGAATGTGGTCAGGTTTTTAGTCATGCCTGGAGCACGGCTGTATGGATTGCAATGTTGGTCTGTTGGTTGAGTGATCCACCACCTTAGCTAAGACTGAATCGCTCACCAGCCACTGAATACAATGTGATGGAATGTTGTGAAGACATTAATGTTCCCCAGAGGATTAATCCCATAGATTGACAAATTCATTTAATGTCGCCTGCAGGTCAAACTTTTCACTTATCCAGTGACATATCCTATCATCTACTTTACTGACTGGAATAAAATTTTGTGGTTCCCAAAAAGTGAATCCTTCTGACTTTGGTGTGCGGGCAGTGGCGTGCACACTATCATGATGGGCCCTAGTGCACGCTATCATGCATGTTTTGCCTTGACACAAATAGAGACTTGACATTAGACGGCATCAACATACATATTACCCAGCACTCATCATTGCATATCTGACAAAAAGTATCAGAAAGTAAGAAATCATGAATTTAATTGAACAGTTTTTTATAGTATATTGACAGGATTTATAGCTTAAAGAATAGAATAGAAAGACATTTATTAATCCCCAAAGGGAGATTCAGCTGTCCAGCAGCTCATAATAAAATAGACATAAAATAAAACATGTCAAAATAAAATAAGTGCATAAATAGAGAGAGCTGCTGGCTGGCTGCAGACTCTTAGTGTTTTCTGAACAGAGCTTTTGTGTAAATAACGTGTTTTTTTTTATCATCATCCAGTTCTTTTTATTTTTCTGGCGAGACTGTAAAGTTGTAAATTAAACATTAATTTCTCTTTCCAGTAAGGTACAAAGTTCCATCAAAACATCTGATGGGAACCACCCTGCCCTGTCCTATCAGCACAGCAGTCAACAAACAGTCCCTCTGCTAGGTATCGTAATGAGAGCAGCGGCTCACCACAATTTCTTGCCCTCTTCCCTCGTCTGTCCAATTCTAATTTATAACCAGGGATTGGGGACACCAATCAAATACTCCAATTCCCTTCCTTCCCCCCAACCTGTGGTTTTGCTATTGCATGTGGGAAATGTGGTGAGGGCAGCGGGCTTCCCTGCAGAGACTTGTGGTAGTTTTTATTTACGTTCTTCTTGTCATGTTTGATAAGGAGTCGAAGATTGGGTCGTCTGGCAGGGGAGAAATTACACAGCGACACAGGGAATCTGGGTCTCTGTCTAGTACCCAGCCCCATTTTGGCTATGTAAACACACTGCAGTGCTGAACCTAACTCTTTTCTTAGTCAGTGGATGCTTTAAGCTACCATAGTTGCAACAGTACGGTGCCTTTTGGGTTAAAAAAAATTCTGACATGGGGCAGACTTGTAAATAAGAGCGTTCAATAAGCCCAATTTTGGCCGCCCAAGGAGAGGGAAGAAAACACTCCTCTGATTGATTTCTGTTCTTCTTGTCTGAGACAGACCAAAGTACAATAAGCAGTGTGTTCTTCAATCACTCGTGTCCAATATCCAGACAGAGGCATTATGAGGCGGTCCATAAAAAACCCAACCAAACATTTTCTCTGCAAGGAGACTGGAAACAGTCCTTTTCTTTTAAATACAGTCTGCAACTTAGGATAAATGTTTACCATGCACAAAACACCTTATTCCCAGTGAAGTATTCATTCAAACACAGCCATCACATGACCCAAAGTGCAACACACAGGTGATGATTGCATGGACAGCAGTCTTTCAAACAGGGGAAGCTCACTTTAAGTTTACATCATAAAATTGGTCATATTGTAGCGAGGCAGTAACTTATAAAAGGAACATTTAATTGAAGCCGTTTTTCGACCACATTCATGCCACAGAACCACAGCAAAACACACCTCAAAGATTTTCAGATGGGTTTAACGGTGAAAATGAGCTATATCGCTTATGGAAATACAGAACTCCAGACGGCACTCTGTCAGAAGACTCCACTCGCAAACATCCACCTGGAACTGAGCTCAAAATGCGAAGTGCTGTCAATCACAAGGGGGTTCAGCCTTTTAGACAATTCCTCCAATCATCATGCATACACCGAGCGTCCTCTCCCGCCTACCGCTCCATTAGGTCCCACGGACGCTGAGCCTCCCTGGAAGTGACAATATTGTCGCATTTATCCAATGACCGTCTCACTTTGCTGCATGAAAGAAACCTGCTCAGCGCTGTCTCATAGGAATGCTTGGAGGCTCCGTGTCCACCATGCTGACATGAGAATGTACGACAGGGAGGCCCGTTTGAAAACTGGGGATAAACAGCTGACATTTGAACATCGTAGTCATGATGTGAAACGCATCCTAGCGCACGTTTAATGCAATGCAAATTCTTATTTTAATGTAAATTCAATAGTGCATATTTGACCATTTCTTCTATGAAATTTTAGGGGAAGTTCAGCCTCCTTTGTTGTCTCAGAGCACTTGCCCCTGATGGACAGTCTCGAGCTCAGAAATCCATGGGCAACATTGGGCACCCATGGGAGAATCATACTGTGAATAGTAATGTTGTTGAGTGAAGATGCATTGAGGAATAGACACAATTTCAACGCATGGTTTGAACTTGGGGCTAAATCTATGCCTCTCTATTTAAAATTTGTGTGACACCTGAGGGCACCCTTGTAGGTTCTGACCACTCAGTACATTCATAAAATGATATACAGTACATTATTTTACATCACCTTGTAAACTGCAGCCAGAAAGGATTGTTAAACCTGTGCACAGTAACTTTCAAATTGAGGGACCTTCTGCCAACAACCAGATCTTCTGAAATATTGATATTTTTAATAAGATGTATTTTGGAAAAGGCTAAACAGACTTGCAGTGATAAGTAAGCTGGTCAGTTGACACCTAGCTCAAACTAAAAACTATTTATTCTAGTGTCTGTCCACTGACTGTTGTTCCTCATGTTGTCCTCTGTAGCTCTCTGCTAGTAGCAGCTGGGATCTGCTTAACACTTCCGTCACTCTGGATTTGTTTTTGTTGTTGTGTGTTGTGTTCAAAGACATTTTGAAATCCCATTTGAGCTGCCAGAGCTTCTAGACTGAGACAGATAGAAATCAGATTGGAATCACATTTCAAACTACCTCCAAACGTGGTTTGGATCAGACTTGCAAAAATCGCAATTCATGTGTTCTTGTGTGTCCACTCTCCCTGAAATCAATCTGGATACACCCTGCGTATGCCAAAAAACAAAAAACAATTTGGGCTGGCAGTGTGATCAAGGCCTTAATAGCAGCCTTTACTTGTTTATGTGGGCCCTACTCCAACTACTATTTGAGGCTTAGCCATTATTTGAATACTGGAATTTCATATATGTGAATTCTCAGTATATGATGATGTGGTGGCCTTTGTGTATCTTGTCAGCTTTATAACAGTTCAAGTTGCATGACGCAGTTTCATAGTAACCCAGTTAGAATTGCTAAAGGCTACACAATGATTAAACATCAAAACAAAGGGAATGAACAGCATGAGATATTATTTAGTTTTACTCTTTTTTGTCTGTCCCCAATTCTTGCAGAAGTGGTCACAATCTTCCAGGCTGACATTTGTTAGAAGACAACTTTAGAAAGCGCTTATGCAATAACAAGTATTTTTTGCAGACTAGACAGCAGACAGCAGTTTGCAGACTAAACATTAACATTTCAAGTAAACTGGGTTTAAAAAAAAAAAAAAGACAGATTTGCACACCGCTGAATGCAAACAACCTTTCCAAGCAATCCATAAATCCATCCAAAGCTCCAGATCTGTCATCAGGAATCCTCCATGTTGTTGAACAGAAGGTAAATAAATAAAGTCCCACTCGCACAATGCATCAGCAAAACCCTTGGAAGGAAACCAACAAATCAGCCAGCTCCTTGAAACATAGACCATGCTGAAAAGGGAAACAGATTTCAGATGCATCAAATTTCCATTGGCAGCGAGTCTCCTGACTATTGCTGACGGGCGCAGCTTGGCCAAGACACACGCTCACACATTTGGATAAAGATCTGAGTTGCTCAACATATGCACTGTGCCAAGCACCTCTGTAATTCCCGAGATGGGCAGGTTGAGTCGGTTTGAGGCCCAGTCCTGGCTTGTTTAATAAACCAGAAGATTATCCTGTATATCCATTTCAAGGTCTTTTAGCAAAAGGGACTTAAGTTCAAACTGTACAGCAGCCTTGAAGCAGCAAATAAGAAAACACAGCCTATTACTGATGACTCAGCAGAAGACAACACACCAAAGAGCACACACTGTTAACAGGATGACAGTAAAGTATGATGTGCTAATAAAACAGCTGGAGAAAGTGAGACAGATGTAGACAGAAACAGAGAGAAGGAGCAGAGCGATGCCAAAGTCTTGACAGCTCCCAGTGGTTCTGTCATCTGCAGCCTTAACTATATATGACTTTACACTCCATAAGAGAAAGTTGTCTCAGTGCTGTCTTGAGGTTATCTTTCCCAGCTTTTTCCCATGCTGTGCAACTGACAAGGAAACTTAGTAAGAAACAGTAAAAAGTAACAGTAAAAGTAAAAGGTATGCATAAAACTTTGCTGACTAACTTGAAGAAGTGTAAAGAACAACAACATTCAGAGACAATAGTATCAATAGAAGCAATGAAAAAAAATATCACAGAAGTGTAGTGAAGAAAACAGTTTAAGTGGCTGAAAAGAACACTGCATTCTGATGTGTACTCATTATTAAAGTATGAAAAAAAAGTGGTTGACCAATTTTTCAGTTATGCCGATTTATCACTTTGGCTGGTTACTTGGCGCCAGTGAGTCGTTTTAAACCACTATCATTATCGGCGGGACTTGGCTCCATTAGTGGCCAATGGCTGCACAGCCGCTAACCAACACATTCTCACTCTGACCGCATCACATATTGACGTTAGGTCATGGACTTTCCACGTTGGAAAGTCCCCTTGGTGTGTTGGTTGTTGATGTTCTGGACACTTTGTCAACTTCTGCCAAACGAACCTGGTTACATTTTGTTAACACACAAGTGGGTGGGTTTAGGCAACAAAAGCATGTGGTTGGGTTTAGGAAAAAAGAACAGGGTTTGACTTTATATCACTTGCTGGACCACAACAGCAGGTCCAGGGCTTTCGTGCTAGAGCGCTAGTGCAAAAGTTGATGAGTTCGTGCATACTGCCACTTCCTGTTTCAAATTAAAAGCCCTCTAGGGTTTGGACCTAGTGTTGTTTTTTTATGTTCTATGAATCATCCAGAAAGTATTTTGTAAACACATATTACCCCACTCTAATGTATCTTGTTACAAATTACATTTGATTTTTTTTCAGCCCTGCCAAATACCAATCACAAGTTAGTCAAAAGTAATTGAAATACAAGGAAGAGAAATGTCAATTAAAGGGGATTTATGGTTGTGGGAAGACCCTAGGCACATAGCCTACAGACGTCACCTATGGCGTTGTGAGCATTTTTACTTCTGCGATGGTGTGTCTGTGTCACTCTGCAGTTACACCTCCAAAACACTAGTTGGCAGCGGAGAAAGTGCTGTAAAGTTTAATTGATTCAAAACACACCCAAAACACATATAAAATATGGCTTAATAGAGACAATTTCAAACAAAAGTACACACATTGGCTTCACTATAACTCACAGCATTCACAGACAAACACTTGTCTTTATCTGGACACATTTCCCCCACAAATACAACATGCTAATGTTATTAACACAAGCCTATGGCATTTGACATTGCATAAATTAGCCTAGCAACTAGCAATCTTCTCATCTTCTCATATAAAACCAGGAGCAATGGCCACATTTACTAAAGGTAACAGCACACAGTTTGGCTCCATTACAACTCACAAAGTTCACTGACAAAACAACTGTCCTCTATTAAACACATTTTTTAAACAAATACAACATGCTAACATTATTAGCACAAGCCTATGGCATTTTACATTGTACAGATTAGCCTAGCGGCCGGCGATCTTTCCCTCTTCTCATATAAAGCCAGAGACAACAGCAGCATTTGAGAAAGGTAACGGCACACAATTTGTCTCCATTACAACTCACGAGGTTCACCAACAAAACAACTGTCACACTAAACACGTTTTCCAAACAAATACAAAATGCTAATGTTATTAGCGCCAGCCTATGGCATTTTACATTATATAAATTAGCCTAGCAACCAGCGGAGATTTCCTCTTCTCATATGAAACCTGGATAAATCCCGAAGTAGTCCATAAATACCTGAAGGATAAATCACACACAAGACTTAAAATGCTATTTTAATGGAGGCCTTACTGTCGGCCTACAATTTATTGTTTCTTATCTGTGAACTAAACTAAATACAAGCTTCATTTCCACTGAGGGAAACTGTGTCAGTATACAGCGACAGACATGAGGTCTGATTTTGTAGTTAGTTTGGTGTTATTGTTATTCATTCATTCATTCATCTTCTAACCGCTTCATCCTCTTGAGGGTCGCGGGGGGGCTGGAGCCTATCCCAGCTGACATCGGGCGAGAGGCAGGGTACACCCTGGCCAGGTCACCAGACTATTGCAGGGCTGACACATAGAGACAAACAACCATTCACGCTCACATTCACACCTACGGACAATTTAGAGTTATCAATTAACCTAGTCCCCAATCTGCATGTCTTTGGACTGTGGGAGGAAGCCGGAGTGCCCGGAGAGAACCCACGCTGACACGGGGAGAACATGCAAACTCCGCACAGAACCACACCACCACACCACCGTGCCACCCACGGTGTTATTGTTATATTTATGTGAAATATATTTTAGTATTTCATTTTATTTTATTTTATTTAGTACTTTGACTTCATTTTCAGTTTAACAGTTTCTGATGAAGTCAAAGATCGTTTATTTCTGAAACTGTTAAAATGTTTCCATATGGGTGCGGGTTGATATCGCCTAATTTTCAGTTTACTGTTGTTATTAAAATGGCCTTTAAAAATCAGCTGAGGCATTGTGCTAATGTAAAGCTCAATATTTACAGCAATTACAAAAATGGTGAAGCAGAAATCCTGTTGTTTAAATAGCATGTGTAAGGCTTATATTTTCTATCTCTTCTAAAATAACAATGTCAGTGTCACTGTTCAACCAAAATAGACAGAACGCAGCACTATGATCATTGGAACAAACTTGTGTTTTAATAACAAAACTCAGACATTTTTTTTTTTATCAACATCTGGTTCCCAATCTACATGATCATGTTGATTTTGGAAATAAATTTGTACAAAGCAAATCAGCATTGTACACATAAGCACACTACCTAACAGCAATCTACAATCAATGACATCATCAATGAGTCAGAAAGTGCAACTGAGTCCATCACAGTTTTTTGCATTTCACGACTGGATAAAATCAGAAAGTAGCATGTTCATGTGGCGTCAGTGAAACAGGAAAAACAGCGAGTGAGCATTGAAGTGAACACTGATTCAAAAATAGGTGAACTCACTTATCCCCGTGTAAAATGCATACATGTATAAATAGTGGAGTTAGTCACCGATGGAACACTCATTTCTTTAATGACTCACGTCACTTAATGGTCCATGAAGCGAAGAGTACAAATTCCATTAAATAAAAGTGGCGCTCAATTGCAACACATGCTCAGAGCAGTATGTGTGTGCTGCGGTTAAGAAACCAAAAGGGTGCATCAACTGTGCCAGAATAATGTAAGAAACGCTGTCAGGGTTTATCAGAGCCATGCCCTGAGGCCAGCGGACAAATGGCTGCGGGTGAGTCACAGCCTGTCCCAGCGTTTTACAGCTGAGCTCAGAACAAACGAGGCTACCCTCATTATATATATTTGTGCGTTTGTGTGCGAGTGTGTGAGCATGTGTTTTATTTTTCTTTCAGGGTTGTCATTGTATTTTTGAGGATTACTGTAATGGCCCTGAGAACACTGCATTTTTGTTTGCTTTTTCACGAAAAGTCTGTAAAAGTGGAGCTTTTACTAAATTCAAGGTCTAGACATTTATGTGTTCAGATGTTGTCTTTTATTGGAGAAAGTACAAAGCTGTTATTCTATAGAGTGAGCCACTTTAAAAAAGTGCTGCATTACGAGTCATTTATAGCCTTAATGTTGCTAACTAGTTTCTATTTGTTCGTTTAGCTACAACTGTGTGCCTGCCCTAGTTAGTCAGTACCAAAGTGTCCAGTGAGTCCAGTTTCTTAATGGTTTGTGTTACAGCAGACGAAGTATATGACCTACAAACAAGTACAAAGTGCCTTCCAACATATTTACTGCAGATATTTACTGGACACAGTCACCTGTTAAGTGTCCAAGTAATATGATGTCACCATGTGTCATGCTAGAGGATGGAACACCTATAAAGGAAATCTGAGAAATGTGTCAGAGAAAGATCTTTCCAGGAGAGTGTGTCGAGTATGTGACTGAAAAGACTGAATGAACCCTGAATGCTTTTCACTACTACAACTTGATGAAGTCAGATGAGCTACACAAAGATGGGATTCATGCTTGTACTATTTTTGAACTGTGTGTACAATTCTTTACTCGAAAAAGTCTCACGGACGAGAACTTACCAATGAGTTTACCAAATCTATCTCAGATATATCTCCAGTCCTTGAACACATGACCGTAGTAAGTGGCTGTGTGTTCAGCTATTGCAGTAAGATATTAATTTTATACTTGACATTGCTCAAGAGAATTCAAACATAATCATGACATTCAAAAGTGTCTTTGTAAGAATAAGAATAAAAGAATAAGAATAAGAATAACTTTATTCATCCCCAAGGGGAAATTCAATTATCTGTCAGCTCATCTATTATATGTCAAAGAATTATAAAGTCTGATGGCTGTTGGTATATAGGATCTTCTGTATATCTCTGTCCTGCATTGAAGAGAGGGGAGCCGTCCACCAAAATTTTCTTGGTCCATCAAGGTGTTGTGGAGTGGATGATCTGGGTTGTTCATGATGGCCTCGGACATCTTCAGTGTGCCATCTGGGCCAGCAGCCTTCCCAGAGCAAAGTCTTCCCAGCTCCAACCTCACCCCCATCTCTGTGACAGACAACAGTTAACAGCCACATATTGACCAGTTAACTGCTGTTAAGTCATGTCTGACAAAGTTTTAACATCAGACTGACAATATTATTAAGGGCTATAGAAATAAATGTTGATTGATTGATATTAGACAACTAGTCCATACCCATTGGTAGCTTTGTCACCTTCTTCCTATGCCAGTCCTCATGCCTCATGCATCTATGTGAAACTGCCTATGTGCAGTTTCACATAGATTGACCATGTCAGTGAGTAGAAAAACATGGGACAGACAGAATGACTGACTGACAGAATGACACACTGACAGTTTCCGTGATTATGTACAGCATACCATACCATGACTTAGTCATACCAAAAATTAGAGAAAAAAACAAACATTGGGCCACAGGGGGAGCCACAGCGATCGGTCGCATTTTAGCCATTTTTAAGCATTTTTCTCTTGTTATAGCGCCACCCAGTTGCCAATTAGAGTTAAATTTCTCCAGTCACCTTGAGGCGTCCTGTTCTACATATCTACCAAGTTTAGTAAAAATCGATATGGCGGTTAGGCCTAGATAAGAAATTAGCTCTCTAGCTCAATAATGGAGGGATCCCCTCAGATTATGTGTGGTCATATGCCTACAAAGTTGCGTGGTGATCGGTGAAACCCTTGAGATGTTATACACCTTTATGTGATGAGCCACGCACTCCGCAATATTCATTGCCTTATAGAAGCTCAGTTTTAGTTAGTTTTCCAACTTTTGTCAAGAGGGAACTTTAGATATTGGTCCCTAGATTATGTTCACTGAGTTTCATGCAGATCGCTCAAACTTCCTAGGAAGTGATCGATTCAAAGTTTGCAATTTCAATCGGTTGCTATAGCGCCCCCCCGAATTAATATTGCTTCATTGGCATCCTCCCATGACCCTCTACCACTGTGCCAAATTTCACATGGATTGACCAAGTCAGTGAGGAGAAAAACGTGGAACAGACACACAGACACACACACAGACAGAGTTTTCATCATTATATAGTAAGATACAATAAGATAGTAAGATATAGTAAGATACTACTGAGAGCTCTGCAAAATGAAAAATTTTAACATATTACTCAACCTTATCATCCACATTGCCGGGCTACCTATCTGGCTATCTGTCTGAGATTGATGTGAGGCGATCACTAGATTGGTCATTTTTAAAAGACACACTGCTGTTCTTATTTTTTTTTTCAAATATCAATGACACCATTGATGTTTCTTCTTTGACATGAACATATTTGGGCACGAATAAATAATACAGACACCAACCAGCATGCATAGAGCAGATAAACGTGTTGTGTTGTTTTGCAACTCACAGAATTAATGCAAAGTAGCTACAGCTGAGTACACTTGCTGGTGACAGTTGTCATGAAAGCCAGTGAAATCAACAGTTGCTTGCACTCCTACTTCTTCCAGCTTGCTAAGACACTGTCAGCTAATTATGACTTAATATTGTTAATCAATTATTCTTATTTGTGTTATTATTAGTTTTATGTCTTTTAAAAATTATAATCATACTTCTCCGTATATGAATATATCACTCTTAAAAGTTACATTAATTCCATCTGCTTGTGAGGCATCATCATTTGGGGTCTTCACCACACAGTTAACACCATCACCAGTGTCATATTCTAGTCATACAGCAGACCTCCTGGACATCAGACACAAAATCATGAAGATACATAAATAGCATGTTTTCATTGATAATGCCAAATGATGTCATGCTAATAAACTATTTACTATGACTCCTGGTTAAAGATATGACTTCATTATTAATACATGTTTGTCATAAAACTTCAATTAATAGGCCAGGCTATTATTTGCTTAAATCACTGAACTCAACAGGCCTATATTGGGACAGGTGTCTATGTGGGGCAGGCCTTTAATTCCTTTCACAGAAAATTGTTGCCCAGCAAAGATCGGGAAATAATCAAACTGTTTATTTAAACCAGTATGAATATGAATATTACTTGTATAGAAAGTAAGCTTCAGATAATGACTCATTCATTTGATCTAGCTCCAACAGACGAGAGCGTGAGAGAGAGAGAGTTATGGCACTCAAGGATTATGCCACGTGGAGTACCGACACAACAAAATGTAATTCTGTTAAAACAATCCTCACAACTTGGAATAATTTTTACGAAAAACCCTTTTGATTCTTTTGATCTGAGGACCCTTACCGACTTGAGGTATATTAATAACTTACAGGGTAATCGGGGAGTTGAAACATAATTTAAGGGAGCCAACAGTCCAGTTTTATACATCTGAAGAACTTCTACTAAAAAGACAGGCGTTTGTTTATAAGAATGTGTCACCACACCGGGCTAGTAAAAGGAAGTAGGCGTTTAATCGGGACTAGGCCTTTAAATTTAATTTTACAGTAAACACATCTCTAAAAAAGTTTACCCTTAAATCAAAAATATATTATTCCTCTTACCTGTAGTGCAGTTTATTAGTCTAGATTGATCTGGTGTGAGTTGCAGAGTGTTGGAGATATCAGCTGTAGAGATGTCTGTCTTCTCTCCAATGGCACTTGGCTTGTGGTGCTCAAAGCACCAAAAAGTACATTTGAAAAACTCAGCAGTGTCTCTTTCCAGAAACCATGATCGGGTTACTCAAGATAATCCAAAGACCTTCTTGTGAGCAGTTTCACGTGGTAACTATAGCCCCTTTTACACTGCCAGATTTTCGGCAAATGTTGGGCCGTTTTGCCGGCAAGCTGAGAGCGTTTAGACACACAGAGCCAGATTGGCGAGTTGATCCGAGGTGCCCAATTTTCCGCCTCGTAGGGTAGACATATTGGCAGAACCTTTTTGGTTTAAACAGAACGAGGCAGCCTTCCGCAATGGAAGGGGCTGTTAATGACTTGTGGGAGGAGCTGTTGATGACACTGCATGTGCGACCCACTGGCGGTGGATAAACATATCCTTTTTATTCTGCTTTTAATAGTTTCAACATATTGTGAGGCACATTGGTTTCACTTCTGATATTGTCATAAGAGGATATGTCAAATTAGATGATATATGAGAAAAGCAGAGCTCCTTTCACAACATTTAAATCAAGTCTGCAAATAAATTCTCAATCAACATGGCTACAAGGCTAATAACAGCAAAAAGATGTGGGTCAGCCCAATAATAGTGAACCTGAAAAAGAAGCTGTACAGAAATACTAGAAACAATAGCAATGACCCTGCAAATTATTTCAAATGCAACTCATTAAGGCAATAGACTTTAGCCTTTAAGCAGCCATAGAGAGATGACCTCATTCCTGCAGCGATCTTGCAAACAGGGAGAGCACTTCCTATGGCACTTCACATTGGGAGATCAAAGTGGGCTTCAAGCACCTTCCAAAGCACTTATTCAGCAGATCAAAGGAATCCCACTGAAACACGGACATGTTCGTGCCTCCAGGAGAAATCTGTTGCCATTTCTTCGAACAATAAAAGCTTTGAGAGCTCACATTGTGTGGTCGGGGAAACAGACTGGGGGCTACCCTGAAGGCTGAGTAAGTAGTGAACCTACTTGTGTTTGGGCAGCAACAGGCCTGGTCCTGTACAGCTCAGTACATAGAGCATAACACAAACTCTGCCAGGGCTGGTGATTCGATTGTTGCTAGAAACACCCAAATGGAAAAAATTTGCAGTCACGATACAGTCACACGAAAGACCATGCAAGCCCACAGAACTCTGTGCAAGCCATTGCTGTGTGTATTTGATGTGGTGTTGCTAAAAGATTGCAACCATGCTTTCCCCTGTTCTAACTAGTAGCGCTGCAGGGAAACCTTCTTAATTATCTGAAAGGCTTGTGAGACCAATGCATTTTTAATCAGAGCCTGTGTTGGTATAGCAGGTGTTGAGGGAGGAGGGATGAAATGGGTGAGTTAATTGTCACTCCACAACCCGATAGCTTTTGTAGACCCATTTGTCCCTGCCAAGCCAGATTTACCATTCATCTCAGTTTGCCCTTCCCCACCCACAATATCTGAAGGTGTTTTTGTCTTGCTCTTTCAAACTGATGACTGGACAGATAAACAACAAAAAAAATTAAACTTTCTGTCTGCCTTTTCATGGCTTTAACTCTCCTCCCCATATCTAGCAGGTGTTTTTATCAACTGACTTTTCTCCAATGTCAGCTCACTGGTGGAAATCTCCACACTCTCCCACTGCAGTGGCATTATCTTTTTTCCTGGCAATATCTAAGTTGAGCCCCTACCTGTTTCCCACTTGGTCTCGATAACAAAACAATAGTGGGAACCAGAAATCCCCCTCGCTTCACTGATTCTGCCAAATCCGTGCTCTGACATTTGCAAAGTCTGAGCGCTGCCGAACCGAACAATCCCACTCAATGCCAATTAGAGTCTGTCTCGGCTGGTTCTCAGCCAATCAATTGGACAAAGTGTGTTTCCTGGGTAGCACTGTGGTGGGTGTGTATGATTGGCTGTACTGCAGGTTAGTGACAGGCATCCTCAAACCCGGTCATGCCTTTGCAGGATATCAAGCGTGCATCTGCTGGAGCAAAATGGTGTCCGGCTATTTTTCAGTCCAGAAGGAGCATATGGCAAACAATGATGTGGGCATAAGTTTGCCATAAGTTGCACAAGCCTCTAGGGGAGAAAGTACCAAGGCACCATCTGCCAAATTGAAGAATTCCCAATTACAAAACACTGGGTAAATTATTCATCACACCACTCGCAATAACAACCACAAGATTCACAAGGATGGAGGTGTTGAAATCAGTGAAAATGTTGAAGGATGTAAAAATTTTAAAGCTTTTCATGCAAAGAACAAATACAAATTTGAATGAGATTAGATTAACATTTCTAAATCTGCCTGAAGTGAAACAGAAGCTCATAACAACTGTGACTTAAATTAAAGTAGCTTTAATGCAACATAAAATATAACCACATTTCAATCTCACACAATGGAAAAGTAGCAATTTGTGAGCAGCTGCTTATTTGTAAGCTAAAGGCTATTAAGATAGTACATTTCCGACATTTAATATCAGGAGTGAATTTGAACTTTAACATCAGAAACGTGTTCTGTCAGCATATTATCATTTTTAAATAACAGATGTACTCTTTGTGGGTAAAAAATAATTAATGACACGTTTTGCAGTGTAGGCCAGATGAATGTATTATCACAATGCTGGTCCCAGACTGATTTTGAATGACACAAAAGAGAGCTATGAGGAACAGAGGAAAGAGGAGAGAGAAAAGCCACAATGGGATTCAGTCCCTGGCCAGGAAGGCTGTAAAGTAAATGGAGACAGAATTTTTAACAACTTCTTTAAACACATAGGCACACATAAAAATCTCTGGCAGTTCCTGAAATGTTTCACTTGTGATATCTCACGAGGTCTATAAAGCTTCCCAGTGATAATTTCCTTGTGAGTATATTGGGATGTTAATCATAAAGAAGCAGCTGCTTGGTTTTCCTTGCCCTGCTTACGCACAAAATCATTCACTTGTTTCAGATCTTTAAACATGTAAGACTTAATTTAAGCTCCTTGTTAATTGAAACAGCTGAGTTTAGATCGTCTACACTAAAGATGCGATGAAAATCACACTTGCTGATATCCAGCAAGTAATTACAGCATAAAATGGAGGAAAATCTGAACTGGCATATTGCCTATCACACCATTTGTCTCACACGCAGCCCCGTGAAATAGGGTACCAGCCAAGCTTAAAGCTTTGCAGGTGGCTCACCTCCAGGTATCCTATCGGGGATCAGATGCAAAGGTTGGATCACACAGGTTTTCTTATCAGCCCACACGACCACAAAAGCAGTGGCGGGTAGAGTACTGAAAATCTATACACAAGTAAAAGTAACTCCCATCAAAAATAACCAAGTAAAAGTTAAAATTACAAAACACCAACACTGTGTTTTGATTTTTATGTTAACAATACAGCTAAGTTAAATAAAAATAAGTTTTTATGTGTAGCATTTTGTGTCACATGCATATGGCATATGATGCAGATTTGGTGTAAAAGCCTGTTCATGATTGATTGAAATAGGGAGGCAAAACAAGATTTTGCATAGCGCCCCAAGAAAACTAGATGCAACACTGACGCAGCTGTCGTGGGGAGACAAGCAGCACGTTGCCAAGGATAAAATGCGATGGGGAGATCTCACTGCAACTTCGAGTCCCAGAGGGGATGAAGAGGATTCAGTAAGTTAGTAAGTGGTAAAGTGATTCTTTTATTTGTTCACTCATTAACTGGTAAGGCTAATATTCATACCCGAAAGCTTATGTCATAACCAATTTCATTTTCATCGCCGTTCGTTGAAACATTGTAACATTCCACTAGGCTACTGTGGTTTTAGAAAAATACATTTTTCAAAAATCCATGATGCTTTAGGCCAAGTAAGGGGGCAACTTTGGCCGGGTGGGCTAGTTTGCATTTGGGGTGCTCTTTGCGTGCTCTCCCCCTACACTCAATCCTCACATTTAGAGCAGATTATTTGTAATGACAGTACAAATGGCAAATGTAGTGAAGCAAAAAGTAGATTACTGGTCCAAAAATATATAAGAGTAAAGAATAAAAGTACAGTTTAAAAGAAGCAACATGAAATGTATTTGTTCCATAAAAAATACACTCCTGTGGGTAACCTGTAATACATAACTACCCACCCCTGCACATAATTGACCTATCGCTAAGCCCTGCCCTCAAAGTCGATGAGCCAATCACAGTGCGTATAGCCATTCCCATTCACTCGGACATTCTCTGCCTGGACGTCCATTGAAATGCATTACAGAAAGTCAGTTTTGTTCGGTTTCATGAGCCTTTTCTGAGATTTGAAGTTTAAAAATGGTCAAACGGTGTGCATGGGGTACATGCAACTCATGCAACAAGGTATCCTGAGAGGCTGGGCGACGAGGTGAATGTCTTACCCTTTCCTAAACCACATGTCAACCGAGAAAAGTGTCTCCTTTGGATAAAGTTGTGCGGTAACGTTAGACCACAACATCAACTCAACGTGAATTAACAATGATGTCTACATCTGTTTTAAGGTAAGTCAACATTGTGTTTGAGGCAACATATTGTCACTTTGCTGGAAAGAAATATAAAGTTATCTTATACATCTCTAGCTAACGTTAGCTAAAGCTAGCCTAACGTTAGCTCCTAGCTGCATTGTTCATCATGTCACCTTGTTTGCTGGGAGTTCATTAGCCTATTTTGTTCTAGTTTTGTACTTTGGAGATAACAAAGAGATGACAAAGGTTGGCAAACATTATGCTGAATGATTCAGTGTAAATACTGAATGTTGATATTTTGTACGAGTGAGTGGAGAGGTCGTGGCTTAGCCATAGGTCAGTTGGACTGAAGTAGTTTATTACTCCCCATACTTGAGTTTATTGAAGGGCTGCGCCCTCTAGTGGCTGCAGTAATTACTACAGGAGCCGAGGAGGAAGTGACATGATGTAGGATAAAAAGCAACAAAGTCAATTTAATGTGTAAACATCAAAGAAGCTGGTATGTGGTGGACAGGAGGAGTGGTGTCTGTGTTCAAAAGTCAAGATTGACCTCTTTAAAAAAAAAAAAAACGTAGCCTATTAGGCTAGTTTGTGTGGCATGCTATACTACTTACTTATCTGACATGTCGTATTTGACATATGTCATGAGAAGATGTTACATTGCCTTAGTGACAAAAATACTGTAAATCCGACGGCCTGCCCACAGGCTCTCCTAAGGTCATTTTTATTATTATGATATGTAAATCAACTGCTGTGTTCGTTATTATCAAAGTCGTTTTGTCTTATGACCTATCATTTGAGAGTTACACTCCTTGCTTCTGTCAGACAAAAACAAACAGTCATTACTCACCTATGAAGCGCTATCATAATCCAGACCGAATTACAGCTAACATAATTTCCATTTTGTCTCTCAAACACTGTCAAAGGTCCAGACAATCTAAGTCCAGTAAAATATTAAGTCTAAACACATTACTACATCCACAGATATCCAAAACTGCATTTGAAGTTTTTTTTGGAAGTCTGTGGAAATTGACCTTTTCTGTCGTTTAGGTATGAGAGAGCGTTGTTTCGTACCCAATATGTGAATGCAACCCAGTCAGAACAGAAGTTCAAACAAATTAATTTACCATGTGGCAACCAGCCACATCTCCTGTGTATTTAATGTAAATAAATGTGACTTGCTGCTTATTATTTTAATTTCTACTGCTGTAAGAGCCTGTTAGACAGTGAAGCCTGCGTGAAAATAATTGTAGAGGCAAAATCCTCACGGCAGTGCTCAAAGTAAAAGCATGTTCTATCATTGTGAACCTGATATTATTTATTGTCCTCTTTGGGGGAAACTTGTATTGGGCCTCATGTAAGTGTAGATTATCTCTAATTAAAAGCCAAGTAAATATACAACATTAACAAATTACAAACACAATGAATGAGCCTATACAGGCATACACACATATACACACACATATATCTGCACACTACACAATTCACTCATCCCAAACACAAGTACATTCTCAAGTGGCATTAAAGACATTTTGCACAACCCCTGAGGCCAACAGCACATTATCTTTGCTCTAATGTAGCTTGACTTCCATAAGTATATGAACATTTATAGCAGCTTAGCTCAAGCGCAGGATCCCTGAATGTTTTACCAGGTGGTAAAAGCTAAGAATAAACCGCTCATACTACACAGTCCATCTTCTGCCACTCATGGCTATAGGTGTTTTGACCCACAAGGGATATAATGTAGGAAGGTGCAATGTTAGTGTTATTGGTGTTTGAATGAGGCACATCTGCCGGATAATCTCATTGTCTTCTTCAGGGTTTTATTTCATCACAAAACTTTATTGGAAACATGAATTTTAAAACATCCAAACTGTAGTCAATGCAGCACTGTGCAATACTGTGATATTGTGTTTTCTCATTGCAATATCATCAATTTAATATGAGCATATTCCCTGTCTACACTATTATACCCTTGTGATGTGTGGGAGCAGTGTTGTTTGCCACGAGACAACATTATTTGCTGCCAGAAAATCAGAAAAAGACTTTAGCAAGTCAATAATTCCCAGAGCAAAAGACCACACTGCAGGTTGCTGGACAACCACAGAGAACTTTGACAACATGAAAATAATAACCTGTTGTATTGCACATCACAGGTTGGCAATTTGCTATTTTGTCCAGCTTGAGTAGCCAAGCTAAAACTCATTTTTCTAAACGCATCTCTAATAGCCCACATACAATGAAGCTGCAATTTGTCAAACATTGAATGGACCTTCAAGGACTCTACAGGCTGCAGCCATGAATGTCTGTGTCTCTGCCTCCTCTCCTTTGATGTGGATGTGATTACGCAGCTGAATCAATGGGACAGATAGAAAGCGAGAGCAAGTGGCTCATTCCCCATCTGTGCAAATGTCATCCTCGACTGATTGTACTGTAGATGCACTCTTGATTAGATGAGAGGATCGATACAGTGTTTTTTTCCCCCTGCAATGCAGGTTATCATTCAGACAGTACAAATGGGGGGGGGGGGGGGGATAATGTTTCCTCTACTGGCAATTGTCGATCTGTAACTGAAAGTTTTCATTTGAGAGCATGCTTTCAGAGCGGCATTAACCCTGCTGCTGGGATGGGATCACATCTAAAGAGCAAAGTATTACATATGAAATACACTCAGGGTTCAGCTTTCAGTGATTGTTTTTTCACCATCTTGTTCAAATCAGCAGCACATAGGCCTTTTTCTGTCCTGTCTATCATGGTCATTGTGTTATTGTCATTATTGTAGATCTCAACAGAAAAAATCAGCAGAATTCACTGTAGCATGTCTGCAAATTCCTCTCAAATGTCACCAGTTTAACAAAGAATACATTATTACTTTTAACTAGGGATGCACCAATATGGGTTTTTTCAACCGATACCAATATCCGATAATTATCTGCTTCTCATGGCCAAAAACTGATACAATAACCAATGATTTCACATTTTTGTATTTTAAATGGAAGTGTATAACAGCCAGGTAACGATACAAATAATCGCTAACTGTAGCATCACATGGCTAGCGGTTATTAATAAATTTCAGTTCAGTTCAAATTAAAGTTCAGTCAAAGGCAGAACTAAAGGCAAACACACTGGCACACCCGCACAGAAACAGTCAACAGCCTGTTTCCACCAAACACTTTCAGTATGGTACCTTTGGAACCAAAAGTAGCCTTCAGACATGGTACCCAGACCCTAGCATTTCCACTGCAAACCATACCCTTAAATGTGGGCGGAGTTACTGTCACTCACTGCTCCATCCAGCCTTCACTGGATTTCCTCATTATCAGTGACACAGAGGGAAGTCTGCACCTCCTTTACCGCTCACAGAACGAGGCTGCATGCCAACATTTTCAGAACAAAATAAAACAGCCTGCAGTGAGAGTCTCTCTCCATGGGATATTCAGAAGTAGCAGGTTTGTGCATTTATCCTTCTCAGGCAAGCTCAGGGGTTTAGTGTTGCCCTCAACTCAACCCTTTTTTTTTTTACTCAGAGTGAGGATTAGAATATATGCAGTGTGTTAGGTACCCCAACAGAGGGGGTACCAAAAATGGTAATGGTACAGAACGGTTCCATTAGTCTCTATAAACAGACTCTACATTCACTGAATGTGAGATCTTGCCTCCGGAAGAAGAGCGGAAGAGCCCTGGTTTCCAGTTGTAGGCTGTTTGTAGTCCACGTGATATTGACCAATCATGTTTCAGCCAGCTGCAGTTGTTGCCAGGTTAAATGGTCCGTGCGGTGAACTAACGAGGCAGAACATAATTGGCGTCACTGCAAACTCTGAATCCATCACAATGGTTCAGCATATTTACTTAAATATAAACGGAAGTCGGAAACGGAAATTCGCCTCCTCCGCCCAAATCAAACCAGAATGCCAAAAAATCGGGGGTCTGCCCCCAGAGGCTGTATCGCTGTCTGCCGGAAGTCAGACGCTGAATACAGCCGATGGGTTCCGAGAATGCGGTTCCATTGGTACCATCCACAACTTTTTGCAGTGGAAATAGAAAAAAAGTGTACCGAACTGAACAGTACCCTACTGTACTGCTCAGTGGAAAAGGGGCTAATGTGTCCGTGGCGAGCTTACTGTAAGACAGCTGTAAGCACAGACTGTAAGAATAATGGAAATAGCTACTCTGACATCACCCTTTGGTTTGTTGACCTTTGTTTGTCCGTGTAGCGAGGGATGACTTCAACCTGAGGATGCTATCCACATACAGCCTGTCACTCAAAGTGGCCTCGCCCTTAATTATGCATAACTTTAAGCCTCAATAACATGTAAATGGTAGGTTGCATAAAAATTCACCCCCGAGCAGTTGTCATGAGACCAAAACCCACTTTTTGCACCAGACTGTAAACATGTTAATTTCTGCTGTAAAGCTGGACATTTGTACCTGGGAGTCTATGGGGCATGACTCGCTTTTGGAGACAGCCTCAAGTGGCCATTAGAGGAACTGCTTTTTTTAGCACTCCTGTTTTGGCTTCATTTTTCAGACCCAGAGGTTGCCGCTTCGCTGTAAGCTAGCTCAATGCCCAGGTACAATTAATGCATAGGCTGTTTGAAGTGAACAAACAATTTAGCCATATTCATGCAAATGATGCAAGGCACATTTTCCTGCTTCCTGTCTGAACACACCTGAAAAGTTTACAGCCATACTAACGGCTCTGCAAGGCTGTATTTAGACACAGTGGTGCTTTAAACTACATGGTCACATAGGTATGCTGACATGCTCACAATGACAATGCTTGAATGTTGTTCAGCAGAAGTCGTTTTTGCTACGCCTACAGCAGAGACTGCTGGGAATGTCATGAAATTTAAATTTTGACCTAATGATACAACATGAACAGTCATTGAATTGAGTTATAACAATTTTTCGAGTAGTAGTAGGTAGTAAGAATGTCTGAACCAAACTTCATGGCAATCCATCCAATAGTTGTGCCATAGGTGCAAACCTCATTGTAGTGCTAGATGAAAAGCCAAGGGATCACCACAGTTATTAGGATACATCCTCTAGGAGCCGTGAATGTCTCTATGTCACTGTGAGTGTATTTCTCAGACACAAAAGATAGCAGACACAGTGGAACATCTACATTCTATTATTTGGGATATTTCAATATTTTAGTATCTTAGAAACCTAGATATGCCCATACCCTGTTATCATTCCTCCCTTTTTTAATCTGAGTATGTAGTCGCACATCTCAGTAAGCATTTTCAAGTAGTACATTTTTAATAATAAAACGTTGAGTTTATTTCTGTGCTTCAATTCTCAGACTCTCAGAGTTTACACTACCCATATAAACGTTAAGTCTTACAATTATATATATAACCATGCTTGAATCATCAGTCTGCTGCACTATTTTTATACATAAATGCTGGAAAACAGTGAATGAAAGAACTTGTTGACATGGTTTGCATTTTTCCTGTTATCTTTTGCTTTGTCGAATCTTGTTTATCAATCTGAAGGTCCTGTTGTACTGCTGATACTATCACCCTGATAACAGCAAGATAGCTGAAAGGATTTAGTGAATAAAGCATGACGTGCTGGGAGAGAATTGTGCAACCTGTTTTAATTTTGATGGACTTGCATTGAACCTGACACAGCTCTAAGCCTGCATGTTCTCAGAGTTTAAAATTGTATGGCTGACAGTAAACAAAGGCAGATCAAACACATTATCCCCACAGCCCTGACAGCAGATACCTCCATCTTTCAGTCTTTAATTAATTCAACCTTAACTATACTTATTTTGAGGAGCTTTGGATTGCAAAAGTGGCGTAATCTCAACTTCAATGACAACCAACACCAAGTAGTTATAAAGAACACGCACATCGTCCACCCCGCCTTGCCTGAACTGGCACAGCATGAAGACAAAGTGATCACTCTTTCATCGGGTATTTTCTTTGAGTGCTACCTCAACAAGTTCAGACTTAGTTCACCTCTTTCTCTGATACCTTTTGTACACTCTACTGACATTAGGTGCTACGATTGAGTGCCAAGCTTACAATCAGTCTCCTCACCTTCTCATGACAAGAGGTAGTTTTTTCTGCCATATGATATCAAGACAGATTGGGCTGAATTTTTGTGGCTGCCCTGCTACAATTTGCTTTTTTGCCAACCTTGAAGTTTGCTTTGTAATTCCTTACACTTGCAAAACATATTTAAAATACACAATGGCACAAGCAATTGGGCACCATGAACTATCTCAGGCCATATGTCCATTTACATTGTTGACATCTGTACATTCCTCGTTTCCTATTGACTTACAATAACCGTTATCTCCCACAACTTCAGTATCCTGTAAGATGCATCACTTCCTGAAACTCTCTCTTAAATAAAGCTTACAATTATCGTCAGTACGACTCATACAGGAAACACTAGCGTAGCCTTATCCATCTGCAGATGGCCAGCTGCAAAAACTTTCCAGGCTAAGAAAAAGATATCACTATCTTTGTAAACAAACCAAAGAGAGTGAGTCACGAAGACATGGGACAAAACTACCTCCCTAATTAGTGTCCTTGTTGGTGTCATTCACCCCCTGTGCAACACACGGAATATTCATCCTATTACGTGTCAACATTTGAAAGATTAAAGCTTCCTGTAAGCTACAGAGAGACACTAATAATGTATCCCCAGCTGCAGACTCCTTTGTCCACGCAATGCTCTGACAGATACAACACACTGTGCACACAGACAGATGAAGACACATTTGAACAAAAGGCTTACTTTTGTCTGTTTTTGCCCCTGGAGTAATTAAGTAACATCCCCAAAACAAGAAAGTACACAAGTTACACAAGCACCACATGAGCTGAATTTAACCAACCACCACAACCACAGTGGTTAAAGTATTCTGAAAGTAAGACCTATGAAATAGCATCAAGTCTTCCTTTACATTAGTCTGATCTTTACATACAGCATTCCCATCAGTGTAATTCAAAGCATTAAACATTATCCACAGTATCAAGACCAATCAACTGCTGTCCAATCTAGACCAGCCTTGTCTGAAAGATCAAATGTGAGTTAAAAATTTTGAACATAACTACAATGCTTTAATCAGACCAATCTAGATTAAGACTGGTTTATTCTATCAAAATGCATCATCCTTCCAACTCAAACCTGAATTTAAAAAAAGGACAGAATTTAATTACTTTCCAACACAAGCCGTGCCATGTCATAATTCCGACATCCCATTATTTCGACATCCCATTATTCCGAAAATTACCCATTGTTCCGAAATCTCAATGTTTCAAAATCCCATTGGTTCAACCATATTAAACCCATTGTTCCGAAGTCCCGTTGTTCCGAAATCTCAATATTGCAATGCAAAAAGTTGAAAAAGCAAGCAGCAAGGGAAAGCAGCAAGAGACCGTGTTGTCGTGTTTTTTACTGTTGCCATGATGACAACGGTCGCCCTGTTTTGAGGAAGTAGAAACGATGTTGAAAGTTATAATTTTAACCCAAACCATGATCTTTTCCTAACCTTAACCAAGTAGTTCTTTTGCCTAAACCTAGCCAGACCTTTACCATGAAACAGTTATTTTTTAACAATGAAAAATGAGATTTCGGAACAACGGGACTTCGTAACAATGGGTTTAATAGGGTCGGAACAATGGGATGTCGAAACATTGAGATTTCGGAACAATGGGTCATTTTCGGAACAATGGGATGTCAGAGTAATGGGATGTCGGAATTATGAGCAGACCCCCACAAGCCTTCCCCCTAGGAGCCGGTGTTTGGACGCATGTGAAACCAAGTGAACTTAGAGGCATTTTAAGGTACATTGTCACCATGTTTCTTTTCCTAAACATAACCACAGTAACTTAATGTTAAGTATGTTGCGTCATTCATAGGATATCATACAAACTGAGGATACATTGCTACAGTTTCTTTCATAACTGATATTTCAATTTTTATAGTTCAATCAATTATGCTTTTGGTTTCTTTTAATAATCAATAAATGGATAAGTATTTTAAGTGTCAGAAAAATATCAAATATCCATCCAGAATCCAAGGTAGGTATATTCAATTAAAAATGAAACAATATAGCGAAGCTGGAACCACAGAGTGTTGGCAGGTTGACTTGATTAATTATGATTCATCAATTATCAACAATGTTGCTGATTAAGCTTTTGGTGATAGACTTGATTAATCAGCTAATTGTTTCAGCCCTAATGACATGAGCTGTTTATCACATTACGTTCACATCATCTTACGTTACCTAGCACCTGGCACAATAGCATAAAATCATGAGTAAGGTGGCAAATATTTCTCGTTTTGGAGTGATCTAACAAGTGTTTTATAAAGGGAACATTCAGTAATTGAAGAGTAAAGGAGTTTTTGAGACACAGCATGAGTCTGTTCGAAAACCTGCCAGTAATTTCCTATTTTAAGCTGTGAATTACACTCTAGGTCACTAAAATACCAACATTTCAGTCCAGAGTACATGGCGTGAGTGTAGAAGCTATGGAAATGCTGAATGTTTCTACCTGACTCTGTCCATGCAGATAAATGCTAACCTACTGTTTTTTTTGTTTTGCAGCCCCATGATTCCAACACTAACATTACATCTTTGAGCTCATTTGTATCCAATTGGTCTGGTTTATCATGATCAGCCGATTGCCCGCGAGCTGTCCTATCTTCTCCTGCCACTGAACAAATAAGATGGCAGAGAGATTTCTCGGTTGTCGGTTTGGGAAATGAGTCAGCTCTCAAACTGCCCTCAGTTCTGAGGCACCCCTGCTGTAGCTGCGAAAGAAAAAGCTAACTTAACCATTTTGTCAAGTTAGCGGAGAAATGACCAAGGAGACAGTATCCTCTCTCTATATATAGAGGCGAGGAAGTATCCTTTGCCAATTTCTACAGGCGTCAGTACACAGGACACACAGATTAACCTGTGGCCCATGCTCCTCCGAGTGCATTTGTCATCTCCGCCACTGTGTCAGCCTCGAAAGGACAGGTATTTCCTCACACAGGGACACATATCTTCAGCATACTGCAACATAGTCAGCCTTTATCTGGAAGTAGGATACTAGATTTATAGGTATGATGCTCAGAAACAATTTCCTCAGCACAAAGTCTTCTATGCATCTATGTTCTACATATGATAAATCACATGTTGAAATGCTACAGTCTTACAGTCTGTTGTTTGCTGTGTATTGTTCAGAACATTGCTTAGAGTTCACTAACTCAGCGGCCATGTTCTTATCTTTTTTTCATTACACCACTCACACCCAGAAAATACAGTCAACTAGCACTCTAAACTAGCAGCCCTGCTGTCATGTTATACAACAAGGTGTCCTTTATTTTATTTTCTGCAGCAGATGATTCAGCAGGACTTTTGAACTCTACAGTCTGTATCACACTATAGTTGTTTCACACAAACAAAATCCCGAAGTGTTCCCAATCCCAATTTAGATTACATAACGTGAGTGTCAGAATGAGTCCATGGCGCCCACTCAGCTGTGGGACACCCATATTCAGGTGTGCATTCATATACACTATCAGTGCATATGTTATTTATCAACTCAATGGGAAAAGACGCTACAATTGTTGAGACAGTGTGAGGAAAAGACAGAGACTACAAACACATGAAAAGCACACAACCACTGTATGAGCTGAAGGTGTTACCTTAAGCAGAATTCAACCTTTTGCCTCTGAGAAGTGATGCTGTGTTGGAAGCAAGCTGGGAATATCAAGACTCGGCCACAAGCTCAGTGGGATTCAATCAAGTCTGTTTTTCCATTTTGAAACAACACCCTATAGTGAGATTCTTGGTGATGTACAAGGCAGTTATGATCAGGATGGTGAGAAAATGCTTGACAAAGATTGAAAGCCTCTTTGAGGGCTGTTGTTTATGGGCACAACATGTGCTTTGTTCCAGCAAAGATTACATATGTCTTGGTGTTATTATGACTCACCCATCTTATTTTCACCACTGGCCATTTGTATTTAATCCATGCAGCCTACTACAGCACAGAAAGCAGGCGTGACAAAACAGATGTTCTGAGACTATTTAGTGTTATGACAGAAATAAGTGCTGTATACTACATCCCAGCCTTCAAGGGGTTAAATGCAAGGTCTAAGGTCTATAGAAGGCAAGCCCAAGTCCTATCAAGTAGATCAATGGCAAGTCCAAGTTCTGTATCAAGTCTTTAGAGAGCAGGTTCAAATAAAGTCTCGAGTCTTTTGAGGTGAAAGTCCAAATCATGACTCAGGTCTTTCGAGGTAAAAGTCTAAATTAAGTCTCAGGTCTTTAGAAGTGAAAGTTAACTCATGTCTCAACTCTTAGGAAGCAATAGTTCAAGTCATGTCTCAGCTCTTTTGAAGTGGCAGTCCAAAACGTGCCTCAGGTCTTTAGTGGCAAAAGTCCAAGTCATGTCTCAGGTCATTAAAGGGAAAGTCCAAGTCATGTCTCAGGTCATTAAAGGGAAAGTCCAAGTCATGTCTCAGGTCATTAAAGGGAAAGTTCAAGTCATGTCTCAAGTATTAAGAGACCAATGTCCGAGTCATGTTCAGGTATTTAGAATGAAAGTAAAAGGCATGTTTCAAGCCCTCAAGGTGAAAGTCCAAGTCATGTAACAGGTCTAAGTCATAAATCAAGTCTTTGAGGTGAAAGTCAATTTCATATATCACAGGCAAAAGTTCAAGTGATGTCTCAAGTCTTTAGAGACAAAAGTCCAAGTCATGTATCAAGTCTTAAGAGATGAAAGTCCAGGTTATCTCTCAAGTCTTAAGAGGCAAAAGTTCAAGTCATGTTTCAAGTATTTGAGGTGAAAGTCTGAGTCATGTATCAAGTCTTTGAGGTGAAAGTCCAAGTCATCTCTCAGGTCATCAGAGGCAAAAGTCCTAGTCATGTTCTAGGTCTTTAGAGGGCAAGTTCAAGTAAAGTCTCAAGTCTTTAGAGGTCAAGTTCAAATGGACTCTCTGGTCTTCTGAATTGAACGTCAAATCAATGTCTCAGGTCTTAAGAGGTGACAATCCAACCTATGTCTCAAGTCTTCAGAGGGCAAGTTCAAGTCAAGACTCGAGTCTTTTGAGGAGAAAGACCAAGCCAAGTCTCAGGTCTTTAGATCTGAAGTTCAAGTCAAGGCTCAAGTCTTTAAAAGTAGGGTCTGGAGGATTTTCCATTTGCTGTTTGTAAACACACATTCAAATTTGGCCCCTCCTATCAGGCTCAACTCTCCCAGGTGTACGGAGCCCGGAGGTACGGAAGAAGGCTTCACAGAAGAGGTTCAGGCAAGGCTCGTGCTGGTGCATGCTTGGACATGCACGGGTACGGCACCTGCGCTCTCTCATTGGCTGGGGAAATCTCCTCCCAGAAGCAGTCCGAGCTCACAAAAACATCAGAATACAGTTAAAGGGCAGGAGCTCTGCAAACAGAGTCACCACCACACATGAGTAGAAGCCCATAGGTGATGATTAAGCAGGATTTCATTTGTATATGTCTGTATTTTGTTTTGTTTGAAAATCCTCCAGATCCTACCCTTAAGACACAACTTGTGAGTCAGAGATAAAGTTTTTGTCCAGTCTATTAATGCATCATATAGTAATTACAATAGCATTAGCTCTAGTAGTGAAAAAATAACCATAACCGCAAATCAAGCTTCACTGGCAGCTCTTGTGAACATAGTTTAACAGTTGACAGCTGACCTTTAGTTTGTCTAACTTATTCAAGACTACACCTATGAACAAATTGACAGTACTAGTTTAATTCATTTCAGATCTTACGGCCACGACACACATTTTTATTATGTTCAAACAACTTGGTATTCACTGTGTTATTAATTAGTATGAATATTTTTACAGTGTGCTGTGGAGTGCTGCCCATTCTGCAATTTGGATTTGGAGTTGCTGCTACAACTGCAAGTGTGCACTAGGTTACAAAGACATCCCTATTGTGTTATTAATTATTCATGACAGTTTGGAAGAGTTCCAAAAGATACAGCTCCACATTCAGTAGTATTTTCAATATTTATGGGTCACAAAGTCATGTCTCCTTATCCTATTACCTTCAAGTCTCAAATCAAGTTGAGTCTCACAGCAGTCCTCATTTTGCAACTCATGTCCGACTCATGCTCAAGTCTCAAGTCTACCGCTGTAATTGCACGTAATCACTAGGGTGGATTAGTTGGGGACAACAAAGACTGCAATAGTCAGTCATAAGAAAACCAACTGAGGAATAATTAAATGAGTTGCCACAACAAACAGAAATATAAATTAAACTGGAAAAGTGACTCAACAAATGTCACGCACTGAAGGCAGAGACTGAACTCAAATAGAAAACGGGAGTGGGTATGTATGTGTACAAACAGAAAACACAGAAAAGTGAATTGCATCATTCAGAGAAAACTTCATAGTGTTTGATTCATTAATAGTCTGTATTATTATGCCGGTGTCGCCCCTAGAAAGAGCTGCTGCTTTTCCTGCTGTGAAATTCCTTCAGGTAAGATTCATGTTGAGACAAAGCAGACATTTTCTCATTAAAAAAACTAAAGGCCGGCATGCTGGTAAGTGCAGAAAACATTAGGTAACACTTAATTGGCAAGGTAGAGAAGTGTCTACACTTTCCAGTTATAGGTGTGTTCATCTAATGAAGTCAAAATAGTTTTTAGTGACAGTTTAGGCGAGCACTTTTCTGAAGTCTACTCCTTATTGCAAACGCTAATTAAGATGGCACATGCTGCACAGTTTCCTTTCTGTCTATGGCCTGAGGCTCCCTAATAAAAGGACCACTTCAAACAGCAAGTGAGCATCTAATTAAATTTCTCCACAAATTAATGAGACACAATGTTTACTCCTCCATGAGACGATTAGTGAAGCTACTAAGACCGTGCAGCAGTGATACTGATGTTGAGTTTCAAAGGGGCCCAGAGAGTCCCTTACTGTTTCACCTCTCAAGAGCGCCTAAATGATATGCAAATAGAAAAAGCTAATGTTCCCCTATGAACAAAACCCTGAGCTAGTAGCTCAGATCGCCTCTATGTATTTACCTATGGCTTGCATTATCATCTCTGATGGATGCTAACTATAATTGCCAAATGGTAATGCCTTTTTACAGTAATGCCTGGAGGCTGAGTTTTTGTTTTGGAATATTAAAACAGCATACTGTATTTGTCCCTATGTGCTTTAAGGTCAAAAATCTAAACGTGTGTTGTTTGCAAATGTTAACCATCAATAAATGTCAGCTGATGGCTTGTGGGAAACTGGAGCCCCTTACATGCAAACTATGTTCAACGCTTACTTAAGGAAAGACGATAGGAATACTCAACCTTCGAAAGAATAAAGACTGAAAACACTTGAATTCATATATGTTTTGATAAGATGCAAATATTACACAAAACATGCGACGCCTGCTCTTACATCACAATAGCGTTACGCCTTAGTACACCTCAATATTTACCATTATTTCAAGGTAACATAAAAACAAATCTACCTCCACTTTGCTGTTTTGTCTAAGGAGAAGAACACCCTTTCAAGTTGTCTTTCTGATGGAAACTTAACTGTAGCTCACTTGTCTAATGGATGGGAAAATATGTAACAACAATCAAGTGGATGCTAATTTTATCATGATCAGATTTTGAGGAAGCTGATGAGTGGACATGCCTATCAAAAATCAGTGTAGTACTTTAAGATACAGTAGATCAAACCAAACTCTGATCTTTCTTTATTTCAATCGTTGACTTTTATGTGGGGCTGTAACTAATGACGATTTTTCGGTAGAGCTAGACCAATAAATCAGTCAGGCAGATATGTCAGCTGATATTAGCTCATTTGGTATCAGTGGAAAATGTTGAAAATTACAGCAATGCCACATAGGTTTGAGCTAATTTAGAAACAGTGTCTTCACTACATACTACATACTGCACTGACAGATATTTTGGTCAAAATTAAAAAAAAAAAAAAAATCAAAATAGATTAAATTCTTATGTATGATTTTTTTTTAAAACAAATATTGATATGAGAGTCAGCCTAACAAATCCAGTTTTGATCCAGCTATAATTTTCATGATGTATTTGTTCTTAAGATTAACTTAATCATTTATCAAAATTCAGAATTAAGTAATTCTACTTTAATAAGGCAACAAAGTTAAAATCTACTGACACTGGAAACCTGGCACCACAGCACAACTGTGTAAACGATGATGATGTTAAAGGACATCCAATAACTTTTTAAAATTTAAAAAGCAGACTGCTCAGACTCCTCAGTCCTAACAAAACATCAGCCCCCAAAAATCTGGGTGTTATTTTTGACAAAGACTTAAGCAAAGATACAAGGAAAATAGTCCAGTCATGGTGCTATCAGTTAATATCTTATAAATTAGATCAAATCTTTTACTCAGTAACAGAGAAAATTATGCTTTAATATTCTCCTGCCTCAATTATTATTGTGTTTTATTTATTTGCCTTCACTGTCTTGGTTTCCAATCTCTTTCAGATGTTACTTTTCAGCATTATCAGTCTCAGCCCACCGGCTTAGGTCTAACAATGATTAGCCTCTAGGGCAATAGCCAATATTTTAGGGGCTGTGGTGTAGCCGGATAACAGATACCCAGGCTAAGACTTCCTCTTCTGTGTGCCGGCCATTGTTTACACAACAGCATAGCCTCTGAGTAATCTCTGTTAAATACATCTCCATATTAATGTAGATACATTTTTTAAAAAGCTAATACAAAGTTGAATCATCACCAGACAATGGCTAATGGGTTTCAAGACTTCATTTCAGCCAGTGTGTTCCATCTCTAGTGCTCTCCATATGGTCTGTTTGCCTGCATTCAACCAAATGTGTTTGGTCAATACTACTCAGACGTCACATATAAGGCTTGGCATGGTCTAATAGAATTCCAGGACTAGTGGTTGGTTTGTGAGACTCTCCACTGAAATATCACAAAACTGTCATATGTGTCTGCAGTAGGGACACACGATAATATCAGCACGTCATCAATATCAGCCGATATAGGCTTTAAAATGAAATATCTATCAGCCAACATGATTATTCTTATTTCGCACAATGAATGAATATTACATTCATTTAAAGTATTGTATTTCATGTCTCCATCTGCTGGTGGGCCATTATGAAAAGAGTCTGTATGCATAAGATGATGTTAATTCCACTACAGAAGAGACTTGATGATCACTAAAACTAGCTGGGGAAAAAAGTGAATATATCAATATCGGTATCAGTTATCAGTCAAATCAGTTGTTACATATCGGCATATTGAAAAATCCAATATCACGCATCCGTAGTCTGCAGTGTGCACTGTTCCTGATGAGATCTTTAAAACAGCAGAATACATACAC
Organism: Epinephelus fuscoguttatus; assembly: GCF_011397635.1. Classification (NCBI taxonomy): domain Eukaryota; kingdom Metazoa; phylum Chordata; class Actinopteri; order Perciformes; family Serranidae; genus Epinephelus; species Epinephelus fuscoguttatus. The sequence continues at coordinate 8,789,328 of NC_064764.1, read as the reverse complement.
AATGTACAGCGAGTGGGAAAAACCAGGGGAGTCAAAAGGGGCCCACAGCTCAATTTTTGCCCCAAGGCCAAATAGAGGGTTAATCCGGCCCTGGCTAAGATGACCACAATGTAACCAAGCATGAAGTGCTGTCCAAACAAAATATTTAAGACATGCTTTATAAAGTACTTTTAAAAAGAACCACAGGTAGGGGGGTTGCATATGAATATAGCAAAAGGCCTTAACATTGGGGACAAAGTGTGAATATTATATGAACAGGAATTGTATTTACTGTATTTATTTTTAAAATGTTCTAACTAAATTTCACATTTTCTCTCCATAAGAGGATTCTCAGCCTTCATGCTTCGCTATAAATTCTGTTCGTAGACTGTAAACATACTATCCATACAGGGAAATGATGCATAAAGCCAGCTGTATGTCAGTGAGAGATAAGGAAAAACAGACACTGACATTAAAAGCATACAGTGTCAGCCAAGTTCATCACCAAACCTCTCAACTGCCTTCAGCTAGTATCTCAAGACCTACCACACATGGAATGACCTCTCTAGACTTTCCTCTTACCTGCATAGCTTTCATTAGTGAAGTCAGGCCAGTTCAGTATTTGCTCTCAGGAATGGAAGAGTAGCAGAGGAGTATTACAGTTTCTCACCCACTTTGGACCAGACCTGCCTACACTCAGACCTTTCTCAGCTTGTTGAGTATCTGACATCCAATCCCAACAGCCTCATTACCGCCTGCAAGGCTGTTGTTGCGACATGACAGGACAGGAGGAGTGCCAGGCGGTTCAGGTGTGGGTCGTGGCTAGAGAACTGCTGTCAGAGTGGACTTTAGCCCTGCCTGACGCCACAACTCTCCCCTCACTACTAGAGACTTGGAAGGCCTAGAGCACAACACAGCAAACTCTGTAGTGCGTCAGCTGCGGTTTGATATGGAGCAGGATTTATGTGAAAGCACTGGTTAGAATTTGGATCTTGCGTTGTTGTTGTGTGGGGCATTGCACATTAAGATCAATAATTTCTTGAGCCGAACTGATACAGTAGTCCATTTTACAAGCGTAAACCAATTTACCGAGTCAGTTTAAGGGCGCACATTTTCCGTTTGAAAATAACTTTACGCTTTACTGTTGAAAGCCAAATATCACAGCAAGGAATATGGATTTTGCAGCGATGAAAACACAAACCACAAGAAAACACATCATGCAAAGCCCAAACATGAATATACTAAAGCCAGGATATAACATAACACTGTGGGTAAGTACGAACTACAGACTCGGCTCCACTTTACGCACGACTTTCGTGACGAAAACTTTCCCTTGCGCTGTCGTACACCGGCACAGACTGACTGAGAAAACGACGAATATAATCAATATCATCTGCACATACAAATAGTTTTTATTCATAATCATCTTACCTTCTCCGTGTCTTCTGCAAGACCCAAAAGGGGCGACGGTGTAGAGCGAAACGGCGCACAGAATCCACCACTTGTTGTACGGAGCCATGCTGCTGAACGGGTTGACTGGTCCGCGCTGAATGTAAAGTTAAGAGGAAAACTTCATCAAGTTGTAGGGCTGAAGTTGAGAGTGTGAGCGTGGGTGCGTGCGTACTTCCGTTTGATAACACCGTGACTGTCTGTAGGCTCTATGAAATTGGAATTCCCAATAATTTCCTGGAGGGATATTCAAGGAAATAAAATATTCCCCTTGACTCGTAGCGTTTACTGAGAACTTCAATGGAAACTAATCAAGACATATTTTATTATTTATAGTAAGTTATCATATTACCCGCCTTCATTTTGTATCTTTTTTTGCCATATAAGGCGTATGACGTAAATGCTTTAATAATAAAGGGGCTGTGGACAACCTGTAGGTTACAATGGCATCTCAGCAGAAAGCTTGATCCTGCCATTTAGCACGCACACAAGCTCTCTCTTTCTCTCTTTCACACACAGCCTTTTGTGAGCTGATGAACTGTAGCAAGCCAAGCCCCCACGTTGCACCTTTTCAACCATCTCACAGTGATGAGAATTTCTCATCTGCAGCCCATTACCCAGACTTAGCTGTCTGTATCATTCAGGAAATCCGTACCTGAGTTATGGCCTATGGAGAGGTTTTGAACCCCCTTTCAGCTCCTCCAGGCCTCTGCTAGTGACACATACTGTAATTGAGCTTCAAGCTGGTACACATACGCTAAAAAAGTGTAGCCTGCCAGCCCCTTTGTGTCCTATACTTTAATAACTTGAATGATTTCATTACACTTGGTTAAATACCACACAGCAATGTTCAATAACACACCATGCTGAGTACAAATGGCTGCACTGGTGCCAAGGCTGGATATTTTATACACAGTTAGGGGTCACTCTGAATTAAAAAAAAAATCTGGCTTCCACTATCATACAAGGCAAAAATTTAAACCTCAATATTCAAATTTGCAGAGATAAACCACACAGTTCATGTTGCAAGCAAGACCAGTCGACCAGGCAACCAGCTGAAACTCCAAGAAGTTAATGACCCCAGTCAAGAAATAGCCCCTGTAAAATGTTGAATTATTGTTGTCACACTTTGGATTTTGTACTAATTAAATAAACATGGCATAAAGTGTTAAGTGGTGAGCATTATGGCTGCTTGTAGGAGGACTCTGTTATTAAATCAAATCAAACTTTATTTATAAAGCACCTTTCATACAGTCATGCAGCCCAAAGAGCTTCACAGAGCAGGATTAAACCAGCACAGAAAAAGTAACAAGTAAATAACTAGACATTACAACAATAAACAGTTCACTAAGAAAGACCACACCAATAAGATAAAGATTTCAAATGGTTTATTGAGTATCATGAATTATGGGTTCGGAGGAGAGCGTGAAGGGGTGAGGATCGAGGGATTAGAAAATGAAAGGATGAGGATGGGGGGATGAAGTGATGAGGGTCGAGGGTCAAATGGATGAGGGATGAAGGGTTGAGGGCCGAATGGATGAGGGATAAAGGGATGAGGAATGAAGAGATGAGGGTCAAGTGGATGAGAGATGGAGGGATGAAGGGTCGAGGGTCGAATGGATGAGGGATGAAGGGCTGAGTAATGAAGGGATGAGGGCCAAGAGCCAGATGGATGAGAGATTAGGGATGATAGGGTAAGGACCAAGGGATGAAGGCTGGGTTCCTGGGTAGCAGGCAAGTGCGATGATGAATGTGTTGGGTTGAAGGTAGGAACGCAGGAGGGATCCAGGGAGTGAGACTGAGTGGGGTAGTTGTTTCTTCGTAAGCTCGGCTTCGGATAGAGCCCCCACTAGTTCCTGTATGCAAAAAGGAGAAGAGAAAAAGATGAAAGAGGCAAGACGGGATTGGGTGGGTGGGATGTGAGAAATGTATCAAAGAGAAAGAGAATGCATCAGGTGTGCTTAAATACTATTGGGCGGAAATGGGATGTGTTCGAGGCGTGGTCTTTGTTCCCAAACCTAGTTTATACAACTACATTAAAATGTTTAAAATGAATAAGATTTAAAAGAACAAATAAACACAAGGGATAAAGATCTGAGGGACCTGCTAGGTACATATCTAAGAATCATATCTGAGAGATAGGCTGGAGCCAGGCCATTCAGCGATTTAAAAACTAATAAGAGAATGTTAAAATCAATTCTAAAACTGATAGGCAGCCAGTGCAATGACTTTAAAATAGGAGTAGTACATGCTCTCTGTCTGGTCTTAGTCAGTATTCTAGCTGGTTTTTAGGCTGCCAACAGCTGTTTTAGGTAGACCAAACAAGAGAGCATTACAGTAATCAAGCCTAGAGGTTAAAAAGGCATGCATTAGTTCGTCTGTGTCAGTCTAAAAGAGAAACAGTCTGACCATAGCAATGTTTTTAAGTTGATAAAATTACAGTTTGGTGATGTTTCTAATGAGTGATTCAAAACTGAGGTCAGCATCCATGTTGGGATGTCAGAATGTTCCCGTGGGACAGAATCGGACTGGCATTAGTCTCTTATACAGACGCCGATGACGTCAGCACACTGGCTGACTCTGTTGTCTGTGGACATTCCCATAGGGAAGTTGTAACAGAACTAGTGCTGGCTCCCAGCGGCAGCGATGTGATTGGATTGATCCTTGACCAGTGGCTGATTAGCTTTGCCTTACACTGCCTACACCGGATTTGCTGTTCCCCGAATTGTTCTCCGTAGTACAACAGAAAAGGAATTGTTCAGTGCATCGCAAGAAGAGATTAAAATGGATATAATTTCATTTGATTCAGCTGTATTGCAGAGCTGCAACGTCTCTGTTACATGTAACACACCTTTGTACCTATGGCAACACCGTCACGTGATCTGGATATCCCCACCCATTTCTATTACAAAACAAAAGACGAATGTCCCCAGATTCCCATTCTGAAGTAAGGGAGGCTGGTCACGCGAAACTAGACTGGCATTTCCCCCTTTATACAGTATCTAGGCTAGGCTAACTCACTGAATTAACATTCCATTTTAGCACTTGCCTCTTTAGGTCCTCTCCCTAAAAAAATCCCAGTCTACTTTGATTGATCAGCATTTCTGGGTCTTCTTCATTTGCAATCTCACCATCTCTACATCTCTCTAATTAGAATCAATGTAACAGTGTATAGCTACACTTTCTACATGTATCAGGAAGATTCAAAGAAAGCCCCCAAACCAAAATCTTCACAACTGGACATGTTCCGGTTGGACTATGATACAAAACTGGGGAAAAATAAACAACATTGGCGACCAAGATTACAGGCTTCCCTGCCGTAAGCATGTAGCTCAGTGTATGTAATGAAAATACATGCAGTAGCAGCATGCCTTGAGCAGGAGACCATATAAAGAAATCTGTCACAAGCTGATGTGAACTTGAGGCAAAAGTAGAAAAAGACACTGCAAAAGAGTATTCAGAACAGCAGAAGGGAACACTTTTACATACGTGTACATATATACACATATATTTGACAGAAAATAAAGAAAAACATACTAAGTCCCCTTTAAAAGTGCAGCTCTAACTCTTGGAACAATAACAATTTACTGTTTAAGACTGGAGGAGTTTAGTTTGTTGCTGGTTTGAACTTTATTCGTCCAGTTCAGTTCAGAACTAGGCAGCTATAAGCACTGTTGATAACTTTGAGGCTCAGAAGCCAACAATCTACACCAAAGCTAACACACCATGATCTTTACTGTGGCCTCTGAGGTCTTTTACTGAACCATAGCCAGGATGTAACTGTGTACGGAAGGGGAGCTCCAAAGCACCAAGACACTGATTCAGTCAGTGAAAATAATGATACAGTAGAGAGCTTATGTATTCAGTGTTAATAACACCTCAGGATTCTGTTGACCGCACAAAGTGAACTACCCATAACTTTTAGTCTGGCAGCACCTCAATGCAGAATCAAATTGCAGCAACAGTGAGTGGCCGCCATTTCGGCAGTAGTCTTGATGAGGGGCTTTGGCTTTTAGATAAATGTGACTGTTATAGGTGTTCAACAGATGAATATCTGTATTCTGTTGTATTGTTTATGAATTCCAGCTGCTGTTGAAGAAAGTGAAAGATATTCAAGTTAAGTGAAAGGTATTGCAGTTGTTCTGACTGACTTTGTTCCAAAACTGATGGCCACACTGAAATTGTTTTGTCCTGTCCTCAGATGGTGCCATAGCTGCCAAGACAAGTTCTCTTTCTGGACAGGACTAAGACATGGGGTCCTGGCCCACCTCCCCAGGACAGCTGGGAAGGCTTGGAAAGTTAATATTTGTTTTCTGTCCCTGAAGGGGTGCTGAGGTGCCATGAAGCCAGCCTCCTAAATTCAAACTGCTCTCATGGAGCTCGTAAATAGCCAGCAGCAGCAGTGTTCATCCTGGTCAGCTCCCAGGGGTGACTGTGTAGAAGTTTACTAGTGTGATGCAGAGTAGGAAAAGAGTTTAGATGCTCAGTCCACCTTCCTTTGGCAAATAAAGGTTTGAATTACAAAAATAAAAAGATAAAAACATGCTATATCTCTCTAAATGGCATTAAGGAACTGACTGTGTTACTTCTGTGAAGATGTTATTAACTGCATGAGTCAGTGAAATCACATCAACCCACCCTGAGTAAACTATGACTATTTCATTTTGCATGGGCCAATATCTAGCTGAGGTAATGCTATTCTTGACAAATAGTGTGTCATCGTTAATAGAGGTGTCATATTCTGAGGTGCAGCCTGCTGTATTGAAGAAGCAGAGCAGGGATTTCCGGCATAACTTCACTTACTTCCAAGGTGCATTGAGGAGGGAAATTGGAAATCTCAAGAGGACAAAACTCAGGCAACACTTGTAGTATAAAGAAATACTTTATTGTCAGACCAGCCTGCAGTATTCAAATAGATTTGAAGCACAAGTGGTTCCAAACTGCTGCTGTCTCCTATGAATCACATTCTTTTGCAACTATTCCTAAAAAAAAAAAATAATGTTTACTGGCAATTTTCATTGACAGTGAAGGAAGCAGTGTCAATTCATATAGTATTGCAAAAAATGACAAGATAATCCTTTATTTGTCCCACAGCAGGGATATTTGCAAAATGTTCTAGGTCTTAAATTATGTTAAAGGTGCACTAACAGGTATTACATTATATTATATATCAATATAGACTGAATGTCAAAGTGTAAAAGGAAAAGTGGTGCTCATACATGATGAAGCAGCAGGGAATTATCAACATCTTCTCATTTATGCATCTTTTTGGTTTTACGACCCACAACATATACCATTTAGTCACTGTCACTAATCTATAAACTTGAATGGCAATGGCAAAATGTTTGTGCCAAAAAAAGCTCCAAAAAAATCCACTGTACACTACTGGCTCAGCACCAAATGGCAAACAGATAAGAGGTAGCACTTAGCATCAGGAATTGGTGACCAGAAGAGACCAGAACACAAATTCAAAATAGAGATTGAGAATTTAAGTTGAAATTGTCACTTGGACAGAAACTTAGTTGAAAAAGAATGCCAATATATGTCTGCCACCTGTGTAAATTGGCAAGTATTTGCTCACGCTGTAGCCACTAACAACTTTATAAATTGTTAATATGTCAGTGTTATGTTGACAGCTTGTTGCACTGCCCCCAAGTGGCCAAAAACAGAATTAAAGCAAGTTACTCTACTTTAAAGACCTACACATGCCAAACCAACTTCAGAGAAAACTGCAGCAAAGAAAGCCAACTGTTGCATCACCTCACGTCAGCTGTGTCTCGGCCAAGAAGTTGCACTGAACACACTGCAAAGACTACAGCCAACAGCCAATTAGCACGTGTGTTCTTTGCCTGAGTGAGAGGCAACTCTCCACAGTGGTGTGTCATCATCATTAAACCATCATGAAATGTTTCTGCTAAAGAGTGGCTGGCTAACGAAAAATAATCTTACTTAATGTAACAAGTTTGTTTTGGTCTCACTCCCTCTCGACTTTAGTTCTTTGTTTACTTCCTCCATCCATTTCTCCTCTGGTGCTCTGAGCTGAACTGCCGGTCAGAGTGATTGCCAACACCAATTCAACATGCTAATTCAGCCAAAGAAAAGCAGATGGGAACCGGTGAGGGGCGACGGTGTGGGACACACTGCATTGACTAGGGCCTCAGGGCGTCAGGGCAATAGACACTCACTGACGGCCCACCACTGAATGACAGCCGACCATCGGCTTGGTGTATCAGGGCCTTAACTGTAATGCCATCAACACATTGTTTCTCTAAACTTAACTAAGTGCTTTTAATATCTTTAACCATATTTCAGTTTACAGGTGCAATATTTTAGGAATAACCAGAATGTTGGCAGTGAACATTTTTCTGATGTATTAGCATGAACCCATGATAATAACATCCTGTCTGATATGTCTAAGGATAGTGTAACACAACAATTTCCATTTCTCCCAAAATGCATTTTCAATTAGCCTCATCTCTCTAATGCTACTCATTAAAACTCGACTATGGGTTACTGGATTACCTTTTTATCCAAACTAAGAAGGTAAAGCAATTATTTTTCTCATCTATTTTTACTAAAGTAACGTGTTATACAATAGAAGATGTATGGCAAACTGATTTTAAAATGTCTGAATGTGTTGCATGGATATACAACTATTACAAATTGATATTAAATATAATAAAAATGTCAATAAATATGCAGTCAAATGACATTCAGTCGTTTCAGGATAATAACACACACTATTCGAGCTCGTGGAAACAAAATAAACCACACTGGGAACAAGCTAAATGATCTCCACACACTGCCAGATTTGTTCATGTTTTGAGTAAAATGAGCCTCGAAGGCTGAAAATGACCCAGAATCACTTGTAACGCGCCAATCCACAGCCTTGGCACTTTGTCAGTGTGTCTACGCTCGGTTGTACATTTGTGCACATGTGTGGGATGTCAGTGGACAAGAATGTGCCTGTCTGTGAGCCTAACCGTGCAGTGCTATTACTCACTCTGTTCAGGGAAACTGCCTCTGTGGTCTCCCACCTTCTGCATGGAAAGTCATAGAGTGAGAGAAAGTAAAAGTCACATGGTCAAATCTGCAGCAAAGCTCTGATGGAATTTCCTGTGTGCTAATTTTCCCACGATATCATGACCTTAATATTCCTCACTTGAAACAATGTGTCGGAGGGGCAGACTCTGGACACTGGGGCTTGCAGCAGATGACATGATGTCATTGTCTGTTCCCGAGAACTGGCCCCCTGGTAACTTCAGAGATGAATGGAGGTCCATGATTTTTTTTCTGTCTCCAGGGGAAAACAGTACAGCAAACGCCGAGACCAAAAGAAAATTATCCTTTTTTGAATTTTTTTCTGACAGCACGTAGTTAAATGCAAAATCCAAAACACATGCATAAAAACACAGCTGTAGAGAATACACTGTAGCTGTAACATTCATTGCCCGCAGGTGGTTCAACCATTAAAATCGCAGCAGCCAATACTTTTATTCACTGTCTCTAAGGACAGTGGTTCCCAACCTGGGAGTTGGGACCCCCCAAGAGCTCACAAAATAAATCTGAGGGGTGCAAAGATGATTTGCAAATTAGGAAAATATGTTTTTTCTGGCTATTCTTAAATCTTTGCTTTTTCTAATGGAATGTTTCTACCTCCTCCATGCCCTTTAAAAACAAGTAAAATGAAACTGCCTAAGAAGGAAACATCACTGTTTAGAGGTTATCACAATTCATAGATATAAACAGCCGGTGAGGAGGAAGGCTACATTGCTTGGCTATAAAAGTAAAAATGGTTGAGAAACAGTGGAAACTGCTGCTGCTATTTCTTTCCTTTCCAATGTGTGGTCCAGGTGCACATGAAAACCGGGCTGACAATATCCAAACAGCTCCACCTTGTGAAGAATCAGAAGGCTGCTAAACGTTTACAGTGGACTTGTGAGTTAGTGAAATAGTTACAGGCCAGTTCCTTCAAGTTTTTTGCATCTAAAAAGTAAGTAAAAAGTTATTTCCTCATCCCATACATACATGTAACTCTACTAACAGAAGTGCACCCAGTTGCTGAACGTCTGTAAGTTTTGATGGGTTGAAGTCTCCATTTTCAAAGCCATCATTCTGTCGTATTGCAGCTTTCCCCCAAAAGACTTGGATTAAGCCCTGCTCAAGACCACTTCATTCTGTCATACCCTGTTTGGCTCAGATAACACATGCAGTGCTTTAGCTCCATTAGAAATCCTCGGCAGCCAAACACGTCTCAAGTTATAATGAAATGAAGTTTAAAAATAGTCAAATGATGGCGAGACAACTTCATATGAGTGATTTAGCAAAGTGAGTAATGAAGCTAATTGTTTTGAGCCAGGGGCTTTTCATGCGCTTTGTTTTCTTAATACTTTTCATATCATTCATAAAAGTTCAACTTCAAATCAGTGCTCCTTTCTAGACAAAGCAGGCAATGATTTACATAACAGTGAGTTAACCTTCAGATCAATGATTAATTTAATGAGTGAGTAGGAGTTGTCGTTTGAGAAAGGATGGTCCTGTAGTTTGTGGATGAGAGAGCAGACACTTGAGTACAGGCTTGCGGAGTGGGTTGAAATACTGTGTGTGGACACGTATAAATCACAGTACAGAGCATGAATCACAGTTACAACACCTGCTGGCTTTAATGCGAAACTCTCCTGCTGGATTCTAACCACCTGGTGCACTCCATTGTCTGTCGCTATATAATCTTTGTAACTTCTCAGGGGCCAGTGAATAAGCAGCTCTCTTTGATTTAGACTGGTGCCACGGTTACGCTCCAAACAATTTATATCACCTACCAGGGCGTTACAAAATATCCGAACAGTTCATTCTCTCACTGCAGGCAGCGCAGCGTACTGATATCTTTGAAACTTGGAATCGGTTGTCAACGCTGACTGGGGGCAGCTGTTGCTTGGATATCAGGATAAAATAACACGACACAACACTGTACATTACTGTTTATAGCCTAATAGACTACATAGCAGTTCCCTGGGTACCATTTCAACCCCAGACTGCATTAACCTCACGTCTCAGTTAAATATATGAGACACTTTAATTTCATCTCCACAAAATAATGTCTCATTTTGCAGCAGGAGAAAGCCGAGTTAATAATATATTTTACATTCCTTATTATATAAAAAGCTGATGATGCTCGGGGAGTTTAATGTCACAAGTTAGGGCAGCACCAGATTAAATTGCGTTGATGGATAAGTGCATTTTAATTGGATTCTCTTCCCTCTGTACAATTGACATTTAAGTTATGCAAGTGAAAACAAGGAAAATCAAACATCATCAAGTTTAACATCCCCACTGCTGTAAAGTATCACAGTCTTATTAACGTGGCAACTACCTTGCAAAAGAGCGTTATTGATACGTAGTTTGCAAAGACTTATTGGACAAGTTGTTCAAACCCAAAACAAAATGATGTGTCAGATCAAGTTTACAAATCTGTCCTTAAAAACAAAAAGCTGCTCTTTTCTCTAAACTAGTGGCTCCCAACTCTGTCTGACTGTCTGATATAGCCTCCCTTACATCCTTATCAGAGGAACTCAAGTCCTCCTTTAATCAACACCATCAAAATGTGTTCATTTAAACTGAATTAAAGTGTAACTAATGCTACAAAAGTGGATGCTGTTCTAAAAATATCATACACTTGAATTATCAGTGTTTAACTTGGCTTATTCAAGTTTGCAATTGTGCTACTCCTAATTTAGATGGCAGAGGTTGAATTTTATTTATCTGTTATCTTTAGCTGCTGAATTTGTGTGTATCCATTAGCTGGTTATTCTTACCCATTACTTAAAGCTAGTTATGTTTACCAATTACTTTTAGCTTGTTATGTTATCCATAGACTGTATAAATATAGGCAAGATGACAGCTCTCCAAAGGTGAAGCCAAAACATCTCAGTCGCCCCCTGGTGACTGGCTGCAGTAGCCATAAACCCAGCCTCCTCCATGTTTGCGATCAAAGATTTACAGTACAGTCAAATCATTTTTTCTCAATGATAAATGTAGTTCTTATCACACTGATGTGTGTTCAAGTGTTGATTTTCCTTGTAAGTTTAGTTTTGATTAGTTATTTGATGTTGTTAAAAGCAGGTTTGATGATTGACAGCTTAATGCACCAATAGAGTGCTGCTGCTCATGATTGGTTGGACAGGTGTATGGTGGGAAACTTGATATGGCAGAGATCGCTACTGCACAGACTGTGGCTCCAAATGATGCCAGCAACACAAGACGGCAGCAGCCATATTCGAGATATTTTGGCTTCAATAATGTACAGCGGGAGTAAGCTGAAACCTGTCGGCCATCCATACAGACTGTGTTTTTATAGCTCATCATGTTTCTCCATTACTTTTAAATAGTTATGGTAATCCATTACTTTAAGCTAGTTATGTTTATCGATTATTTTTAGCTAGTTATGAGTATCCATTTCTTTAACGAATTATTTAAGCTATCATTTATCAAGTTAACAATTTCAACAATTTATCTATTTGGCTACTTTAACTAACTACAGTATGGCACATGCTTATCCATTAATTTTGTTTGTAATGTTTATTTGGCTAGTTTTAAATTTGCATTTTTACTTAGCTAACTATTGAAACTATTCAAAGTTTTTAGTGTTACAAAGGACTTAGTTGGTTGTTAGGAGTCATAGGCTACTGCACAGTGAGCCACAGTCTGGTAGTGTAAGCTAATGGTCATGAACACACAAATATTAAAAATAAAAGGTCACTCTAAAATGTGCGACCACACAACACAATGCCACAGATGTCTCAAATTTTGAGGGAGCATACCATTGGCATGCTGTCTGTGTGAACTGTGACCCAAAAAAAAATTATATCTGTGACACTAGTCATGTGAAATCCTAATAAATGTCTTTTTCCAATGTTACACTGCACATGTTAGAGTGACCATGCCAAGACACACCTGTGTAGTAATGATGGTGTTTCATCAGCACCTTGATTTTGTCACACTGATCAGATGGATCGATTATCTTGAAAAAAGAGAAGTGGATTGAACACGGATTTTTACAAATTTGCAGCCAAAATTTAAAGAAAATAAGTCTTTTGTATACACAACCACAATCTGTTCTAATTCCAAAGTCGTCAAATACCACCACTTGGTCAGTCTGGACACTGACAAGAAAGCCATCCTTTCGTAATGCTCTACCAAAGTCCCTAAAGAGTGGGTGGGAGGGGAAGTGGATGGGCCCAACAAACACTGGACTTTCACTTAGGAGCCTGGTGTCTGCTTCCCGTATGAATGTTGCAAAACATTGTAAGATTATTTTGAAAAAGACTGTAACAAGCAAAACTTGAACTGTCTAACAAGCAGAAACTGTACATTTCCTGTGGAAACAGAAGTGTATTTTGAAAATACGATGCATGTAACAGGTGTAAACTAACAAGGCGTCCCAAAACTTCAACATCAGATGTACCCAGGATACACGTCATATTTAGATGTCAAAAGTTCACTGAATGAGCGGCAATATGTGACAAGTTGGGAGTGAGAATCTTTAACTTAAACCTGTGAAAAACAGAAGCAAAACACAAGTGTTGCATTAAAATTTTTGTTTGTTTCATATCTTCTTTTTTTTTTTTAAGATATATTTTGGGGCATTTTAGCCTTCAATTGACAGGACAGTCAAGCGTGAAATAGGGAGAGAGAGAGAGGGAGTGACATGCAGCAAAGGGCCACAGGCCGGAGCCAAACCCGAGCCGCCGCGGCAACAGCCCTGCACATGGGGCACCCGCTCCACCCACCAAACCACGGACACCCCTTGTTTCATATCTTTTTTAATCTAAATCATAATTTTTATTTATTTGTTATCCCACAAGTAAAACTACTCTACAGTCTTATACCACATGGCAACAAATCCCTGCAGTACAAGCCACCCCTGGCTTGAAATCACTACTCTACATCATTTCACCACGTAGGCTCGGGCCTGCACATTTTGCAAAAGACCTAGCTTGACTTAGTTCAAGGAAGCATCATTTCTTCTGGTTGGAACAACATACCTCTCTCAGCATGATTTGATCAGATTGCATGCACACATTATAACATTATAGGAAAAGTCCACTGGAACTTGATTAAAATGGATTTACGTACGCTTCTAGGCTAATGTCAAACAAAGGAGCCTAAGGGGATTTCCAGCTCACACAATGACTTCATACAGAAATAGCAGTACAAAAGCTTTGCTCTGCAATTAAGGTCTTTATTCTATCCCAAGTTATGAGTATCGGATTGTGGTTACAGGGCAAAACTAAAAGTATGAGATTGAAAATCAGACATAATAAAGGCACTCATACACTCAGTAAATTTTATGCTTATTGAGTTTGATGATACTGCAGTTTTTCATTTTGAAGAAACGGTTCACTCAGAAACAGTCAGTGAGCTTCCAAGTTGGATCACAGACAAAAACAAGTACAGTCACACACTGTCACTATTTATTTTCTGCTTGGATGCATCTATAGATGGAAAGAAAATGATTTCTTTATAAAACTGTTTTTATCCTGACAGACTGAATAACCTCGCAGACATATTTGAGATCAAACAGCACAGGAACATGAGATTTATTTAAATTGAAGTAGATTTTTCTCATACTCTGTTCACAAAACTGATAATTAACCACAGGTAGATTATATGGATTATAATAGAAAATTAATTTTCTTTTGACTCCAGGTCTGTTAAGTAGCCAACTACTCACTATTGGCCTGCAGCATTAAGTACAACGCTGCAAAGACAAGAAATCCCTCATCTCATGTGAATAAAATAATCCCCCAGATTTCTGATTACTCATAGAAAGATATGTTTTGTTTTGTACCTATTAAGAAATAAAAAAAAAGAGTGTTTCTGTGTACACGTCTTTCAGCCTCAGAGGTTTATTGACAATCTTCTGCCACTACAAAAGGCACAAGATGTTGTGAATTACAAAAAGAAGCGTGGTTGTTGTCCGTTCAAAACAAAAAGCAGCCTGGTTGTTGCCTGTTCAGAACCTGTGCTTATCACTCACTCTGGTTTAGCTTGAGAGGGTCAGAATAACAGTGAGAGCTTTCCCACACTGAACTGCCCTGGGATAAACATAAACCCAACCGACTTTCAGTGGATCACTGTATGATGAAGTCTGAGGAGTTGTCCAGACATGAGAGCAGATGTGAGCAGATGATAGAAAGATATAAACTGTGTTATCTGCAAGCTGCAAATAGTTTTTCTCTCATTATAGTGTTATTTATTTTTTTATTTTAGTAAACAGGTCAAATTAGCCTTGAGTTTTTTTTAAGGTTATTTGGGAGAATTCCGATTTACAGGCAACAAATGATTGGCATTTGGCCTTAAAAGCCAGTATGACTCAAATACGTGTATCTTTAAATCAACTTAAATTCTTATTGTAGCTGCAATTCCTTTTCAATCAGCAAAGTATTAGAGGACTGTCAGCCCATTCCCCCGTCATTTGGTCAGTGGATCTTGGCGTCAAACACTGATGCACACAGGCACCCTTGGCAGAAGTATGATATACACTGGGCCTCAGTTTGTGATGCCCCTGGCAACTAGAATAAAGAATTAAAAGATTAAGACAGTCCATATAGAGAGGGTGGGATGGGAGGTAAATGGGTACGACAAACTCCTAACTTTCACCGACGAGCCCACTGTTTGTGTTCTGTGTGAAACCAAATTTCAATGGAGTTATTTTAATAGCAACATAGTGTGCTAGTATTTGCAGGATGCTATGCTAGTGATGTAAGTCACATGATATAGTATGTCACATAAGTTAGTAGCAACCATATGTATTTTAAGCCAAACCATGATGTTTTTTCTTATCCTTTCCACATACTATTGTTTAGGCCTGCACGATTAATTGTATTTTCATCGTCATCGCGATGTGAACGTGCGCGATAAACACATCACAAAAGTTGGTCTGACATGCCATAAGTTTTGTTTACATGCTCCATGCTTTCACACTCAGCATGCTGACATTTGGCCAATCAGATGGAGCCCTGGACACATGGGCCATGCATGCACACTGTTTAGCCAATCAAATGACGCCCAGCTCCGCTCATGTTCCTGCAGGATAATTAGTAGCGAGAGGAGCAGGAGAGCAGAGTGGCGAAAATGCGGACAAAACGCTTGTGCCAAAAAGAAAAAGCACCTCCGCGATTTGGCAATACTTTGGATTCAAGCGAAAAGACGATTTACAGACTCAGGTACTGTGTAGGACCTGCAGAGCAGTTGTAGCAACGTCTAGAGGTAACACCACCAACCTCCATCACCACCTACTGCACCACCATCAAGAGCTGCACAAACAATTCAAGGCCAGTCAATCTAGAGCACAAACGTCGAGCAGCAGTAAAGTAACGCTACCATCACTGCAGCAACAGTCCACTGATCAGGGTTTTGGCCACAGACTGCATCTTGCTATCGTTAAGTGTATTTGCTGTACGTGAAATTATTATCAGAGATTGAAGTATCACCTGAACTTGCTCAAGAGCGGGATGCCGTCTGAATATTATTGATCTTAATAAAAAAATAGCAAATGCAATCCTTTGATGTAAAAGTTATATAGTTCATTTCCCCCACTGCATGGCCAGTCCTGAAACCAGGCTTTCTGGCCACATGCACACTGTACTGTCAAATAAATTAATAATATATTGATTTTAAGCTCATCCTTCAAATTAAAATATTAATATACACACTTAAATATATTTTCTTATTTATCGCAAGTCATATCGTCATTGCAATATTGAAGAGTGTCATCGCACATTTTGCTCATATCGTGCAGGCCTACTCTTGTTGCCAAAACCTGAGGAAGTAGAGCTAAAAACAGTGTTTTACCAATGTTGTAATTTCATTTTGAAAAAGACTATATGCGTGTAACAAGCGGAAACTGTACATATCCTGTGAAAGTGTTTTGAAAAGACACAATGATCAAAAATTGACACAATGTCCCTGAACGGGTACCTAGAGCGTCAAAGTTTGACGTGTAGGTCCACTGACAAAGCAGCAGTATTTGATGAGCTGGGATGAGAATGTATTGAAGAGTAAATATAACTCTGAATTCCTGATGTTAACATGTCTATCAGACCATGCTGTTTAGCCAAAGAGAGATATATCACTCTTTTCATGTCAGTAAATGTATGAGGCAAGGTAGTCTCTCTGTCTTATCTCTTGGGGTAAACAATGATGATGCATCACAATTCTCCTTTGAAAGAGAAGCCAATCAGAAACTTTAAACACAATGCCCGGCATTTTGATTACTTGTAACACTTTGTAAACTTTGGCTGTACATTCCTCATGGATATAATCTGACTGATCCAAAGTCTCGCTCCACTAAAGTCCCTTTTTCACTGAACAAAAGAAATACAACCCCTGGTTGTGGCTATTTGTGTGTGTGTGTGTGTGTGTGTGTGTGTGTGTGTGTGTGTGTTTAATGTGTATCCCCTCTTTCTGTTTAGGAGGCAGAGTGGCAGAGATGTGTCAGGAGGATGAGCTACACCTGAATCCGTTCCCCCTGATTGCGTCTTCTAATTGCTATATGGAGGGCTGTACATGGCAGTTTGGGTTCTCTCTCCTCCCAGCAAACGGGGTTCTGCTTGGTTATGTTTTTGGTGTATTAGAGTCACTTTTCATTTTGCCAACACAACACAACACTCACCCACTCACTGCATCCATGCACTCACTACTCCACCGATAATACAGATTTCTGTATCACTTTATATTTAAGTATAGCTCTATATGTGTTAAACAAATTTGTTTTAATCCATAATTATCCGTGTGGTCTCCCCTGTATTGTCTGGGTTTTGATTTGGTTTAAGCATTTGGGGCTCTGGCTACTTGTTTAAAATTCAAATTTGGGGAGTATCACATATGAGTTTCGTTTTTCTTATAGGGCAGAGCAATTTTTGGTCCGTACTTGATAAGTGTCAGTCCATTGTGCATTTTGGTTTAGGTTGTCTGTTTGGTTACTGGAATTTGCTCCCATTAGGTGTGGTAACAGTCTCTAATGGTGAGGTTGTTGCAGCTTTAACCTCTTAAAGTGGCAGTGAAAGGGGATAGAGCCAGTGGTGTAGTAGTAGTTGATGGGTGTACTACTAGGTAGATGGGAAGGTAACCAAGGAAGAAGTGGGTATATTCTCCTATATATTCCAGTGGCTTTTTGGCTGATAGGTGGGTATCCTGTAAACAGCCAGAAAAAGAGGTAGGTATACCCTGTGTACTTGCGCATACCCTCTACCACACCACTGGGTAGAGCTATATGATATAAGCCAGTCGCAGCAGCCCCACACAGGTCAGGTGTATGCAGGGGCGTTTCAAGGATTTGAGGACAACTGGGGCTTATGCTGCATTCGTTTTGTACTCGAAGGTCTGAAATTCCCAGTTCCCAGTCAGAAGTTTAAACTCGAACGCATCCTGAGGTCGAATTTCCAACACAGAAACTCGGAGAAACCGCATCAACTCTGACTTAAGACTTCAAGATTGCTGCCGGTCACATACATAGTGAGTAAACACTCTGCTAAAGTACTGTTTATAGCAATTTTATCATATTTGTCAGGGCTCAACAATGACAATTGCCCGATTGCCCGGGGCAAGTAAAACTCGCGGTCGGGCATGTAAACTAACAACCTGTTGCTACGCTGTCTGTATGTGCAAAATACCACATAGAGCTTTGTTATCAACTGATATCGCTAACAGTGGCTATGGCTAGCCCAACAGTAGTAGAACTGTAACGTTAATGTTCATGGTTTTGATGGCTCGACTGATGGTCTTTAAGATTTATCGCTGGCAAAACAGGGCTGCTAAACTACAGTTACGTTAAACACTTTAGTTGTACGGCTCTGTTTCTTCGCACTATCACCGTTATAACAGTTTCATTTGTCAAGCTGCTGACACCTACAAGAAACTCCCCTCTGGAGCTAAAACAGATCATTTATACACAGCAAAATCGTGTTCAAAATACTTTTTAGGTAAATAAATGATTGAATGAACCAACTCAGTGCTCTACCACAGTTATGAAGCTATAACAGAGTGTGTGTGTGTGTGTGTGTGTGTGTGTGTGTGTGTCTTTTTTTTTTTTAAGTCTACCTCGACAGGAACATAAATTTGTACTTGGATCCCCAGAGAAATACTCCTTTCCCTGGTCCCCTATACCAGATGGCTCATGACCTCACCACGTACTACTCTACTGCGGATCTATCTGGTTGAACTGGGTGAATTGCACATAATTGCAGATTAAACAGTAGAATAACATTCATAACTATAACAATAGTAATTACATTAATAATGTTAACCTGTTGTTTTTTGTGGGTTTTGTAGACAACTGCAAGGATACTGTTGAGCGAAACACCCGAAACAACATCAGCACCATCACCATCATCAGCACCATCGCCATCATCAGCACCATCGCCATCATCAACACCATTGTCATCACCATCGCCATCACCCATACCAAACAATGACAGCTTCACCAGCGACCAAACACTATTTTTGATTGACCTGATGTGCCAGCGCATCAGAGCAGAAGGTAGCGGTCTCCCAAAGAACCTGCATGAGCTGAATGCACGGCTAAGAACTGCCAAGTCCAACAAGAAAATGCTGTGGAAAGAGGTAGCAGATAAGTTGGGAAGCCATTTCCAACAGATTTTCTGCCCTGACAAAGTGGCCAGAAAATGGAACACACTTGTTGATGCCTACAAAAAGGTAAAAGACAATAATAACTCAACAGGGAGGGGAGCCATGCGTTTCCAGTTTTATAGTGAAATAGAAGCCCTTCTGGGAGAGCAGCATGATGTGGTGTTCCCTGTTGTTGGGACATTGGACGGGCTTGAAATTCGCAGAACTGAGGTGCTGGGACGCGGCGGCAGCAGCAGCAGC
Source organism: Epinephelus fuscoguttatus (assembly GCF_011397635.1). NCBI lineage: Eukaryota > Metazoa > Chordata > Actinopteri > Perciformes > Serranidae > Epinephelus > Epinephelus fuscoguttatus. The sequence continues at coordinate 8,770,011 of NC_064764.1, read as the reverse complement.
AGCAGCAGCACAGCATTAGCTGACATCCAGCCCTATAGGAAACACAGGACCCAAAGCAACCACATTGACCCCACACAACCCCCATAAACGCAGGTTGGTGAATGATGAGGTGATGGAGTTCCTGCGACAGTCAGAAGAGATCAGTCAGCTGCGCCAGAAAGACACAATGGCACAACTGAAGTCTGAGCAGCAGGGTTTTGAGGCTCTGATGACAAAATTCCTGGAAAAAATGTAAAGTTGCCAGGTGTGGTGTGTTAAATTTACGTTCAATTTTCATGTGGTTTATTCAATGCACTTTTTGAATAATTGCACCTAAACATTGTTTGCACTACTTTCTATGTTTACAGAGCCATTTTCTTTCTTGCACATGAAGTGTTTGCACTATGTTCAACTGTATGTTTACAGAGCGATTTGCTTCCGGCACCAGTTAAGCAATTTTTTTTATACATTTAGATACAACTTTTGTTACTGTACCATAAAGGTGTAATATATTTGGAACTATGTTTGATTTGTGTGATGAAGCAAAGTAAGATGCATCTTTTATTAATATAAAAGTTTAATATATCTGGTACAATATTTGATTTGTTCTTGTGTGTCATTGTATGAATATTCATCTGAGATGTTTTTCCTTGACTGCTTCATTATGGGTTAAAGGAATAATGAAAGTTAATTGAAAAATACACTTAAGAATAAGAAGTACTTTTTCAAAAAATTCAAAAAAGTCTGTCAGCTCATCTTTTTAACAACGGATTATGAAGCCTGATGGCTGTGGGTACAACAGATCTTCTGTATATCTCTGTCCTGCAATGAAGAGAGAGGAGCCATCCACCACCGTAGGTTCTTTGGTCCATCAATTTACTTACTTACTTAAGTACTTTACTGCATTACTTTTTAAAAAACCACTTTACCAGTAACCAGTTACTTTACTGCGTTACTCCCTGAGAAAAGTAACTCAAGCACTTTTAAAGTACTTTTGAGTATTCTACATTTCCTATTGGGCAATGGACCACAGGGCGCTAAGCCTACATTTTTTGTCTCCAAAATTAAAGTTATGGACCACTTGCCCTTCACTGAGATCCAATTCTCCCATCACAGCCGTCACTTTGACCAGTAGAAACACACAACGATCTGCTGCTGTAGACAACTGTATGGCAACAACACCCCAGCATTTTTAATATGTCCTCTAGGGATGTTACCACACAGAGTAAAAGGGGGAAATGATGGTGTGAAACAGCAGAGGCACTTTGTCAACCCGCTGAGTTAACGTTACTGTCGTTAGCATCAAGCTAGCAAACAATGGCACATCCTCACGGTCGGACATAAAGTAATAACATTAACAAATAGCAGCGGGGCTTTTACTCACCACAACTGCAGAGGCTCCCAGCTTCATTTGAAACAAACTACATTATAGACGGTCCGTTATTTATTAATCCCTCTGTGTGTTTATATATTTACTTTTTATCCGCTCCGTTGTCTTTGTAAAGTTAATACATTGCGTCATCATTTCAAACTTAACACTTCCTGATTTTCCTTCAAATTAAAAGCTCCTTATAACCTCGTCTAGAGAATCCCTCCATTTTCTAAATAGGCTTTTATTGTGAAACATTTGTGGAAGATACAGTAGCTTGATAGTTTACTTATGGCGCTTCAAATGTAGCTCCTGCCATCTGCTGACGCTTTTAGGTGACTACAACAACATGTCGGCTGGCACATGAACAGACACACAGTGACTCAAATAATAGTGAAAGTAATAAAAATAGGACAAGAATAACCCGATGACATCACACACTCCATGAAAGACGACCGGGGATAATTGGTGAGTACCAGCGTGTAGTGTGTACCAGGCATAATGCAAGTCCTGAGTCTGAAATATGTCTGTCAGCGAGTCCTACTCCACCTATTTAGACTCCACCATAGACAACGGCAGCATTTCTCCGACCACGTATCGAGCCACAAGCTCCGTGGCTTCTTTCAGACTGATAGGTTTAACGTTATCTCTGTTATTAGAACCAAACGACAGCCGTTGCTGTTTCGGAGCTGAAGGACCAGCGCTCTAAAATTAACGGAAGTAACTGGTGTCTTGTTTGGAAATGTACTCAAGTATTTGATTACTCAAACAGCAAACTAACACGTTAGGTTACTTGTTACTGCAAAAGGTAATAAAAGTACCCAACCCAAGTTATACCCAACTCTGGTTATGAAGTGGATGATCTGTATTGCTCAGGATGGCCTCCACCATCCTCATTGTGCATCTCTCCACCACATCCCCCAGAGAGTTCATCCTGACTCTGATCACAGAGCCAGTCTTCTTTACAAGCTTATCCAGCCTCCCTGCCTGCTTTTTCCCAAACTTCCTCCCCAGGAGACTGCAGCATAAAACAAGACACTTGCCACCACAGACTGCAGCATCTTACTGCAGATGTTTAGAGATGGTCTATTGATGAAATTGTTTTCACAAATGAATACATTCTAGGGCAGCTAACTACTGACTGTTTTGATAGTTGACTTGTCACCAACTATTCAAATGATTAGTGGACAAATCGGATTATAAATCACATAATTATTAAGTTACTCTTATTTAGCTATTAGCTTTTAAATTTAGCATGAAGTTACTTTAATTGCTAATTAATAATAATAATAATGGAGTAGAAAGATTTTCTGTTCATGTAGTCTTCTCCTCTTATGGTTGGCCTCTGCACCCTGATGTGACACCCATCAATAGCACCGATGACACCATTGAGGCCACAGAGCTGGTGAAAAGCAGCAGCAGATGCTGCTTTCTCACATACATTTTGCCAGCAGATGAAGGTTGTCCCATAGTCCACATTGTGTTGAGCACTTCTAAGATGGTCTTGTGAGCTGTTGACTGTGACATGTCAAACTTATCGGACATCTCTCTGAAGCTGTTTTGGTTGGCCATGTACCACAGGAACATCAGCACCTTCTTTGTCACAGGGACTGGTGCTAGACTGTGACAGTGTTCAGTTTTTATGCCATTCTCCTGCAATTTCATCCAAAATTGCGGCTTGGTAATTCTGAAATGGTGTCAAAAGCATCCTAAGTAAGAGAGAGAGTGTGTTTCAGTAAAAATGGTGAGACATTTAAATATCAAAGTAATATCTACTATCACTTAAAACAGAAAGGTGAAATCAGGCAATAACTGTGATATAATGAGCATATAGCTGCGACCACTCCGCATCAGAGAAGCAACAATGTTTCCATGAGAACAAACTGTTACAGTAGGTAGCAAAAAGTAGCCGTTTCTTGACGATGTTAACAAATAGCCTAAATTAGATGAATTCACATGCTCAAGGATAACTTTGACCTCTGCATGCTGTACATATCATTTAACAAACAATATTGTTACGTTTCAGCTGTTATAGCCGATCATTTCATCTCTTTGGTAATGATTTGACAAATTAAACATAATTAAATGTAGCCAGATCAAACTTTTTTTTTTACACAATGAAATGCGCTACCTTCTCTGTCTTTTGTCCTCATCTGTGGCTCTCATCTGTTGGAGTGCATGAAGGTTTTGAAGCCGTCTATACTCTTAAAGTGCAATGGGCAACAAAGGCTTGGACTGGATTTGGCCCATGGAGTTGAGTTGGATCACTAAGGAGATTTAGCTCACCTGGGCTGGACTATGTAAGGACTATATAAGCTGCTGGCAGTCCATCGTTCTCTCCCCTAGCTTCCATTCTGTTTGGTTTTGTCAATAATTTAACATTCCACACATTTCTACTTTAGTTTACACTTCTTTTAAGTTACAGTCCTCTGTCTAGCCTTGAGCCGGGCTGTTACACACACTAACGTCTGGCTTTTGTCTTTGGTTGGAAAGGTTATGATAAGCATTAATTCCCGGGGCAACTGACTCTGCAGTAGTCACAGGTATCTCTCAGCCCCAGCTCCAGTCAGTAGTGAAGGAAACATGACACGAGGGTGGACACACTAATTTTCGCCCCTTTTCCAACGCAGTTCTATTTTGTGCTGAATTTTCAGAAATTGGCATGTAAATAGAACACCATGCAAAGGTGATTCTGTTCTTTGCATCTTGCAAGATACAACACGAGGTTTAAGCGTGCATGCACTCAGTCCATGCTGGTATGAGCTTAAGACCCCTGGTGTACACAAAGGCATCTACCCTGAAACACTTCACTATTGTAAATCATCCTATGATTTATTTATTAATTACCATGATTATTAATAAGCTACAGTATCCACAAGACATAAGAGGATGAAGATGGCACACACCTCTGATGCAATAACTATCACCATGGTGGAGCTACAGAGGGAAATGGAGCTGCAGCAATATGCTACAATACATGCTGATGTACATGGAACATGAGAGGAGTCTCTGGGAGAGGGTCAGGTCCACACAGGAGAAGATGAGTAGGGAAGACTGGGAAAATCAGAGGCTATTCTTTGGGCTGCTGCTTTCCAGGCTCCGAGGCCCTGCACCACATCACAGGAACCTCCACATGCCATGTACCAGCACTGAGAGCCAGTACGAGCAAAGCTCCTTTTATGTCAGTCTGAACCAGCTTATTGAAGAACTCTAGCAAGACCTGATGAGCACACTACCTACAGGCAGTTATAGTATGCCTGTATGAAAGCCTTTTCATACCGACAAGATTTGTTTCATATGTCAGTATGTGTTGCCATATAGGACTTGAATAGTGCTTATTACATTTTTTTCTACTTGCACACTGATATACTTTGTGTTGAACTTGATACAACCCAGGAGGAGCTGGAAAGCATTGCTGGGGCAAAGGACAACTGAGTTCCTTGCACAACTGGCTCTCCCTGCGACCCAACTTCAGATAATCGGATGAAAATGGATGGATTTTATATTTTTAATTGTGCTGAACTTGATATATTTAAATACAATACCAGTTTTTGTTGTATATCTTGAGTACTTGGTTACTGCTCTATTGTTTTATAATTGTTCCATTTTTGAATACTCATTGCACATATGTATTAATTTTTTTTTTTAAATAAATGTTTTACAAAACACAAGATAAGGTTGATAACATTTACTGAAGAAATGGGATAACTGTAACAATTGTGATTCCAAAAGGTACTCTGAGACAGCAACAACACTGCTCACTGTGATAACATTGGTGTTAGGTTGTCTGTAATTGTGTTGTGCAATAGTCAGGCAGCGTTAGATCTCTCCCCCTCATGCGCCACAGCATGCGGTTGACTCAGACCCTCCGGCTGATCCACCTCAGTGTTTCACTCTAGCAATATATGTGTATATTTCACATACATAATGCAACAATGCAACAGCGACAGCATTGGCCATTGGATTAAGGTCAATATCATTCCTCTTCATAAAGCATCTCCAAAGTTTTTTCAGTCTTCCAAAGGTATTCTCAGTAGCTGAGTTGATAATTCTGGGTGAATCAATTCATCAACCATTGCTTCTTCAGGTAGACAGGATCTCCAATGACATGCACAGGGATTTTCTCAGCATCCAGCATCTTTGATTTCTGTAACTAAAGAACATTAAATTACCACAGACGGTTAGATAACAGGTTGTAGTTTAAAGAGCACCCACCTTGTCCAGAATCAATAAATGCACTTAACTCTCTAGGGAGAAGGTAGCCATTTTGGCACTCCTCTGCAGTGATCAAAAAGTCTGAACCGGCAGGCCCTGGCATCAGGGGTGTCCAGGACAACCTAAAGACATCTGTCAGACTTATTTCAATAGAAGAGCTTAGGTAAGTGACAAAACTAAAAAAAAATGGAGAAAAAAACACTTACCAGAAAATCGTGCCTATCAGATTTTACAGTTCATCACGGAGAATCCAATGCCATACCTCACTGTTGTAGTAGTCTGCACGGTTGTCCCTGGGAGCAATAATTGGAATGTGTGTCCCATCTATGCCACTAGAGCACTGTGGGGAGCTGCACTCTTGAAATCCTTTAATGGTCAAGGTGCTGTCCAGTCTCCACAGTTTGTTGTTTGCCATGTTAAAGCTGGAGCAAGGAGCTCAACTAAATGGTCAAATGTCACCCATTACATTTAAAAGTGGGCTTTCAATCGACCATGTCAAAATGTCCTATTGGACCAACATATGACAACTGGGACTTGGGGCACCACCTTCAATGATAGCTATTATGGAGTCAATAAAGGCTTGTCACTTTTGGTGATTACTACTGTGACTCTTAGTCATCTCAGCCAAAAACTCCAACTATCTCCATCCAAGCAGCGCTCAAACATTGTTCCAAATGTTCCCAATTACTCAGCACCAAGTTTGAAAGAGAGACTGAATAAGTAACAGATATTAAAAAAAGAAGTTCTCACATTTTCACTGGCCTCTGTGCTGCTTTCTGTTTACTATGTGAACGATATTGAATGTGAACTGTTGAACTGTTTAGCCATATGCTGCAGTATGTGTTAGAGTGCTTGTGGTTTTGCTTTGATTATATTCACTGATGGGTAGAGTACTGGAAATTTGCACCAAAGTAAAAGTCAATTAATACCATAAAAATTATTCAAATAAAAGTCAAAATTACCATTTGAGAACCTGCTCAAATGAAAGTAAAAATGAACCTGATTAATAAAAAAATAAATAAATAAAAGTTACTTTCCATCTTAATGTGTTTTTTAGGGTGTGTGGGCATAATAGCTCTTGTTTGATGAGCAGGGCCCTATTTCAGAAAGCAGCATTAGTGAAAACTCTGAGTATGTTCAGCCTGAGATGAGGGAAACTCTCAGTTATCCATTTCACAAAGCCAGCTCAGCGTAACCCTGAGTCAGTCACTATGGCAACATACTCCGTGAAGCAAACCTGCTGGCTCGCAGGTTTGCTTCATCTAAGCCTGAGGCTGATGGCCTGCTGAGCGTGTAGCAGAAAGGAGAGACATGCCGTGTCCTTTTGTGATGACTTTGACTTTCTGCCCAGCCTTTGGGCCCCATCAGATTACAGCTGAACAGTGGCGTCATATAGGGGAGAAAAGTTAAGTAAAAATTAATATAAAATTATTAAACCATCATTATTAAGAATATTTTGTCAGATATAGTAATAAAATTGATGATCTCTTTGTTTTACTTGATTTTGGCAATAAAAGTATAATAAAATATCCCCATTGACCAAAAAGTAAGCATCAATATTGACTGACCACCCCCCTGTATCTGCATGAAATGGTTTAGTCCTGCGGCCGTCATCATGTGACCTAGTACTAAAAGAAAATCCTCTTTTCAAAAATGGAAAGAGAGAAAGGAGAGAGTAGAGGCAAAAGAAAGGGTGTCAATATGTGAGCCAGTTTTTCTCCAAGAAAGGTGGGTAGCCTTTAGTCTGTAAGTGGTAGAAATGAAGCCGTTAGCTTAGTGTCCATAGTGAAATAAGATAGCTACAGACGGGAACTGCCCATTGGTTCGACATCCCATTGGTTCAACATCCCATTGTTCCGACCATATTAAACCCATTGTTCCGAAGTCCGTTCCGAAATCATCATGATGCCCTGTGGTTAAGGTCTGGTTAGGTTTAGGCACAAAAACCACCTGGTTAGGGTCAGGAAAAGATCATGGTGTGGGTTAAAATGAAAAAGAAAGAGACAAACACATAAGCCGTGAGCCTGCTCCGCCTCAAGCCTTTCCCAGCTGACCCAGAGCCGGTCACGGCGCACCATACGCCCGCCGCGAGCTGTTCAGCCCCACGAACAGTCGGACTAATAGGATGTCGAACCAATGGGCTGTCGGACTAGTGTTAGCTTACGTTTCACTCTGTTTTAACCTACATTTAATCAGTGCAGGTAAATGTTTAGCAAGATATTCATATTAAACCAGTTGTCCCTGCCCCTTTTACCAGACTCAACAACAGACGAGTCAGAAGCAGCAGCCCTGTCTCCCCATAACTTTACCCCTCCCCGTCCCAATGAAGAAGGTGAGCAACATTGTGTTGAATGACATGCCAGTTAGCATCATTGCAGGAAGTCTGTGGCAGTTTCTCTCTCTCTCTTGCTCTTTTTTACCATTACGAAAAAGAAAACAAATTATTTTTTAATGACAATAATTCAGACAAATTATTTTTCCACATAATGATTATTATGAAACAAAAACAGCCTACACCTGTCTGTACTGAATGCTGGACAGTTCAAAACATTAAGTAGCCTAACTCAGCCTATATTAAAGTTACAGGCAATATTAAAATAATCCAGTTAGCTTTCATTTAGATTGAATTACAGCCGTTAAATGACATCTGTCGATACAGACTTTATTATTCCCATGAAGGGCAATTTATTTGAGCAGCTTGTACACACACACACACACACACACACACACAAAAACAACAACATGTATCTAATGTGTGTAATCTAGTGGTGGTGATACATAACTGTAGGTAATTTGGGTCAATGTATGTCGTTCATTTATTGGTATCAAAAATCTGCTTTTTTTATTATTTTGAGGTGATGATCTTAATTTATTTTGATTGAAAAGTTAATGTATATTTAAGTTGTTTTTTTTAAAAGTATTTCATTAATGTTAAGAGAATTTTCTATTTTGGGATTTTACAATAAAAATTGCATTTAGACTGTAAAAAGTGGCCTTTAGCACAGTTTTTATGGTGGCTTTTAATCTTGCATCAAATAGTGAATTGCATACTGTATGCAGACTGTTGCATGTACAACTCACTAGCAGTAAATAGTGTACTGGTAGTATTGATGTACAAGAAGCAAGACAGTTGCAAGCCTTCAAAGTTAGAGTTATGTAAAGCTTTTAATGGGTCAGTTAGGTGCCAGAGATGTGGTGACAACAGCTGCACAGGGGGGTCCAATGTGATTTTTTTTCATGGGGCTCAGAATTCCTGGCCGCGCCCTTGCAGAGAAGCCAGATCACTGAATATATTTAAAAGAAAAATAAATACTTATCTGTTCACTTTGGCCTTTAACCAGCTCTGGCTTTTTTAAAAACTCTTTTTAAGGTTCGCGCTGCTGCAGCTCTTTTAAATCTTGATTTTATGATTTATGGTGTGTTTTATGTCCATTATGTCTATTTTCATGTGAAGCACTCTGCTATATAGACAAAGTTAATTATTATTATCTTTAACAGCAGACATTTTGACTTGTCAGAGCAGGGGGAGCACAGGTGACACACATTTTATTATGGCTCAGTGCCATTAAGGTGTCCCACTAAGTCATGCCATGACCCAGCATGCACACTTTCAGGACCCTGAAACTGAAAGTTACTGTGCCTTTCCTGCTATGAGACGTCAAAATATCTCCAGTTCAATCAACTCTGAGTTATGTTCAGCCTGAGGGAACCGCGTTCACAGCGAGCATCAAAAGACATCATTAATGGAGCGCAGATAACGTGATTTTCAGAGGCAGAAAGCAGAAATGAAGACATGAAAAAAAATCTATTACGTCAGCTAAACAGCGTGAGGTGTGATAGGAAAAGACTGTAGAGTGTAGGTTATGTGAAGTGACGTTATGTAATGTGATGCGTTAAGGTGTCTAATACACAGAAAATGTATTATTAAGATATAACATTTTTATATCTTAACAGTGTTCATATATTTTAATATAATTTGCTGTATCCTTCAGCACATAAGAAAAACACACTTGGCAGCAACTCAAAATCAAACACAAAGATAATGTACAGACTAGTGAGAAGTTTTGCTCATACTTAGGCTACTTCATTCTGTCAATATTATACTTATGTTAATTGAATTGCTGTGAAATGACTTCCTATTCACTTAATCTCCTTTATTCTCAGATGTAGCTATGATGGTGATGTTGAGCCCCATAAATGAGCCAGTTACACCGGGGGGGTGGGGGAGTACATGAAGCAAAAGCCGCAGGCTGGAGCTGAACCCGCGGTTACTGCAATAAGGACTAAGCTCTTGAGCATGGGGCGCCCGCTCCATCCACTAAGCCACCAATGATCCGTGAAATATCTCTTTGATAATCCTTTCTGATTTATGCCGAGATAACACCACAAAAACAGGTATAAGTCTTCAGAGCCAGAGTCACTTTTCTTACAGCCTGACAAACCGCTGCCCCACTGATGTGTCTCTGACATTATAAAGAAAACTGCCACTGCCAAAGAATCAAAGGGCAATGTATAAAATTAGCTCTGATGATAATGTAAATCCAGATGTGTAATATTTGATATACGTGGGTGGAACAGATTGTTAGCTAAATGATGGAGTGTGAGGTGAAATTGTATCTTTCATATAGACACTCCTCCGGAGAGAAATCCTAATGGGGTCACCTTCTCCTTATGCAACAGTCTCTGAATAAACTGTGCCTCAATGTCCACGACTTCATTCAGAAAAAGGATGCGCCACGTCTCTCCTTCCTGCCACACGCTCAGTGGGCGATCAACCTTTGGCTCAGATGTAGCAAACCTGTGAGCCAGAAGGTTTACTTCACGGAGTATGTTGCCATAGTAACTGACTCAAGGTTACTGGCTTTCCCTCATCTCTGGCTCAGCATACTCAGAGTTTTCACTAATCCTGCTTTCTGAAATAGGGCCCAGATTTCAAAGGTTTAAATACTTGCGAAAGGCTCCTGAAAGCAGCACAACAAAAGTGATGTTGCTCCAGGGCCCTAGGACCGCGAGGAGCAAGTCTGGCATCAGCAAGGAAAACAGTCCAGCAAAGAAAAGGAAAAGGGACTGTTGTGATGATTCAGTGTGTGGCAACAGGTAGGTGTTTGAAATATCTTGTTGTATTACTTATTTGATATTTTGAGGAACAGTGTGACAGTTTTGGAAACTGTGCTGTACTAATATTTGCTTAATTGCTGAGAGTTCATGTGATTAAACAATGGAGCTAGAGTTGACCACGTGGTGGTCACCAGGAGGCAAGTAGTTACAGCACATTCATTCTCGGAACCCATCAGCTGTATTCGGTGTCTGACTTCCTGCAGACGGTGATGCAGCCTTTGGGGACAGACCCCCGATTTTTTGGCATTCTGGTTTGATTTGGGCGGAGGAGGCGAATTTCCGTTTCGGACTTCCGTTTATCTATAAGTAAATATGCTGAACCACTTTGATGGATTCAGAGTTTGCAGTGACGCCAATTATGTTCCGCCTCGTTAGTTCACCGCATGGACCGTTTAACCTGGCAACAACTGCAGCCGGCTTAAACGTGATTGGTCAATATCACGCGGACTACAAACCGCCTATAACCGGAAACCAGAGCTCTTCTGCTCTTCTTCCGGAGGCAAGATCTCCAGAGGTTTGCCTACAGACAGTCTGTATATAGAGACTACAGCACGTTTAACTTTAACTCTGAATATATTTTTATTTTTGACATAGCAGCCCTGACACTGCCAAGAGAAGGAGGTGTGAATGCCGGGATGCAGCGGTGACAGTTGGACAAACAAGCCCACTGCTGCAAAAGACCACCCATAAAGCAAAAAAGGTGTATAAAGCTCCATAAAGAAATGATGGATAGCGTCAAAAGTAAGATCACCTATGGAAACACACACACACACACACACACACTGTATCATTAATGGCTTAATATGGAAAAAGTGATTGTACCATCCCCAGAATTAATCATAACTTTGTTATTCGTTAAGAAAAAGGGTCAGACTTGGTGAGCCTATCTTGTGTGGTGAGATATCTTACCAATATCAGCTTGGCGAACCTTTATTTTTAATTAACTTTTAATATTAAACATTTTTGATTAATTGCATGCTTGCTTGATTTTACTGATAGGCTATAAAAATTGAGTAAAAAAGTGAAGGCACTCTACTGCCTTAAAGTTCTCAGTCTAAAACGTTTAAAGCTGCAGAGAGAGAGGTGAGGTACAGTACAGTGGAGAATACCAGAATGAAGAGAACGAAGAGTATGTTATAACAGTCCATGTAGTATCGTATGTTATTGTATGTGTTAAGTTAGTCTCTACATACAGACTCTACATTCAGTGAATGTAGAGTCTGTAGGCAAACCCCGGAGATCTTGCCTCTGGAAGAAGAGTGAAAGAGCCCTGGTTTCCAGTTGTAGGCTGTTTGTAGTCCGCGTGATATTGACCAATCACGTTTGAGCCGGCTGCAGTTGTTGCCAGGTTAAAGGGTCCGTGCGGTGAACTAACAAGGCGGAACATAATTGGCATCACTGCAAACTCGGAATCCATCACAATGGTTCAGCATATTTACTTACAGTACAGGCCAAAAGTTTGGACACACCTTCTCATTCAATGCGTTTTCTTTATTTTCATGACTATTTACATTGTAGATTCTCACTGAAGGCATCAAAACTATGAATGAACACATGTGGAGTTATGTACTTAACAAAAAAAGGTGAAATAACTGAAAACATGTTTTATATTCTAGTTTCTTCAAAATAGCCACCCTTTGCTCTGATTACTGCTTTGCACACTCTTGGCATTCTCTCCATGAGCTTCAAGAGGTAGTCACCTGAAATGGTTTCCACTTCACAGGTGTGCCTTATCAGGGTTAATTAGTGGAATTTCTTGCTTTATCAATGGGGTTGGGACCATCAGTTGTGTTGTGCAGAAGTCAGGTTAATAGCCGACAGCCCTATTGGACAACTGTTAAAATTCATATTATGGCAAGAACCAATCAGCTAACTAAAGAAAAACGAGTGGCCATCATTACTTTAAGAAATGAAGGTCAGTCAGTCCGGAAAATTGCAAAAACTTTAAATGTGTCCCCAAGTGGAGTCGCAAAAACCATCAAGCGCTACAACGAAACTGGCACACATGAGGACCGACCCAGGAAAGGAAGACCAAGAGTCACCTCTGCTGCTGAGGATAAGTTCATTCGAGTCACCAGCCTCAGAAATCGCAAGTTAACAGCAGCTCAGATCAGAGACCAGATGAATGCCATCTCTAGAACAACTGTTAAGAGGAGACTGCACGAATCAGGCCTTCATGGTCAAATAGCTGCTAGGAAACCACTGCTAAGGAGAGGCAACAAGCAGAAGAGATTTGTTTGGGCCAAGAAACACAAGGAATGGACATTAGACCAGTGGAAATCTGTGCTTTGGTCTGATGAGTCCAAATTTGAGATCTTTGGTTCCAACAGCCGTGTCTTTGTGAGACGCAGAAAAGGTGAACGGATGGATTCCACATGCCTGGTTCCCACTGTGAAGCATGGAGGAGGAGGTGTGATGGTGTGGGGGTGTTTTGCTGGTGACACTGTTGGGGATTTATTCAAAATTGAAGGCACACTGAACCAGCATGGCTACCACAGCATCCTGCAGCGACATGCCATCCCATCCGGTTTGCGTTTAGTTGGACGATCATTTATTTTTCAACAGGACAATGACCCCAAACACACCTCTAGGCTGTGTAAGGGCTATTTGACCAAGAAGGAGAGTGATGGAGTGCTGCGGCAGATGACCTGGCCTCCACAGTCACCGGACCTGAACCCAATCGAGATGGTTTGGAGTGAGCTGGACCGCAGAGTGAAGGCAAAGGGGCCAACAAGTGCTAAACACCTCTGGGAACTCCTTCAAGACTGTTGGAAAACCATTTCAGGTGACTACCTCTTGAAGCTCATGGAGAGAATGCCAAGAGTGTGCAAAGCAGTAATCAGAGCAAAGGGTGGCTATTTTGAAGAAACTAGAATATAAAACATGTTTTCAGTTATTTCACCTTTTTTTGTTAAGTACATAACTCCACATGTGTTCATTCATAGTTTTGATGCCTTCAGTGAGAATCTACAATGTAAATAGTCATGAAAATAAAGAAAACGCATTGAATGAGAAGGTGTGTTCAAACTTTTGGCCTGTACTGTATATATAAACGGAAGTCAGAAACGGAAATTTGCCTTCTCCGCCCAAATCAAACCAGAATGCCAAAAAATCGGGGGTCTGCCTCCAGAGGCTGTATCGCCGTCTGCCAGAAGTCAGACACCGAATACAGCTGAATGGAGGAGCCAACAGCAGTTCCTCTCTTGCCGTCAGCGACGACCACAACTTTTGATGGGTGGAGATATTCACATTATTTTGAGTTTGTTGCACGGAAGGACAAGAATGTGACAGTGAGGTGCAAACTTTGCCCAGGCCACAAGCTGCAATCTTCCACCGCAAACACGACATCCAATCTCACGAAGCATCTGCAGAGACAACATGCTAACACAAAGTTGCAAGAGACCCACAGAGCCAAGCTGAGTCGCCCGCCTCGACCCCACGCAAGCAGCAAAGGCTTTCTTTTAGTAACATCAAAATTTGAGGTAAACAGGTAAACTATACCTACCTTAGGATTGTTACACATATGTAAGGTTTAATGCTATATTGTTAACTAGGGTTGGGTCGGTTCTCGGTAATACCAATTCGGTTCGGTACTCCGTCTTGGACCTTTTTTTTTTTTTTTTTTTTTTTGAGACAGACTGGATCACATATGTCATTTTACAGAGGCCCAATCATAGTCGGGCGGAGCGGACTCCACGGAGGTCCGCCCAGACTAAAAGTGGACGTCTGCAAGCCCTGTGCGCGCAAAGCTCAGATTTTACGAACGCGCGAACTCCACTCCACGCACCAGTGTCATGCAAAAGACTGCTCAGCATGTATTTTTCACATCGCGGGGATTTGTCACGTACATTTTTACAGGAAACTACAATGCAGAAGTGCACTCGACTATGGAAGCCCGAATGACTGCGGATATTCCTCGCAGAGTCCGCTCCGCTTATAGTACGCCTGAGTCTGTCTGCCTCTTCGCCAAGCGCACAGCGAGCAGGAGAGAGAGGGGGGTGGTGGTGTGGCGGGGACTGAGCTAGGGGGTGCGAGTGCGCATGCACCGAGGCCTCTACTGTAGCCTGGAGTTTGTTTAACAGTGACGGGGAGTTGATAATGGCGGACAATTTAGTTTCGAAGAAATCAAAGAATGCGCCACTATGGCAACACCTTGGCTTTGAGCAAGACGAAGGAGGCAACCCTTGTTTGCACTGATTGAGTAAGCTAAACCTGCAAATTTATTTGTAAGGAATAAAAGAAAAAACGTGTTACTGTCACTCTGTTGTCCTATGGTCGTTTTTTTTTTTTTTTTTAAATAAGTCAATTGCGCTCCCCAAGTGGCGAAAATCCGGTATTACCTACTTGATGCAGTTTTTCACAAAAACCAGATGTTTTTTGTTTTTTTCCTCATACCGACCCAACCCTATTGTTAACTGGCAAATTACGTGACAATGCATTTGAGGCAATTTTACAGAGTAACTAGCAATGTAACAAGTATTGTAACTAATTACTTTCTCCAGGGAGTAATCAAGTAAAGTAAGGATTACTTTTTTCCTAAGTAGCATGTAATGTGTAATACATTACTTTTTTGAGTAACAACCCCCAACACTGCTCATGACACATTGTCTTTAGATGTGAGAAGGTGTCAGACTTTAGTCTTTAACAAGTATTGTCAAAGTATTCTAGTGTATGATGGACATTAACCACTTATGAAGCAGTATAGATTCTTTTAAATACATAAAAATGCATCACACTTTACTTAGCACCAACAATGAAACCTTATGATGAAGCATGCATTATTGTACATCAATAAGAACTTCACTTCACTTAGCACATACCGTGAAAACTTATGATAGTGCATGGACTGTTAAGACACTGAGTCCTTACTACAGCTGATTGTTGAGGTGTGTACAGGTGAGTACTTGTAGAGGTCAAAGACGTGGCATGTCAATTCTGGTGTCCAAAGCATTTTTTTTTTAAAAGATATTTTTTGGGGCATTTTGCCTTTAATGGATAGGACAGGTAAGTGTGAAGGGGGAGAGAGAGAGGGGGGATGACATGCAGCAAAGGGCCGGAGGCTGAATTTGAACCCGGGCCGCTGCGGCAACAACCTTGTACATGGGGCACCTGCTCTACCACTAAGGCACCGACGCCCCCAAAGCATATTTATAATGTTAAAAATATATAAATATTTAAAAACACTACATTATGTTACTCAACTCTCCCCTCTTTACTTACTCATATGAGTATTCACTATAAGAAATGAAAATTTAAGGAGCTATTGAGCTCAAAAGTACCAAACTGTCCTTCCTGGGTAATGTCCCCGCTTAAATCTAAGTACAAAAATATGCCAAAAATGTCAGAAATCTTAATAAAAGCATTAATTATCTACTGGGGCATAATTGTGTTAATGTTTGCAATGACATCTGCAAATATAGTAACAATGCTAAGCTTATTACATTTTACGCAAGAAATACTTTTGTCTCCATATTTGGATTTCCATAATGTCATTCCTGGGTAACAGACATACAGTGGCTATATATTACCATATTTTGATTTGGATAGTCATGTGACAGACTGTTGCATCAGCCAGCAGATTCTGATGGACCCCTAAAACACATTACAAGGTCAGAAAGTCTCTCTTAAAATGTTGATATTTTGACCTTTTTGGTCACTAGTGCGTTATGTCCTCAAATCGTGTCTTTCTGGATAACGCTAATAAAACATTTATGATGTTTATATATTCAAAAACTACCAATTTCATGTGAAATATGACACTGATGTGTTGAAGTTTAAGTTATAGTTTTCCAAAGTAGGCCTAGTTAAAGCCTGATTAGTGAAGTTATTGTCCAAAAAAGAACCAATAATAATGCTATAATCTAATATTTATGTTTTTAATAAGGTTTTAGTATAGTTTTTGATGTTTCAGGGTCAGTTTTGTTCTTCCAGATGCCACTGTCTGATAAAGAGAAGCAGAGACTATACAGGGCTAGGAAGAATGCTGATCCACAAGCTAGGGCTGAGTATCCTGAGGAAAAGAGAGCAAGGTATTGTGATTTAGTAGTGAAGGCAGATCAGTAAAAAGGAAAAAATATCAAAATAGGTTTACACTCATTGCAAAAGGCTTAGATGTTTTAGTTAGTTTAGTTAGTTTAGTTAACCCTCCTGTTATGTTGTGGGTCAAACTGACCCGTTTCAAAGTTTAAGAACACAGAAAACATGTTTTTATTAAGTTTTGGAGCATGAAACCGTTTCTGCTGGACTTGATTAGTGTAATGAACATGTCAATGAAAAATGACTACTGACACGGCAGTGATAAAGGAGGGAGGGTAAAAATATCACATTTCTTGCAAATCGAGACACAAGAGAAGAGAATGACAGCCCAGGAGGCTCTGGGACATATCCTTGATCAGGATAGTGAAGTTGAGGAGGAATTGTCTGAAAATGAAGATGATCTTGAGATCAGCTCTGCTCATGATGATGAATTTTCAGACCATCAACTCCAAGAGAAACATTCCAAAAAATGGCCAAATAGAATATTGAATGCCTCATTTTTGCCAGTGTACTAAAAGAAATCAGTTTGAAAGTTATTTTTTAATGAAAAACAAGTTAATTCTCATAAGTAAACCATGATCTGTAAGGGGTGAAACATTATATAAACATTAAATAATGATTACATTAATGTCAATTGAGCTAACAATAATGTTTATAGAGAAAAAAATATTTACCTCGGCCCAGGAGGTTATGCTTTCGCTGGCGTTGGTCTGTTTGTCTGTTTGTTCGTTTGTCTGTTTGTCTGTTTGTTTGTCTGCAAAATAACTCAAAAAGTTATAAACGGATTTTGATGAAATTTTCAAGAAAGGTGGATAATGGGACAAGGAACAGATGATAAAATTTTGATGGTGATTGGCTGAAGCAAAGTGGATAAAATAATAAATAAAGTCTATGGTCTGACAGTCTCAGCAGCAATTAAGACAGCGAAAATAGCACCATCTAGCGGCCGGAAAGCACGTCTCATTCTACTAGCTAAGTATTGTTAAATCCTAAAGTTGAAATTAATGTTCTGTGTTGGAAAAAAGAAAGTGAAAAATACAAAAAAACATTATATTCTGTGTTGGTACAAAATAAAAACGAAGTAAATACACCACAGTGTCTCCATGGTGAAGGCATATATAACCTAATAATGATAGTGATGCAAATAACCTTATTGTGATGCAGGCTGCAAAATCTGATGCAGAGGGGGAGGGAATATCACTTACTTGGCAGAGGTCTGCACTCTCTCAGTGCTTTTCTAGTTTTAAACTACTTTCAGATGGTTAAAGATCCACCAGGTCATTTTGACCCGGGAACATCATGGCATTACTTAATAAATGAGTTACATTGTTGCATGAAATGAAAGATTAAAAAACATCTTTTCAGATCTTTAACAGCTGTCAGTCTCTTTGTATTATGTATGTTTGTTGAAAAAATGATGTTCCTGAGACAGCCTTTAATGATAATTACTTTGAAATCTTGCAGTATGTCATTCCTGGCTAACAGCATGTCATTCCGGGTAACAATGACACAGTCAAGTAATTTAACCCAGATTTTCATGTTATATTACTCAATCATGTTTCTTGAGTTGAGAATACAATAACAACCCTTTTACCTTTACTATAAAACATTTTAAGACATTTTCCATCTTTTTTCTCTTTATGGCATGGAACATTGTGTGATCAACAGCAACTAATGAACCCATTTCAGTATAAATATCCAAATATATCACATTAATTGTGATGAAAATGTTGTTTTCTGAGCAGTAATTGTTTGTTGAGCTCTAACTATAGTTATCTATAAACTTTTATATGCCACGTTTTAATTCATTTTCAATTCCATTCCCTTTACCCAGGAAGGACATTTTCCATGGGATTATCCGTATGATTGACTGAAAAATGTTAATTGCATTTTTAAAATGAATTATTTTTGTTGAGTTGTATACAGAACACTCTAGTAAAGATAGAAAGTGCCTAAATTGGCATTTTTAGCCAATTTGATTTATTTTCAATTTTCAAATCCTTATTCGTCTTTGACCCGTATATATAATACATTAAAAGCCTCATCAGTCAACCTCTAGTTTATAACCAGTCAGGAGCATCCATGAGACACTTACAATTCATTAAAACTTTAAAAGCCACTTCTATAATGTGTTATGACTGTTTATCAGTGTAGTCAGGGTATTATAAATGCATAATAATTCACTATGAATGGCCTCATAATTATAGATGTGGTCTTCATAGAAAGTGCTACCACAATTTTTTAACAGTAGCAAGTAGTCACACAGTGAGGAAAAATAAATCATGTAGCCTAAAAATAAAAAATTGTGATCTTTATTTAATCACATTGTAGGCCTCTAAATCAGAATGAAATCAAATCAGGAAGTGCCCAGAGTTTCCCACTCCTAACTCTAACTCACTTGTTTAACTTTTCCATATGGACGACTTGTTCTGGCACTTAATTGTTTTTTAAAACAGTCTGTGTTTTAAGTAATCTCATAACTTTTTTTTATTTTGTGTTTGCAGATGATTTGGTTATATGGCCTCATTGATGTGGTGTCTGCAACAGCTGTTGAGTGTATGCTTCCAATATCCTGGGGTTTAGTGGTAATTCACTGATCACAGTTCATAAAACACTGAATTGGAAAATGCATTCAACTGTGTTTCTTTGAATAAAAATTTTATTTTTCCTCAAAATGGGTACGTATGCATGAAATGAAAACCTTAAAAAAGTAAAATGGCCCAAATTTGTTTCCCTGTTAGACAGCAAGTCCTCAAGTCCTTTTCGTATTGTCCCCATATCATAGATTCAGAAATGACGATCATGATGAATGCAGCTGCTTCACATGGGAACGCCTGAGAGGGAACATTAACCAGTCTGCCATTCAGTCACGGAGGACATGCCGAGAAGGCTATGCTGAAATAATTACATTACAGGCTGATATTAGAGGCCATCCTCTCAACATTTTTTTCCAAATGGCAGTGATTTCCCTTTGCAAGCTATTCTCCACCACTGCACAAATAATAGGCTTCCTAGAGGTGATGCAATCACATCATGCAATGCAAAGTCCACTCTCTAAACCCATTTTAATCATCTCCTCCTTAACCGTCTAAGCTTCGTCTGCATGGATCCAAAAGCTTGGAGATGAAATGGGCTGTGACCCATCAGCTGGATAGATTCGCACCATAAATAATAAGTTTAGTATTATTATGCATACCGTATCACTTGGTGGCAGTCTTTTAGGTGAGGCACTTAACAGTGACAGCACAACTAAAGACTTCAGAGAGAGTTGCACCTCTAACTTTGGCAAACTGTGTACCACAACTCCCCAATTAGGACCAGTAAGCCGGAAAACAGCATTGTCATTACATAATCAGGGCTCTCCAAACTCAGCGATGTCTTAAAATGTCAGAACATTCTATGCAGACAAAACTTCCCGCTTCCTGTATGGGTTGCAAAGTAATTGAGGGAGCCAGACATCTCTGAAACTGCTGAAGAAACCACTGAGCTCGAACAAACGACCCTTCCACTGAAAAAGATGCTGCTGTCATTCTGTGCTCCTGGACTAAAATGTTATCATTTAGAAAAAGTAGTGTGAGGTGTGCTAAAATGTTGGTACCAAAAAAAGTAAAAAGTTTAGGTGAACCACTGTACATTTGGAATCATCTTTTATTTGGTTAAAGTAATTTCAGGTAAAAAATATTTTCAACGATCAACAAAAACATAAATAAAGACTGTCTGTGATGTACTTGGTCCTACTGCCGCTGTTGATAGCAAGGGCAGTGTTCAGAACATAGCTTTGTCTCCATTCATCATAGAGAGGTATTTATCATGTGTCAGCATGATTAATTTTTCCATGTCTTATATTTAAAATTACAGTGAGGCAGACCCACTGTCAATACAAGAGTTGGACAAATATATCTGGGATTGATTTTCTTTTGTGCAGTCCTGTTCATTCATTAACTTCCTCAATAATGGTCTTCATAAATGAATCAATACATTTTATTTCTTTTAGAGGAGTTATGGAGGAATTTTTGCCGAGTCAATATTAATGATGAGGGTAATTTGACATGAAAATTAAAACTTTTCAAGAGGCTGTATATCAGATTCAAGAGCCCACATTTCTTGAGCCCTTCAAGGTAAGACTTACTTTGAAGCTGAATAAATTTCCTCGTCCCTCTCAATAAAATTGGTGTATTTTGGACTACATGAAGTTGTTAACTTTCTCTGTCTGTCATTTGGCATAGTGTGATTATCAGGTGGTTTGTTTGTTTTTGCTGGAAACAGCTGCCAGCTACTGGAAATAAGGCTGATGAGAGAGGAGTTTGTCCAAAAACCAAAGCAATGAAAGACATTTCATAGAGCTGAGGGGAACTGCAGAGCTGGGTGATAACTCAGGTCCATGTCATTGGTTCGACAGCCCATTGGTTCGACATCCCATTAGTCTGACTGTCCGCGGTGCTGAACGGCTCGTGGTGAGCGTATGGTGCGCCGCGACCGGCTAGAGGCGGGGCAGGCTCACAGCTTATGTGTTTGTCACTTTCTTTTTCATTTTAACCCACACCATGATCTTTTCCTGACCCTAACCAAGTGTTTTTTGTGCCTAAACCTAACCAGACCTTAACCACAGGGCATCATGATGATTTGGAAAAGGACTTAGGAACAATGAGTTTAATATGGTCGGAACAATGGGCTGTCGAACCAATGGGCTGTCGAACCAATGGGCAGTTCCCGATAACTCTGTTAGTTTGACACTACGAGCAACCCCTTTCCACATTACACATTTAGTCATTCAGTTAATCCAACATTCACCAAAGCCATATTCTTAAGAAATTAAATATGCTGAGTGCTAATCATTTCATTAAATTAGCAAATACATTCATAAATGCTGAAATAACCAGGCTCCATAGTAAACGACTTTATCAAACCTCTCAGGGTTTCTGGTTTGATGACGTGGATTGTGTCCCTGGGGAATTGTAAGATGCATTTTTGCAAAATCTCATCTATACAGAGAGCTTCAATCTGCAGCACTCCTCCCTACAGCGTGCAAAAAAATGATCATATTAAATTCAAGTAAAATATTTTTTTAAGGTAATCAGCTAGACATGAGCCTGGTGCTTGTAAATAATTGTATGGTTTTATTGCACATGTTTGTGTTTCATGTGGTTTTGTATCAGTTTTCTCATTGAGTTTTGTGTGTTTTAAAAGCCCATCTAGTGACGGGCGACTACCTTAGGGTATAAGTCCAATCACCAGAAGAAAATGTTGGCATCGAGCATTTCTGCCATCCACAAATACATTATATTCACACATTTCATGCATATCATATTAATGTTTCTAAAGTGACGTAATATATAAACTGACTATACCATCAGGACTTGGATGGCATGTCCCCTTTGTGAGATACCTACTAAGCTGCTGACTACTTTTCCACACCAACAAACTAAAAAAAAGAAAAAGAAAGCAGTTGTTTTTTAGCGAGTCATTGCTGTGTTTCCAGCTGAATTTTAGGTTCCAAATGTGGATATTTTTTAGGGACCCATCACTGTGTTCCCTGCATGTTTTCAGCCCCCAAACCTAAGTGGTTTTGGTGACCAACGGCTGTTGTTCTAGTTTGGATAGTGGCACAAAAAGTGGTTGCTCTTTACCGAGACATTGCTAAGTGGGGATTGCGCCCCCAAAACCGAGTATTTTATGCAACATATCTGTGGCTTACAGAAACGTACAATATCAACATTTTGCGGTACGTGGCATAGATCAGGCTGTTCTCTTTCACTGTTTGTACGTATACCTACTAAAAGTAATGCACAACAATTTGTATATATTCCACATTATCATGAGCCAGCAATTTGTATACAAACCACATAATCGGGAAAGCTGTTATCGTGTGACCAGTGCGCTGAAAGGGGTAAAAAAAAAAGGAAGTAATCATGTAAGGAATTAGGCTGGGTTGGTGGATGGGTCACAAAACATAGGATCTCACTCAAGAAGACAGGCTAAACCTAACCTATGTAAGTTTACCTGAATAAACCCAATCTACATAGCACAATTTCCCTAAATCTAATTTATGTAACTTTATACTTGCCTAAACTTAATCTACATAATGTTACTTATCTAAGACTAACCTAGATAATGCCTTGGCCACACCTAATCTATGTAACTTTACTTGCCTAAACCTAACCTATGTAACTTTACCTGAGTAAACCCAACTTACGTAACTTTATTTGCCTAAACCTAATCTATGTAACGTTACTTGTCTAACCCTAACCAATATAATGTTACCTAGCCAAACCTAACCTACATAATGTTACTTGGCTAAATGTAACTTCTATATCGTACTTGGCTAAACCTAACTTAGTAACGTACCTGAGTAAACCCAATCTACGTAACTTAATTTGCTTTAACCTAACCTATGTATCTTTACTTGCCTAAACGTAATCTATGTAATGTTACTTGGCTATACCAAACCTACGTAATGTTACTTGGCTAAACCTAAGATACGTAACTTTACCTGAGGAAACTCAACCTACGTTAACATTATTTGCCCAAACCTAATCTACGTAATGTTACTTGTCTAAACCTAACCTATATAATGTTACTTGGTTAAACCTTTTCTATGTAACTTTACTTGCCTAAACCTAACCTATATAACTTTACCTGAGTAAACCCAGCCTATGTAATGTTACTTGCCTAAACCTAATCTACATAATGTTAAGTATGTAACTTCATTTGTGGGGCACTAATTCATTAGATATCATAGGAACTTTTGTATAAGGATACATAGCATTGGTTCATGCTGTGCACTTTTCCTCATACAAATAAACATTTAATAACTAAATAATAAAACATTTTGATTTGTGTCGTTGTCAACATATTAAAACACTACATTAAAACCTTCATTAAAACAGGTGGTAAAGGGTATTCATAAGTCTTTAGTTGTCAAAAGGACTAAATGATAACATTAATAAATTCTGCAGATTTCAAGACATTGAATAATGAACTTCAGTCAGTATGTTTCTCAAAATAGACAAATGGTGTTCAGGAGAGACAGCTGATGTTTCAATGCATCTGGAACCTGTCAGACTGCCCTGTTTGATCAATACTTATCTCTCATGTTACTTTATGACAAAGGTACCATGCACAAGGCAAATCAATCAAAACTTCTCTCTTCAGCTTTGAAGGCGACGATACAAAAATAATCTTATATTGCATGGAGAGCACTCACATGCAGTGCTGGTTGTTCATCAATAATGCCTTTCTCAGGAGGGTGCCAGCGGTCAGGAAGACACATTACATAGTTCAGTGGTGTGGACTTTGCCTGTGAGGGCTATCTTTTATTAAATCAAACAAGACATCCAATAGTTGGATCTGACACAGCTACACAGGGTAATCCCTTGGTAAACTACAGATAATAACTGCTGCTCCCCACTGCCCGAATCAGGGTACAGTTCACACAATGGGAGGCAGAAAACAAATAAACACACATAAATTGTGAGTGGGAAACATTTTTAAGAGATTAGATGGTTAGAGGAAGTGACAACATCAAACATGATGTGAACAGAGACAAGATGACAAACATCTTCAGTAAATAATTTATCAGGGCATCATTTTTAATTCATTACAGTACTTAATTATTACTTATAGTGGCAAAGTGCAGGTGGCGCTCACAGTTTATGGTGTTACCATGAATCATGTATATCTGGGGCTGCATTTTAAATTGTCTCTAGTATTTGCTCCGGGTGCATCCTGGTGGGACTTTATGTATACGCGCTGTCAATGCTCTGCTCGATCCCTCATTTGCGACCTGTCACAGGCTTCAACAACATGACTAATGAAGTAAATAAATAAATCTCTCCTCCTCTCTTAAACTCCTTCTGTCCCCCCTCTCCCCTGTCCTTTCAACTAGATGAAAAGCTGCTCAGCTGCTGTGAGCTCTATTTTGAGGTTACACTTCCTTAATGCATCTGCCAAGGCTCATCAAGAAGCATTAGTAAGAAATAGCAGCAGTAGAGTGGAGGAAAGAAATGTTCTCATAATCAATGCTATATATGCAATGTACTTCACTTGTAGGATAAACTGTTTTTGAGCATGAACACGCCTGCTATAACTAACCTAATCCAGACAGAACCGGCCATGGGGGAAAGCACTTATATCAGACTGTATATTAGATTTATTGAGTCATTCAAAAACCTTGATGGAAATCTTTGATCATTTTCATGCAACAATAATCAGCATGGTATCTGAGAAACGCTAAATAAGTGAGAGCAGGGTCAGTGGGGACATTTTTGTATTGACACAAAATAACCTTCCATTACTCAAAGACTACTTGAACAGTAATGAAATTAATAATAATAATAATAATAATAATAATAAGCTTTATTTGTATAGCACCTTTCCAAACAAAATTACAAGGTGTTTTACAACAGCAGAATAAAAAGGCAGAATCCAATAAAATGACAATAATATAAAAAACATTATAAAAACATTCAGGGCTGACACATAGAGACAAACAACCATTCACGCTCACATTCACACCTACGGACAATTTAGAGTCACCAATTAACCTAGTCCCCAATCTGCATGTCTTTGGACTGTGGGAGGAAGCCGGAATGCCCGGAGAGAGAACATGCAAGCTCCGCACAGAAGGGCTCCCACACCTGGGATCGAACCGGGAACCCTCTTGCTGTGAGGTTACAGTGCAAACCACCACACCACCGTGCCGCCCCATTATAAAAACATAAAAACAATAAAACATTAGAAAATAGAAAACATTAGACATTATTAGAGTACATTATTAGATGACAACAGCAATTAAGTAAAAATACATTTTAAAAAAGTGTGTTTTTTTAATTTAAAAGAGGACAGAGATGTGGCTCGCCTGATCTCGTCCGGCAGGTAGTTCCAGAGCGACAGGGCCCTGATAGCAAAGGCCCGGTCGCCCTCGGCTTTCAATCTAGATCTTGGAATCTCTAATAGGGACCCACCAGAGGATCTCAGGCTACGCCTTGCCTCATATGGGACTAAGCAGTCGTTGATGTACTCAGGGGCCAGTCTCATCCGGGCCTTAAAAGTGATCATTAAAATCTTAAAATCAATTCTAAAACGCACAGGTAGCCAGTGTAATGAAGCTAAAATCGGGGTTATGTGTGTAATGCGCTCTCTGAACAAATTCAGGTGCTTCTTAACATTTTATTAAGTTTTTGAGAGCCCAACCCAAACATGACAGGCAAACTTTTGTTAATTGTATTAAGAGTGCATTTTCCCAAAATTCCGCCTCCTTGGTGTGGTTGGGACAGTTGGCACACCTTGTTCTGACCTATCAAAAAATGTGATGACAGAATGCAGTCTAACTAGGGCTGGGCGATAAATCAGTTTTATCGATTAATTCGAATTTGTAGTTTAGGCCGATTTGTTTTAATGAAAATCGAGTTTCTAATTAAAATCTG
This sequence comes from Epinephelus fuscoguttatus, assembly GCF_011397635.1. Classification (NCBI taxonomy): domain Eukaryota; kingdom Metazoa; phylum Chordata; class Actinopteri; order Perciformes; family Serranidae; genus Epinephelus; species Epinephelus fuscoguttatus. The sequence continues at coordinate 8,743,869 of NC_064764.1, read as the reverse complement.
CCACCGCGCTCCACGCTGGGCTCCCGTAGTTCAGACTGGGCTCACCCATCCCCCCCACGTGCTTGATACACAAACAACATGGCAGCGAGCGCTGAAGAACTCGTTCTCAAGAAAGGGAATGAGTTCTTCAGCGCTTTTGTGTGCTCACCTGTGTCTGTGTGTGCGCATCAGGGCCAAACTCCGCCGTGCGCAACACAGAGAGCAGAGGAGGATTTTAGACGCACACCGTGTAGGGACATAAATGACATGCCGTTGTGTAAATAAGATAAATAAGTGTTAACAACGCCAAGCTGGCAGACCCCCGAACTGTAGTAAAGGGACCTTCAAACACCATTAGCTCCTTTAGCTTGTGTTAACTCATTGTGGCAACAACACATAAACAACGGGACTTCATCTGCGTTAAAGAACGGTACTTTATTTTCAGCACTGCAGGGATGATGCACAGCCTCTCTCATCAGTGTCTGACTTTTACATAGAGGGAAATAACTCAAAAACAGCATGCAGAACTGCGTAGGCTTCTTCGCTGTGGCTGCTCTATGTAAACAACAGCGCACATGCCTCACTTCCTGGGCGCATCCGTCTGACGTCACACACCACACCCGGCGCACTAACGTCTCATACCTCCAACATCAACTACACACATACACAACTCCACACACACAATTCACACACATCAGGCTCAGCCTGTGACATAAGGCTATTTAGTTTGTTTAATAAAATGACAAGGTATAGACCTGTTCTATAGGAAAGGTAACCTTAAATGACTTCTGCTGTGATCCAATATGATGGTAGGGGAAACACAGCCGTATGATAAGAAAGGGGTCCGGTGGAAAGCAATCACAGATGCAGTCGCCCTGTATATTGCGAGATATGGTGCCCATATATAGGCTACCGTGGAATAGCTGGGGTTTATTCACATGCTGAAAGTTTTGGACCCCAGGTATGTGCTACCAGGCCGCAAATATTTTTTTTTTAACTAGAAGGGGGAAAAATCGATTTAAATCGTGAATTGGATTTTTTGTGAAAAAATCTGAGATTTTTTTTTAGGCCATATCGCCCAGCCCTAAGTCTAACTTTGAGCATCTTATATTTACAGTATCACTTGCTTACACATTTCAGAAAAATAAAACATTATTTTATTTTAATATATTACTGAAATAGGTCATTGGGCTGTCTTCCAAGTCTTCATTTTAGTGGCACCCATCAGCTCAATGTGGTAAATGGTGTAGGTGTGAGTGTAAAATTCAAATAGTTGAACCCCATCTATTTAAAATATGCCCAGGGGTTGAATTATACACCTTTATGAAGTTCATGCAGTAAAACTGCATTCAGTGACTTCACAGTGGGACTTATTCCATTAGCTAAAGTGTTTGTCTTGGTTTTTGTCTACTTTTCGTTGATTTGTAACAAAGCAGGAATTGTAAACAATACTGTCCGAGCTGCCCTGGGGTAACTGTCCAAACTGTCTCAGGAAGAGCAAACACTTTGAACTCCTGTGTTAGCTATCTGCAAAAAGTCTGACAAATATAGCTCTAGTAAAAGTTCACTCAGAGAAACAATACTGTTAACGCTCAGGCTACAAGTTTTTTTTTCTCACCCTGTCATTCACTTCTTGCACACATGCTCACTCACTATCTCTAGGTGTCATTGTCTGGGTCTGTTAAATTGAGTCATCAGCTGATTCACCATCAACCAACAGCACAGTGACACACCTTATCATCTTACTGAGCCTCATTTTTAATATGGTTCTCTCTTAGCTGTTGTTCTTTCCTGCTGCAGTCGTGTGCGTCCTCCACCTCCCCACCACCACCTAGTCTTTACGGATTCACCTGCCTCAGCAGTCAGCAGCCTCAGGGTCAGCAGCCTCCACCACCATCAGTGTCTGGTCTCCATGGGCGGGATTTATCTTGCTGCTGCTCAGATTTCCCTTGTTCACAAAATATTTCCCCCAGGTGTCTAAGTGCAAAAGACTCTGTTGCTCTCTAACTTCTCAAAAAGGCACTGTCCCCACAGTCTCCTTTTCCCAACCGACCCTGCTCTCCCTTGCTATTAATTATTATTGTTATGTACTTTATATTTCTAGAACTGCTGTATACTTTTTAGTTTGTAGATTTAAGATAACATAGCATTCTGGAGGAAGATATGCTTTATTTATACTTACATCATTCCGCCCAATTTGTTGTCCACTATACTGTTTTTCCATCTAAATAAGCGTGTGTATGCATGTTTTTTAAACATGGGTAAACCCACTAAAGGTAGATAGGCCATAGACTCTCCAGTAGATAAGCACTATGTACGCAGTTCTGCGGTTGACGAGCATGCCTTTCTGTATTTGTGTTTTTAGTGTGCCATGGTCATGGTGGACAAGCCAGGTCAGGTAGTTAAACAGTAGAGAGGAACATAGAGGCCAGTGAAAATGTAACGGTGGTTACATCTTTTTATTTTATATTTTGTGTTTGGTAGATTATTCCTTTGTTGTAACAATACTTCTGTTCAGTCAATCTTATACTGTTGGAAAGCCTGTTTCTTTCCCTTTTAAATAGTGCCACATTTGTAAGGCAAAGGCATTTGTGGGATGAGCAGCAGAGCTGAGTATGTGGGTTGCGCCCATGAAAAATTTGCCAAATCTTCTCTGCCAATGCCAGACAGCTTTTTTTGCTGTTGCTATTGACTCTTGTTTTGAGCTTTTGGTACCCCCAGGTAATGACAATCAGGTGTGCAACCCACATACTCAGCTCTGCTGCTCACCCCACAAATGCATGTTCCTTACAAATGTGGCACCATTTAAAAGGGAAATAAACGCTTTGAGTTTGAATGATGCTGCGCTTTAGCCAATCACAATGGAGGGGGCGTGGCCGAGATGTGCAGGTGTCCCCAGAAAATGTGTACCTACAGAAACAGCAAGCTCTGCGTCCATAGCGACCATTCCACCCAAAACGCGGTCTTGTCAACGTGAAAAAAAAAACATGATTGAGCTAACTGGAGTACTTTCATGTCATATCCGACAACGGGAGGCTTCTAACAGATGACATCCTGATGTTAGCTTTGCTGCTGCTGTTAGCTGTCCACTGGTGCTTTCTAGACATTGTGATTTCCCATAACTGAGTAAATACCACACATAGCAACACAAAACTCAGTCATGTTGTAACTAAGATATCCACTGGAAAAATATTTTATTCACGGACCGTTTATTGAGTTATTACCTTATTTTTATACAGTCTGTGGTTATTACAGACACCGCTAACGGCTAACGTTAACAGCTAACGGTTAGCCTAGCTAATCTACGATAACCATGTTATTAATTACAAAACATGCACACAGAAATAGTAACGTTTGTTCAATGTGTTTATAGACTTAACAAACATGAGATTAGTCTACACGGTGATACAGTGACGTGAAAAATGTGATATATAGCTAAACTTTGCTGGTTTTCTACCTGGAAGTATTTGTAAACAACACGGCGATTCCCTGGGGGCACCGCTGGAAGTGAAGGGCGTGAGCGATCGCCGAGGCCCCTGCACTTCCGTTAGTCGAAAAACTCCGGGCTGTGCCTCCAGAGGTAAAGGAAGAAAAAGAAATTTTTTCTTTTCTTTCGTTTTTTTTTTTTAACCAATGTATTTCCAGATTGCCGGTAAGCTAACTAAAATAAACGTATACCAGCATATTGTGTCCCCATCAATGCCAATAGAGATCTGAGGCGATAAATACCCGTGACTGCTGCAGAGTCATTTGACCCAAATGTGATTAAAACCTTTCCCACTGTATTAAAAAGCCAGATGTTGGCGGCTGGTAGTGTTTTTTTTGTGAAGTGGAAAAGTCCATAGCCACAAAATCATGCAAACATTATGAGGCTATTTCAATACATCATGTCATCATGCTCATTCCTTTCCATCAAAAAATCCATCTGCACAACATCTACAGCCTCCTGTGCAGGGTACCACATGATGTGTGGATGTCTTGTCTGGACAGACAAGCATTTGCATTCACACCTACAGACAAATGACAGCTGCCAGTTCACCAAAGTTGCATGACTTTGAATTGTAGGAGTAAACAAGAGCACCCGGAGAACATGCACAGTGCACATAAAGGCCCTCAGCCTCTGCCTTGCCTCAGCGAGCTTAGCTATCATGTCGCCCACAAGTGCCTTTCACATGCTTAATATACATATCAATACTTATATACTGAAATGGTTGAAATGTGTTTTTTATCACAAAATTCCTGATAGTAAATATTTCAGTTTGAATTTGCCATGCTGGGTTTCTGCTGACATTTTATATACTGTTCAGAAAATGTCCTCAGGCCAGGTTGTTGCAGTGGGAAGAATAATTGTACAGTTTTTCATGCTTCGGTGTTGCATCTATTTTAAATTTTGACTACATTTGTCTCACACATGCTGAAATTTTGATGATGTTTGTGAAGAGTATGGATAATTTGAATTCAGGACCGAGCCAAGTTGGTTCGTTGCCTCAGTCAGTGGGCAGTAGAAGTAATTTCCTCGAGTCTACTTGCCAAGGAATATTCCAGCACATAACCCCCCAAAACAGCAAACTGTTGTTTTTACACTTTGGTTTTTGTTCAATTTAAATAAATGAGAATGTGTTAATTAGTGAGTTTTAGAAGTGCCGTTAGACCAAGTTTATTACATTTACATTAGTCTGAGTGGGTGGAAGTTCGCTGCAAAGATCAGCCTCTCATTGGGCGGAAGGAGCCACCCACTGAAAGTCCCGCCCTACCACCTCCGGTTGTGTAGCAGTTTTCAACCATTTTCAACACGTCCTTTACTAACTTTTGCGGTGTTTGATCTTGCGGGGATGTAGCCATTTTTCTGCCATGGTTCGCGTCCTGTAGGCGATATTTTTGAGGCCGTGTTACACCAAAACCTGTTTCCCCCCGGCAATATTTTTGCAAGCGCACCGTTGCTGTGGCACCGCCAAGAACGATTGTGACTGGCTGAAAGAAATACAAGCAGCCGGGGTGTTTTTTTTCTCCAATCTCAAAGTGAGAGTCGGCCCAGCCAGACCTTTCTTTTCTTGAGAAAGGTCTGGTGAACGAGACTACATTTACATAGATCTATGTTTCTCCTGGTTCAGTCTTTATGCTAGGTTTAGTTTATCAGCATTTTAGCTGATCCCCTGCCCCTCCCTCTTCAATTTCCCTTGCTGCAGCTGCACTGAAACTGAGCGCCCTGCAGAGCAGCATCACGTCTCCCTGCCCTGACTTCACAGACAGCCAGGTCATGATAATGTTTGCCCCAAGCCTTAGCATTGTTTGTCAATGTTGTGAACTTTAACTACTATTAAAACATCTCAATACAGCCGGTCTAATTCAGGCAATAACCCATCATTAACCTTAACAACAAGTAAGCTAGCCTGGTGTTAAACCACACCATCTTCCTCCAACTCTCAAATGTCCAACTGCCCAATGCAAGCGGAGACAGACACTACATTGCTTTCCTATTTCCGTACGTCTTTTTAAACCAAAACTAAAGCTGAAACAAAGTTTAAGTCTTGTTGCGTCTCTGATAATTCAGAAATGACATGCAGTTTGGGGCTGCGCTGCATAAAGAGCGCAGAGGAGAAGAGGAGTGTGGAGCTGTACAATTCTGTTAAAGCTTATTTAAAAGATAATTATAAGAATTAGCATGTGACTATTTCAAAAAGAAAGGAGAGGAAGAGAATTAGGAGAGGACAAGAACAAATTGAGAGAAGGACAGCAAAGGAAAGGATTGGAGAATAAAGTGAGGAGAGGAGAGGAAAATGCACTCAGCCTGATTGCTGCAACTGAACACAGGCCTGTTTTGGAGGGTAGACAGGTTGGTCTGTTGTTATTTTATTTATTCAGAGAATCAGCAGTTGTTTAATCTTTTGTAAAGACTTGTTGAATGTGATTGTTATTTACTTTATAGACCACTTAGCCATGCACATTGTGGCATTTTTGTCTTTGTTGTTGCCTGTTACAAATAACTGTTAATTGTAGAAAGTGAATGTGTAAGTGTAGCAGCAGCTCGGTGCATATAGTATATTTACGTAGACACCCCATAAGTAAGCTAGACAGACATTTCCTGAGCTTGTTATCGTGCACAAATGTATTACCTCGGCCTCAAGCTCAAGAAAACCCTCTGGTGCGAGTAGATAGAAATCTCATGGCAGGGTGTACTTTGTGTATACATTTTTTCATGCGTGCAAAAAAAAAATTGTGGAAGGAATGCCCTTTTTTCCACTTGAGCACTTGCCCTGCAAAATGTCTGCACAGCATTGAGTATTTGTATGCTATTTCATACTTTTACTCTTCTTGATTTCAGAGAGGAATGTGTTACGTTAACCTTATGAAAAACAATGTCTTGTTGTAAGTTAAATTACCTCATGACATATAGAGGAGTCACAACTTGACCAACCATGACCAGCTATGCAAATACTTCTTATGCATTAGCCCCAGACCGTTCTCATTCCCAGGGTGTCAAATATGGCAGTCTGATCAGCGGCCATCGGCACCTGATTCTGACGCATCTCTATGAGACGTACCAGCTTTTCAACTGTCCCATCCAATGGCAATGATGTACAGTACTATAAAGAGTGAGAAAGTCCCAAGTAGGGCAGGATGGAGGGGTGGATAAACAAGTTTCGAATATCCTTGTCTTTGCCATTACAGATTGGAGTTTGTCACAGACAATATCTACCTAGTAATTTGATATCAAAAGGGCTGTGTTTAGCACAAAAACTGATGACACCAAAAAAAGCACTGCTGCTGATCTTCACACAACACCTTTCGTGTGTGGAAACCACTGGGCCAGAGATGTTAGGCATCATTAGTACATAGATGGAGTGTAACAGCCGGATGCATAACAGCTAAAAGACTGATAGCAACAAACTGGAAGGCACAGATGAGCTAAAAGAGGGACTGTGGAACCATTTCTGGAGACTATCTCCATGGAGAGGGATCTTTTTGAAGTTTATAATTTACTGTTGTAAAATACCTACTGTACCTTAGCCGGAATCTTGAGACATACTCAAGAAGCAACATGAATGGTGCATATTTCCTTCGGTTTTATTTAGTTTAACCTCTAGATCCTCACCTCATTAAGGTGTTAAATATGCTGTTTCCTTTTTTCATTTTGTTGAGAAAATCGATAAAAGTTCAAGTAAAAAAAAAAAAAAAGAAAAAAAAATCATAGACAGAGTGATGCAGATGAGGATCATGCTCGAATTAACAACTTTGACCAATTTGGTAAATTATACAAAATCTGTGTGCCCTAAAGGTGAACACTATTTTTCTCATCAAGGACAAGCAGACTCAGACATTTGCGTCAGAAAAATAATGTGCAGAGCCACAGACATACATGATTCATCTCAACTTCCCCAAGACTACACTGGGCACACTCCAGTAAGTAATTACATGCATTTAGAAATAATTGCATGCATTATTATGTTTTCTCACCTACTATTACTTGTAATTTTTTTCAGCATTTAATGATTTGGATCCTAACTGTTCAGATGAACCTAACTTTAAAATATAAATGCAACATAACACCCAGTAAAATCAGTGTGTTAGTTGTTTTATTGGCTACAAAGAGAAGGAAATTATAACTGTTTTTTCCCATTTATGTTTATTATTATACATTCAAATGAAGAAAATATGTTGATGAAATACATTCATTTTGTTGTGATTACTTTAGTATAATAAAAGCACTGTATACAGAAAAACACTGCTGATTACCTTGTGATGAAGGATGGAGGATGGTGGAGGCATCTCTTTGGCACCTGTCTGAAGATGATATGAAACATGTAATGACTCAATATAAAATGGAAAAATGACATTACAGCCTATTTTCCACAATGCTGTTTGAATACACCAATTGACTTCATGGTTCTGTGTGCAACATTCACAGCATTGTTATAGCCACAAACTATTCACTATGCAAAGATGCAACTCGTTCTCATTCAGATGTTGTATACCACCGCTTTGTCAGTGATTTTGGCACAGACACCTGATGGCAAAAGCCACCATTCACGGAGGTATGATGAGCCGCTGGGCAGTGTCAGTTTGTCATGTGGCAGGATGTAACCTTTTCCAGTGTTATGATTAGCGGCTGGACATCCAACACATTCTTACTCCAACCTCGTCACATATCGGTGTTTGGCCTTAGACTTTCTAGATGTCTAGATACAGCGTCCAAGGTACATTGGGTGTGTTGATTGTTGACGTTCTGGGACACCATGTCAAGTTCTGCATGTTACATGCATTGTCTTCTTCCAAAATACACTTCCATTTTCACAGGACATTTATCTTTTACATATAGTCTCTCTCAAAATGAATGCATTACGTTTATATACCACCGCAAATTGACTTCCTTTTTTCCTATAACAACTAACGCGCATGGTTGGGTTACGCAACAAAACACGTGGTTGAGTTTAGAAAGAACAAAGTTTGGCTTTATAATCTTACGGGATGCAAACACCGCTCTCCTGGGTGGAAGTCGTCATTTGCTGGACCCATCCACCACCCCTCCCACCTGCACCACTCGGACTTTCGCAGCCTTAACTTGCCATTAAAATATAACGGCGACTGGCTGTGTCTCATGCCGACATTAAAGGACAGCTTTTATCGTTGGTATCTGACACCGCAAGTCACTGCCCAAGCACCAGATTTTGACGACTTCGGAGTGAGACCGGGTTGGGAATTGTGACGATATGATATGCGGACTGGTGCTGTCATTCATAATGCAGCCGGATGGCGTCTGTTGTGGCGAAATGATACGCCAGTGGATAGCATCAGTTTGAAACCCTGCTGGTAAAAATGTGATCTAAGGAGCTGGAAAATCCCTTTTGAGCGGGTGGGAGAGGAGGCAAATGGGTCCAAAAAACCCTTCATATGGGAGCTTGGTGTTGGCTTCCCGTATGAATGTAGCGCCAAACCCTGATGTTTTTTTCTAAACCTAACGACATGCTTTTGTTTCCTAAATCCAAACATGTGCTTTTCTTGATGTCCCTACATTGATAGCAGTGTCCCGGAACATCAGCAGCAGCCACAGGAGGATACCTAGAGCATAATAGTAGACATGAAAGCCCACTTACAAAGCAGCAATATGTGATGATGCAGGATGGAGTAATGTTGTCCTGAGCAAAGAATGAAGTCACCCTACCTCTGTAGCAGACAGCTCATACACTGCAGTCTCAAAACTCCATGTTCCTCTTCAACTGTTTAATCACTAAAAAGGAGGGGGGGGGGGACCCTCGTGAGTTGGACACGGTATGAGAACAGAGTAGGGAAAACAAAATATCCACTTTAATTGAACAATATTTGACTTTTGGCTTCACCTTCTATGCACTTGGGATGTGACTGATCCCTTTGTTTGTATTTGCATACAGATTTAGACTTTTAAGCAAATTCCGTTCAAAATGAAAGAGGCACATTTTCCTTTCAGATAGGTTTGTTCCTGTAAGGAGTATGACGTGAGAAGCACACGAGGCCTGTCAAGTATTAACATCAAAGAGCCGTTGAAAATGTGGAGTTGATTGAATTTTGGCTTTTGCTTTTTGTTCCTGCTAATTAGCTGCCTGGGTTTCCCTGCATTATCACTTTTATTCAAATTTCGCAGCAACTTGAGAATATGATGCAACATACTATTTGAATTTTCCAGTCAGCCTGTGCAAACACATTTAACTAAAAAGCAATAGCCCATTTGTAAAGGAATTCTTTTCATCTTTTTTAAAACCGGGAGATCCCTAGAGACAACACACATGATATTTCCTACTTTTCATCCTCCCAATCTCTGTCTCTCTCTATTAATCACACACACCAACGCAGGTGGGATCAGTGCCTGAGGTCGGCGGTTGTGCACAAGCTGGAGCTGAGAGTTAAAACGCTGCTCGTGGGGCCAGTGGTTGGCATCCCGTATGAGATGCAGCAGGCCTGCAGTTTGTTGGCTCATGCCCACTTCACACTCTCCCAGTGGCACTTAGGATTAACCCGAGCCCTTCTGCTCTGCAATCACTTCTCCCCAGCCAAGCTGCTCTCTGGCAAGCAGGCAAACAAAAGCAGGTTGACATCAGGTTGAGGACAAAGAAGAGCTTACAAATTTTACTCACATATTTATTCATGTGCAAGGCTAAGTGTGAAGATCATTTTAATTTCTGTCAAAAACTTTAAGAATATTCAAGGACTTGTCAAAGTTTTTTATTTTCTTGACTGTGAAGCACTTGACTCTAACTTTGACCTTGATGAGTTGTGTTTACAATCAATATCTCTTTTGCTGTTGAAGCACTGTGTGTTCTTGAACAGCCTGACATGCAAGTTCCATTTCAGCTGATGTTTTTTTTTCATGGTGATGTTGCAGTGATCCTTGTCCTTTTCCTTCAGTCTCTCACAAATGGGCTGTTTCTGCAAATTCAGTGCATTGTGGTCATCATTAATGTGACAATTTAGTGAACCCCTCAACTGAACCCATCGACTGTATTCGGCGTCTGACTTCTGGCAGACAGCAATACAGCCTCTGGGGGCAGACCCCTGATTTTTTGGCATTTCGGTTTGATTTGGGCGAAGGAGGCGAATTTCCGTTTCCGACTTCCGTTTATATATAAGTAAATATGCTGAACCACTGTGATGGATTCAGAGTTTGCAGTGACGCCAATTATGTTCCGCCTCGTTAGTTCACCGCACAAACCGTTTAACCTGGCAACAACTGCAGCCGTCTCAAACATGATTGGTCAATATCACGCAGACTACAAACAGCCTACAACCGGAAACCAGGGCTCTTCCACTCTTATTCCAGAAGCAAGATCTCTGGGGTTTGCCTACAGACTCTACGTTCACTGAATGTAGAGTCTGTATATAGAGACTAGCACAGTTGTAGCTTAGCCTTCATAACTAGACAGTTTGGTGTTTTTTCTTTTCTTTTTTGTTTGCTGTTCCAACCAAAAACATAGAAGCAAAATTGGGATGGATTAATTGTGTTTATCTGCTCTAACATAAGTTACAATTATAAGCATACCTGGCTAAATACTGACTGTTGTAACCTAACATACAGTAGTTGGTTGGCCTTGGATGAAATGTTAACATTATTTTGTGGGGTTACAGTTTGCATTAGAAAAAGAATTGTTAATGGGACACAAAGCCTCATGCTCTGGGGCTGAAAAATGAAGCCAATGCAGAAGTGACAAAAACTGCAGTTCTCTAAGTGGCCACTTAATGCTGGCTCCAAGACTGAATCACTCCCCATAGACCACAGACAACCTGGCACATTAAACTGTTTTGGTCTCTATAGCTAATTTCTCAATTCATGACAATGGTACAGGGGGGAATTTTCATTTAACTCATCTGTTTACATTTTATTAAGGCTTAAAGTTATGCATATTTAGGGGTGGGGCCACTTTGAGTAATAGACGGTCTGCAAGGTGTTGCTACAGTCTGTACATCAGATCCACTCCTCACTGCTCCACCCTCTCATTCAAATATAGTCACTTCTGCCCCTCCCCCCCAAAACAAACGAAAAGGCAATGACCAAAATGGGTGTCCACAACCCATGGGTGACATCATGGTAGCTATGCCCTTTATTTTATACAGTTAATGGGGATTGCTCACTGTGTTGTGTTGCCAGACCATGTATATAGAGAAAGATATTCAACAGCCACTGCCTTGGATCAAATGATTGATGAGTGGTATATGGAAATAGGTGAGAAGAAAATCATAAGAGTAGTTTTGCTTGATTTTTCTGCTGCTTTTGACATCACTGGTCATTAGTTAATGCTGAAAAAAATTAGTATTATGGCTTTTCTCTGCATTATTATGGATAAATGTGAGTGACAGAAGGCAGATGGTGCATTTTAATGGAACTTACTGAGATGTTAAAAATCTGAAACATGGAGTGAAGTTATTTTAGGCCACTCCTATACACCATATTTACCAATTAACTTTCTTTGGTATCAAAGAATGCATGTATCTCCATGTATGCTGATGACTCTACAATATATTTCACAGAGAGTTGGAGTTGGTTGTAGATTGGATCAACAGTAATAAACTTATTTTGAATGTGTCTAAAACAACCAGTGTTGTAACTGGAACAAACTATTTTGTGGGTCACATCGAAAGCTTTATCTCAGAGTAAATAACATGTTAATAAAGTAAGAAGAAGAAGCCAAACTCTTATCATAAGGTATCATAAAAGATAAATTATCATGGGACAAAGAAATGCAAAGTGTAGTAGCTTAAATGGGAAACACTTTATCTGTAATTAAGAGATGTGCACAATATCTGACACAAAAAACTATCAAACAAGTAATTCAAACTTTGGTTTTGCCTCGCCTGGATTACTGTTCAGTAGTCACAGGCTGCACCCTTCTATAATATAGCCTGTAATATGACACAACAACCTTCAGGGAATATTTTTTCTGGTGGCACACTGGTGGAAGTGGAGTGGTGTGGATCAATGTGAGTGAATGAACATTGAAAACAATAAACAGTGTCTGGGTGGTAACGCATTACGTGACACTGTAGATGTAATAATATCAACTGAAATCCTGTTGGTAACACTTGTTACTTTGGTACCGCTAAAACTCACAATTCAGTCAGCCCCACTGCTGTTTGTACATACTTTGTTGCTTTTTATACAGCATTTAATCTAGTTATAGATTTGACTTTTTAAAAAAAAAAAATCATGACTTTATTCTGGTAATATTATGACTTAATTCTTGAACTGTAAGACTTTTTTTTTCTTTGACATTGCCCTAATCCTCCTTCATAGTTATTATTATTATTTCATAGACTATTGTTTTATGAATTGTACAGCCCTTGAATCCAGAGGGTAAAACCTCAGTGTACTGTATCACCTTATGAATGATGTTACCTTCAAATCAGAAAAATCATATTAAATTTTTCAAGTATTTCAAGGGAATATGGTATATTTGTTATATCCTAGCAGTAATTACTTTCCCATAGATATTAGGCTAACAGGCAAAAAAAATATCTCTTTAATCATCTGCAATGGTATAAAACTGACAGCTAATATCGACTGATCACAGCGAGACAATCATTTTCATCTAATGAGTGTGTGGAACTTAATATATCTACCACAACAGTGCATCTTCACATTATTAACTTCCCACCTTGATGTTGCCCTGGCTGACAGATCCCTCTCTACCCCTCATTGCTAAAAGAGAGGAAAGTTTTAACTCGAACGAGCCAGTGAGTTCATGTATCAGTGACGCCACGAGGCAGAATACTGATGCGTCCCCCTGCAACTCAATTAAAGCAAGATCGCCTTCAAACTTGAGCTGAGGAATCAATTTCTAACTCAGCCCCGTTTTAAATCGGCAGCAATGGATTCTGCAGTGTCAGTGGGTGAGGCGTCGTTACTCACAACACCTGAGGGAAGTGACAGCGGATGTAATGAGATTCTCAATACCCTGTCTCTCATACACATCAGCAGCACTAAATAGCATGAAGGGAGCTGGGGATTATGTTTATAAATGTTCTTCGCATGGCAGCCTGTGGAAGATGGGTCCTTTAAATAGTGCTTGTTTCGTCTCCCAGCTTTCATTTTTTCCTTCAAACTTTTGGATTGCGTCATTAAGAAGATGCCTATGACTGATGGTTTGTCAGAGTTTTGTTCACGTTATATAGAAAAAAATGTTCAGTGGGTGCTGTTATCCAATATGGCTAAAAGTAGCAACAGTGCATACATTTATTTGCTTTGGGGCTTGCTGACAGGCTGTCAACATGTCCTGTTAGATGGTAGAAAGGTCATTGCTAGACAGCACATGGGTTTAACCTTTATCACAGAGGGTCCAAATACTTCACCATATGCATATTTTATGTATAATGTAATATGAGTTTGCTATTAATTTTTATGAATTAATTTTTAGAATAGGGAGAAATCTGAGCTAAATAAGGTCTTCATGAAAAAAAAATTAAATTGAAACATTTACAAACTTTAAAGGAACACTGTGCAAGATTCATAGCATTTAGTGGCATCAGGTGGTGAGGATTGCATATTGCAACCAATCGTGAGCCCAGTGTGAACTCCCAATTAGGATACCTTCAGTTTTAATGTTTAGAGTGTTTTTACTGGCAGCCAATTTACCCTCAGAGGTCACTTGCTCCCAAAAACAAACAGAGCAGGTGTTTTAAATGGGTAAAAGCAGTTTCACATTTAAAAAGAAAAAAGAAAATCAGTGTTTTTTCAAATCTACTAACTACGATGGCTGAAACCAAAACAAACACCCAAATGGCCCTATCGACACCTATCAATGTTTAGTTTGTCCATTCTGGGTTACTGTTGCATGGTGGTCTCCATATACGAGTACTTGCTCCCTATGTAGATAAAAATGGCAGAGTCTAAGGTAACAAAAACATATTGATTCATATTTTCAGGTGATTATAAACTAAAGAAAACATACTTATTATATTATATTCCATTTTGGCCAGTATATCTACCTCAACCCTACACACTGGGCATTTAAACACCTATTCAGTGCTATCCTATTCATAATAAGATATAATAGTCATAATCTGTACAGCATTAAGAAACCCAAATCACATTCAGACTGAAGCAACATATCGAGCACTTTTTTCAAATATTCATATATTAATTAAGATGGACATGATTTCCATGTTGGACTAAAGAATCCAGGAAAAAAAGAAGAATTTTGTTTCACACGGGTTTTACTTATAATTCAGAGTCCGTCATGTTTCATATGATACTCCACGAAAATGCACACGCAACAGTAAAAACGATATCCTACAAATTAGCGCCCCACAAATGACCTTACGTCCTTTGTGCAAAGTTGTGCAATTAATGTAAAGGTTTGGGCAAGTGAAGCCGCTGTGGTTAGATTTAGGGGAAAAAAACACGGTGGGGACGTACCTTAAAATGAGTTTGACTTTGAGTTCACTCAAAGTTCACACAGTTTCAACCACCCATCTCCTGGGGATAGTCCTGTGTATTGTGACCCATCCACCACCCCAACCTACTTCCTTACAGACCACTGTGGACCAGGGGCGGACTGTGGGGAAAAGTGGCCCGGGAGTCATTGACAGACCGGCCCACTTCATGCGCAGTGTGGGGAGCCAGCCAGCCAACCAGCCAGTCTGCAACACAAGTTTCATGTAACTTTATGAAAAAAAAAACTGCATTTGATGTTGTTTTAGACCATAATCATAGAGTAATCAATAACCTGAACCCTTGAGTAGCATACAGTAAAATAATTACAGCAGTATAGTGATTTTACAGCATGTAGTGATTTTAATGCAAACGGATCACTGATACAATAAAATTTGGCCGACCAATTTGCCAGGCTGTTAGACACAGAAGTAAATGACACTGACTGTCTATACCCTGAGTAAACCACTAGAGGGCAACATAATTACAACAATAAGCCCATTTCAATAAAAATTCATTCATTCATTCATTCATTCATTCATCTTCTAACCGCTTCATCCTCTTGAGGGTCGCGGGGGGGCTGGAGCCTATCCCAGCTGACATCGGGCGAGAGGCAGGGTACACCCTGGACAGGTCGCCTGACACACATAGAGACAGACACGCTCACATTCACACCTACGGACAATTTAGAGTTATCAATTAACCTAGTTCCCAATCTGCATGTCTTTGGACTGTGGGAGGAAGCCGGAGTGCCCGGAGAGAACCCACGCTGACACGGGGAGAACATGCAAACTCCGCACAGAAGGATTGAACCGGCAACCCTCTTGCTGTGAGGCGAGAGTGCTAACCACCATACCACCGTGCCACCCTTCAATAAAAATGTTATTTAAAAATAGATGAACAACAAAGCTAACTAATAGTACGTAAAAACTTAACCCAGAACATTTATGAAAATGAAAACTAAACTGAAAATAGCAAACTGACATTTGAAAACTAAAAACTTGAAATGTGAAAAATCCTGGAAAGCCCACCAGCTTGGACATTCACTTGGTTCACTCTACTCAAGAACTTTTCCTCTCTTTACCTTTTTTTGGTCTTTGTCAGTCAGTCAGTCAGTCAGTCAGTGCTTATGGAGGAGGCTGGGTTGAAGTGGTTGATGTTGACAATCTGGGGGGTCACAGTCCTCTCTGGAGTCCCCTCTGGAACCATGCTGGCCTATATGGGTGAGAGACAAAAAATATGTATGTACACATTATATAAGTTATACTGACACGACATCCCATCCTGAAGCCTTGGTTAAAACAAATAGGTCATATTTTAATTGTTACTTCAATAGTCTGCAATAATCAGTCATGTACTAATATAAATACTGGTGAGTAGGTAAGTCACATAGTAAAAGCAATGTGAATAAACATATATTATTACCTCACTCAATTAGTAGTTTCTGCAGCAGCTTACTTTTCTCTGCAACGCCATCTATGATTTTGTCACTATCCAGCATCTTTAAAACATCTGGTTGAGTAGCCATGAGCATAAAAGCCTCGAGGTGCTGTTGAGAGAGACAGAGCTTCTGAGCCTGTGTTTGATGAATTTCAGAGTTGAAAAGCTTCTCTCACATGCTAACTGTGTGACAGACAGGGTGAGCAGGAACCTGTATGCAAGACCAATGATGTGGTATGCATCTGTGAAGAGGTTGTACTGTCTCAGAACACGGTAGCAACATAGTGGGAAGTCCTTGCAAGATGAGCACTTTTTGTAAACCATCTCCACCTCATCTTCGGCACCCTCTGGGCCATCCTCTGTTGTCTTGGTTGTGTATTCCTCAAATACAGATGTCTTTAACCTCTTCCACTGTCCTGCCAGACCGATGAGCTCACTCTGTAAATTGGAAACCGTTGCTCTGTCATGAAATGGCAGCAGACACTTGCTCAACTGTTGGAGTGCTGCCTCTGGGAAACCACCAGCATAAGCTGTTACCTGGTTGAAGTTTTTTGGGTCCAGAAGTGCCAAATCAGCATACAAAGTGCTATTTTTGAGGAATCGCTGGTGGATGCTCCCTACAACTGTGTACATGATTTGATTATGGACATCAATCTCATATGATGTTTCAGCATCAGTCACAGCCTTATCTCGGCACATCTCTCCAGGCATGGATTTCTTCTTTCTACCATGTTTCTGTGGCAGAGAGGCCTCAGCCTCCAGCTCAGTCTCCTCATTTTGCTCCTGTGTTTGATTGTTTGCCCACTGGACAAACGTGTCCGCCGCTGCCTTGACTTTCTGGAAATCTCTGCTCATATCTTTCAGCTGTGTTTCTGCAGCCACAATCATCCAGTGAGCTGTCAGGATGTCCATTCCACTTGTCTGGAGGTATTTTGAGACTGGTGAGGTGACCTGGAAAATTCTCAGGAAAATCTGAGCTGTAAGTATTGTTTCATACTTCAGGAGCTGGGTGCATTGAGCTGCATTGACCCGTGCAATGGTGCTGATGGTCTTCACAGCTTTAATGGCTGAGAGGGTGTGGAGAACATCAACATACAGGGCCCCACCTGGCTTTCCAAAAGAGCCAAATACCTTTGACAAAGCAACGTCTTTGGACCACCAGCGTGTTTCTCCGATGGGCACGAGACGTCTGTGTTTTGGGTCTTTGCTCTCCTTCTCCCAGATGCTCATCCTCTGGTAGGAGTCTCTGATGAAGACAGCAATGTTTTTTAACAAGGAAAAAAGAGAGCCACTTGCCAATACACACTCTGTTGTGTCTGCCAGCACAAGGTTGAGGATGTGCGCGTAGCACCACACATGGACTTGGGTGGGGGACTTCTCGGACAGCAGTGCAGAAAAGCCATTATATTGGCCTTGCATGTTGGAGGCCCCGTCGGTGGAACTTCCAATACTCTGCCCAACTTGTGAATGAAGTGCTGGTGACCATGAACCTGGATGTGAGGCAAAGTACTGCCCAGTGGATGCTTCACATCTGATCACAGCCACAAGTCACTCATGAATGATGTCTGTCACATAACGTATCACAACAGAGCACTGGTCTTGGGATGTGATGTCGGGTGTGGTGTCAATCTGGATGGAGTACATGCCAGATTCCCGGATCGAAGTGGTGATGGTGACCTTCATTAGGTATTGGATAGTGGTGATGATGTAGTCGATGGTTGTTTTGGATAGGAAAGTGACAAGGGAACCTCTACCTCCTTTTGATCCAGAGTCAGACTGATGGATTTGCTTGCTTTTTTCAATGCTGAGAGTGAGGTGTTCCTTGAGACAGACATCATATTTTCCCAGCAAAAGAATTATCTCTAAAACATTACCGTGATCAATAGTGTCATCATCCAGTGTGTATGCTGCCTCCGCCTGCTTGCCTCTGTGGCTCAAACCCCTTTTGCCGATGAGCTTCATCACGTCTATGATGCGCTCCAACACTTGTCGCCTCCTGCGGACTTGCTGTCTGTTTAGTGACATCTGAGGTCCCGTGAGAAGGTCCTTAATAGTGTTTTTAGAGGACCTGAGGAAGTATGCCTCAGCACAATCTCTGTGATTATCACTTTGCTCATGCTCATCGACTCTAAGGTGTATGTGTGCGAAGGTGGTCATGCCAGTGATGAAGGAGCTGCTATCTCTAGGATTAGCATAAGCCATGCAAAGAAAGCAGAAGAGTGCTTGTCTGTCTTCATTGTATGATAGTCATTTCCTGTTTGTACCATCTTTGCAAAAAAAATGCCCTCTGCACTATAGGCTTGTCTGCTTTCTGCTGGGGGTGAAAATGGAGGAAGAGGTCTAATGTCTCTGGCTTTGGCCTGGTGAAATAATCAACTGCTGAATGGGGGGCACTGACATCCTGGCCTTGGCTATCTCTGTCAGCAGCAGGATCATCTTCAGACTACAAAAATGATTAGCACTAATAATTATGTTGGTAAACCACTAAAACTGCACTGTCAACAAAATATAAAGATGGCAGTATTTGGTATTAGTGCATGAGTTAGTGCATATGGCTAAAAAGCAAACAAGCCAAACAAGCATTATCGTCATCAGCCTTACCATAACAATAACTGTGCTTTGTCTGGGATCCTCTCCTCTGTCCACAGCTGGATCATCTTCAGTCTAGATAAGACATTAGTATTGTTAATTATGCTAGTTAACCAATACAACAACATCATCAGTAAATATTAAAAAATTAGTTTAATATCAGTACAGTATATACATGAGATGATGTAAGGATATTAAGCCTTATTAAGCCTGACACATACAAATTAGGGCTGCACAATTTATCATATTTTCATCGTCATTGAGATAATGACATACACACTAAATGTATCGCCAAGACAACCTGAACCAAAATAAATAATAAAGTTAATTAAGACGTGGTAACAAATTATATCTTGTAGCCTCAAATTATGACTTAATGACCTGTATCTTTTGTGCACATCAGCACATTATTTATTTTCCTCCCCATGACCACTGTTGGGCTCCATACATGTTTATTTATAAGTCATATCGTTATCGCAATATTGAACAAGGTTATCGCACATTGCAGTTTTTCCTCATTTCGTGCAGGCCTAATACACACTCTGGAATATTATTACTGAATGAAGTGGTGTCTGTCTGATGATGATCCCATGTAGGATGGGGCATGTACAGACACATAAATAAACTATTCATTCATTCATTCATTCATTCATATATATTTAGAAATATATAGAAATATTTAGAAAATTTAGAATATTCATTTAGTAGCAGAGTCAATTCAAAGACAGTAACAGGTTGATTTCAACCAGATGATAACATTATCTATAGGCAGGTTGACAAATACAGGAAACATCTGGTCAGTGAATGGTGCTAATTTTGGACTCTGTAGGCTAGTTAACACTAGGCTAGGCACTTCGCGGCATTAGCAAGCAAACTAACGTTAGCCAAATGAGCATTTTCACCTAAAGCATCACCAAGTTCCAAACATAACTTACCATTATATCACTGGTTCTTTGACTGGGCTCTGGAGGCCGCTTTGTTTCGTGCTCTGCCATGTCAGAGTCAGACTCATCATCCTTGCTGGACTCATGTGCATGTTTGGAAATATCCAGTTGTCGAAGCTCACCGCTGCTAACGCTGCTAGTGCTGGGTATGGCAACATGATCAGATTCTTGTCTGGTGGTGGTGGCTAAACCCGAACGACCACCAAATAGGTCCGTAGTTTTCTTACGTGTTGCTGCAACTTCCTCGAGGGATTTCTTTTTTTTATCCCTAAGCTTTTCAGCACAACCTTTACATTTTTGGGCTTGTTTTTTATGCTCCATCTGCCCGGACCGCGCTGGCTCTCTGTATCCACCAAAGCTGTCTTGCACCGTTGACAGTGACAGCTGCAACAGCCTGAGGAAATGGGTGGGACATACCACGTGGACCAAATTTGATTGGCTATCAGCATAGGCAGTGATACGTGAACACAGGTATAGCCTATCACAACAATAGCCGCCCGACCCAGCCCCCCAGCGGACCACAACGCTGTTGGCCGTTGCGATACACTTTTTTCCCCTTTCTTTTTCTTTTTCTCATGGCCCGGCTCATCGGCCCACCAGGGAAATCCTCGGTGTCCCCCTATGCCAGTCCGCCCCTGCTGTGGACCATTTCTTTGTTCATTCCCGTCAGCGCCTTTGTCACATGATAGCAGCCTTCCACAATACATGAATTATGCACAGATGACTGGCTCATGATTACGTGGTATATGTCCGATTTTGGGTGGATTACTTTACGTAGAAAAAGCACAATCAGTTTATGAGAACAGCCTGGAAAGTGAAATGTACTCCTCGAGACTGTTTTAAACTGTTTTTGTGGAATTTCATCATCAGACCTGCAGCGAACACTGTTCTTAGTGTCAGCTACAGCAGTTTGTAAGCTAGAGGGCTTATCAGGGGCAAGGGACCTTAAATTTGTTGATACAGTTCAACATAGGACCCAAATACAAACATAACCAGGAAATGGAAGATAGAGCAGTCCAAATGTGGAGGCAGAAGACGATAATAAAAGCTGAAAGTACAAAAGACAAAGTGTCAAAAAAACAAACAAACTCAAAGCTGGCTCTGACATCTATACTACAGAGGAGACTGAATGATCTAGCAGAGTCTGGATGTCTGAGCCGGGGTTTTATACTGCAGTGGTTTGATTTAAGATGTGGTTCAGGTGTGTATGTTCAGTAGCTGCTGGCATTCAGGAGGATTAGCAGGAGGAGGGAACCAGGAGGCCACGCCCAGCAAACACACAGAGACAGACTGAAAACAAACATGAGATGCTCGGGAGGGGACACAGGAAACACTAGAGAGAGGCAAAGCTAAAACTAACAAAATTAATCTAAATGAATTAAACACGTTCACACTGAGTAATCTATCTATTGATTTTCAGCCACTCAGAAGTGTTTTCAGTAAGTGTCAGTTGAAGAGCAGCACAAAGCTGCTTCAACTTGTCTCAATCCAAGAGTGTCCCAGACAGGGTTATATGTCTGTCACAAAGTCTGAATGGAATACTGGCAGAGTGATATCATAATGCACAGCAGATTAAAGGGCAGGCAGATTTGTTCTTGAAATATTGTGACTTTGTTCTTATGAAATCATGACTTTATTCTTGGAATATTACAACTTTATTCTGGACCTCTCAGACGATGCAGTTATGTGGGATATGTTTTGGATGTGCAGAAAATTTTGAACATGGGTAGAAGTCTTGCTGAAACACATATGAGTTATTAAAGTTGAGGTGTTTTTAAATGATCTAAAATTAATTAATATATCATTGATGTAGTGCGGCACGGTGGTGTGGTGGTTAGCACTGTCGCCTCACAGCAAGAGGGTTGCTGGTTCGATCCCAGGTGTGGGAGCCCTTCTGTGCGGAGTTTGCATGTTCTCCCCCTGTCAGCGTGGGTTCTCTCCGGGCACTCTGGCTTCCTCCCACAGTCCAAAGACATGCAGATTGGGGACTAGGTTAATTGATAACTCTAAATTGTCTGTAGGTGTGAATGTGAGCGTGAATGGTTGTTTGTCTCTATGTGTCAGCCCTGCAATAGTCTGGCGACCTGTCCAGGGTGTACCCTGCCTCTCGCCTGATGTCAATGAATGAATCATTGATGTAAATTGGTGCCACATGCATATTCTCCTGAGACCCTGTGTCCTCACATCACATCACATCACATTCTTGGGTTTACTTGACCTTATACCTCACTCTACTTAACTTAGACTTGTTGTCCTCATTCGTAAACACTTTTTTGTGCCACCTAGTGGTAATAAGAGCACAATACATTAATCCATGTAACATCAAAATGATAGCCATCTCTGCTAAGTCAGTCTGCAGCTGATCCTGACACAAAAATGGACAAGGTCCAAAACCTGATCACATGTTATGGTTGAAACGTGTTTATGATAAATAATGGTTGTTATTTGATATGGCAACAAATTTGGCCAATTTTAGTGACTGCTGTTAATGAGAAAGTACACATACGAAGATATTAAAACTTTATTATCATCTCATTTGAGGACAATGGGACTTTCTTTGTCATCTCATTTGAGGACATCTGGACTGTATACTGTTGTCCGGTTTGAGGACACTGGGACTTTAATATCGTCCCGTTTGAGGACACTGGGTATTAATTGTCGTTGACATAATTTAGTTTTTTATACTTATGGGGTCCTTCTGATCCCAAATAGCTAGGAGAAATTAAAAATGCATACCAAACAAAGGTTTGGGTCTCAGGAGGATATTAAGAGGTTACTTCCACAAAGAAAAGTGACAAGCATGCCTATATGTGTGTTGACTGAGCAGGAATTACGTTAAATGAGAAAAGCGGCTCTACAGGAGAAAGCAACACAGAATGCCTCAGAGCCTTACTGCATTATATCCTATTATATTTTGATATTATGAATTGTTAGGTAGTGCCTGAATTTTGTGCTTTCCTTAACAAAAATAAAGATATGTCCACCATAAATTGATGCACAGACATTCACATTTACTGGGAGATAACCCTCAGAAACCCTGTTTAATATGCAACCCTCCCAGTGTTGAAACGAAACCTACGCCCTTGCTCGTATCACACGTACAAACACACCGAACAAACAGCCTCTTTGGCAAAGAAAATTACATGTTCTCTAGAGGGCAGCGGTTATTGGATGCTGTAAAGCCAATAGATGAACGATAAGACCTTAAGTAGAAATAGCAGTCACCTCAGGATGAAATGAGAGTCATTTTCTGATGTGATCTAGCCATCGTGAGCTCACACTGTGTTTCAAGATCCTTCCTCGAGCAGATCATAGATTCAGCAATATGAACAAACAGAAAAAACTTCAATGTCGTGGAAATCCATTTATCTCCCTGACTGGGATGTCTCATCTGACACCTGAGCCTCCTGTTTAATGTCTTCCTCAGTGTAAGTGGCCATTTTAAATCCAGGCCTTTTAAATAACACGAGTCTTAGGGGAAGAGACTGAAACACAGACAGAGACACACAGACAAACAGCGAAGCAGTTACAGAGATAGTATCATCTGTCCAAAATGATTAGCGACGCCTCTTTCTTGTATCAGTGTGAAAGCAACGTGGAGAGAATTCAGGTGAGACTTTTTCTTTTGTGAGACACATGTTCAGGTAAGTGCGCACTGAGCCTTGCTACACAGTGTGGTGGAGGGCAAAGTCCTGTGGATGCACTGGAACTTGCACATACTCTCAGGGTAGCTGAGAGTTTTTTCATACTTATGCAAAAGCTGTACTTATAAGAAGTACAAAATGGAAATGATAGGAATCAAATATATAAGCTGGGAATAAAAATTTCTAAAGAGCCTTTCAAATTTAAAACCTTTGTTACATTAAATGTTTCCATTTGTCTCTGCTGATTGGTATGGACTAACTTTTTCAGCCTTGTGGCAATATCCTCACGTACAAGTTGTTTTTCATCTTTTTCCTGCAGACTGTGACATTTTAAAAAATCCCTGCCTAATATCCAATCACTGCTCAGCATTTCACAACAGTTGACAAGAAGATACATGTTCTAAGACATTTCCTATGTGAGCAGTCAACCTGTGATCATCAGGGAAAAGAAACAGAAAGAATGTAAGGAAAAATGTATTTTTAAGCTTGTACTTCTGAGGCAGCCTACATGCTGCTCCGCTTGAGGTTTAGTGCTCCATAAAGCCAGGCTTGTGAAGTTAATTTTTAGAGGGAGAAGTCGTTTCAGGTTTCTTATTTAGGGACTTAATCAGCACATCTGCTTTGTTTCCCAGAAGAATCATTTCCCTTAAGATCTTGTTTTTCTAATTAACAGCAGGTGTTTTTCTTTGTAGTTTCACTTTTAGGTTAAATTTAAACAGAAACTTCCTTTCCAAACTGAGCCTAATGGTCCTGTGTGCATGCATGGTAGCGGATATCACCTGGTACTAAGGCTTTACCCAGCATTTTCCTCCACTATGTACTGTCTTAAGAGTGTTTGACTGGTATGTCTCTTCCATGAAAGGCAAACTGATTCGTAGTGCAAACTTAACCTTGTGAGTCACTGACTGTTCTATGAATGCATTAAAGAATTCCTGAATGCTTTGGATGGATTAACAACTCGCTGAAAGCCTTCAACACATCAGACCAACTAGGCCTCAAACCTGAAGGACAAAATAGGCAGAAAAAAATACCACCAAAGTGGTGAAGGTTAGAAAAAGATCATGGTCCCAATTAAAAGATTCATTGATCGTTGGTGGAAGATAGGAAAAGTTTCTCACTTTGTGAAGGGCTCCTGATCGCCAAACCCAAATGCATTTCTAGGGTGCATCACACGCATTGTGTTTATACACATTGTGTCCTCTCAACCCGTTCTCATTCCTTGTCAGTTATGGCAATCCGGTCAGGGGCCCTGGCTTCTGTTACAGACGCACAAGGCACATTACAGTGTCTGTATGAGATGCACAAGGCTTTCAACTAACTTCAGTGTAATTATTGGCAAATACATAGTAGAAAGAATGAGAAATTCTGAGGATGGGTCAACAAACACAGGACTTAAACCCAAGAGACTGATGTTGGTGTCCCATGTGAAACCAAAAGTTAACGTTTTTTCAACCATGTAATGACATAGTTGCAGTGTTGGGCGAGTTACTCTCAAAATCTAATATATTACATATCACTAGTTATTTTCTTTTGAAAGTAATGAGTTACTTTACAATATTACACTCTGTGTAGAGTAATAAGTTACTTATTACACTACATTTTCCATTACTTTCACAAAAATGACATCAGAAGAACTACTGTTTCTTTTCAAATGGATGAGGGTCATGTTGTTTCACAGCAGGTAATTAAAGCACAGAAGCTCCAGTTTATAACAGTTCATTTCAAATCCAGTGCTACACAGGTCTGACCCATTCATGCATTCACATACAGTGGTTACCACACAGGGAGGGTCAGGCAGTGTATCAAAGTCTGATAATTATAAGACATAGATAAATACTTGTGTGCCAATGATATGAAACACAATAAGCAAATGTTGAGGTTAGCAAAATAAATGGAATTGCATGCAGTTCAGCAACTACAATGAGTGCAAATTAATCCACCACAGCTGGAAGACCACCTGCCTTCTCCCTGTGTGCCAGTCACCCACTGGAGAAAGTTATGCATATGAAGGGGAGTGTGTGCCAGCATTGCTCTGCAGTTGTAAGGGATGTGAATGGAAACAAATACAATACTAACATCACCCAGGCCAGATGTGCTGATCATCGGGACAAGGAAAAAAACAAACCGGAGGCCAGCTTCTTATCCCTGCTGATTTCAGGCTGACCTAGGGTGCAAATGCAGAATGGGATACGTTGTAGATGTTGCAGCTATATGCATGGAAACACAGTGAACATGATAACGCACAGTAAGACGTAACCCAGGTGTGCTGATCACCAGCACCCTTCTATGATGTCATCTGTAATGACCATAGACCATATAAATAAGGTAGTGACATGACAACCCACAACAACCTTCAGGGGATGGTCTTTTCTGTTGGCACACTAACAAAAGTGGGGTTGTGTAAATGAGTGTGGTGAATGAAAAATAAAAACAATAAACATTACGTGGGACCGTAAATGTAAAAATGTTACTCGCAATTCTGTTCGGAATGCATTTTATTACTTTGTTACTGCTAAAACATAATATATTACTCAAACACTGCATAATTGTCACGTGACATGCTTGTTCACTTACTGTAACACACAAAGTTATTTTAACCCAAACCATGATAGCTATTCTAAATCTAACCAAGTAACTTGGTTGCCAAAACCTAAAACAGTTTCGGTGGCAAAACCTACATTTACTGAGAAAACAGAAGTTTATTTTGATGCACGTGACAAGATTTGACACATCCAAAACTGGATCTGGCTCGTAGACTGTAGCGACGCCTTGCAGACAGTTACTCAAGCGGCCCAGCCTAAGCATAATGTCAGAATAACCATTTAGCGGCTGGGTGTTGCAGGAGAGAAAGAAGCCAGGCTGTGGTAAGGTCTACCACACGTGAAGTTATTTATTTGAACAGAAACAGCAAAGCAGGCATGGTGACTGTAAAGGGACTGAGATCTAACCAGCAACAGACTGATGGAAACTAACGCCTTTTTCATTGTGTCACTGTTCTACTACACTGGCTTCTTCCCCAAAATATAATGTCATCTCTAAATAACATCAGGAATATAAATGGTTAATATGATTAACAGATAATATTTACTATAACCTATCTACTGCTACTTACCTGCCATATACACTCATTAGCATAACTACAAATAATATACATGTAAACCATCTACCTCTCCCATCCTATCACTTGGTCCCTCCCACATTTATCTCGATGTCAGTACCCCTGTGGAACTCTTTAAGCCGGACACCCTTGAGGGGGCACAGGACGGGACAGGTAACTAATTTATGCAAACAACTTTAACAATACATGTTATATTACACTAGCACCATTTTATAACACGATAAAGCACACTGATCTCACTGCACAAAACTTATCAGACACTACTTTAACTGTTGCCTGTCAATTATGAACACCCATATGCACCCAGAAACTACTTTTAACTCCACTCTCTCTCAGGTGGAGCCGAGTACTCACTTCAGCACCAGCCAGAAGACACACAATTGATCAAGGTTTAAAATAGTCAATAAATACTGGGGATAAATATTTAATAAATAAAGCCATTAAATAATGAATTGAAAATGTGCAAAATGCTCTGTGCAAATCCTTCTAATATAGTGCATATCCTGTTAACTAAAGTGCGGCATGCTATTATTTAAGCACTAGTAAAATGTGTGAGTCAGATAAAAATTCATCCTTGTACAGATGTCATTAACGTTGATTAGCTATAGAGACCAAAAGTCGTTTTTGTACCAGGCTGTAAACATGTTTATTTCTGCTGTTAAATTGAACATTTTACCATGAGGGTCTATGGGGATTGCCAGGGACATGTAGCTTTAACCTCAGTCTTGGAGCGTGGAGCTAACAATAACTTAATCAGCTAGTTAGCTAGTTAGCTACAGGTGATACATTTTGCATAGACACTTGTCAATTTGTTAGAAATGAGGGAAGTGCTGTGGATTACTTTTGTCCAAAGTCAAGGACCCATAAGTTGGCGTTTGACTGGGGAGCAACAGGTATAGCAACTATAACTAAAGTGGTTTCAGGAATAGTCTGCTGATGCTCGTAACACACACCAAATGTACTGTACACACATTAGTATAGTCGAGGTATAGCTGCGACGAGCGATTGTGGTGAACTGGCTGCTTCTTAGTCAAATATGTCTACAAGAGATGTTTATGTTGCCTGCTAGGCCACAAAAGGTTTCAATTTGAAAACAATGGGTTTAAATGATTTGAACTGTGTCCTATGCTGGCAGAGTTGCTGCAGTGATATAAGAGCAATAAGTCATCTTCGGTATTTGCACAAATGACAAATGCTGTTGTTTATCAGGTGAGGAGAGCCTTTAGATAAAACCCTGTGACATAATTAAACACACTCGCAGATTATTAAATCAGTGCATAAACAGTTTGATGAATCGATAACATCGCATTGTTAATCCATCTGATTGCTCTTTGCTATTGATGTGCTTCCTCAGTTCGTGGGTATTCAGATCACCTGAGGTCCAGCCAGGAGTCATGTGCTCTGTGTGGCCTTTCCCTGCCTGACCTTTCAGTGATTAATGCAGGGCCAGTGCCTGTGTGTTAACCTCCCAACACCTCTGACACAAGCTCCCCTCAGCTGCTGAGTTGCACACATCCCGACATTACCAGCCAGATGTTGAGGCTAGAGGGGTTGGAACATTTTGTGGGCAGTGTGTAATTAATGTGTTTGACAGCACATTAAATCTAGACCACTTAAAGAGTCTAACAGCTCTCTGAGGAATACATGCTCATGGTTCTCTGTGTGGCACAACGCTTCGTCACCTGCCAGGGATTGTCACGCTGCTTTCAGCGTGCAAGAACTGTATTCTGAACAGCTGCAGTTTTATCAGGCATTTGCTTTTGTGTGTGAGACATTTGCCTTTGATTTTTAGATGAATGTGTCGCCAGCAGAGCTGCATCTCAGCCAGCATACTAAGAAGATACAAAAATGAAAGTGTCAATCCATAACCTCATTAACCAGGAATGCCCCTATTGTCATGGGCAAATTGAGAAATCACAAAGCAAATGCTTCTCTGAGACTTTAAAATGGCTTTAGATAACTGATTAAATGACTTGTTTCAGCTCTTAGCTCAGATGTCTGTCAACAGCAGCATTGTGGTTCCTTAAAGTCTTGTTGTGTCATTACTCAAAATATTCATATTTGAAATTAAAGTACCGTAAAACTCGGAATATAAGTCGCACTGGCATATAAGTTGCAGTCTATTTTTTAAGGTCTCAAACAGGGAAAACAAGGTTTTATATTACTATTTGTTAATAAAAATGTTACACAATAAGAATAACCTCTTAAGCAGCTTTGGTTACTTTTCAGATTACAATTTTCCAAACAACCTCTTCAGGAAATAAAATTATAACAACATCTGAGCCATAAAAAAATGAGTTTAAATTAACGTTAAACTTCTTTTTTCTTTTTTTTTTTTTCTTTTTAAAGAAGACAGTTTTACCTTATTACAGTGTGGGCTGTAACTGTACATAACAATATGGCGGCTTGTTCACTGGCTGGCTATGATATCCGTCACAAATCTTTAGCTACGTAGCGCCATCTTGTGGGTCAAATTACCTATGTCAGCATTTACCTTGGTCCATAGGTCGCACCGGTCTATTACCTGCAACCAACTTTTTAGATGAAAAAAAAGGGAAAAAAGTGTGACTTATACACCGAATTTTACGGTACTTATTTCTGGGTGAAAAATCAGTTTCAAATTGTATGGTTAAAGGATAATTCCAGGTTAATCACACCTTGGGTCTTACTTTTTAAGATACTGCCATCATTAATGGTAGTAATGATAACTTTGTACTTAGCAAAGTAGTAGCACAGTAATTTAATGAGGAGACATTGCTTCAGTGAAATCCAATGGGGCAAGAAGAAAGCAGTCAATTTAGCCACAATATTTAACCACCGTATTTTCATACAAAAGCAGCAATGAGTGTACCCTAAAATGTTGGTAATGATCTGCCATTGTGCAGAAAAACTGTGCACACATAACTACGGTAAGTACAGTAGGTTGAAAGCTGAACCAGCAAGTTGGTCTGTAAAGTGTGACTTAAGCAACATGGTCTCACAGAAATATATGAAATGGTGGTGGTGGTGGCACGATGAGGTACCAAAACTACTTGGTTTAGATTACAAAAAAATGTGTCATTGAGTAAAATTATCCACGATTGTAAGTATGTTATAAAGTAATGCAGGTACATCATGTAACATGACATAACTATGTAAAGGATTCCTCTAGTACGTATAGTTAAAAGAAGTAAACGTTGACTTTTAGTTTCACACATGACACAGACAGCGATCTCCTGGGTGAAAGTTCTGTGTTTGCCAACCTCCCCAAATAGACTTTCTTTCTTGTGCCGCCCATTGTGTGACATCTTTTAACCAGATCCTTGTCATGGTGGAAACACCATGACAAGGATCTGATCCGAACTGATTTTCAACTGGGATTGTTTCCGTGGTGTGGGCTTGTATTTTTAACACATTACATGCCACCATCATGTAATGCAGTGTTAAGAGGTGGTGCTCAACAACAGTTTGGAATATATTTTTATCATTCTTCATTTCCTCTTGTAAAAACTTGTGTGACTTAATATGACTTGATGATAGCCAAGGCAACAAAATGAGCCTGTAATGAGCTGGAAATTATCCTTCCATGGTAGGAGCCAAAGTTAGGTAAGTAAGGATGAGGAGTAAATTGACTGTGAAATTCAGTGTTTTTGTCCTTTGTGAAATGGCACAAAATACACCCAATTATAGACTGGCTTAAAATGTGCACATGGAAACTGTAATTAGAAGCATTTACCCTGTATGTTCTTCAAATCAGAGGCCTGAAAACAGAAATAGAAACAGACAACACAATAGCACTACATATAAGGTTATCCAAATAGCCACTGACAACTTTCTACACTAACATAGGAGAGTTTTATTCTGCTTTCCTGTTTAATCCAAGAGATAGTATCTCAATAATGAAAGGCAGCAGGATACATGTGTCCTGTTGTCCTTGTTATAGCCAGGCAGTAACAAGTTCCTCTAACTTCATCACATAGCTGTGGTGACTTTTAAGGTCAGCAGTCATTGTAATGGTAAAACCATTGGAGTGTGACTATGAGATGAGTCATAGTTCTTGTTCCTGTTAAAATTCAATCAGAAGTGTCTGACCCAATGCAAATGACCCATGGGCAAACTAATGGCTAAGGTATTGTCTCTAACATGTGTAATGGGTTTCATCAAGGCCGGATCAGAAACATCTGAGATCATGCATGTGATTAACGCATGAAGAGAGAAACTACAGTCCTCTCCCTAATTTCAAATAACTGAAGAGACGGTGAAACAAAAGCTCCAGTGAGATGAGGGGACTCAGGTTTTTCATTCCGCTCTCATTATCAGGGCGTTAAATACCAAAGCTATATAGCACTCCTCGGCATGTAATATGGGTGCCAAAGGCACCCTTTAGCGTCTGTATTAGACACACCGGACTGTTAACTAACTCCAATATAAACCCATCCACAGCAATACTTGACACTGATAGCAACTGACACAGTATCGAGTATAGAGTAAGAGTTAGAAAGTCTACTTGGGGCAGGAGGGAGGGGTAGTGTATGGGTCAGACAAAACTGGACTTTCAATTTGAAGACAGCAGTTTGTGTCCTGTGTAAGACAGTGCTGCAAGAAGGACGGGTAACCTGCAAAAAGCTTTGTAATGGGTAAAAAAGAAGTACACACGGGTATAGGCAATGGGTGAGGACAAAAATATATTTTTTATTTTTCAAAATAAAACAAAAAACATGCAGTATATGTGGAATATTTTGACATCTAAATTACTATAATCAAGTTACAGTTCATTTTATGTTGAAAGTCATTGACAGAAGTCGAACCTCCTACCAGCATGGAGGATTCCAGCGATGAAACTTTGCAGCCCGAGGATGAGGTGGCAGCCTACAGCGAGTTCGAGACACCCAGGGAGGATCCTTTTGAGATTTTATGGCGATGGAAGGAGGATGCTAAAATGTTTCCTAACCTTGCAGTGATTGCGCAGAATGTTTTCGCCATCCCAGCATCGAGCACAGCCAGTGAAAGAGAGTTCCTCCACTGGATTTGTAATTCAAGAATGAAGAACCCAGCTTAGTGTGAGTGACTGTGGACTGTGTGTGTTTAGTCAGGGTGCAGGTCGGGTCGCGAGACTTTTATTAACGGCTTTGACTTAGACATAATGACAGGTAATGAGTTGGTTCTGGTGCTGAACTTTACGGGTATGGGTGGATGGGCCTTCAAAAATGGATGCATACAGGACTGTGTGAAACCAAAAGTTTGACCTAACCTAACATGTAATCTACATCACTATGCCCTGCGTAAAACCAAAACTCACTGTTGTTTTAATGTGAAGTTATGAAATTTTTGTGCGGTTGTCATGTACTGACGCCACTCACATGACATATTTACCTCATGTTACGTTATTGTTAGGTGACAAACATACCTATTTTAACCCAACACATGATTTTTTTGTTGTCGTTGTTTTATTTCCTCCACCTAACCTCAACTTTTTAACCACGTGTTAGGGGCGTGACAAAGTGTCAGTATCATATAACTTGGGAATGAGAACAGGTTGGGTATTTAAAATCATGTTTTTATGAGCATTTCCATTTTGAATGCCCAAAAAAGTTTTCAAGCTGAGCTGGAAAAAGTGTTTTGATAAAAATAAAATAACATGCAATGGAAATAGACATGAAACATGCTTCATGACATAAATAAGGCATAGGGCTCAACTGTCAAAATGAAGCTCCTGCTCCACTAGAGAGAGGAAATATGGCGGCAGATGAAAACATCTGACTGTAACCTTCCTAAAATTAGTCCACGAAAGAAACATTAATGCCATATTTCTATCATGTTTTCCACATCGTTTCCATTCCTTGGAGCTTTGACTGCTGCTCTTTTAATTACATCATCTTGTTGCACCCACTTTCTCTGTAATGGTTTAATGGCACCAGCTGTTTATCTTGAAACACTCCTAATAGTCACATAACTGTAATGGATGGAAATTTGCATTTTCCTTGCTGATTTTCCTCAAATTTAAGTTAAACATTTTGCACTATATCTGGATGCAAATTGACGACTGTGATCCTCAGATTGTTCCGGAGGTTTCAGCTTACATGTTCAGTCTTTCACCAGGGTTTTTTTTCCACCACTGCCTGTGTATAGACTACAGGTGATATCCTATTTCAGTTCTTCATGGATCTACATTTATAGAGACTAGTTCATACCCATTGGTAGCTTTGTCACCTTCTACCTATGCCAATCCTCAATGCCTATGTGCAGTTTCACATAGATTCAGTGAGTAGAAAAACATGGGACAGACAGA
The DNA here is from genome assembly GCF_011397635.1 of Epinephelus fuscoguttatus. Lineage (NCBI taxonomy): Eukaryota > Metazoa > Chordata > Actinopteri > Perciformes > Serranidae > Epinephelus > Epinephelus fuscoguttatus. The sequence goes on along the minus strand of NC_064764.1, from coordinate 8,710,994 downwards.
ATGACCCACTGACAGTTTCCGTGATTATGTACAGCATACTATACCATGACTTAGTCATACCAAAAATTAGAGAAAAAAACAAACATTGGGCCACAGGGGGAGCCACAGCGATCAGTCGCATTTTAGCCATTTTTAAGCATTTTTCTGTTGTTATAGCGCCACCCAGTTGCCAATTAGAGTTAAATTTCTCCAGTCACCTTGAGGCGTCCTGTTCTACATATCTACCAAGTTTAGTAAAAATCAATATGGCGGTTAGGCCTAGATAAGAAATCAGCCCTCTAGCGCCTCCGTTTTGTTTGATCGGGTCAATAATGGAGGGGTCCCCTCAGATTATGTGTGGTCATATGCCTACAAAGTTGCGTGGTGATCGGTGAAACCCCTGAGATGTTATACACCTTTATGTGATGAGCCACGCCCTCCGCAATATTCATTGCCTTATAGAAGCTCAGTTTTAGTAAGTTTTCCAACTTTTGCCAAGAGGCAACTTTAGATATTGGTCCCTAGATTATGTTCACAGAGTTTCATGCAGATCGGTTAAACTTCCTAGGAAGAGATCGATTTTAAGTGTTTTTTAAAAAAAAAAAAATTCAAAATGTCTCTACGACATACTGCATCATTTGCTATAGCGCCCCCATTTGGCCAAGTGATGTAATATTACCTCATTCGCATCCTCCCATGACCCTCTACCACTGTGCCAAATTTCACATGGATTGACCAAGTCAGTGAGGAGAAAAACATGGAACAGACACACAGACACACACACCCACAGAGAGAGTTTCCGTCATTATATAGTAAGATAAGATGCACAATAATGGAAATAAATTAAATTAAAGGAATATTTCAGCCCCAAATGATCATTGTATATCAGTCACTCAACCTGTCTTTTGTTGAATTTGGGGATTTTTTTTTTTTTCACATGCTTTCACAAGGAATGAAGAATCCAAATAAAGGGAAAATCTTTTCACGAATTGAAGTTTTGGGGTCCGCATCTAATAATAGCAGGACTATATCAAAACATCTGTTCACAAACTATCACACAACTCATGCAGTATTAGGACTTGATGCAGCCCTGCCTTGTATAGAGAGATTAAAATCCAATTGGACCAATCAAGGATCCGCACTGCAGTTGACAACATAAGCAGCCAATCAGGGACTGTGTTGTCATTGAGGATGTAAAAAGCAGACCACATTTTCCGGAACAGTAATGGCAGTTTTTGAAGCAACAAGTTCTAAGTTCTACATAAATAGAGGAGATTGGTGAAGTTACTGCAGAAATAGACTCAGTATCAACAACTTAACAAGAGTATGCACTTGCACAGTTTCTCAGAGAAAAAGACATTTTCGCCGTTCTTCTGAATGGATTTAGAAAAGGCCTGATTTATCAGCAGACTCTGTTGACGATGACGGAGATGTTCCCCGGTGTTTTGTTATGCTGATTTGCTAAAGGAGTTTGTCTGTCAAGGCGAGTACCTCTGCCCACTGAAAGTATTTGGGGTGACACCGAGTCCAGACTAATACAGAGGCCTCTAGTTTCGTGCGGTTCGCCAACTGGGTGTGGCCAGGCAGATTTTGCAAGTTTGGCACACCGTGCGTGCTGGCACAGCTACTCCTCTTTCCCTCCTCCGTCCCTCCTACCTGCGCAAGTCGGAAAGAGGGAGGAGAGAAGGTGTGGAGTGGGTTTTACACACATCACACCAATCAAATGAGCCCCTCTCCTCGCCCTTAAATGTGCTGCATGAAGGCGTAATGAGAGTTTACTCAATTCACCATGGGAGAAGAGAGCAGCAGCGTCAGACAGCCAAACTTCTCTCAGGAGGAAACTGATGTTTTGGTCCGGGAGGTCCAAGCTCGCAGTGTCCGAATATACGGAACTGCGAGCAGACCTCCACGGGCTGATGATGCAAAGGTAGCCTGGGAGGAGGTCACCACAATTGTAAATCAATGTTGCATTTCTCTCGTGCGTGCGTGCGTGCTCTCTCTTTCTCTCTCGCAGTCTCACTCTGTTTCTTTTCTTTTGACTTTTCTAAGATGACAGTTGCTGAATATATACTCCCTGTCTGATGCTGTGGCTGTTTGTGGTTGGCTGAGAGGGATGTGAACTCATTAGTTTGCAGCTGTGTTAATCAAATCAGGTTGGGTTTCCATTACTGTGCCAAACAGTGCCAAACGGTGCCAATCCCCTTTGATCTGACATCAGATGTGACGGACAGTCGATATAGAGATACATTTATGTGCTGATTGCAGATAGTTGCATTGAATAGTGTTTTTTGGGGTATTTATTGCATTATTAATGTGCCTGACATTCTGGAAACCTGCCTGTGAGGTTTTGGTGACGTGTGCGCACTGTCCGCCGGTCAGCCAAACTACGGCTTACACCGGCTGCGCTCCGCCTGTGCTGACAGTAGACGTAGTTTCAGCTGGCGAACTTTTAGTGCACCTTCGGCGAAGCCTTTTGGCACGAAACTGTCGCTGCGCCAAGCTGGATCTGTCGACACCTCCCCCTGCTGCGCTGCCACACCCATCTCAGCACACCTCGGTCTGCCAAACTACCAAACTGAGCTCGCCTCGGGTTGCGCTGCTCGAAACTAGCTCTGTGTGGGGTTCACCACCCTGCGCCACCCTGCGCCACGCCGGGAAACTAGAGGCCAGAGAGTGAAACAGAATGTGGAACTCACGTCATCAGGATGGTCTTACCAGGCAAACAATACTTCCCTAACACATGCATTTTCATAACACTTGTAATATTAAACACACTGCTGTACAGACAGCGCAGGCGCACCAAATAGTAACATTTTAGTGGTAATGAATGTGTTTGGGAAGTACTGAGCATATGACTGGATAAATGAGGCTTGGATTATGCTGCACCAGTTGTGTAATAGTTTGTAAACTGATGTTTTTATATCGTTTTGCAATTGTTAAATGTTGTCGCCAATTCATCAAGAATGTTGGCTGTTTTTGGATTCTTCGTTCCTCGTGGAGGCATGCGGGAAAAACAAGTCTATTCCCGAATGTGACGTAAACAGGGTGAGTGATTGACATACAAATGGTCATTTGGGGGCTAAAGTATTCCTTTAAGTTTTTTCTTGCTTCTCAACATCACAAATATGTTGCAACACCACATGACAGTGTGTAAATAAAATAAGGCCCCTTTGTTGCTTTTAGTGTCACGCTGAGTGTTGGATTTGGCAGGCAGATGCAGGACTGTTTCACATCTGTGTCCAATAGTGTACTTCCTTTGAATAACAAGTACATGCTTGCTTCCTGCCATACATATGATTGTTGATGGCAACTGTTGAAAGGGCTTTCTCTTCATTATGTAAATCTCCTGGGTCACGGCATATTTGCGCCGTCCTTTCAAACAGAGGCCAAGCTGCAGTAACATCTGAAGTTTCTTAAATCATCTGTGAGGAGAGGCTGCATCACAGCGTTGTGCAAATGAAGAGCAATAGATACGCAATCAGCTGGCCTTCATCAAACTGGGGGTGCCAGTTAATCTAGCGTGTAGAAAAACAAAACTGAATGTTTTGCATCATTAAATAAGAAATGATTTAATAATGTTTTTTTTACAGACAAATTTGGAGCTATTTATTCGTTAATAGGAAAACACACAAACATTGTTTAGTTTTAAAAAATGCAACAAGAAATCATGAGATGTCAGATGCACATCAAGGAGTGTACAGTGTTATACAGTATGGAAATAGAGACCTTTCCAATGCATTAGCATGGGGCAACGTCTTACTCATATCGATTTCCTATATCTACAGCACTACCCTGAACTCATTCTGCCCCCCGAGGAAAGAACACTATCTATATGCATGGAAATACTATTCCATATGTATGACTCTGGTCAGAACAACGTGCAGTCAACACTTTTTTGGGGGGTGGCCAAATATACATTTTCATCTTATTTTATACCAGATACTATATAAGAGTTTTATGCAAAAAAAATATCTTATTTGTGTATCTTATAGTTGTTACAGGCCTGTGCGGTATCTTTGTTTATTTTGCATATTTATATTACTGCCAATAGTGTCTCACTGTCTCACTTGTTTCACTTGTGTGTGTGTGTGTGTGTGTGTGTGTGTGTGTGTGTGTGTGTGTGTGTGCGATGACTTGTAAGCAGTGTTGTGTGGTTGGCTGTTTAAAGCGATTGCAGAGTTTCACCTGTTGATTGGCAACTGTTACCAGAGGTTCAGTCTCACCAGCAGCCCGTCAGCTGCAGTGTGATCCAGCCTGACAGAGAGTCTGTCACTCGTGTGAAGATAACTGACAGCTTGAAGCAGCAGTCGTAAAAATAGTGTTTTTGTGGACAGATATTAGTCGGCTTTATGCAGTCGTTTTGGAGCTTGCAAGTATTTGGAGATTCTGACTTGTCAAACAGAGGTGTAACTAATGACTTTAATGTGTTCACTGCAAATGATGTGTTCCAGTGTCAGGGCCCTGCTGTGCTGTTTCACTGTCAATGCTTGCGGGCACACCTAAGGACTAGAGTCACAGGTAATGTCATTAGTTACACCCGTTTTTTTCCTCCTGTGACAAGTCAGAATGCTGTGGAAATGGGAGGATTAATAACAATAAACTGTATTTATTTTGCACCTCTCAAAGCATATGTTACAAAGTAAACAAGACAATACAAGGAGATAAAAACAAGATCAATAAAGCAAAGATGAATAACCGTTAAAGTAAAGTAATTTAATAATATTACAAATACTGTGTAGTTTTTATATGGTGAGAAATAAGTTTCAGCAGTGACAAACTTTTACAATAATTGGCTGCAGGTTTTGCTGCAGTGAATACACGTGCATTCACAAAATAGTCCGATTTTTGCTCTTATTCCAAACAAGACAACATTCCTATGAAGTTTTTTACACAGCTAATGAAATAGAATATTCCACTAATATTCCTGTGTACATGCAGCCATGCATACTCTGATTAATGTGCCTTAACATGTCACAATATGAAAGCCACTTGACAACTTGCTTCTTTGCATCAAAATAGGAATTTTTCGGTTTCTTACAGGTGGCGGACTTGTTGGGCCATGCAAGCACAGTCTCCCTCTATAATTCCTTCAGTCACCTTCTTGATATCATTGCATTTCCAAAAACCTTGTGACATCCCAGATGTTCATAATGTTTAAAAGTCTGTGTTTCTCCTTCCAACTAGAAATGTGGGCTTTTCTTTTTGAGCATGCATTTCTACACCAGCCCTGCAAACTCTTGGCGAGTTTTTTTTGTGTACATTGTATCCATGACAACACACAGAGCCAACCACAAACGAGACGCCATGTATTGCCAACTGTGAGAAAAACCCCAAGCGAGATGCTTATTCCAAATGTGCTGTATACATGTCCAAATAATGTTATTGAAACCTGAATAATATCGGCATATGGAAAAATTGGGGAAAAGTATGAGCATCAGGGTGGCCATGAGTCTGATTGTTTCCCAGGTTTTAAAGTTCTGTTTTATTTGGATGAAAGTAATTGAAAAGCGCCTCTGTGTCAAGGCAGCGGTAAGAAAAGGAATGCTGATGGGATACAACCTCTACATGCTTGCTGTGATTTAAACAGGGTAATCATAAAAACTGAAGTTACCAAAATGAAGCCATATGAAAGCTTAAACATGAAGAACAACTTTTTTCAGAAGCTTTCAAAGGTATCTTCATTCCTTCCTCATGGAGTTGCTCAGCTGTCATGGAGATTGGTTAGTTGTTGTCATATGACCTAAGTGTAGTATTTTGGTCACTGTTTCCTTCACTGAGTAAGTAAAGTTGTCACAGAGGAAGAGGACGAAGAAAGGGACATTTTTGCCTTCAGGAGACAATGGACAGTGAAGAGCTGACAGGAAATGAGGGGAGAGAAAGAGGTGGATTCACATGTAACAAAGGTCCTAGGCTTGAGTTGAATTGGGGACACCTGCCTTGTTACAGCAGCAATTTTATAGAAGGTGAGAAGCCATTTTTGTTTGATGTGTTTCTGTAGTTCTTGATGTAGCTCACCCTTAGGCTGAATTCTAAAATGAAAAAAAAATGGAGCTTTGAGCTCAGACTTTAATATAATTGGTCATTCTCCGGAGCAGCCAAGAGGAGAGGACCATACTGTCTTATGTCCAGGATCCTTGAGACACAAATCTGGGGCCAGTCTTCTTTTTTCCTAGTGTTGTCTCAATGGGTGGATACAGTAGATAAATTAATCTGAGTCTTTGGTATTGTTAGATGGCAGTCTCAGTGACAGATTGTTCATGATGAGCCAGGAAATAAGACAGGGTTGTATAAAGTAAAATATGGACCTAAGTAGTCGGTATTTTAAGCCATGTCATGTCTGACCTGAAATATGCCTTCCAGGAGCTGAGGTTGCCTCTGTACTCCAGGATTAAGGGCACCACCAACAGCGAGCAGTCAAAAACTGCTTTGTCTAGATTGATGTTTTCAGTCTCCCTGAAATCCCATGTAAGTTGATGAGCACCTTGAAGCTGACAAAGCCAGATACCCCTTCAGCTCTCCAACAGTGACATCAACATTATTGCCACTGACAGTGCCAAGCCCCCAACTCTTTGATTTTTTTTTTCTCAACCTCTGCTGTGCGCTTCCATGAAAATTGAATGAGAGTATAGTCAGATGTCAATATGCTGTTGAAATAATTTTTAAAAAATGCACTGTTGATCTGCAAGGTTGCATCCACACACACGTTGCAGTCAACTACAGAGCATACTTGTATAAAAACTATAGTTACAATCGACCATCTTAAAACTCAACTTTCTTCAATGTAATCTGTGTAAATTTTAAGATAGATTTGGTTCTGTGGGCACATATTCAAACAAGAAAAACAGACATAAGGCCAAAAACAGTGCTGATGACCAGGCAAAAAAAGGAAATTTATTTATCTATACATATACAGGTCATCCTGTCACAATGGACAACTACCTGTATAAATGTGGAGTCGCTCATCCTGTCAGGTACAAATATCTAAAAAAAGAAAAAGGACTACTACCTGTGCAAATGTAGTTCAATGTGCAGTGGGTCATCCTGTAAGGCAGGGCCGTTGCAACCGGAAAGGCAAACTAGGCAATTGCCTAGGGCCCCGAGCTGGAAAGGGGCCCCCAGAGACAGCTGACATTGGTCCCTACTAGCTGCTGCTTGCGAGTGGCAGTGGAAGTAGGGTGACCAGATGTCCCGCATTGTGCGGGACTGCACAGCATTTCTGTCTCTTTTCACGCGTCACGCAAATTGAGACCATGTCCCGCATGATTGGTTGCCACCCATGCTAGCATTGTTGGAGTACCATAGTACTACGGTACCTCACGGTACCATTACGGTGGGATAAGTTCAAAGTCCAATCGCAAGAGGGTGAGTGTCCATGCGCTGTCCAATAACGCCCTGCGCTGGCCACCTGGCACTCGATATGCTGCTGCGGTGGTTTGTATCCAGTGACATTTCAGGTATTAGCTGAGCTATTGAGTATCTTTAAGCAGTGAAAGTTATTATTTATTTCCTTTTACTTGTAGGTTCGATTTGTTTATATATGCTACAGTGATTTGTTTTCCACAGAGCTCTATGGTGCGAGCATTTTACTCACATTTGTGACTAAAAATAGTTTGCGCGAGCAAAACAAATCATTCAGGAGCACGCTGTGCGAGTACAGATTTCAACCAGCAGCAGAAACAAAAGGCGAATCCTGCTGGTTGTGGGTTGAACGGGGGTCACAGATGCCGTATTCCTGTCAAATATGGCGCAAGATAAGGGCTTACCGGCAACAGAGATGTCTGGCTCCAGGTCCAATAATTTCCTCTTTGTTGATTTCATGACTGCCCAGAAATACCTGAACAGCCGAGCCATGACGGCACACAGGTATGTGATGTTTCAGAGGAGAAATGAGCCGTTCACATTTCTCTCTTTGTGGCAGGTAACCATCCACAAACCTCACTGCACTTTAGGGACTGTTCCCTCCAAGGTACCTCTTGCCTGGGGCCCCCAGAGTGTCTTGAAACAGCCCTGCTGTAGGGTGTGAATATCTATCAGAATAGACAACTGTCTGGATAAACGTGGGCTCAGTCATCCTGTCAGGTACATATATTATTATAAGCTTTTTTTCTTGTGGTCATACACGCAGTGAACAAATCCTATCAGAACTGAGCTATGTCATCCCTGTGTAAATTATGGAGAAAATGAAAAAGTGTTTTGGAACGCTGTAAATAATGAACTCATAGTGGAGAGGAGGACCTGTTATCTTCTTTCCATCTGAGTTCAATTTTTCACAATGTCTCAGAAATAACTCAGCAATGTGGTATTGTTTGTACTCCGTTTCTTGTCTATTCCTCATGCTGTAATGCTGTACTTTTCCAAAGTGTGATATCTTATGTAAATATGTCACCTTGATAAGTAAAGTCCTCGTTCCTGTTGAATTTTTGACCTCTAATGGTGCTGTAGATCTGTTTTTCCATCAGTGGGTTTTCTTTTTCTCGTAAACTCACATTCAGTCACACGTGCATGTGTGTGTATGCAGGTGATGCAATATGCTTTACTGCAAATAGTCACTTAATCAACATAGGGTGACCAGATGTCCTGAAAAAATCAGGAATGTCCTCAATTACAAGCAGTTGTGCTGAGTCCTGAATCCCATTCTGTTTGTCCCAAAAATGTACTGTTATAGTAACAGATAGGATGAACAAGCTAAAAGGAGAGCTGCATGTAGACTTGAAGGCAACAATGCTAAGGAGCTCTGACTGGGTGACACAGTTATATTGAAAATGTTGCACTGAACATATTGTGTATTTTGGAGTGTTACCAAATTGTCATGCATAATTGATTAATAACATAACGGAAACGGTGCAACAAGCTGCTGCTGTCACCAGAAGACGACTCTAAATTCAAATGAGAACCCATTTATTAAATTATCAGTCTACATGAGTTAGCAGCCCATAGAAGAAAATATGTGTGAGTATTATTGATGGGTTTTCACTTGTCTACTGCACTGGTTAGGCTATCATAAATAACAGATTGCTGATGTCATCGACCTGTTTTTAACCAGATGATGGAAAATGCATCCTTCACTGCGGGAGGACTTTGTGAGAAAAAGTATCTAAAGAATGTGTATATAAGCTCCTACAGCTTAATGACAATCTAAGTTGCTGAAAAGATGTTTAAAATGACTCTAACATACCTGTAACCTGTGCATTATGCATCTTGTAAACACAGTCAGGACACGTAGCTTCATATCATCCTGAGTTATAGTTTATTTATTTATTTTATATACTTTATTAATCCCCTCAGGGGAAATTCAGTTTTTTGACTCTTGTCATTAACACACAGGTCCGAAAGACACACACATGCACAAACAGGACCTATACATGCACAAAGTGGAGAGATGTCAGAGTGAGGGGGCTGCCTTGGTCAGACACCCCAAGCGGCTGGGGGGTTTGGTGCCTTGCTCAAGGGCACCTCGGCAGTGCACAGGAGGCACCTCTCCAGCCACCAGTCCACGCTCCATATTTGGTCCGGATGGGGACTTGAACAGGCGACCCTCTGGTTCCCAACCCAAGTCCCTATGGACTGAGCTACTGATAGTGATTTGAAGTGTTTTATACAACACAGTCATTCTGTATCTTTTTCCTAATGACAAACAGTTCGTTTTAGAATTGAGTTTTTGACTTTCATGTTTTACTGCTGTTGTCCCTGATGTACTGGAGGCCACGCCCACCATGGCCAGATGATCACGGCCACACCCCCAGACTCTCCTGTCTCAGATTTGACCTATTTTCATCTGGTCACCCTAGTTTCAAGATATTCCAGCTGGTTCTCACTCCCATCTCATCAAATACCACCACTTTTTCAGTGGATGTCAGTGTCTGACACTGATGCGGCTATATGATAAGCACCAACTACTTTAGATGCTGTTGGGAACTACTGAAGTATAAAGGACAAGAAAGTCAACATAGGGTGGGTAGGAGACGAGCTTTGCAAAGTCTTATGATTAGGGAAATGCATTTAAATGTTCTTAGAGCTCAAGGACACACATAGTGAGCAACACTGAATGAGATCATTCTACAGATTTACACATGACACAATGGTACGATTGAGGCGTGAGGAAGATATCACAGAAAAACCATGGTTAAAGTTTGGTTAATATTATGTGCTCTGTGAAATTGTCCCCTCAAATGATGCTAAACCTGAGCTCCACCTTGCACTTTGAGCACCGTAAAAATGTGATTCAAGTAAAGTGAGAATATGGGACTGAGTTGAAGACACAGGAACAAATCCTAAGCCACAGTGGCCTCACAAGCACATCTACAAGCCACATCTGTCTCTGTAGCAATCATCCATGAGTGTGATGATTCAGCTGCAGGAAAAATGATTGCTTGTCAGATGTAATTTGAAAAAGCCATTATTAGCTTTCTACATTTTTCATATCCGTACACCTTCTACAAGACAAATCTTTGTTATTGAGTAACATGGTAACAGATGTGGACATAAATCCACAGCAGCCAATCTCCACAGAGCACACTTTTAATTTCCAGCCCAGCCACACGGCACGAGCTGCTAGTTCAGTATGTCTAAGCTTTTTCCAATTATGTACTCTCTGCACTCCACATGCTACCATGCTACACTGAGCTTTACAAGGTCTGCTGAGTGTTAAACCCCAGGTCGGGTCTTACTGTACGCTGGTGCTAACAATCTCTCATGGGACCGAAGCTGCTGGCACGCACCTGCTCACACTAGGTCCTTTTGCTGATCCGCCCAAACCTGTGTCTCAGTTTCTATTGGCTCCTTTCTCCCTCAAGTACAAAAGATAATTTGGAGCAATTTCAAGTCCATTTAAGTCTATATTGCTTGTCTCAAACTCCTCACCACTTAATGTGAATGTGAGCTGTCAAGTGCTTTGACCTTAGGTAACATTCACTTTGCACTCAAAGGAGATTTGAAAGTGTGTTATTAAGAGTGACAGGGAAGCTGTAGCTTTAGCTCAGCAGTAACAGCCTGGCAGTGTTGATGCCTCAAGTGACACTCGAAACTTAGTCGACATGTTTTCTGTTTCAATTTTATTGCAGAAAATTCTGGATTTATTTTACTGTTAAATGAAAGACCTACTTTAAGTTCAAGCCAAAAAGCAAACAAGAAATATACTAAGGAACAACATTTTGGCCTTTTCTTAAAAGCTGAATATTTGACTGCTGGTCTCTGACAAAAATTCATAGATCCCTATCCTACCTAAACACATCTCCTGTTAAGTGCTGTCTGTGTTGTTTATTTAAAGGATAAAGCTGGTGTTACTCTTTAGTTTTCTTAGTAAATCCCTTTCAAACACCAAAAGCGAGAATGCCTCATTTTGTCTCATTCTGACTTCCTTAACCTGTTTGTGACACTCAATCACAAGCTCATTGTTTCCCACTAAATACAGAAACATTCACATACGTATATATTTTTTCATTGGAAAAAAAAGCTCAGTAATTTCTTAAAACAGCAGTAGTATTAAGCAGATGTTACTGAAACAGGGGTAAATGGTGCATTTGTTGGGGACTATTTTCAGGAGCGGATTAATATCCATTCAGTGTTCTAGTGAGTATTGGCATTCGTTCAAAATGAACTACTTAATCAGGCTTTGGATACACAGGAAATAATTATTAGATGAATTCATTGTTGGTTTTGGACTTTTGGGATTTGTTGACAAAAATAAATATATTAAGAATCACCAGCTTTATCCTTCACGGGTGGTGGGGTCAGTGTAATTTTAATTCACTTTATTTGGACATTCAATTAGTAAACTCTTCAGGGGAACATGAAGACGATACCAAATGAATATAAAAGACAGACCTCCTGCAGGTCACCACAGCTCTGTCTCACCCTGTTGGTTTGGACATGAATTACAACACCCCATGCTTGATGCACCAAACCAATCAGACGAGGGATCATGTGGGGGCTCCACTAAAAAGTTCAGTGCTCCTGTTTGATTGATGATCTTATTCATTAATTTCCTTGATGGAGTCTCACTTCTTTGAAGTCATGAGGCATGATGAATGATTTGAGGCTTAATTGGTGTAACAAGTATCCCCCTCCCTCTCCCCCCACTTTCTCCCTCACAGTTTGACCTTCGAAAACAACAGACGTTAACAGATTAAGGTCACAATGAAGGACAGTAAATGTCTATTTGCTCCATTACACTACACATAAGAAAGGTCAAATTTGCATGGGCTGCTACAACTCAGTGCTACATTGGGAACTGTGCAGATGTCTTTTCTGACTGACGGACACAGGGGCAAAGCAGGGATTTCACTGCAGTCACCAAAGCCATAGCCATCATTGCCCCTGTGTCTGGCCTCCATGCCCTTCTGAAAATTGTATGCCCATCAGCCACTGTGGCCTTGGTGCCCTGCTCTGCGACTGTTTTATTTTTTCTTTCCCCAGCCTGCCTCTCTGTCCTGTCCTGTTAGGTCTGCCACGGCAACAGAATGTTCGTACATATACTCGATTGTTCAACATTCTGGTGCATTTGTAAAAAGTCACTGAGCACTTGAGTGAAACCTGGCACAAACTGGCCCATTTGTAAATTATGAGAACTGTTGGAATATATTGGACCTTTTGGTTATTCAGAGCAACACTCTTGGAGTGGCAGAGCTGACTCTTTCTGAGAGACGGAGCAGCAGAGCGCCAAGTGCATTCAAAGTGAGAAAGTTAACTGTTTGTTAATTTATTCAGAAACAATGTTCTCATTTTAGTGTAGAGTGTCAGACTGGATTTACAAACACATTGGCAATCAACGTGTGGTACGACCAATTAAAAATGCAAGCACGAACGTTTCTGATGGTACTGTGCATGTGCAACTATCACAGAGATCAGAAGAATGAAGGAAGATTGCTCACTTGTTAGCAACCTCCATTGTCAGCACCAGGAAAAAAACAATGTGTTTAATTCAGAATGTTAAGCATTACTAATATGATAGGTTGATTTCTCCATAGAGAACAATTCCGTATATGGGATATCACAATATATGTAAACTGATCAGCCAAAGCCTCTGTAAGATTAAGAGAATAACTTTGATCATCTTGGTACAATTCAATGTTCTGGGAATCTTTGGGTCCAGGTGTATATGTGGATGCCACTTGACATGCACCACCCAAACACTGTTGAGGACCAAGTACCTCTCTGTCACTGATGCACTCCTTGTTGGCAGTGGCCTCCCAGCAGGACAATGCGCCATCCTATGCTGCAAAAAATGCCCAGGAATGGCACAAGGAATGTGTAAGAGGTGTCAGCCTGGGCTCTAAATTCCCCAGATCCCAATCCAATCAAGCATTCACAGGATGTGCTGGTGCCCCACCTTGCTATCCACAGGACGCAAAGGATCCCCTGCAAACATTGCAACATAGTCGACACCCTCGGAGGTCCTGTGTCATGACAATGACGAGTAAGATGGTGGTAATGACAATAATGGTGATGATGAGGACAATGATGGTGACAATGGGGACGATAATGGTGACGATGATGGTAATAATGTTGATGATGATGACTACAAAGATGATGGTGGTGATGATGAGACGTTGATGACTGTTTCAGTGCCTCAACAGGTCAGAGCCAAGTCCAATACACAGTGGGACCTGGGACCTGTTGAGGCATGGACACATACCCAAAGGGTACCACCGCATTCCATGCATGCTCATTTAAATTGGGATCTGAGGAATTTGGACTCCAGGTTGATGCAGTGTGGCACGGCACACTGCCCTAGGGGGCCACTGCTATCATTGAGGCAGTGTACTTGGTCTGCAACAGTGTTTGGGTGGGTGGAGCATATGAGGTAGCATTCACATGAATGCGAGAACCCAATGTTTCCCAGCAGAATTTCACTTCGTAACGAGATGATCGGTGTTATTCACTTCACCTGTCAGTAGTTTGAATGTTTTGGCAGATCAGTGTTTATGATTGTCTCACACATGTATGCTTATAGATGTGATTTAGATATAAATCACCATATACATATCATACACCTATACTGCATGCAGAAGAACTTGTTCTTTTAACATTCTGAAATAAACTATTCATTTGATTAAAACTGTGTTTTTATTTCTTTAGACATGACACTCTTTATTAAAAAGGCATTAATGCTTTTAGAAGTATATTGGCCTATTTAGTGAAAACAAAATAGCTTTTTTCTATCTCATGGCCTGGATACCCTGGCATGTGGCCTTTGTGCCCTTAAAAAAATTGCCCCGCTGCAGGCCACATGGCCTTGACCCTAAAATTACAAAATCCAGGCCTGCGTGACAGGCATGTTCAAAAAAAGCCTGGCAAGCTGAGCTTCCCTCACTGCAATGTTTCACAGTGGGTGATACAATCTGATCATCTCAATGGTCAGTGGAGGAGTTGTGTGAATAATTAGTGTAAACACAGACAGAGAGTGTTTCCTCTGCTCAGCAGGGGCAGTGACACAGATGTAGCAACAATGGGTTCTTCATGAGTAAGTCAGTCCCTTATCTACATCACATCACATGTAAGAAAACATAGCCTGCTATGGACAGCAAGGTATTTCAAAGGTGTCCTCGTGGGTACTTTACAAACATTTGGTCAGAGATATTGCTCAACATTTTGGGTAATACACTTATTCACTATGTTTTTTCCAGAGTTAGATGAGAAGTGATAGATGGAGCTTGGAGGGAATTAGCCTAGCGTAGCATAAAAACTGGATGCAGGGAAACCAACTAGCCAGGCTCTGTTCGGAGTTATGCCTACCAACACCCCTTATGCTCAGGAGTAAAAGGTTTGTATCTTCTTTGTTTATACAAAGAGAATGGTTAAAATGACAATGTGTGATTTTAGGGGTTTTATTTTTGTTTTTTTTTTACTTTGAAGAGGGCTAGCTGTTTTCCCCTGCTACTGATCTTTGTGCTAAGCTAGGCCAATTGCCTTCCTGCTCCAGCTCCATACGTTACATGACATGACCAGTGTTGTGTTCCATACTTTTCCCTTTACCTACCTTTAAATCCACAAGAGGGTGCACTTACAGCATAGCCAGCATTTTGGACTGAATGCTGCTCTGATTAATATCAAAGTAAAAGCATAACACGTCAGTTACGTCTGTCATGAATAAACACAAACAGTGTTCCTCGATTAACTGCTCAAATTATCAGAGTAGGAATCCATAACTGTCCCTTGGTAGGTTTCCTAGTGATCCTGGCAATATAATTATCCAGAAAATGTTGGAATATATTTCACATTTCCTTTACCAAAGTCCTTACAAACTATGGGGTTTAGCCTAGACCTCTAATTAAGTAAAGATCAGACTTAAACTGTGTTATTGGCTCAAAGAGGCCCTCATATGGCAAGTTATTATTCAGTTTAAAATACACCTCAAATGTCAAATGTCCCACTGCCTAATTTTCTTAAAACTTAAGAAATTGGCTAGAGTTTGAAGCACTTGAACTAGGTGAAAGATACACACAGACACATTGACAGTTTGTAATAAAATAACCCTCTCCAGCCCCAGGCTCTTCAAACCACAAAGCAACCCAAATATTAAAATTTTTGATCGATAAGTATGAATTAGGCTATACTTTTTATTTTGCATCCATACAATATCAGAGGGCTCAGTAGTTTTTAGTGACTCAACCCTGTCTGTAAGATACATTCCCTATAGCCTGCCTGGTTGAAATATAATAGATAATGTATATCATCAGTCTGAAGTGCAGTTATGCTCACCAGCTACTTTAAGTAGCTAGGGGAATAAACACCATAGTGCTAATGTTGCAGTTCAGCAAGCTAGTCTTTATGTTTGTTTACAAGGTAATATCAACCATGAGATTCAAGTGCATGCCTTTGAAATACACATTATAATCAATCTTTACAACATTAATAAAACATGATAATTGAGCATGGGAAGGCAGTGGCAAAAAACTTCATTTTCCAATCTCAAAACCAAAAGAAAGTAATTCCTAAAACTCAGCCATCAGTGGGTCAATTAAGCATTCAATATGAATTCCATCAGTACACTTGTCTTGCTGATCTTTTAACTTTCCTGTAATGTTTATTTTCATGTAGTCTTGCTCACCAGACCTTGCTCAAGAAAAGACAGGTCTGGCTGGGCCGACTCTCACTTTAAGATTGGAGAAAAAAAACGCCCCGGCTGCTTGTATTTCTTTCAACCAATCACAATCGTTCTGGGCGGTGCCACAGCAATGGTGTGCTTGCAAAATTATTGCCGGGGGGGGAAACAGGTTTTGGTGTAACACACCCACAAAAATATCGCCTACTGGACGCGAACCATGGCAGAAAAATGGATACATCCCCGCAAGATCAAACACCGCAAAAGTTAGTAAAGGACGTGTTGAAAACTGTTGAAAACTGCTACACAACCGGATGGGGCGGGACTTCAGCGGGTGGCTCGTTCCGCCCAGTGACTAATTTTCATGTGATGAATCTAACTATTCATGGATCTACTATGATCTCTATGTTGACAGTTTCTTTTGACTTATTTTCTTTCTCTGCTTATAATTTGAAATGGAAATGAATGTACTTGTTTCTGAAACCTTAATCATATTTCTTCATCTTTCACAATATAAACCAGGCTGTGGATAAAGCAAGGCTGATTTTACAAGGTTTTGTTGCCTTGTAGTACCAATGTCATTATTGTGGCTACATGCAGGTAAAGAAAGAAAAGGGAAAATGTTTAGATTAAGTGACTGCAATTGCCATTGTTTAGTGGCAGTTTTAAACAGATCAACCTTCCTATTATTCTTGAGGTCTGTTTGACCCCATTCAATGTTTAATATCTCTAATTAAATTGTTGACATAATTTTCTTTGTTTTTTTTCCTGATGTAATGAGGACAACCAGGCAAACATGAAATGAACATGACTATATGTTTTCAGTATCTTGCACACATTTTGTATGTATAGTCTTTGGGGTCAATTGGACCCCAGGCTGTTCTAGCTGTATAAAACATATAAGTAGTATCAATATTTTACACACATTTGTTTCAGTTGTTTAGGATAATGTCGAAGTCACTATAACACAAAATTTTACAATCTTCAAAAAACGTCCCTCTGTTTTAGGGCCTTGATTTACCTAAGCATACCTGTAGTAGTGCAAAAACCACTGACAGTTCACACGACACAGGGGAGGGGAAAACATAATACCCACAAGAAATATAGTTCCCGCGAGGACATTACTAGTTCAGGGGAGGAGCAAACATATAAAAGCTTGCACAGCAGCCTTCTAAACTATTTCTCATGGTGCTCAGTGTATTTTCTCTTCACTCTCTCTCTCAACTGAAAATGATTTCTAAGAAAAGGTTTTCTCCCAGTGAGGTTTTGTCACAGCGATTTGACAGTAAGAGTGAGAGAGAGGAGAATGTGTCTGAGGCAGAGGATCATGTTGAGGAGGACCCTGATTATGAGGCATCTTCTTCAAATGAGAATGAGACACCTAAGTGCTGATCCTCCTGTTTCTCAAACTCCAGCAGACACGCTACCTTCCAAAAATGGAAAGTTATTATGGTCCTGCTCCCCACTTAAACAACAGGGTAGACTTAGTGCTGCCTATATCATCAAAAATGGTTCCAGGCCCCACCAGATATGCTGTCAGCCATGTACAAGACATACAGTCAACATTTGAGCTCTTCATAACACCATCAATTGAAAAGGATATACTTGAGATGACAAATTTAAGGGGAAGATGCATGTGTGGGGACAGATGTTTTTTTTTTTTCTTTTAAAATGTTATAAATAACAAAAAAATGTACCTAGAAACTATTTAAATTATATAAAACACATACCCACAAAACACATATGGATCTATAAGGGGGTGGGTGGGGGGTAATGTTTTATTCAAAGGGCTGTTTAGGTAGTCAACAAAGAAACATAAAGTACCTGAAACATACAGTTGGGTAAAAGTTTTCATTGTAATCATCATGAGGTTTAAATTGTTGGGGTCAAATTAACCCCAAGGGTAAACGATGTTGCAGTCATTACCACTGTAGTCAAAGAAAACTTTATTTCCATTAGCAGTATTATATTTTGCGGTATGGCTCTGTTCTGGGACCTCTCCGCCCTTCTACACAGCTACGTGGAAAGGCGGAGAGAGCAAACCTCTCTGCCCTTCCAGGCGCACACGAGGAAAGCCTGAGGCAGAGAGAGCAAACCTCCCTCAATGACAAGTGATGACAGTGATAAATCAGACACAGCATGAAAAGGAGGAGCTGGGGTGGAGGCTGGTTGCAAAGCAGCAGCAACAGTAGGCAGGCCAAAGCAGGTTAATATGGGGGCCGTGAATTAGATTTGTCAATTGGCTGCATTAAAAGGAATCTATCAGCTAACTCCTTTCCATCAATCAACTGCTCCATCAAATGATTTGGCTGTTTGAGATCAGCTGATGTAGCTGGGATGTGAGCTGAGTTTGACATTGTATCCTACCTGAATTAACACTGTGCTCAGTTAGTAAAGTTGAGGACAACAGGAGGGTTAATCCCTTCTCACAGGAAGAAGTGTCATACGATTCTCCGTTCCTTCAGTCCATAATGGTGGTGACTCGGCCCTGAGGCTGTGCGCTGATGTTGCATTGACAACCCAATGGAGTGTCGCTTCTTATTATGCAGCTACCAGTCAGACAATAACTACCTCTAAACTGTGGTCTCTCTGCTTGTTGAACCATTAATGTTTGACTTTCCCGACACTAGACATGACATGAGGGTGGTGCTGATATCTTCAACAATCTACTCTTGTTGGCTGTGATCTTCCTTTATATTATCTTGTGTGTCTTTTGTCTGCACATTAAACCTTTTTGATAGATGAAATAGCAGTACTTATGAATTCACATTATGCCTTTTTGTTGTTGCACTGAGTGCAGCTCAAGCTGCCCTGTCCTCAAGGCTCCTGCTGGATGTTTGGCTGAACTGTGGCTCATCAATAACTGGCCCGCTGGCAGCCTGCTCTCGCTGACAATAAAAGTAACAGCAGCAAATGAGACTCTGACAGAACACAACATAGGTCATTAATGACTTTGTGGAGTCTGTGCACTGTTGCATATCATTTAGATAGCCACAGTAAAACTATTTAGCACTTAAAATACCATAAATCAAAAAATAGGGCAAGAGATCAGAGAGCAGTTTTAATAACGTTGTGTAATATGTCTTTATAATCTGAGCGTGATGTTCTAAGATACAAATGACATAGCCAGTGCATGGGAAGATGTAGGATAAAAGAAGGCAATAGGCCAGGGTTGATATGTGAAATAAATGGTACATCATGTTTCACAAGTGTGCAATTTTAATTCTCCCTATCCACTACACTCATCATTTTTCATCATTATATTTTTTCATAGGCTGCAGGTTTTTCTTTTTGCATCTTTTATCATTTTAAAGTTGAAAACTGTATCTGTTACCCCACACCAGCAAAGATGACTGAAAATATAGTATTTCCTTTGTGAATCCAGTCCAATCTAATGGATGGACTAGTCAGTGCAACTGTAACTCTGCCTTTAGCTTGCAGGTGTAGAATTATGTCTTCCACAGTCTGATACTACCACTGGGGGGCTGAACATATGGAACATATAAAATCTGAGTTTTTGAATAATTTTTCCATACTTAACCACACATTTCTATTTATTGAAAACATCAGCTTTAATCTACACTTTTTGTAGCAACCCACTTTGTTTATTTTCTTCATTATTTATAAAGCAAGTACCCCATATCCTGCCAGGTTTTTAGTCCACCACTCATCTTTTGAAGCAACACACAACTACTGGCTATCCCAGTCAGCCTCCGGGTGGATGTTATTGTGTTTTTGGCTCTGTGTTGTTGCTGTGTCAATAGTGTGTGTTGGAAAAAAGAGGTGTGATGGCATCACAGCTCACTTGATGCAGCCAAGAGAGTCTCTTAGTTCAATTATTAAATCCGGATGTGTCCAGCCAGCTTTCACTCTCAGGCCAGTCTCTCTGCAGCTTCTGTCAGTCAGCCTCACCGTGGGCTGTATATTAATAAAATATCCAAACCTGAGTGATAATTTGCCCATTAAAAACACACAAAATGCAGTTACTTGCCTTTGCCTTTGCATGGCAGCATAGTGCTCTGTGCACAATTCTTTGTCTTTGAAGCCCTATAAGCAGTAACATCGAAGGTTTTCCTCAAGTAAAAACACTGCACTGTCTCTGCTGTCTCGGCTTTGTCGGTAACAACAAAGCAGACCTTATTCCCTCAGAAGAATCGGTTTGGAACCAGGGTGTGCCCCAAGTGGTTCCTGAGAACAATTTCCATGCCTGCACATCAGCTCAGGATACAATGCACTCTTGTCACAGAGACGAACAATAGGAGATGTCACAGCGTACACTCACTGTGTTTAGTACAGTACCCCAACATACCTGCTGCCCAAGGCAAGATAGAGACATAGGGAGGAGATGGGGGAGAACAAGACTCGGCATGGAAGTCTTACCAGATGCTCTGGTGCTGTGTATATCAGTCGGCTCTGCGTGTGGGCTATAGGGAGGAATTGTTTTATATACATAAATATATTTATTTATATAGGAGGATATCAGGTCTGGCCCAAACTATTACCCATGGGTTCAGATATACTTTGTTACAGTGCAAGAATACCCCATAAAATACAGTATACATCTTGTACTGCACACAATAATATACCAAAGATTTGGGATATTTTTCATTTTTTTCATGATTCTCTTTGTTTACTAAATCTAATAATTTAGATAATAATTTATTTAAAACATTCAATGAATTGAATACACTTGTATGTAATTACATGTTTGCTTCTAGCTGTCAAAGGTTTTTGTTTACTTTGCTGTATCAAAATCATGAAAAAGACGTACTGAAAAGGGGAATGATTACATTATCATGCATACAATGAAATAATGAATATGTCTTAAAGTCTTGGCTTTGAGGGATATCTCAGAGCCACAGTATTCTGCTTAATATTAATAACATCATACACCAACAAGAATCTATGTGATAATATGTACAGTGAAATAGAAAATAATTTAATGTGGGGTTACTTTTTAAAGGATAAGGCTTTTGTTCTATGTCTTTTTGTTACTGATTACAAATCCTGTGAAAACACCAAAGCCAAGTGTTCACTCCGCATCAAGCTTATTTATTCAGACGGAACACAAATGCTTTACTTCTTAAACAAAACTAAATGATTTCTCAAAACACCTGGACACTGTAGTATCTACCATTTTAAGTGTTTTTTAAGTGTTGAGTTTGGCATTTTGGCTGCTGCCATCTTGGATTTCTGGAGCCCAAAGTGACTATATTTGGATGAGATAGTGGAGATAACCTAGCTAGCTAGCTGCTAGCCTAGTAATCAGAATGTCTTCATAGTCTATGGTTAACTGTGCTAATGCTAAGGCCATTTCTGTTAGCAAAAAAGAGGTTAAATCTCAAGAGTGTAGGTTTCATTTCAGCATGGTCACATTTGGGATATAGGGGTCCTGTGTCAACAAAATTTGAGCATCAAAAACTTAACTTCCTGCCATGTGGTGAATTTTTATGCACCAACTTTCCTGCATCAATCATATGGCATATGTCCTTAGTCTTTCCTCTGCTACTTTAATGTCTTTATTGGGGGAGGGTTGAACACATTGAGTGGGACGTGTCCCCTGTGTTAAAATGTTTAAAACAAAATGCACTTACCAGAAAAACTGAACATCTGACTCCTTAGAGGGTCTTTTAGTACAACCAAATGCTGAGCATGACTTTTTCCGGCAACCAAAACATTACACTTAGCTTTCATGAACTGAAAACACACCGAAAAAGCAGCAGCTACACCTATACGTGTGAATCTGTGGTTATGCCATAGTCACATTACATTATCAATGTTGTCGCTTTGCTAGCAGCTCCTCAATAGATGGCACCCACCTGTCACTCAAAGCAGCCATGTCCTTGATTATGTATAACTTAATAAACCTTAGTAAAATACAAATGGGCAAGTTATACAAGAATTCAGCCCCAGTACAGTTGTCATGAACTGGAGATTTAGCTAAGGAGACCAAAACTTGTTTGTACCAGGCTGTAAACATGTTTATTTCAATTAAGTTGGGCATTTAACATGGCCGTCAGTGGGGATTTACTTACTTTTGGAGCCACCCTCAAGTGGCCATTCAAGGAACTGTAGTTTTTGACACTTTGCATTGGCTTCATGTTTCAGCCCCGAAGGTTGTCACTTGAAAATTTCATGGGATTCACTGATAAGAAAAATATGAATATCTCCATACTTATGCAAGATATTAAAAAAAAAATGAAACACCCTTTCTGATGGAGCTGAAGATTGAATCAAGCAGCGTGATAGTAAAAGAATTATGGAATGTGCATTTTAAATCACATTAATCACATCCTTCAAAGTGATGAGATGCATCTCATCTCTACATGGAACTCCTAATGAGTAGCTCGTCGCCATGGCCTCGCTGAGAATGCTTGCACTGAGTATTATTTCCAGCCGTGCACACTGATAATAAGCACTGTGCTTTTCACTTGAGGCGTGGAGAGGGGCTGATTGCTGGCCCATGCTAAAACTCTGAATGCTTCATTCACCCAAACCACGCTGGCCTCAAAACTAGTGCCTACACTGGACCATTTGGCTTAGGGGAGAAGGAGACGGACAAATCACCACTCTTTTGTTTCGTTAGTGGGTCGTTCCACTGGGGACACGCTCAGCTGGTGGACTGCCAAGATTCATTAAAGCCCTGATCCACATTCTTGCATATTCTTTTGGACGTAAGCAGCTTTGTTTTAGGTTTTGCCCATTTGTTCTGTCCTCTCTTTTATCTTTTTCTGCCTCTCTCAGTCTTTGTCAAATTCCTTCTCTCCGTCTCTTTGCAGCTAACACGCTCTGTGACACCTAGGCTAGAGGATGTGGTCTCAGCACATCGAAAAACGGAGGAAGTGTTGATAGAGCAGAAAATTGCCCTTGTTGGTCCCTTAAGTGAGGCTAGGAAATTAGGTAGCCATGGTGATATACCTCCATAGCTGCCACAGGGGCTCCACTTAGCAGCTTACCACACTGGACAGGTATCGACCATTCCCCTTTAGGCACCAGACGAGCCTCAGCCTTTGCCTCCTGATAAAAAAAATCTAAATGCATTAGGACTCAGGGCGTACCGGGGGTAAGCAGAGGGCCAAATCCAGCAGGACTCTGAAAGAATGAATGACAGCAGTGATAGGTGGCTTTTTTTGTTTTTTTGTTCATCACTTTTTCTATTTTTTTTTTTTTTTTTTTTGCCTGGCACAGCCGTAAGCTGAAACACTCAGTGAGGAAATATGTTGAAAATATCTATAGATGCATTCTTCACCCACTGCATTGTCATTTCATTCCCCCAAGGAGGAGTTTCTGCTGGCCAGTGTGATATTGCTGCAGGCTATTCCCACACACAATGAACAGCTTGGGTTGGCTTTCCAACAGCCTGATGAGCTGTCATGGAGTTGGCACTATAATGGAGCTCAGACTGACCAGTATGTTGTGTAACCAACAAAGCAGTTATCCTTCACCCACTTTTCAATGCACTTATATTTTAACAACATTTGGCAAAGGAAATATCCCTTTTCCCTCTGTGGTGTTCTTCTCTCTGCTGACAGTGCTTTAAACTTGCTCAATTAAATTAATCACAACACACACATACGTCACATGCTCACTGACCTGAATTGATATGCATCGAATAAACACTTTGGCTGCTTCATCACACTTCATAAACTGGGTGACAGGTGGGAAATATAATGTGACTTTATTACGCTGATTTCATTTTCTACCAAGCATGTCTAATGGCAGCAGGCACAACCAACAGATCCCACTGTAAACAGTGTTCATTGAAAATCCGCTTTGTGTTTTTATGCACTTTCCCCCAGAGGGAATCTTAATGGTCTAGTGCAAATTTCTTTTTGATGAAGTCTTATATGGTGTGATTACTCTTAATGAGCCAATCTGCTGGCACCCTGCTGTAAAATCTTGCTCATGATAGCATTAATGCGTGCTAATGTGGACCACATTGCCTCTCACCTAGTTAGAGACCACACTAAAATATAAGAGCGCCCACTGGAGCCTTGAGACGATATAACGGATGATACGGCTCTTCTGAATTCTGTGAGGTTTCTGATTGATTAAGCTGTGATAGATTTTGGAATTTCACAGTCATGGCTGTATGTGGATAGATTCTCAAACAGCAGAATTGCATGTGATTTATGAGATTTTTATTTATGGAAATCCCTTGATACTTATTGCAGTCAAAACATTTGCTTTCAGCTTCTTTGAAATAAGCAAAGGCCAAAAGTGCAGCATATTAAAGCCAGCAGTGTTTGTAAGAGCCAACTTTATTTGCCTCAGAGCGCAGCATTGTCATGATAAAATGTCCTTCAAGTTCCCTCTGAATGCTGGCAATTTATCTTGAAAGCTGTTCATATTTTCTCTGGCGCATCTTTCGAGGCAGGGGGAAAATCAATGGCTAAGCTAAGTAATGAATTCCTATTGGCCTGCAGCAGCATGTGCACTGGCACTGCCACAGTGCAGTGGTAGTGAGAGACTCCAAATAATGTGCTGGAAAACAATTTCACTTTTCACGGATGAGCCATAATTCACCCTTTAAAGACCACTCTCACCATGACATCCTTATCAATACTGCGTGCTCCCCCTGGCTACTACTTCCTGATTTGGCTCTGGACAAATTAATTTTTTCTCACAGCACCATTCATCATCTCCTCTGCAGTTGAGCGGAAAAAGTTTCATAACTGACAAGAGGAACACATCCCTTTCTGAGATAGATTCTCAACTGAAGCCATGTTTGACTAAAATTTTCATGGGATATGTGGAAACCAAGAAAGTGTGTTTTCAAAGTGATTTCTTTTATTTTAAGATTTTATTTATGTACTGTTGAAGTAAAGCATCAGTCTGGTTCTCCTGACTGTTTCACCAACATTTTTGTGTTAGGATGAAAAGCACCCGAGCAGTTTTGTGCACAACTGGGATTTTGCTGATGTCGAAAGCCAACGCAGCTGGCAGCCAAGTCTTACACTTGCTCAGGGCACACAACCTGCAGCCAGGGAACAGGAACCCACAGCCCTGAGCAGTCAAATTCAATTACAGTTTTGGCCAATCACTCAACTTACTGGAATTTCATTTTTTTGATGAAATCTTTTCCTTTTTTTTAAGAAAAATAAATATTTGGTTGTCCATATAGACTTTTGATCTTTTTTATTTACATTCCATGTCCCTTTAATGACCACCTTTCTTATTTTTTTGCTTCCTTTCATTTGAAGCACATGCAGTTTTTTTGCATTGTATTATAATACAGATGATTCCCAGATAAGCTCTCCATATCCTTTCCTTTATCTAAATTAATCTCTTTCTTGATTTCACTGCAGTGTCTGATTTGATAGATTACAGAATTCTACTTACAGAATATGGTTTCAGTAAAAATGCTATCAGTTGGATAAAATCTTTTTTGAACGATACAAAGCATTCTCAATGTTAATGGCTCCTGTGGCGTCCTACAAGGGTGTTGCCGCGGACCACTGTTCATTATATACACCAATGATCTCCCCTTCATGTTAATTAACTCAAATGAATATATGTTTGTGGATAATACAACCACCACTGCAGTAGCTCACAAACTCAGTTGTATGAATATTTATCAAATGACTTTAAATGTGTGGATGGAAAAAAATAACTTGATATTAAATATAAATAAAACAAAAAAATGATTATATGTATGACAAGATGGAGGAGGAAATTGAAGCCGTGGCACTCAGTGTTCAAATTAAAGAGGTTACTAAGGTTACATTATTGGGAGTTAGAATATGAAATAATCTCTAATGGAGAGCTTATATTACAGATATATGTTTTAAAAAGTGATAAAAATGGCTTTATCTAAAGTTTTTATCTAAAGACATTTTTCAGGTAATATCTCATAGCCTAATCTATAGTCTTAGTAATTATTGCAGTGTAGTGTGGGGCAGCTCAGAGAGATATGAGGAGACTGCAGGTCACATTAAACAAGGCAGTAGATGGTTTGAAAAAGCAGTGAGAGAACTTCATATTATAATGGGATGGCCCACAGTAGTGGAGCATGTAAGACAATATTCTACTGCATTAATTAAAATATTTCAAAAGTTTAAAAAGCCAGTTGAAATTAAGGATAAGCTATTATCAGTATGTGATAAACATTAAGTTACAACACATTCTCACACCGACCTCGTCACATGTTGACATTTGATCATGGACTTTCCACGTACACATACAACATGCAAGGTACCTTGGGTGTGTTGGTTATCGACGTTCTGAGACACAGTGTCAAGTTCTGCCTATTAAATGCACTGTCTTTTCTCAAGATACACTTCCATTTTCACAGAAATTTTACGTTTACATACAGTCTCTTTCAAAATAAATGCACTATGTCGGTGCAACACTGCAAATTGACGTTTTTTTTCCCTTCAACAACAAACAAACATGGTTGGGTTTAGGCAACATAAACACATGGTTAGGTTTAGGAAAAAAGAAGAGGGTTTGGGCTGTAGAATCTTATGGGACGCAAACACTGCTCTCTCGGTTGAAAGTCGATGTTTGTCAGACCCATCCACCACCCCTCACGCCCACCTGGGTAGGACTTTTGCTGCCTTAACTTTTGTCCTTGTCCCCCTGACATCACCAGACACTGTTAAACTATGACGGCAACTGGCTGCGTATCATATCGACATTAAAGGACACCTTTTTCTCCATGGTTTTTGAACCCTCCAGCCACTGCCTTAGTGCCAGATATTGACAACTTTGGAGTGAGACCGTGCTCAAGATTAACATTAGAATAAGAGATACAAATTACTGTGTTCTGCCAAAAAAGGCAGCACATGATGGATATGTGAATATTTAAAGTATATGTGCTAATGTATGTAGGTCGTATGTATGTATGTATATGTACGCATGTATATGATGTGTGTGTGTGTGTGTGTGTGTGTGTGTGTGTGTGTGTGTGTGTGTGTGTGTGTGTAAGTTAGCAATTATGTGGCAAATTGTTAATGAATCATAGGATGTTTGAATGTTTTTAATGTGGACTCTTGGAAGATTAGCCAGCAAGCTAAAAGAGATCCTTTGTCCTTTGTCTTCTTCTCTGTGTGCAAGTCCTACCCTACTGTAGTATACTTTTTCCCTGACTACCTCACCAGAGAACAAAAGAGATTCAGACTGAAGCCTGGATTTCAAACACTTCTATTTCCATATCAAAGCTGTACAGACGGTGGAAGAATGTGCAAAGCTGCATAAAGTGCAAACGTTTCAGTCCATGTTGGACTTTCCTCATGCAAAATGAGGCATGCATGATGAGTTACCCTCTATATGGGTTACTCTACAGGTGCACCCAGTCAATCATCTAGGGCTTGACTGAACAGCCAAACAGACTTTTTTTTTACAGCAGATATTCTCACGTGTCAAAGTAAGAAAAGCACAGGTGTATTTAATAACATTGATGAAAACTCCATTCCATTTAGGGGAGGTCCTGGTATTGTGCATGCTGGCACACCGGAATAGCTTACTGGACTGGTACACTTAATGGAACTGAGCCATTGTTAATGTTATCAAGTTCCCCTGTGCTTTTCCTTCTGTGTCAAATGTCTGCTGTGAAAAAGGTCAATTGCCAGAGGGTCAAGTCATTACAAGCACACCAGAACAAAACAACTCCATAGCCTTACAAAAAAACTGAAAGTTCTGCAACAAAAAACAATCAGACATGAATCAACTCTTAGTGAATATATGCATAAAAATGAATACCCACAGGCCTGCACAGACAGAAGATGCAAAGATGTGGGCACAAAGAACAGTCCTTTGTTGAGGATATAGTCTCTGGTCAGACAGGTTGGAGATCAGGCCATTGTTTCCTGATTGGCCAGGGTTTTTTTTTTTTGTATCTTTGGCTTAGCCATAGGTAGACCCTTCCCTCTTTGGAGTCTATAGTGTCTCCTTTGAGTTACCGTATCTTCCTTTGCTGCAGTTCTATTTAATATTAAGTAGTTGCATTAGGTTCATCTTGAATTTTCTTCAACCAACTTTACCGCCCCTGGTTTTGAGTATCTCCTCCATGGAATCAGTTTCTTGCTTGTTTTTGTGAGCAATCAAACACCAGGACTGTCAGATCCAGCAATGCAATGATTTTGTGCAGAACTCCTCATTGTTTCAGCCAGTGATTTGCATCTTTTGTATGCTCGGGCCTCTTGGTATTTCTGTTTTGGCATCTTTTGTATGCTCAGGCCTCTTGGTTTGTTTTTCTTCTCCTGTGTAATTAACACTACCTGTTCACCACTTGGGCATGATGATAATGCTGTTTTTAAAAAAAAACAAAAAACAAAAAAAACATCTTATTTGTTGATGACAGCAGCAAAGGGATTTTAAACTCTCCTCCACTCCTCTCTTCTAGAGCAAAGAATGACACAAGGCAGACATATAAAAATTACACTTCCACTGGGGAGGTCTGGACAATGCCACAGGTTTCTTTCCTTGCTGAAATTGTGCTGCATGTTTTAATTATGAAAAAGTCAACAGTTTCACCAGCTTTGTTACTAAAAAGGAAATTTTATAAAATGCTGCTCTAGTACTGTTGTCTATGTTCTTGCTTGTATCAAATGTGGCATCCAATATGCAGGAAAAACAAGGGGAAAGCTTGCAATCAGAATAAATAAACATAAAGTGCTATCCACCATGCTGATCCCAAATCAGCTGTCGCAAAATACGTTGCAGATGGCATCAGTATATTTTAGGTTTAGCTGCGGCATTGACATTATGATTCTTAATTGACGTGGTGAAAATGTGGATTAAAATTAAATCCATTATTGCACTTTTACCTTATAACACCATATCCTAATGGCCTAAATGAAAATTGGATATGACCTGTTTCCTGTGACTAGCTGTAGTTGAGCTTCTACTGTGAATGTCTTTTGTTGTCTGTGTGAAAGTCCTCCCTTGCTATACTGCTCTAATTTCTGAAAACATGGCACTATCATGGCATTTCTGAAATGATATATTACAGTCAAAAAGACTGCTATCCCTATATTTTCCCTCCTCTGCTTTAGGCACCACCCCCTTTGGTGATAATCTCTTTTCAGATACTCTGACATGACTCCTTCCCTGGATCACCCAAGCCACGATACAGCAGTCTGTGACTTAAGGCCCAGACACACTAAACTGACTTCAAAGAACTAGCGGTGACAAAAAAAAAAGACTGTTGTGTTGCCTCACGTTGCCTGTGTCTCGGCCAAAAAGTTGCATGTGAACACACTGCAAAGACTACAGCTGAGAGCCAACCAGCATGTATGTTCTGCACCTGCCTGAAAGGTAATTACCCTCCACACCAGCAGATGGCCATAGTCTGTATTCATCATTCAAAAAGGGTCACCAATACAATGTCATGATGATACCAACACAATCCAATATTAAAAGAACAGAGCATATTTACCTGTGCCAGTGAACAATGACACAAACATCCGGAAACGTATTTGCTAAAGAGTTCAATGGATAATTTCACCTGATGAAACAAGTTTGTTCTGATCTTACTCAGTCTCGACTGTTTGTTTACTTTCCTCACTTCCGTTTCCCTTCTTGTGTGTTGAGCTGAACTGCCAATCCGAATTAATTCATTCGGCAACGGGCTCTGCCATCTCCAACGCTGATTCAACATGCTGAATCAGCTGAAAATAAAGCTGACAAAGGCTGACAAGGGCCAACAAAGCCCTATAAGGGCCAGCAGTGCAGGACACAACACAAAAACTATGGCGACACATGCTCACCGATGGCCCAACATTGACCCATAGCCAATCATTTGCTTGGTGTGTCAGGGCCTTTAAAGCGAATGTCGGCATGGGGTTTAAGGTGGGAAAGCCAATGGTTCTTTCCCTACTTCCCGTCCCCCTACTCTCCCCCTGCTCAGACCACACCCATCTAGGAACTCAGCTTTCATTTTGATGTCAACACAGTGTTACTGCATTGACAAAACCTGTCCCCAGACAGACAGACAGACAGACAGAATCAGACACAAAAACACCTGGTAAAACACTCAAAATGGCTCCTGTGGTAGTTTCTGCTGCAATTCATGTTATCTGGACCACATTCTACCATGATGACACACACATACACAGACTCTTGAGGTGAAAACACTACCAGTTGTCGCAACTTTGCTTGCACCTGGTCATAAACATATTTATATTTACACATTTAGCAGTCCTTAAAGACAGGCTAATCACCATAAAAGCAACCTTTTTCTAACCTTGTGCTTGGGCCATACTATCTGTTATGACCTATTTGGACCAAGCAACAACATCTGGTGCTGAGAAATGAAGCCCAGCCAAAGTGCTAAAAACTGCAAATCTTTGAGCAGCCAATGGCTGGCTCCAGAAGCCAGTTAGTCCCCAAAGACTTCCATGTTTAAGTGCCCAACTTTACGGCAGAAATAAACATGTTTACAGCCTGCTTTAGCCAATTTCAACATTCATGACAACTGTACAGGGGATGATTTTTTACGTAACTCATCTGTTTACATTATTAAGGCTAATCAGCATAAGACAGCATTGCTGCTGTGGCGCTGCTGACTTCTAGCCCTCTCCTTCTCCTACCCTGAGACTGTGGTCACAGGTGTAATGTTGCTGGTATGATGTCAGTATGACTATCAATAGATCATTTTCACTGTCTACTTTAGTGTTTTTCAGCTTATTGTTTTGGAATTAGAGTTGTGACTTTGATAATCCCACTGCACATTACCCACCCAGCACCAAAGGCAGACATAAAATAAGCAACTAGCTGGTGATCATAGCAGAGAATTTTGCAGCGAACACCAAATATTTCCCTCAGGATGTTGGCAGAGACCAAACCAGAGGTTGAAGGAAAATGAGTATTGGACTTGCATGCGTCATGTGGACAGAAACGTGACTCTATATGAATACTAATGTTTCTCTGTGTTTTATTGATGTATAAAAAACCCAAATGTGTTCCATAACAACATTCAGAGGCTATGTCAAACTGGAGTGTAATGATCAGTATGTTATGGAGTTCTGCCCCCAGTTGACCAAAAAACTGATCAACCCTGCTTTTTCTGTTGCCTTGGGACATTAAATATGAAGGGTTTGAATGTACAGTATGGATCTGCATGAACATGCATGAACTGTGAAGCTTGGAAAATGAGGCACACACATTTCCAGAGTAAGGAAACCATGAATTATAAACATTTTGAAATCCAGGCATTAAAATACTAAATCACCACCCTCAGTCAAAGCAGAGATAATACAGCACACAGCTCATCTGTAGAACACCAGCCAAACAGCAGGCAGCATCACCCACAACACAGCGGAAAGTAATTTATGGCTACAGTGGTGTGCCCTGGCTACGATCCTGTGGTTGGGTCAGTTTGTTGAGAACAGTAATGATGAAGGAATAAACTGACTGCATTCGGCTCCCACTACGCAGACCATGGACCTGAAACAGCACCCAGGAGGTAGGAGGGTGAATCTTGGCAGTATTTTATTTTGGTGCAATATTTTACAGTCATCTGCAGAGCACACACAATTTGTCCTCTAACTAAGCAGGAATTGTTGTATTGCATATGCAGTTCCCTTCTATTTCCAAGTGCACCCCATCCTGGCCCTGAAAGGAGAGAAATGTTGAAGTGTGAAATTAGGAATTACTTGGAGCGCTTATGTGCTCATCTCTCTTATCGGCTATTTCCAATTCCATGTGTTCTCTGCATGTGGGTGCCATCTTGTGTGGTGAACGCATTTGGTCATCGCCCACTGAAAGAGATTTAAGGCTCAAAGCAGCCTCTCATCCACACACTCACAATCATTTACAGTATGCATATGTATATACAACCAAAACACAAACACACATAATAATAATAATGTTATTATCTGCCTAAGATGGAAGAGTAAATTCATTTGTTTTTGCCAACAAAACACACACACACACGCACACATCATGCATATCATGACTTTAAGCTACATGATCTATAAGCAACATGTATCATTTACGATTTCAACAAATTTAATGTTGCCATTGTAACATATTTTATCAGTGTCAGGTACTCCTCGAAGCCCCCTTATATCCTGTCATCTTTCACTTCTGTGTATAACTACATGATTGCATTTCAACCTGTTTTTCTGTTATTTCCATAAATGTATATAACCCTACTCTGTCAAAGGTGTATCCTTATGTATCGCATGTTTTTGAAGCTATATATTAATTGATTTAAAAAAAACAATGCTTAACCAAGCCAGGCCTTTATTTTGTATCAGTCTCTTGCAAAATTCAAGATGCCAAGTTCACATTTCCCTAAAAAAATTAAGAGATAAGAGCTAAACAAACTTTAAATGCACAACACTGCTAAAGTTTTCTCATTAAAGCAGAATTGATTTCTTTTCTTTCACCACTTGGGGACTTTAAACACAACACTCACATATATTATCACTTTTAAAGTTTTTTTTGCTAACATGGTAGCAAATGCTTATTATTTACACACCCAGCAGGCACAGATCAACGTTAGCATTCATTACTTGACGCAGGTAAGTCTGGTATTCACTCTGTTTTTAGCTCTGTTGAGATGTCTTAGAGAAAAATGTCTGGCTCTTTAGCTTCTGAAACATGTTTCAGTCTATGATAAATACATAGTAATAATAATTAGGGGTGTTAATAATTAACTGTTTAACTGTTAACCAGCAATAAGAATTTGACAGATTAACAATATCAGTTAAACAGTTAAAATAAATATTAAATGTAGTATACTGGCGCCACGGGGAGACAGCAGAGTCTGCTGCTGCACAGGTTGGAGTTGTACGATGCCTCCAGTACAACGTCATGGTGTAACGACCTAGAGGCAGAGGTGGACACCTTTTAAAAGAGCGGTCAGTTCAGTGTCTGCCCAGTTTGCACAAGCTAACACAATATCAGCAGTTAAACAACACAGAGCCATTAAACAGTCCCAACAAACTCACATGGACACCAAAATGGCTCAACTCTGTCATTAAACCTGTTAGGTAACGTTATCCGTGTGATGCTGAGAGTTATCCCTGTCACTGTGTGCAACATCACATACAAACATACATCACATACATTTATTGTTTGCTGGTGACCTCTAGTTGCTGTAGTAATTGTGATAGGAAAGAAGAAGTCAGTTGATGCAGTCGAAAGGAAGAGGTCAGGTTGGATGGACGGGTCAAGCAAACACAGGACTTTTACTCAGGAGGCCTCTGTTCTTGTCCAACACTTTCTTACTACGACCTCTTCACATATGGACATTTGGTCATGGACTTTCCACATCGAGATAAGGAGTGCTGGTTGTTGACATTCTGGGATACAACGACAACTTTAGCCTGTTACATGCATGGTCTGTTTTCAAAACACTGTGATTTGACATTTTCTTCCTTCAACAACAAACACACGTGGTTACATTTTGCCAACACATGCACGTGGTTAGGTTTAGGCAACAAAAGCATGCGGTTGGGTTTAGGAAAAAAGAACAGGGTTTGACTTAACAGTCTTACAGGAAGCGAACACCGGTCTCCTAGGTGAAGGGCATGGTTGTTGGACCCAAGCACCCCCCCACCCACCTGAAACAGACTTCCGCTGTCTAAACTTTCATTGTTGCACATTTTACCCTGATGCCACCGGGTGCCATTGAACAATAACAGCCGCATATCAATGCCAATTTGAAAGGACCACTATTTTTGTCAGTGTCTGATGCTGGAAGTTTTCAATGACTTTGAAGTGAGACCAGGTTGTCGTGTCCTGTGCGTAGCCAAAAGTCAACATTCACGTAAGTTAACCTATGTAACGCACTTAACTTACATCACGTTCATAACACGTTAACTTGCGTGCATAACTTAAGTAACAAACATACATATTTTAACCCAAACAATTTAGCTAAACCTTAGCTTAACATAGAGTTTTACCACATTAACCATGTGTTTGAAACCACAACTGTTTTGCAACATTAACCTGTGCCTGTCACAGGTATTCTCCAATGGCCAAGTGTTGTCTTGGGAGTCATTGGCAAACTACCTGTTCTGTTGTTAAAGTATGAGGATGTGTTAAAGAAAACTTGATACTGTGATACTGTGTCATATAGGCTGTCCTAAATGTTTGAAAATTAGTTCATATTC
This sequence comes from Epinephelus fuscoguttatus, assembly GCF_011397635.1. NCBI lineage: Eukaryota > Metazoa > Chordata > Actinopteri > Perciformes > Serranidae > Epinephelus > Epinephelus fuscoguttatus. Next base: position 8,676,905 of record NC_064764.1, on the reverse strand, counting down.
TTTACATAAATTTGAGTATAATAAAAACAAGTTTAACCTTAACCAGGGTTTGGGATACTTTCTCCATAAATGCATCATAACTGTCTGCAAGCTGGTGATCTTTTTATTTTTTTTTCAACTGTGCCCCTCAGACAGCCTGAGTCCGCCACTTAATAAGAGGGCTAGGTTTTGTTTATTGTCTGTCAGAATGGAGCCATTATTAGATATATAATTTGCTGATGGCAAAGTCCCACTAAATTTTAGGAAAGTTAAACAAGGAATCTCTCTCTCTCTCTCTCTCTCTCTCTCTCTCTCTCTCTCTCTCTCTCACACACACACACACACACACACACACACACACACACACACACACACACACAAGCATGTAAACCTCTCCTCCATGATGTATCCTGGACCTGAGTGCTAAATGTTGCCTCTTACATAAATCATTGATTCTACGGTTGCTTACAAATGTAAACTCCACACTCTTATATTTTATTTAAGGCTTTCCAGGGCAAAAATAAACTGCTCAGGAGCCTGCAGTGAACACACACACAAACACACGCACACACACACATATACACACACACAGGGGCATTGAATGTGTAGCAGCCTCTCACCATTACCAAGATGAAAAGTCATCTCTTTGTGGCCTTTGATCTTCTGTTTCTCTACATCCTGTTGGTGCACTGAGCTGGATAATGAATCAGCGACAACGCTCCTGAATAATACGTCTCTGCATGGATTCAATCATTTTATTTCAAAGCGAGGCCTCAGATTCGTCATGCAAGCAACAAGCTGCAGCAGCTGAGCTGAGACAAGTCCGACTTAACGGTTTGACCGATGGATCTGTGACTGGGTATAAATCATCTCCAAGGTTGTTACTGGGCTCCACATGTGACCTTGTTAGTGAAATCAAGCCATGCAGAAAGACATTTTATGCATTACGGCCGAGATAATTTACTGAGAAAGTCAGGGTCACTACAGTGTTAAAATAGCTGTGTACATTAGATAGTGATGCTATGGATGACATTAAGTGGATATTTAAAGACTAAGCAGTGCTGTAGAACTTCAGAGGCTGTCATAAGCCAATGAACCATGATGCCCTTCAGGGTGATCCCAGTTGAGCTCTTTATTCTCTATGATGCGCAATACACCATAGGAAAGTAGCATAGTATAGCAAAGTGCTATAGACACAGAGCAATATTAAAGTTTTTCATCTATACATTTTCACATTGGAGCAAGAAAAAGCAAAATTGGAAATGCTCGCATTGTCCCTTGGAGGCATTTGGAGTATACAGCCAGACCATTGAGGCTGATGTTTATGAGAGAGGGTAAGAACCAAAAATTACTTTCACAAGTTTTAAAAAATATGTTCTCCAAGTTATTATGACTCTATACACTAAGCCAGGACCTCTTTGTTATGGTTAATACCACCTTGAACCTCCGCAAGGTCCTAACCAAGATTTGATTTTGGTGCCTCTGACAGTAGTCACAGCAATTATTATCCAGCAGTCAGGAATCCTGAATTTAACTACTGAGAATCAAAGGAAATAACAGAGTTCACCGCTGAATATCACAAGAGATGGGCTGTAACGAGCAGGCATCCAGTGACAGGAAAATCAAGACCTATGGAGATGAATAGACTAAATCCCACTCCACCCACCCACACACACACACAGACACACATACACACACTAACATACCTTTGAGCATTTTATATACACTTTTATGTCATGGATAAAGTTATGTTGAGTTAAGTTTTACTGCCATTTTCCTCTCATAATTAGTGCTGTTTCCACAAACACATGATCATACCAATCTCAGGTTCAACAAATGAGTTCTACAGAGGGTTTCAAATGTGCTGGTAGGCAGTAAGATATTCATTTATATTTTAACGGGGAACTTTAATTGTAATACCATGTTCCCATATGTCTTTCAGCTATTTTCTAGATAAATTTGGATTTCTGTCAACATCTTAATTTTTGGTGATTTGAGTTTTTGTTTGATTTGAACAGGGGACTGGGACTAATCAGTTTCAAATTCAAGTGGGGAATAGGAATGTACACAGATTTTAAACAGTTTATTCAACACCTTTTTTAAAACAAATGCAAATAAATATAGTAAAAAACCAGCAATGTTTATTGTTTCACTTTTGAAAAAAACAACAACACATTTTTGGTCACATATCTGAACAGGCACACAACGAAGTATAGAAACAATGATAAAGAGCTATCAGTGTTCTCAACGCACAGAACCATGACAAGCTGAATAACAGTTACCCATAACACTCTATCTCTTTCTACCAGTATCTCCCTCTCTCCTTTCTCTCCCACACACCCACACTCACTCCTCACCTCATGATGTTTTTCATCGAGGTCAAGGAAAAGGCATTGGGCATATTTTTTTTAATTTTTTGACTGCAGCCGAGATCTTTTGAAAAGCTACTAAGCGTGGTCAGAACTGCATCACGCAAGAAAATGCTTTGTGAAAGATTTAATTGGCTGTGTCCCTATCCTGTCCATACATCCTAACTGGTCTGTGCTCACTGAATATGTGTCCATTCCTAAATTATTTATATTCCAAGGTCCAGCATTAAAAAGAATCAAAAGGGTTTTTTATTTAAAAAAAAAAAAAGACTGCTGGTAGGGGAGAGTGGGGCAAAACCTAACACATTTTAGTTTGGCTAAATGTTTCTGAAAATGTTACGATGCACCCCATGGGTGGGGTAATGTAACAGGCAAAGAGTTAGTTGTAACACTTGCTGGAAAAGTTTGTTTAACACAATCAATTTAATACAATTCTATCTGTATACTATAGGTTGACACTGTTTATGGATCTATCTATGATAGATATCCAAACATCTATCCATTCCTCATCAAACCACCAATACCTTATCAATGGAAAGATCAGCACACAGACAGATACAGAGTATGTGTGGATGCTATATTTTTCTCTTTCCATCTGTGATAGATTGATGGATAGATGTATGTAGATACCTATCTCTCCATCTACATCAGGGGAAAGATAGGTATTAGTCTATAATTGATATTTAATGGTTGGACCGATAGATGTACATAGATTGGATAACCCAGATCCACATGTCAACATATGTGTATTGAATGTTATTAACGAGACGAACATTGTGTGTCAATAAGTTGCCTGACAATAGTGGAAAAGTGCTAGAGGTTGTAACACCGCGTTAGAACTAACCCTGCTATGTGGTCTTGCTAACATTTGCTAGGAGTTGGTTACATAGTTCAGAACAGTGTTATGTTTTAGGCAACAAGACCGTTTCAGTGACTTACATCAACAGCTCAGTAATCGAAAAACAAGTATGACAAAGAAATTAACTTATTTTGTCCGAAAACACTCTTTGTTACTGAACTCAGCTAAAACACCTCTAATCTGTGGAATTTCACAGGTCACTTTTTGGTAGTATTGTGGTCTACTGGCCAGAATCATAAAAGGACTGACCCTGTATGACCACTTGAAAAGTCTTTGTTACAATTTACCCGATGTTAGGCCGGTCCCCTGCACTCCCTTAGGTTTATTTTTGGACTTTAGACATAGCAAGGGTGGCTGTTTCTCTTTCTTCTGGAGGTTATGCTGACCAAGCTAATTGCCTTCTGAGTTGAAGGCCCATACTTGTCACACATGGCAGAGATATCGATCTTTGAGCCATTCCTGGCAATAATGCAAATAGGTGTTGTGATGGGAGTAACCATTTATAACATTCATCTTTATCAGTGTTAATATAAGCCCTGATATTAGATCTCTTGCTGCACAGAGCCCTTAAACATTCTGCAGCATCTTTTATCCATAAAGTACATCGAGTTTTTCATAGAAATTGTCTTTATCTGAAAGGGAAGTTAAGATATTAGTAGCGCTGAATTAATTTTATCTGACAATAGCAAAAGCATGTCAGACACAGAGAATTCAAGAGAATCAATATTAAACTGGCGGCAGACTGAGAAGACACTGGAGAAAAGCGTCCTTTTTTATACCAGAGATTTTGTGGATTTAACTTGACAAAGCAAGTTCCCTGGCTGCTGTGTTTTTAATTCCAGGCCCCGGCAATTAGCTCATTTTTTTCCACTACATTGCTCCAGAGACTAGCTTATGCTAAAAGGTTTCTCAAAACAAACTCTTAAAGGTTGCAGTCACAGCTGGATGCTTTAGTTCTTCACCAGAATGGCGTCACGTGGCCACGCCAAGCTGCAAGGACTCAGGGCTGTTGCTGCTGGGATCAAGAACAGAACCTGGTACACGCACTGAGGCAAAATGACAGTGAGCTCCTCTAATCCTCTGCTCTAATCCACCTCTACTGAAGGCAACTTGCCCGCTTTTAGCAGAGGTACATCGCTCGCCAGAACACCTGATTCAGCAGGCACAGTAGCCAAATGGCTGAAATCTACAGAATACAATTTGAGGAACATCCTATTATCATAATGTGATAATAAAAGAGGAATGTGCAGACAGCAGTGTGTTCAGCCACAGCTTTGTGAGCCATTTTTAGTGCCATTAAACTGTTTACAATATTTCTAGTATTTTCTGTTGAGTTCTGTCTGTGGTAGTGGAACAAAATAAAGAAAATGTTTATGGTTACAACTTTCACTACAACACTATAAAAGCTTTATGCAACAATATACAGGTCACAAATGCATTTTATATCTTGATGTGAAGGAACAAGTTCATAAAATACATAAGTCCCAAAGCCAGCATTCTGGCTTAACAGTTTGTTTTAACTGTCTGTTTCCTCTCATTCCCTCCTTCGAGCATTACATCCCCATTACACATGGGGAGCAACTCTGTTTACTATTCAGCGACATAATCTCTGCTCTAAATGTATTGCATGTTTGGGATGATCTTAGATTTGCTTATTACATGCACGCTTTTATTCCCAGGATTATCATGCTGAGTGACGGAGAACGGTTTAACTTTGCAGAGGGAATTCTCAGGCCTGCAGGCCTGTGATAACAAGAGCACAAATTGGCAGTGTCTTTAAAAAGAGTCGATTAAAATGAGAGGGATGGGTGTTCTAAATTAGTCTCTGGGAGAGGTGGCTTGTAATTTGACTGATGGCTTTTGCTGAATGTGTGATGATGACTCATTTGTGTAGACCTAATCTGTCACCTAGTGCAACAAAGCATATCCTCACTAAAGAAAGCTGAAAAATATGATCAGGACATGTCTTTTATTCAACAGACTGAACAAAAAGCACTGGAATAAGGAGAAACCTGTCTGCCTGTCAGATCTCTCCTAAAACAAAAGCTAAAAAGGTGATGTTGAAGTAGAATGGTGGCGAGACCTTTGCTTATGATTTTAAATTGAAGTTACAGAGTTGTTCACCTATGTTCATTTTGGGACAGTGTAAAGATGGCAATTTTCAGTACCCCATTTGAACAGGTTTACCACGTCTAATACATTGTCTTTGGCTATTACCTCAGACACAAAATAAGGCACGCAAGCACTGGCTCGTTCTCTTTTGTGTTCCACCAAGGAGCACAATAATGAGGGTAATAACATCTCCAACACATAGACTCTTCAACGCTGTAATGGAGATTTGATTTACTTGTATCTGCCCTCTGGGTCTGAGTTGCCCGAGGCTGCAATCACGCTCAAAGCTTTCATGCTCAGTTCCAAATGGCTTCTCATATCTCTCGTTTCGTTGCTGTACTGTGGTTTTGGTTGACTGTAAATTTCTATTAACTGACACAACATGTATCGAATACATTAAGTGAGAGCAATATTTTACACACAGCTGCACAGGGGAGCATATTTACTATTTATTTATGAGATGTGTCATTAAGAGCAAGGCATTACAAGTTCAGTTTGAAGATGTCAGCTTGCATGCTGTAAATTTGATGAGATGAGCCTGAGATCAAAATTTAAAATGTGTGGTTCTATGCAGCTCTGACTGCTCAGACTGATTAGATAATACCATCTGTCGTCTTGTGTCAAGGTTAAAACTTAAAAAACTTTTGGCAGCAGTGTGAACACAGCCTAAAGGAACTTCCCACCAGCAACTTGCAGAGGGCTGCTGGAGCTGGGGGCGAAGAGAGAAATTCACAATATTAGTTAATTACCCAAAACTGACAGGATAATTGATATTGTTGATAGAATTACTTTAGACTAGGACAGGATATCAGCTTTGATACCTTTTAAGGTACCAACCCAAATAACCAAGTACTAAGAAGCCTCGAAACATCTCCAGTCAAATGATACCTGCATTCAATTCTTTTTGCACCAGGGGTCTGATCCCAAACCAGAGCTGTAAGTTCAACATCTACCCAGTTAGCATGAGCTGACACAGCGGCAGCTAACATCCAACAGTTTTCAGTCAAACGCTCCCAGCAGACTCACATCAACACAGAAATAGCTCAACTCTGTTGTCTAAACCAGCAATAACTGTTAGGTAACGTTAGCTGTGTGATGCTAACCATTAGCCCTGTCACTGTGTGCAGCCTGGAGGATTTTCACAACTGTCCCGGACAAACACATTAGTCCCACGTATCATGCCAACTTTAAAAGGAAGACTTTTTTCGTCAGTGTCTGAAATTGCAAGTCACTGTCCAAGCGTCGGATTTTGATGACTTTGGAGTGAGACAAGGTTGCCCCGATACAAAGCTCACATGTCAGCAGCAGCAACTAGAGGCCCTACAGTGTGGTAAATTTGGGCAAGCTGTTTTGACGGAGTTGCAACCCAAAAGTATGGCTACACTACATTATTAAATGAGGTACTCTATTGGTATCAGTATCAATTTAAGGGTGTTGCTATTGGTGGTTGTATTGTTATTTTTTAACAGAGAAAGAAAGGAGAGAGATGGGCCCATAGTAAGTTAATTATAGTTTATAAAAACACATTGCAAGCATGAGAATTCGTCCCTTCAAACATTAGAGCAACATACCTATTTATACTTTATTATAGCTGTGGCTCAGGAGGTAGAGCCGGTCATCCACTAATCGGAAGATCAGCAGTCCACATGTCAAAATATCCTTGGGCAAGATACTGAACCCCAAATTGCTCCTGATGGCTGTTCCATCTGTGTGTGAGAGCGTGTGAATGTCCAAGCTGAGTCGCAGGTGGCACCTTGGCCACAGGTGTGTGAATTTGTGTGTAAATGGGTGACTGTGGCTCTGTAGTACATAAGAACTTTGAGTGGTTGGAAATTAGTAGGCGCTTTACAAGTACAGTCCATTTACCAATAAAAGAACTGTTACCAATCAATCAATCATTTATTTGTCACATGAAATTATATAGGGTACAACTCCAGTGAAATGTGATTCCATCAGCTCCTTCAACTTGTGCACTCTAATTTTGCCTTCTTTTCACATCTTCGTCCATTGTTGGCTGCTGCTCTATAACTGTCCATGTTTCTGGATGGTCCTGGTAATCCATGGTTTTTGACTGTGGAATGATTTAACTGTCCACACATCCTGACCTCAACAAGACGGCCACAAGGCCACTCCTCCCGAACACAGGCAGCGCCGCACTGCAGCCTGCTCTGGGGGGATGCAGTGATCCACAGCAGGACCGGGACAACACCTTTCATTTTCTCTCACACCAGGCTTTATTCACTATAAAGCACTCGGCTCCTCTCCCACTCTCACCAGAGTCCTTTGCTCCGTCAGATCGGCATATGAAAAAAGGAGGGACATGGTTGAACAGCGCTGCACTGGATCCAGCCAAATTTTGGTGAATCAAAGGATTTTACAGTTCTTGATATCCCGCTGGTAACTGATGGGCATGGAGGTCATCCAGGTTATTTCCAATGCCTGTACAATAGCTAGCAGGATGCTAGTTCAGCTGATGCCCAGTCCTCTCCATCTTTTCCTCTTTGTTTACTGATTTTATATTTGAAAACATCAGATAGCAGCTAACTAGCTCGCTAGTCAGCAGAAGGAGATGATTGATGACAGCAGTGAGCTGATTGCCACATCTCGATGAGTGACTCTCAGCCACATGCCACCACTCTCCAAAGCCAACCACAAAAAGCACCACCAGGACTTGAACAATAGACATAAGAGCCTAAACTTAGCACAAATTTAGTGGAGCTGACAGAGAGGCAACTGGAATAAACCGCACCACGCACCATGTCATCATAATTCATAAAATATAATATACTGTTAAAAGGACGTGATGTCTTTATAGTCACAGTAATTCAAACTTAATTGGCAATGTTTCCTTTTGTGGACTGCAGTCATTTGCTAATTAGGAACACTATACTACTATATCTGTTTCACAAAGGTTGTGGCTGATGACAATCAGAGATGGAGCACAACTGACCATGACTCATCACTGGTCAACTAGAAACTGATTTATGTCCTCATCTTCAGTTAGTTTGATTTATGGACACTTGAAAACTCCATTACAAACACTTTTGTGGTGTACAATAGAAAAATCACAACCAATGCAACAACTGTCACCTCGCCATAGGAAATCATGGTAGACTAATGGGCTCGAATGCTCCCCATCCACTGACACTTCTAAGACAAATCTTTTTTTTTTTTTTAGTGGTTTTAATATTTAAGTATTTTATAATCTTTTTACATATGTGACAACATTGCAGTAAAGCAACATATGCAATTTAAGCACACATTTAGGACTGGGTACAGCACATTATCCCCACATTTCCAAAGCTTCTTCAATGTCACAATTTTTTATAAATTCCAATATTATTTCCCATATACCAATTAACTCAGAATCCCTATTTCTCACTATATAGAGTTTTTCAAGGGCCAAACTCACTGTTAACTTGTTCAACCAACAGCCAAGAGAGGGGCAACACACATTCTTCAAACACCTCGCCTGTAGCAAACATAATTCAACCATCATTTTCTCTTTCCTAGGCAGGATAAACTGTCTGGAGACAAGCCTAATAAACACAGCCTAGACTAATAGGTATTGGGGATACGGTTATCCAAGACACAAATTGCAGCACTGACCTACAACATTCCTTGATGTGTATTGAACTTATAGCATTGGTCAGGAATATTCAGATCAAATTTGTTCAATTTCACCGATGTGATGTATGTTCTCATTATCCAGTTATACTGTAGTAATGACTGCAGTTGTTTTTAAAGGTGCTATATAAATAAATTGATTTGATTTGATACATATTTTGACAATAATGAAAATCAAAATAAAACTGTTTTCACTAACACTGGTCCCAATTGTTGCAGGTTCTGCAGCACAAGACTGTCCTCCCACGAAAAATGACAGCATCTGTTGTTTTAGCAAATTCCCCAAAATGACATCTTTAATAAGTTTAAGTGACAAAGCCCTCTAGCGGCCATAGTGATGATGACTCCTGTCTGTCTGGAGCAAAGGAGGATATGTGTGACATGCTGTTTACAGAGCCACAAACTCTGCTGAGGCCTGAGGTTGATTTATGAGACCACAGTTTCACTTCTGTTTCCTACTCAGAGTCAGCGCTGGTTTCTTTTAACCATGGTAGTTATTTTAACCCAAAACCATGATCTTTCTCTAATCCCAGCCAGGTCTAACCAAACCAGAGGAAGAACACTAATGTGTGTTTACTCAATTAAAAACTACTTATATTGTCCTTTAATTTGTAGGATTTGACAAATGCAATTGCTGCCTGGATTATATGTTTAGAGGCCACTTTTTTTGTGGGTGAATGAAGTGCTACATTTTTGCACTGCACCAGTCTCACAGGGAAGAAGTCAAACTCTCATGTGTTGTTACGTTTAGGCAACAAAAGCTTACCAATGACTGGCATATGGTTAGCAAAATGTCAGTAACACATTGGCCCTCATTTATGAAACAAACGTACGACAGAAAACTGGGCGTACGGTCATTTCCATGCAAAGCTCGGCATTTATCAATGTGGACGTGAGCAGAGGCTTCGAGCAAATCTCACGTCAGGTCTCAATTTACATTTGCAAGTTTGAGTCAGCATAGACTTGCAATGAAGCGTAGTATATCTGGCTAAGTTAGAGAAATGTTATTAGACCATATTCAGTACGGCATCTTAGTTTTTGCAGCCATGTACAGTATTAATTATTTAATCCTTGGATGTATAAGTGGGTCAGAAACGACTCTGATGTTTTCTTGCAATATCTTTGTAACAAGTATATTTGGTAAAACTTTCATATTCCAGCCATTCCTAAAAAAAAAACATGTTTTCGATATCATGCCATTTAAGTTTCTAATTTATTTTCCATGAATTATAAGAAATTATAGTTTTTAAGTTTCCAAGCTTCCATATGTGGGTAAAAAAAACACTGTATCAGAATCAGTATGCCATTTTTGTAATTTTGGTTAAGAATAATTATTTTTAATATTTTGTTTTATAATTTAGTTCACACAAGAATAATTTTATGTATGAATTTTTTTTGTTATTTTTACACTTCCTAACATTTTGACATCTTTTTGAAATAATTGAAAATCAGCAAACATATACACAACAGCAACAGAAAAATGTCAACATTCATTTGTGTGTGTGTGTGTGTGTGTGTGTGTGTGTGTGTGTGTTTCCTGTGGCTGGGTTGTGGCTTTTGTCACCCCACATCTTCACATTGCTTCAATGATTGAGGTTTGCAGTTAGGGGCAGCCTTCTAGTCGACTCCTCATGTGTGATGTGACAAGCTCCCTTGAGAGCCTATTGAAGAAAACCCATCCTCCTTTCATGATGGGCTTCCAAATCCAGGGAGGTTCCAGCACAGAATTTGAATTTAGTGGCATCCTTTACATGGTCAGCCATGAAAAGAAAGAAATGACTGTTTTTCTCCTGAGCATTACAGGGTGGTGATGTCAAAAAAAAAACATAAGTGATGCCCATTCTGCACCATGGGCAACACCATGGACCAGATGGCTGGCACTTGCAGGTGTGGGTGCCAGCCATCTGGTCCATGGTGTCTACACCTTTTTTGGTCTTGTTGTAGAATGGGATCACTTATGTTTTTTTCTTTCTGCTATCTTCATCCACCACTTTGTCATGGTGTACTGTGCTCAGGAGAAAAACAGTCATTTCTTTCTTTCTCACATAGCTGACCATGTAAAGGATGCCACTAAATCCAAATTCTGTGCTGTGAACCTCCCTGGATTTGGAAGCCTTCATCAGAAAGGAGGGATGTCTGGCTTGTTCTGCCATAGAGTCCCCACAATAGTGACATCAGCCAAAGAGAAAGAGGTGTCACATGTGCCCAATGAACATGATAAGTTCTTCTACAGTGTTTGACTTGTGAGGCCATAGGCACTGTCCTCACAAGCCATTGATGTCCTCATAATGTTGGTGTGAATACCAGTGAAATGTCCTCATGTACAGGTTGCACCGAAACACACACTATCATGCACACACACATACACGCTGTTTTAGAATCAATGTGTCAAAATGTCAACATTCATTTGTGTGTGTGTGTGTGTGTGTGTGTGTGTGTGTGTGTCTGTTGTGTATAATTTTGTTTTTCAAATATTTCAAAAAGATGTTAAATGTACATGTAAATTATTAAAAAGTGAAAAAAATGAAACATGATATCATTCTTGTCTAAACCAATGTATAATCCAAAATATACTGTAATACAAATGATTATCCCTTACCAAACCGAAAAAAAGGCAAATAAACACATTGGGTCTCATTCATGAAACGTGAGCAGAAGGAATTTGTGTGTAAACTGTTCGCAGACAGAAATTTACGTGCATGTCCGCATTCATCAATATTTTAGTAGCTCCGATCTTTTCGTAGCTACTTTCAAAATCTACTCCTGCTCCTGACCACTCGTAGTGCTTGTGTAGCCTAAATTTAGTAAAGCACATAAATATTGTTTGTCACTACTGGAAATTACAATTTTAATTCGTATTGCACTCTGTTATGTACACAATACACAGATGCCTTTGAAACACGTAATCTAAACATGAAAAAAATATTAAAAATATAACACATTTAGTTAAATTAGCAATTAGCAGGTTTAAGATCCAGATGAGGTTCATGATTGTGAATTATCTATGTAAATCGACTCAATAGATTACACATTCTTTCTACATGTTGAATGATGATAATAAAAATATCTCTAAGGACAGCTGGATCACAGCCTCTTTGGCCTTGGTGCAAGGAGCACGCGCCAGCTGAAAGAATTATTTGAGACACGTTTTTTTTGTTTTTGTTTTTGTTTCTTGTGGCTTTTGATCATTTGAATGAATGAATCTGATTTGAAAAAATTTGAAGACAATGCATACAAACTGCTGTAGGCTATATGTTACCCGTATCATTTGTTAAAATAAACGTTAAATAGCTCTACATTCCGACCGCCATCGCTGATTTAGAGTTTATCCATTACACACAAAACATCTCTGGTTTCCCGTTCCCACTTCATTCAAAACCCCACAAATGAATCTTCTGTTTGTTTGGTGACTGCTGTATTTTTTATGTGTGTGCTTATGCGTTTCTTTGCCTCCAGTTTCATATCAAACCATTTACGCTTCACCTCTGACATGGTTATTAACAGCATCTGTTACCTCCCTCCAGGCCTTCGCTTTGCCTGTCCCTGTCACACCACTACTAACTGAAGACAATAAAATGTTTTTTCTTAAGCCCACTTCACCCAAAATTATTTCGATCTCCACTTCGGAAAAATTCTTTTGTCTTTCTCTCTCTTTCTTTCTTTGCGCCATGACTGACAGGTCGACAGGATGCACCTACACCTCCTTATATGGTGGTCATTGGTCATTGGCTATTCATGGGCGGGGGTTTATGCTAATTGCTGATTACCAGGAGCGCGCTGTCACTTTACGATGGATTGGCATTCATGATCATACACACGTGTTTACGATGAAATCTGAGTTTCCCGCGGCCTTCCTGAATCCGGAGTAGGTTTTTAGTAGAGTAGGCTTTTATGTGCAAATCTACACACAGATTTACTCACTTTTCATGAAGGAGACCCATTGATTCTAATAAGATTCATTTCTGACCCACTTATGGAAGAGTGTAGGGTCTAACCACTCATGCATCTCAGGGTTAAAAATGTATAGCCTATGAGAAAAAATACTGCATTTTTTAACGACCTACATCAACATGCTCTTCCCTTTTCTGCTCGCAGTTGCCTGGCTCTGTGAGACTGGCTCCAGGCTTACTGGGGGCTGAACAACACTATTTTTTTTAATAAACACTGACAATCCAAAGCATGTTAATGGAAATTCAGCCGTCCAGCAGCTCATAAAAAACAAAAAACAACCCCACTTCCCCTCATCAACAACAACACAGTGGTTTCAAAATAGAAATAAAATAAAATAAAATAAGTTAAAATAAGTTCACAAATAGAAATTAAATTTGGACGAAGCATCTCCTGAAACATTCTGTTCTGCAACGCAGTGAGATGAGCCGACTGCTGCAGCTGCTCCTCTGTCGCTCCAGGAGGCTGTGGAGAGTCTGCTATTGTCCATTATAGATTTCATTTTGTTTAATGCGCCCCTCTCCACCACAGTTCTTAGTGTTCCCTGCCGAGCACTGAGCCAACTTTTTCAACCAGCTTGTCCAAACGTTTTGTGTTTTTGTCTGTCAAACTGCTTCCACAACACACTGCAGGGTAGAAAGGTGCACCGGCCACCACTGTGTGATAGAACATGGTCAACATCTCCACACACACATCAAAGAACCTCAGTGTCCGCAGGAAGAACGGGCAGCTCTGCCCCTTCCTGTAGAGGGTGTCAGTATTACAGGACCAGTCCCGCTTATGATCCAAGAGGACCCCCAGATATTTGTAGGTGTGCACCACCTCAATGTCCTCCCCCTGTGTGGAGACTGGTTAATAGGGTGACCTCTTTCTTCTGAAATCCACCACCATCTCCTTGGTTTTAGCTGTGTTCAGGTGGAGACAGCACTTACTGCACCAGTTCCTGAAGGCATCCACAAGTTCCCTGTACTCCCGCTCCTGATTGCTCCTGATACAAGCCACAATAGCTGTATCGTCAGAGTATTTTTGTATGTAGCGGGACTCTGAGTTGTACTTTAAGTCCGCTGTGTAGAGTGTGAACAGGAACGGTGCTAAAACAGTTCCCTGTGGAGTACCATTGCTGCTCCTGACCATCCCAGAGACACAGCTTCCAAGCCTGACATACTGAGGCCGCTCTGTCAGATAGCCTGTTATCCAGGAGGTCCGGAATCGATCTACTCCCATCCCCTCCAACCAGTCTCTCAGTATGGGGGGCTGGATAGTATTAAACGCACTTGAAAAGTCAAGGAAAAGGATTCTCACACAACATACCAGCTCCTCCAAGTAAGTGTAGGCCCGATGCAGAACCGCATCTTCCACTCCCATGTGCTCCTAATAGGCAAACTGGAGGGGTCCACAGCATCAGTGACCTCTGACTTCCGGAAACGGAGGACGAGGCGCTCCAAGGTCTTCATAAGGTGTGATGTTAAGGCCACCGGTTGGCCGGGCGCCCTACTTTGGGCACCGGTACGAGACAAGATGTTTTCCACTGCACCGGTACTTTGCCTGTGTGAAGACTCCTGTTGAAGATCCACTGAAGGGGCTCTGCTAGCTGGGCTGCACAGTCTTTTATGAGCCTTGAACACACTCCATCTGGGCCCGCAGCTTTCCCTGTACGCGGTCTCCCGAGCTCCACCCTCACCTCGTCTGCTGTAAAGGACAGTGGTAGTTAGCAGTGGGTGATAGATGTTGTAGCTGTAGCTGTAGCTGCAGTAGTGGGGGAGGGGCTACTTCCAGATGACAGTAGAGCAGGAGCAGCAGCAGCAGGTGACACTGTGGAAGGGGGGATGGATGCAGGGGTAGGATGAACACTGCCCCTTCCATCAAACCTGTTAAAGAACAGGTTGAAGTTGTTGGCCTTGTCCACATCACCATCCATAACCTGGCTATTCTTCTTTAAATAGCCTGTGATGTTCTTCATTCCCTTCCACACCTCTCTGATGTTGTTCTGCTGCATGGGGTAATGTTATTAATATATGAAGGCTATGGGTAGGTTAACGTGGATATATTAATTAAATATTCCAACTTTAGCTGGAGTTGACTGTCCACTGCCATTCTCTTAACCACTGCAGTATTTTCTTTCCATACTGTTTTTTTCTGACGTCCTTTAATTCCACTTTTCAAGCTGCCAAATAGAACCAGCTGGGTGAATTGGACCTGGGACGTCAGCATTTCCATTTCTAACTTAGAAAAGTTTCTCTTCATGGCTGTATTACTCCTCTTTGTGTCATAAACTCTAGGGACGAGGCCTCTAAACTGAAAATATATTGGGGTGGAATATGTAAATGATGATTGTTTTCAGCATCCACATTTATCAACTCCCGATCATTCCTACGCTATGATGGCCAAGAAGAACGTTTCATGAATCACGTGAACCCTTTCGTTAGATGATTTCTGCACTCGGATCCAGTTTGTACGTTAGAATGACAAATAAAAGCCATAGTGTCTCGAGTCACTGCAGATCTTTTGTTTATTAAATGAGACCACAATCTTCCCCTGACCTTGACCAAGTGCTGTGAGTCCCTATAATCATGAAATGTGTAATGATGCAGCAGTCACACAATATTGAACTGCGATATCATAATTTTGAGGGAGAAATCAAATGAAATATGTTTTTGGTAAGAATGTCACTGATATACTCAGTATCAACATTTTGATGAAAGACCAGGTAAGTTGGTTAAAAACATTTCCTCACTATATTAAACATGCCATGTGTTGGATTTAGTGACATCCAGTGGTGAGGTTGCAGAACTGAAAACTCTCCCGTTTGCCAAGTGCCTTGGAGAACTTTGGTGGCCAACGTGAAAATGCAGAAAATCTGAATGACCCTGTCTAGAGCAAATGTTTGACTTATCTGTTCGAGCTGATATATAACAACATGGTGGACTCCATGAAGGAGGACCTGCTCCGTATGTAGATATGAATGGCTCATTCTAAGGTAAGAGAAACCCAAATCCAATTTGCTGTCACAAATTAATGAGACTGTTCTCTCCCCAAAAGGTGACCCCATAGATCATTTTTACAAGTAGCTTATTGAGACACATTTGCATTTATTGTTAAGTGGCAAACCTCCAGTGGTTGTAGTAATTTTGAGGGGAGCAAAGGAGGAAGTCGTGAAGTAGTATAAAAAGCAACAAAATCCAAGTAATGAGCAGATCATGGTGGGTGGATGGGTCAAACTATTGTAGGACTTTGATCCAGGAGACTGCTGTTTGTGTCCTGTGGGAGACAATGAGATTAAACTTACATCATATGTAACGTAACTTAATTTACACACAGAACCTAAGTTACATTACAAATATATTTATTTTCACACAAACCATGATCTTGTCTTAAACCTAACCAAGTAGTTCGGTTACCTAAACAGCACAAACTGTGACAGCCACATGGTCAAAACTGCACAGCTTATTTCTGTCTGAGGTAACACGTTGTTTTTTTGGTGTTGATGTCCTCTTACTGGGCGGTGCGCTATAATTTAGAAAATACTTCTGTGTGTATTAGAGCCTTTAAGAGGGTGGGAAGAGATTACTACGGTTGGTTGTAGAGTTGGAAGACTTGTTGAAATTAGGTGTTTGTAAAAGGAATTTGCATGAGACAGGGTAAGCTCTGCACCCATAGCACTTCCACCTCCCACTTCCCTCACCTTAGACAGCTTCATCACGCTGTCTTTTTGACCGATGTTTCTTTAGTCTTATTGGTCTACTGAAATTCTCTAACGGCCATTAGAAAAAAACAGAACTGAAAACAGCTGATAATGATGATGAACTTGTCACGTGATAGCATTGTGTCACAAAGCTACAAGTTTGTGCAATGAGACTGATTGTGACACAAATTGAGAAGCTGGACACAGAGTCTAATGATGCTATTTATCCTATTATAGTGTCTTGCTTCCATCAAATCTCCCCACTGTTATATCTTGCTGCTGCCACTGTGTTGTAACTCTCCACTCTTAAATGATTCATGAGAGGCCATTTCTTCGCCTGGTGAAGCTATTAGGACCTTGCCACCAGGCTGGGCCTGCAGCTCTGCACGTGTCTTGCTGTATAGATATAGAATAATATTACCAGCTCTAATTTTAATAATAACTCTAATCAGCAAATTCAAAACTCAGGGTGAAGCCAAAACTGCAGCCTGCTCCAAAATAGCAAAGGTATGTTTAGAAGGCAGCGTGATGTAAATTCCAATCCTGGCAAGATCACATTTTTTGCAGTGAAATCCATTTATATTTAGAGACATATTTTACTAATTACCATGCTGGGAATATTTAGAGATACCATGGCTCACTTTTATTTCAATGTCAGATTTGCTCTGAGGCTAACACTTCTGTCTGGATCCTGAACACCTAGTGAGGGAAAAAGAGAGGAAGGAGTAATTGATGTGAGTGAGGCATGACAATGCATGCAATCATGGTGAGAATTTTTTGCCAATAACATCACACAAAGCGGGTAAAGACCAAAGCATAGCCCCCTAATGGCTGCTTTAGATGACATCAATACTCTCATCATCTCATGAGATTGGATATACATGGTATAACACTCTGCTTTTAAAACAACCCCTAGCTCACAATTGTGCTGCATGGATTTCAAATCCAATTATTGCAGCAGCAGATCAGAGGACAGTTGATGTTGAAATACCCTGTGCATAAAATGTAGAGTTTACATGGTGTACCTCTGAAGAAGATATATATAGAGAGAGAGAGATTGTTTTCCCTATATTAAAGGGTTAATAATACATATTTCTATTTTGTGAGACTTCCTTTTTTTCTATGTCTTTGGAATTGAAAGCCTCCTTTCCACTGTATTATAACAAAGGAACTTAAACATTTTGAAAGGCTTAAAAATGACTTTGAAGCCATGAGAGTGTCTCTCAAAGAAAGCACGTAAGTTTAAGGATCTGAAAAATAAATATATAGGAACAGTAAACAAGGCGGGCTCATTCAACAAGGAGACAGAAACAGAACCTGCATAGTAGATTAGAGCTGTAAAATTGCTACTGAAGTTGCAGTAGCTGATGGCGTGCATATGTGCAGCGATGGTGGATATGTAGATCTGTCTTTAGCTCTGCTCTTAATGTGCAGCCCCATCTCACCAGATGGAAATGGATAGATTTGTGGATGATGAGTATTTTCTGAAAAGACACCCCTGTTACGGACTGAGAATGAGATTGCAAATAACAATATGAAATAGCTGCTGTCACATAAAGCAGGACTTTCAGCGCAACTGGAAAATCCACTTTCATATCTGTTTCTATATAAGGATTAATCTGCATGGTGGAGATGGGCGTGAATCTAATATTTGCCTGTGGTGCTGACTATACACTAAAACATGTCAAAAACAATCAACTAGCAGGGTTCAGTGCAGTTAGAATCAGCAAGCTTTGATATTATTCAGAGGAGACAGCGTGTCTAATGCAAGGAGCCCTTTGAAAAGGCATATTTTTCTGTTCCATGCACTGTGAAACAGGAAAGCCAGCTGATGGGGAGAACAGTAAATTAAGAGGAAGTGGATGAGGCGGCTTGTAGCTTTGCCCTGCAAAATCAGCAGCAGAGGTATTTTTTAGCCACAGCAGTGTATTACATGGCCACAAGTGCAACCAGCCTTTAACACTTATAAATAAACTGGATCTTTAATTTACATTCCTAATATAGTAGGAATTTGTTCCAGGAATATATTGTGAGAGGTAAAAAGCAGGTTTGACTTTTCGTCTCAAAATCAGATAGAGATTCTTTGACCATGGTAATGAAGAGTTACTGATATATACTGTACAGAAAAGATCTTGTTGTTCAGTAGCTGTTTTGTGATTACCCTCTAATCTTCAAAGAAAAACATACTCTTAATCTGATCAAAGGCGCATGAGAAGGACAAAGCTTGTTATCCAATGCAGTCTCCCAGAAATGTTCTTATTAATTTGCAGCACTAAATGCATTCAAAGAAAAATGTAATGTTTCCTGAACTCGTTTTATTATTATTTTCTTTTGTCATGATATCATATAACACAAAGATGAAATGTTTTAATGAACGTACCTACCAAGTCTGAAAATATTCTTGCTGAATAAATCAAGGACAATGTATGTATATGTTTTTTATTATTATTTTCTCACCAGTATCTCTTGCAATATAGTATCGGCTCATATCATGTTTATAGGTCTGTTTAGGGGCTCAAAGAGCTTGGTTATACGTTAGAGAAAGATCGTGAACTTGGTTAAATACTGGAAAAGTCAGCAGTGGTTTGAAGACATGGCATAAATCAGCTGTATTACATTACCGGAGCCTTACAGGACTGTCATTCAGTCAATCGACCCTGTACCTACAGCCTTTTTCAGCGGGGGTTTGGGGTTCAACAGTGTTTCAAGCCAAACCTGAAGATTTTAAATACATCTCTTCCGACAGGCATCTTCTATATGCCTTTAAAACAGCTTATCATGTTCCACTGTTTGTTAAGTATTTTATTTTTCTCCCTCATGTTTCATGTCTTGTCTTCCTGTTTTATTTTGTGATCACTCACCGCTGTCTCTGTTCCAGCTTCCTGTCTGCCCTGCCCCCTCCCCGTCTGTGTACACCTGATCCCTGACTGTGTCTCCTGCACCTGTGTCTAATCACTCCCCATCAGTCCTGCATATATTCCCCCTTGTGTCTTGTCTTGTCGCCAGTTCGTTGATGTTCACAGCTCACGTTCCAGCATTTTTCTACAGCCTCAGTCATAGCTTAATTGTGTTTGAACCTTGCCTGTTTCTTGACCTTGCCTTTTGTCTCACATTGTGGATACCTTTGCCTGGTTTGTCTGCTTCCTCGTGTACCAACCCCTGCCTGGAATAAACCTTGTTTTGCTGCTTTTAACCGGTCTGAGTCGTGCAGTTGAGTCCTGCCCTTTCTGTGCTAAGTTCATGACACAGCTGTTGTAAAACCCATACTAAAGAAACCCAACTGAGATGGAAATGCACTGACCAGCTATAGGCCGATAGACAACCTTCCATTTATAAGATACTTGAAAAAATAGTTTCAGTGCAAATAATTTCTTTCCTTAAAGAGAATTGTATTCTGGAGGAATTTCAGCCAGGCTTTAGAAAACACCAGCGCACTGAAACTGCTCTTACTAAAATAATCAGCTACCTTGGAATAAATTCTGATCAAAGTAAGGTCTCAATTCTTGTCCTCTTTGACCTAAGTGCAGCATTTGATACAATTGACCATGATATCTTATTTAATCGTCTTGAAAAAGCAGAAGATCACGTGTCTAAGAAAATTGACCTCTGTTTTGGGGTTGCACAAGGGAGCTATCTTGGTCCATTATTATTCTCCTTGTACATCCTGCCACTTGGTGACATCATTGGGGAACACAATGTCTGTTTCCATAGTTACGCAGATGACACACAACTGCACATTTCTGCTGAACCAAACGATGCTGCAGCCTTAAACTCCATTACTACCTGTCTTTTGGCAATAAATAAATGGATGAGCAATCATTTCTTAATGCTAAATGAAGACAAAACTGAAATCCTGCTTGTCGGCCCTAAAACAAAAAGAGAAATGCTGCTTAATAATCTGGGGAATTTAACTCCCTCAATTTAATCTGAGGTTACAAGTCTTGGTGTGATCCTTGAATCAGATGTAAGCTTCAAGCCGCACATTAACAAGGTGGCGAAATCATAATTTTTCCACCTCAGAAACATAGCTATGGTATGACCATTTCTAAATGAAAATGATGCTGAGAAATGGATTCACGGCTTTATTTCAAGCTGACTTGACTACTGTAACGCACTTTTTACTGGCCTCCCAAAAATCACCACTGGGAGACGTCTTGGCTATTAACCAGAACCAAGAGGAAAGAGCACATCAGGCCAGTCTGAGCTGCTATGTCCATTATGTCTATTTTCATGTGAAGCACTCAGTGCTTATACTGCCTTTGTTGTAAAGCACTTTGTGCTGCATTTCTTGTATGACAGGTAGTGTGCAAATAAAGTTTCAAGTTTAAGTCATCATTATTATTATATTTACTTTGATAACATTTGACCGAAAGTTTGTCCCTTACCTACCCTCAAAGGTGTAGTGTGTAGGATTTAGTGACCTGCAGCAGAAAGGGTTGCAGACTGCAACCACCTGAAATGCACCATGCGCCAGCCTGGTGCCAAGAGCAGAGATCCACAGTGGCCAATGTGAAAACACAAAAATTCCAGTGGCCCTATCTAGAACCAGTGTTTGGCTTGTCCGTTCTGGGCTGCTGTGGAACGACATGGTGGAATCTGTGGAAGAGGACCTGCTCAGTTTGTAGATATAAATTGCTCATTATAAGGTAACCAAAATACAAGGATTCTTATTTTCAGGTGATTATACGCCAATGAAAATACAGTTAGGAATATTACAATTCTGACAGTATATCACCCTAAATGGGCCTGATTCTTAAGGTTCCTTCTAAAGATGTAAACAGTGGCACCACCATTTTTTTTCATAGTTGTGGCCAGATGGGGCCACTGAAAATCCTGGGGTGGCACCAAAACCAAAAGTCATAACTGAATTTCAATAATTCTAATATGCAGTTGAAGGCCATAAATATATAGGCTAGTTGAAAACTATGTTAATATGGAGAGTTAAGGAACAGCATACCGGTGTACTTTGATTTCTCATTTAACTATGACTACCACTATTTTCAGCACTATATTACTAATTTTCTGATGGGCATAGACTACATGCTGGTTAGAGTTCCTCCTGTTTTAATGTATTATGTATCCATACATGTTGGGCAATTTATTTTCTTTCAAATAGGTTGGGTGTCCTTGTCCTCTGAATAAACAGCTTTATTTGAAGGAGTACATTGATTGTTAGGAACAAAACATTTTCTGGGAACAAACCTTCTCATGTTTTGGGATGACTCATTCAGATATCTTGAGACGAAAGTTCAAGGGACCCCTTTAAAAATTGCCTTGCCAAGTTGTTCCCTCACCCAAATTTTGCCTAACATTGGACTGTTAATTAGCCCCCTTCCCGACAAGCTATGCCAACATGATTGGTACTAATGGATGCCTCAGATTGTCTAGTTTGGCAAGATACTGTTACCTCTAAACTATCTTTAAAAGTGCTATATTGCCTCTTCAATACATTAATATCAGCCTCCAATTATTTTTGCCATTGTGAGCCAGTGGGAGACCAGCAGGAACCACTGGTAGTAAATCTTTAAAAACAGATCAAGTATATTATGTCACTTTTACATAATGCCCTTAAAACAGCTGGGCACCGCTCAAATAGAGATAGATACTACCAGTGTTGGATTAGTACACATTCTGTGTACTCTCTAATGAGCATTTACAGCAGCAGGATATGTGTGACTAAATCAAAATAAACTACAGTGGCCAGGTTCATGGTAACGAAAGAACATGTCACCCAGTGCAACAATTTGTCTGACTGATATGTTTTTAATAGTCTTTGGCACAGAACAATAAATTCATTGACTTTGGTTTTGCTAGTAATTTTTTGGTGGTTTTGGTCTTTTCATGGGATTTGTTGACAATAAGAAAAATATAAAATATCACCAGAATTAACCTTTAATCTAAGCTCTTCTGTTGCTCAGCTCCACTGGAGAAATGTTGCCACTGACTGTAATCCAGACAGCATCCAGACAGCAATTAAGTCTCCAGGAAAACATATTTGACAAAACAAATCAGCATATAAATGCTAGGAGATTGGTTTGTGTTATCTTTGGGGATTAAGTCCAGACTGTGCAGCTAAAGGAAGGCCCATAGATTTACCAGGGAAAATATACAAGATAGGAATGCTAATTAAAGAAGGAAGGTTATCTATTAAATATAATCCAGATATTCATATTATTTATCATCATGGACAGTTTAATCCATCATTGTCGGAAATGGTGTCAGCTCTAACCTAAAATCTTGAAGCAAAGGCACATACTGTATCTGCAATGTCATCAAAAGAGTCTCTGAAGTTGGTCAGAGAGGGAGAGACTGTAAATACTGTGACAGCACCTGGGGTGATTCTCCTGTGATATTGATACATTTTTAGCAAACTGTAGATGAGGGAAAGTCATTTGAAGCTGACTGTCTGCCAGCTCCTTTGAGATCAGGCTCTATAATCCTCTGTGAAATATCTAAGCCAGTCTTGGGCTTCCATGAAATAAACTTAATTTTCTTGTTAATGCTTTAAACAAGAGCCTACATTTGGAAGTGGCAAGCCAGTCTCTCTGTCATGATGGATAAAGCCACTGACCTATTTGGAATTTGTTTTGAGAGTTATTCTCTTTTGAATCCTTCAGACATGGAATTATATTTCACTGTAATGTGATGTGTCACTGATCATTGTAGGAAGTTGTTTTGGCTTTCCTCTAGGCCTGGAATCATTATTAAGTATTCTACCTATTATTCTGATATTTATCAAGTAATTAAACTGTATTTGTTTAAATATAGGCACATATATATATATATATCTTAAAGCGATATGAGAAAAATTGAAGGTTCTGTATATAACATTCAGAACATTAATATAGCAGCAAAGAACTATTTGCTATGTAAAGATAAGGTGGAATCCTGGGCAGAGAATGTTGTCACGCTACTTCTGTGTGTGTCGTAAACCAAGCTTCTCTGTTCATTGTTGTGGTAGACGGTCCAACTGGCTAGCAAATTGCCACTGCTCTGCATTGCACTCATATGGCAGTTATAAGCATAAGCCCCACCTTCAGGTTTCACCCCAGCTTAACAATGTTAGCTCTGTCAGCACAGTTGGAATTGTTAGCTGTGTTTGTGCTGTTAGCACCGTTGGCTACTAGCCATGCTTAAGCCACCTCCATGTTGAGAACCATATGCAGGCATTCCTGGCTCAGACTTTTTTCTTGTGCAAAAGCATGAGAATGTATTACATTTTCATTTAGGTACAACTGCATTAAATAACCCTCTTGATGTGAGGCGACAATGCTAACCACTGCACCACTGTGCTGCTCCCCCAGGGGTGGGGGTGGTTTGAACCCCATAGTGTGGGAGCTCTTCTGCATAGAGTTTGCATGTTCTCCCGGTGTCAGTATGGGTGTTCTCCAGGTACTCCGGCTACCTCCCACAATCCAAAGACATGCAAGTTAGGTAAATTGGTGACTCTAAACTGGCCGTAGGTAGCCTGGTTCCAGACCATAGACCCCGCCCACTCAACTGAGTAGGCTTGTATCTCTGGTCTGGCATACTTCAATGAATTTGCGATTTATCTCGTCCAAACGCTGGACGGACCAGTGAACGCCGGGGGTCTAGCGATTAGCCAATCAGCACCACGCTGATGTCAAGCTGTACGCCGGTGGGTAACTGGTGAGGATAGCAACAATGGCGACCGCTACAGATCCTACAGACCACATTAACAATGCTATCGAGGTATTTCGCCACTACTGACGTTAATGGAGGACTAAATTAAGGAAGCTGCTAAACTGGATTTAACGGCGATGCAGCTGGGCGTGCACGACGACAGAGACATTTTAAACGGGCAATGCTCGCTTGTTTTCGGCACCACGAGGCATGGATACTAATGACGTCAGATTCTGGGTGAGTCGTTGATCTCTGCTGATTGGTTAGGGAAAAATCAAATTTCCCCCCCCCTTGTAAATCGCCTTCAGTGGAAGCCATGTCAGACTGAAGGTTCTGGGAGCTTCAGTCTGACACTCAGGCTAGGCCGTAGGTGTGATAAGTGTGAATGGTTGTAAGATACATTTAACAGGATAATTGGTTAACTCAATGAAGGGAATGAGCCATTTCAGTGATGGTTTGGTGGACATTTAATAATCAGTGTGGTTTCAGTTCCATATGCCATTATCGATGATTTACAACAATTTAATCAAAAAATACCATAAAACTTCAATTAAGCAGAGAGATTATTTGAAATCACTGGACTCAACAGGCCAAATTTGAGGTACTGCAACAGTAGGCCTATATGGATTTGAAATCTGAAAAATGTGTCCACACATCTGTGAAGTTTGCATCATAAATCTTAACAGCATAGATAAAATTTGAGGTACACAGCACAAGTTTTATCACCATTATAAACTTGCATAAAATTAAAAGACCTGCCTAGCAACCAGACCAGGTGTTTATTTGTCAAAAATTTTAGCCACAGCAAGCTAGTAAAAGTTTTATGGTAAGATACATTTAATAATTTAACTCAAGGCAGGGCCTCTTTGAGCCATTTCAGTGATGTTTGGTGGACATTTAGAGAAGCCCCATACTTCAGTTATGACATTGTGATTTACAACAATTTAATCAAAAAAAAAATATTATAAAAGTAACCAAGCAGAGAGATTAAGTGAAAACTGCATACCCAAGTGCCAAATGAGGTACTGCAACAGTAGGCCTACCCCGTATGGCACTTGAAATCTCCAAAAATGTGTCCACACATCTGTGAAGTTTGCATCATAAATCTTAACAGCATAGATAAAAATACACAGCACTAAATCACCATTATAAAGTGCATGATCATAGAGAGCAGGTGGGCAGAATGAGGGGCTTAATGAGCTGAGACAATAAAAAAAATTAAGGCAGCTTATTGTGAGTGTTGTCTAATTTACAAGCCAGCATAATATCTTCCAGAACTGATGCTTTTTTTCATGCCACTTGCTCTCCACTAAAGTTAGGTAAAAGTTGTGCCTTTTTTTTTTTTGGAACTTTTTCCTTATCTTTGTAGACCAAATACATACCCAGTGTGCAACAGCTTTCTTACTTTAAGCGGTGAACAGTAATACATGTCAAAAGTGCACAGTTACAGACAATGTGTCTCATCCCTTTAAGACGATATGACATTGAAACATGCACTTTCTGTACCTTTCTAGAAAATGAATCAATAGGCTAAGCTGCACAAGGCCGGGGGACTTTTGAGGCGAAGCAACCTGTACTGCTGTCTGCCACATATACAGATGTCTTTCCTTTGACAGCTTGAACCATAACTGACATATTGCTTCCAGTTACAGACAATGTGTCTCATCCCTTTAAGACGATATGACATTGAAACATGCACTTTCTGTACCTTTCTAGAAAATGAATCAATAGGCTAAGCTGCACAAGGCCGGGGGACTTTTGAGACGCGAAAAAGCAACCTGTACTGCTGTCTGCCACATATACAGATGTCTTTCCTTTGACAGCTTGAACCATAACTGACATATTGCTTCCATTATAGGCAATGTATTTTTCTCTGGGCACTCTCATACAAGTTTTGTTTGGAAAGAGGAACTTGGCACAGAAAGAGGAAATAAAAAGATGGGAACATATGCTCCACTTGGTTCACTCTTCTATCAGCATGCAATGCTTAATCCAATGCAAATCTAATTTGAAATGTATTCCACCAATGACAGATCAGCAAAAAATGTTCTCTAATCATGATAATGCTTGAATCAAATGCAAGGGCTCCCTGCCAACACACATGCTTAGGTCATGTCCCCAGTGGCTTAACTATTGGACCAAAATATTGGAAATGTTGCACAATGCTTTTAACGCAATTATTAATTTTGAAGCAACAATTATTCACAAGCCATTTACAGCGATTTGGGCATTCTCTACGATAAGAAATCTTTGTGTCACATTGCAATGGGCCTAAGCTTTTACTACTTTAGATGGCGAGAAGTCTTTAATGCTTCATCTCCTAAATTATGAGGTTGGATTTAGTAGTTGCTCAACCTTGTCAAGCTTGTTGAATATTAAGTTTGTTCTCTCTAAAAACTTTAAATGCATTTTGGAAACATCAAAAAATAACATCTTTAAAAGGTATTATCATATTATATATAGATTGTTTATTTAACTCACTTTCTGTCTTTTATTTTAAAAAACAAAATAGTATAAAATAAGCAATATTCTCAGCCCCTTGCACTACACATATCTTAACATTCTGAACCTAGCCTACTTATTGAATTAAACTCAACTGATGGATTGATTAGGTTCATTTTGTCTTCTTTTTAAAATTATTCAATATTTTCAGACAAAAAGTATAGGAGATATTTCTTTTACCTACTTGACAGTTTTGACTGTGACTCCAGTCTTCCTCAGAAGTGTCATCTGATGTGTTGCTGACGTGTCATTTATCAGCTGGCTGTTCCCCCGCTTCCTGATTTCGATTCAAAATCAGGAAGCGGGCGAGCGGCACCATCAAATGGGACGAGGGGGCGTACACGCTCTTGCACACCTGGGATTCCCTCCACCAGAGACCATCCATGGCGGGGGGGGGGGTGACAGATTCTGATTCTGATAGGTCTGTTGGGCTGGCCAGCTGATAAACGACAAGTCAGCAACACGTTGGCTCAGCTGCTGTGATATAGTCCTGATAAACTTAAGATTTAATGTTATATTTAAACTACTTTAGTTTAGCTGCATAACTTTGCTGGCTGTTTGTTCCACCTTCTTAACTTTTGGCAAACAGAGGTGCCCAATGTTATGCCTCTGTGACAGCTACAGCCATGGCCGGAAGGCATTCTGTTTGCAGTATGTCCATCCATCTGTTCGTCCTGTTCTCAGGGCAGGATATCTTACAAATGCCTTGAGGGAATTTCTTTTAATTTAGCACAAATGTCCACTTGGACTCAAGAATGAACTGTTCAGATTTTGGTTGTCAAAGGTCAAGGTCACTGTGACCTCAAAAATCACATTTTTGACAATAATGCACAAATTTATATGCTTATTATGACCATATGTCACACAAGTGTGTAATGGGATAAAATGATGAAGTGATTACATTTTATATCCAAAAGATCAAAGGTCAAGTTCACTGTGACATCATAATATTCTGCAAAAACACTTTTCTGACCATTATTACTCGGGAACAGAAGAGGAGATTGTGATGGGTGACACTAATCTTGGGTGCCTGGTACCCACATTGAAATTGTGCTGATTGTATAGGACTAATGTGCTGCTGGTTTAAAAGTCTGTGTGATGCATCATCCAAAAAATACACTTACCTTTTAGAAAATACTTAAGGCTGCCCTATATGGGTCTCGACAGACATGGATGTAAACTGCAACTCGACTGATTAGGCATACTGGAGGCGTATTTCTAGTTTGATATTTTGATACCAAAATGCTGATGCAGAATCCCTAAGCACACATGTGCCTCTTTACAGGCAGAACTTTCTTCAGCAAAGCAAGAGTGTAGCAGTTCACTGAGATCCACTTGATGTGTTTGGAAATGTCAGTGCAAATTCAGGCATTGCGTCCACTTTATTAACCTTTTCACAGCTAAGGAACAGTTTCTTTTTTTGGGGTGAATATGGCCATTGTCGTGAAAGGGTAGCCTCTAATGTGCTGCCTGCCTCTCCGATTCTTTCCGGTCGCGTCTTTCCCCTCCTTTTCCATGTATTATTCAAGTTGCGACCAAAGAGCTCTGCCGGTTGAGACTGAGTGCTTGTTGACGTCAGCAAACTTATCCAGCAGCTGTAGAGGAGCTGAGGAGGAGGAGGAGGAGGAGAGGGACTGAGACTGCTGGATGTGGAGCTCTGACTGTGGAGCGCCGAGGACCGTGGGCTTTTTTTTTTTCTTCGGGACTGTTTGGACTTCTTCTCGCTCCAGTGTAAGTACAGGCGGTGTCTTTCTTTTCCCTCCCTGTGTGTGAGAGCTGAGATTCCCCCACTGCTGTGTGGAGTTAGCTGTCGAGTTTCCCCACTGCTGGGAACAAGCTTTTGTGTACTGGTGCTCACAGTCGCCCCAGCGATATGTTGTCTGCCACCAAAACTCGAAGTTGACATTGTTTCTGTGGACTATTCAGCATATGTTTCCATGTTGCGTTTGGTCACTAACATATGCTGCACTTGTGTTTCCGTATTAAATAGACTCCTGACCTAACGGGAAACTTTGTTGCGCAAGTCCGTGCAAGGTGGACTCGAGCTAACATCGAGTTTGCCTCTTTTTCTCCGTCGAAAATCTAATGCTAGTTGTCACTTTGAAGTGAAAAAACGGTTAATATCTGCGTGTCATCTCTTAATTTTGACCCTGCTGTTGAAAGTTCGCTTTTTGGGGCAAAAACTGGTGCTGTCATTTGTCTCTGCGGTGACGTTAGAGGTTGTGTCATTGTAGTTAATGATGGAGGTACATGTTGGGACACTATAAGAAATGTCTTCAATCTTACACCGTATCTAAAAATAGACGAGAAAGCACGACTCGGGTTAAGTTGCTGCACCTCAAACACATCTATTCTTAGGCAGAGACACAACATAAAATCTCCTCTAAAGCTCTGAGTTTTGCTTAATTTGTTGTGAGTGCGTATAACCTCCATATGGGTGATGCATATTGTGTGTGTGTAACGTGGGCAAAGACTTTGGATGCTGAGTGCAACCTTCAAAATGATCCAGGATCTATTAAATGGCATTTACCTTTCATCTCCACTTTGTCAGATATTCTGCCCACATGATTGTTTCCAACAGGGATTCAACATGACAACAGCTTTGTAAATAGTCCATTGTGTGTTTGGGAGATATTAATAACTGAAGTAATGGATACACCCATTACTTTGATGATGGATAAGCTTCTGACTGTGTAAGTAGTACTTCTGGTTTCTGTTTCACAGTTCTCATTTCATGGCTGAGGAGTCACCATTTTCTGTGGTTGTGAAATAGAGGTTTGTCGGGAGACTTGTTGAAGTCAGCAATAACCATTGTTTCACAAATGTTCAGTCTGCGGTGTGCCTTTTAACAGGTTGATGGTGTAACATCCACTGAACAAGCTCTTGGTGTTTTGCAGCCACTGGTAGGAGTAATTGAATAGCGGCTCTCCAACTGGCTCACAGTGTATGCTGTGAGAATCAGCATGTATTAGCCTTGAGGCTTCTATACAAATTGCAATTCAGGACAGAGTTTTTTCATGTTCCTAGTACTCTGCCAGGAGTGGAGCAAGGTGGTCACGGAGATCTGATTTCAAGCAGAGTTAAATAAAGGTCATGTAAATTAAATGATAAAGTCTTACTCAGCTGCAACAGCCTTGGCCGCCACCTTGTGTTTTACTGTGTTGGATGAGTTTTGTGCACAGCACAGATCAGGATATGCCGGCAGTGTGATGTTGTCTTTTTAAACAAGTCTGCTGTCATTTGTGTTAAAATGCTGTAAATCCTGGTGCATTTCAAATGAAATGTACTGCCTCAGTTATTGTAGAGCTGAACAGTGCCCCAAATCCTAAAATTAACAATTGCTGGCAATGTTCTGTAAAGATCCCCTGCAAAATGCCTGTAATTCACTGCTGTTTTAGAATATGATAAACACCAACAATACAGATTTAGGTTTCCTGGGAGACATTACTGTAAAATGAAATAACAGTTGTACAGGCAGATAGAAAAGGAGATGTTCTCAGTTGATTTCAGGTCCCTCAGGATTCGAATTATTGTTAACCCTTTGAATTCTCAGATGTTTTTCTTACAGGCTTTTGGCACAGTCACTACATGTCTTAGGTAGGCATCTCATTTGCTGCCATTTTAAGCCGTCAGTGTCATCATTGGCACTGAATGTGTAATAGCAGATATTTTCTATGAAAATGAGGAAGTCTCAATTTGAAATGATTTTGATTTTTTGCCTCATGTCCAAAACTTTTCCACACATTGTAAAATGCCTGCATATGAATGGATAGAGAGTGTCAGTGTTCAGGGGAGCTTCATTCAAGTGAGCCGATCAAATTGATTGTCAAGCCGGCGTAGACAGTTTGTTAGAGAGAACAACAATGCAAGAAGAGATGTGTGAGAGATGACACCATGAAGCATGAAGCAACCGACCCTACTACTTTACGGCTACAGACTGTCTGAGACTGTTTTCCATGGTTATAAGTTGATTTATATTATGCATTACTAATCTGAATCTGCAAAGTAGCTAGTAAATAATGTAGCCGTCGTCAAATGCTTCAAATTAAATCTGTTCTGAGCTCCGAAGCTTTGAATGTCCATAAATGGATTCGAAGGTCAGCCCTAATGTTAGGGCTGTACCTAATAGTTTGAAGCTTCATTCATAATGTTGACCTTCAAATTCTTAATCAACATTTGAATCCTGCACAGCTCTTTTTGCATGTCTGTGCATTCTCTTTAAACATGATATTCCTGCACAATTGCAGAAAAAAAGGATAAGGCTGCATTGGTATCATAGTATTTGTAGAATTTGACTCCAGTGGATTGCTTCTGACTTGTGTGATCCAAACATTTCTATAAACTCCAGAGCGCTTTAAAGTCCCAAATTAAAAATTTATTGAAAAAAGATGTAACCGTTTCCAAAACTCACAGCAGGTTTTTATCTAACAAAATATTCTGCTACAGTCCATACTTGGCTGCATTTAGCCTTTCAAAAACAACATTTTCACTGTGGTCAAAAAACCGTTCGCTTTTCCTCTTGCACTGGTATTAATAGGTGGTCTGTCTTACAGCATTATAAACCATAAATTACATTTAGTCATTAAAGAAAGTTGATTTAATATGAAAAGACCATCTTATTTAATCTCATGAAACACTTAATTTTAAGTGAGGAGTTTGTCAGAGGATTTTTTATTCTCTTTTAGAATGATGACATCATGACAACAGACATTCAAAGCTTAATCCTCAATAAGCTTTGAATGTAAAAAAAAAAATGACATTCAGTGCAGCCTTAAAATATAGTGATGTAGAATGTACAATATTGGCTTTGAAAATGTTGTGAAGTAGCAGTACAGCAGAAAATGGAAATACTCAAGTAAAGTACGAGTATCTCAAGATTGTACGTAAGTAAATTGGTTGAGCAAATGTACTCAGTTACTTTCCACCACTGTAAATGATATGAAAATGTAGGTGGTTGGCGATAGCATGCAATTTAGACATTGCGAGGTATGAGCCATTTTAGTAGTATCCTCTTTGAGTTTTAATTGAGTACTGTGAACAAACACCCAAAGCTAAAGAGCATTTTTGTCACTCCTTTTGTTTGTTCTTGTGAAAAGATATGCTTTGGGTGATGTAATCAAGAAATCTAAGGTTGGCATGGACTGAGCTTTTTATTTGCCTTTATTACTTTACATTTTGGTCACACAGCAACATGGGAAGTCATGGTGATACTTTTATTTTGTATTACGATGTAGTCATAAATGTAAAATCATCAGGATCACGTTTTTGATTCTAATCAGATTTTTTTTTTTTTTTTTCAAATTTAAGGACTTTATCCTCAGTGAACATCAGAGCAAGTACTATGATTCCAGTATTGCGTGTATGACATCTGTGTGTTCTGATCTGATCAAATTATGACCCTGAGATGGACGAGTGTGGGTTTAAAATGCAGCAGGTTGAGAGGGTTAAATACATACGTTTAATACAAGCACACATGTGGACAGACTCTGACTGTAAGTTACCTGTAGCAGGACTGCTGCCAGGAAATCTGTTAGTGGAGGTGGTTAGCACAATCAATCACCTGCTGAGCTGAATTATACATATCCTGACACGTCTCATCATCAGTGTAGCTTCTAGATGACAGTTTAAAATGTAGCCTCAGTCATTGAACGTGTTGCCTCTGCTGTGTAATGTAGTGCCTGTGCTTAGTTTTCCTGAAGCTTAATATTAATGATAATAATAATAAAAGTAATGATAAGCCAAATATTTGAGCAGAAAGGAGTAGTTGAGTAATTGATTATTAGATTGGAAAAAAAATGTGCATCTGTTTCGATGTGCTAACCAACATTCTCTACATTCAGCCTATTGAATTGGATAATTTGCTGATTTTCTTTGTCATCAAGAATTTTAAAGATGTTTAAAGATTATTTTTGGACATTTTATGAATGTTTGTAACGGAATGGTCATAATGGCAAGATGGATGGACAAAATAATCTATAATGAATATTATAGATAACAAATTATCTTAGTTTGCTACAGACTATCAAAATAATGGACGTAGTCAGTGTGAAGTCATCCACTGGTTTGTGGATCCCTGTTTTGACTCTTGGGTTTTGAATTTTGGCCATTGTCATCCTGAATTTTTAGAGCTAAAAGTGACCATATTTGGACAAAAGGGTGGAGCTATGGAGGAGGGAGGGGTGGATCTGACCCATAGACTGTGGTGATGCTCTCAGACAGCATGTTGCTCAAAGTGGACATGCCCTAAATAAAAATAAAACAAGTAATGTTTTGATAAAGTTAAATTATTGTCATAATGAAATAAAGCGGAACCAATGGTACTTTTATTTTAAAGCATCCTGCTCATTTTGGGCCAAAAGTGTTGATGTTATGCTGTGAACTTAAAGTTTCTGATCATGAGTTAGATGTTAGCAACGGCGCCTTTAAACGTGATGATTCTTTTCACAGTGAGCAGGAAACAAAATAACAACTCTCCAGTTAATATATTAATAATATTTGCAAGTGGCACTGGTGCTCCATGGTCACAAAATGTGACTATATGGTCACAGACTGGAGCCCTGCAGGCACAAAAAAGACATGCCTCGCCTGCTCATACTAAAGTTTAGGAGAAAATGGTCTGGATGCGTCGGGGAGTGTATGTGATGTATTATGTTTTTGAGACTTTTTATTTTACTTGTGTCTGTGAGAGAGGTAGAGCCAGCTGAGAACCAAAACGCTAACGCCACATGCTGGTGGTTTGAACAAAATGATGTGACAATTTATACTTGATGTTCACAATATAGTCATTTTATGCATCACATGTGAAACAAGCTATGACACATAAAGTAGGCTCATTGTCAATATGTTGCCCAACCCTACTATAGAGACCCAAACATGTTAATTACTGCTGTGAGCTTGGACATTTTAGCGTGCAGGTCTATAAGGATTGACTTGCTTTTGAAGCCAGCCTCAAGTGGCCGTTAGAAGAACTGCAATTTTCAGCACCTTCAGTTTTGGTTTCATTTTTCAGTCCTTGTAGAGGTGCCCTTTTTTTCAGGCAAGGGACACCACCTCCTCTGTGAAATGCTGCGGGAAATTCCATGTAGCTCACATGCATCTAGAAGACTTGTGTGTTTCCATGAGACAAATGTGACTTGCTCTGTTATGACTTTGCAGGATGTTTGGTTTGCGAGGTAAACAAGGCATTGTACAGTTGTTGCTGTTGACATGGAAGGTTGCATCATCTATGAACAAAGGTGCCTTGGGCAGTGTGCTGAATGTAGACGAATGGGTGTAGTTGGCTTGTTTATATGTATCACACTGACCACAGCCTCTATCTGTGTGTGGTCTTGTCTGTCAGTATGTCTGTGAGACACTTTGATCTTACAAAATGTAGTGATTCTGATTACAATAATACTGATTGATGCCATCTAAGAAATGACATCTGTGAAATGACTACATCTCGGCACATTAGATAGTTAGATTTGCATTTTGCTACTGTAATGTTGACAGCACTCATGTTTACTACTCTCTGCCTGCCTTCAGAAGGTTCAGCAGATGCTTCATCTATCAGAGCAAGATCACACAGTGACGGATAACATCATTACGATCAGCCCATGCTCCCGATTCCTCACTGTCACCAAAAAACTCTATTACAAGTTCATCTTTCCACCTAGAGCTGTTTGTCGTCAGACTGTTGGAAAGCCTCATCCTCGGTTGGAAACATCAAACAGCTTTTCATCCACTATGACTATTGCAGCTGTTACCTCTGGAATCAAATTTGAGCAGGGAGATTACATGGCTGTTTATTACTGGCTCAATGTTTTTTATGGTCATCATGTCTATGTCAAAACAAAATCCTTCTTAAGGGCCAAAACCACACCACTGACGGACATAATTGACATTTTTGTCTCTCTGGGCCAAGGTGTTGACTCCTACAAATGTCAAAGTCTTCGTTCTCACCATACCCGTGATTGAATTAATCCCCTCAGCATTTATTTTACATCTCAATTAATCATAGGCTTTTGCAAAAGAGACAGCTGAGGGAGCGTTGGGTCTATGCATGTTAGTGCCTATTTTCCATCCACGTGTCCTGTTTCTTTTGTCCTGTTCTTTCTTGGATGAGACTGGTATTGTTCCATTAAATAGAGGTTCCTTTCTAGCGCTAATGGATCTTCTTTTCTGTTCACATGATGTGTCATTCTGGAAGAGTATTAAGAGGCACAAGGAGGAAAAATACATTTAATATAGCTGTGGTTCAAGGCACTCTAAAAGGTATATTTTACACCCAGTGCTTTGATGTATGAGCTGGAAATCACACTTTTGCGCCACTTTCTTCAGCATAAATCATTTTAAAGGACCCACATAGCTATCCAAAAAGGTAGTGATGGTTGAAAAAAAAATGTATAAAACATACTGTACTAATACTGGACAGTAGTTTCAATTCTATTTCAATAAAATGTGCAATACAGTTGGTGTTGTTAAAAATACTGATTTATTGATACAGATTCTGAATATTTGAAACAGTTGTAATAGTCAATTTTCTCAGTATCAATACACCAGAACCAGCTGTGCTTTCTCTCTATCTCTTATTGTTAATATGTACTACAGTCATTCTGCTGTAGTTCTATAAATGAATCTAAAACTTTTGTACATTGACTTCAAATGTAGTTGGAATTCTTTTGATGCATGGGCCAGAGACTGAACACACTAGACCTGATGTGTAGTGTGTTGGTGCGGATGCATTGATCCAACTTATTCTCTCCTGGTGACGATAAATATACTGGATGATATCTGATGATACCAAGTGCTGAACCTTCCTTATACCACCTTAGGTGGAACGCATTGGTATAATTTTTATATAAGGTAACACTGGCACCGACGACACAGTTGGCAGCCCAATATCACTGAATAAATGAACAGTAACTGATAGCAGACCCACTGAATTTTAAAATCCAAAGACACTGTGTTTGGTCATGTTGCTGCCAAAACCTGATCCTCTTAAGAAAGTCACTATCAGGACTGATCCCGATCCAGCATGTAAGATCAGTACATCCCTGTCTATTAAGTTTTGAGTCAATCATCATTGAATTAATTTGCAACTTTTTTGATAATTGACAGAAATGCCAAAGATTCACTTAATCAAGCTTTTAGATTCTAAGTTGCTGCTTTTCTTTCTTTATGCAACAATTTTGGGCCATGGGTTGGACAAAAGAAGCAATTTTAGGATGTCATCTGGGGCTTAAACAAATTGTGACTGTGTGATTTTTCACAATTTCTGACATTTTACAAACTGAATAAAGTAAACTGTTAGCTTAGAACTCAGTATAGTTTGGTGTAGGGTTAAGTCAGTATGGTTGTTGAGATGGGTTGCTTTCCAGATCAGAATTGACCAGTCAATATGTAGTGGACACCATTGTATTGGACAAAGTGCAGCCCATGGAGGGCAATGACATCTCTACCTAAGTAAGTAACATTACTTCTGTAATTCTTTAAAAACTATCTGGAATCACACGATGTTGCCTTTTGAGTGGAGAGAGAGAGGTTTGTAAAGGTTGATGAGAGAATCATGTCCACTAACAGAAAAAAAGGACTACATAAAAACCTGCATATACCTGAAAACAAAGACAAAATGAAATATACCTGTATTATGGACATGTTCTTGCCTGGACACAGTGTTAACTGCAGTTGGACCTGCTCCCTTAAAAGGCCGAATGAGTCAAGGGTAAATAAATCTGCCCAATAAGTGAATGCAACAAGGTGCTGGCCCTAATGAAAACTTTCAGCGTGATAAATGAACCATATTATTGGCCTTGCTCCTTGGATGCCACATTACAACCCAGAATGGAAATAGCTTTTCTGTAAAATACTTCCTCTAGTTGTGCCTTAAGGTGTGTATAGAGGATCAGCATTTACTTCCTCTGTCTGTTTGACAACCTGCCACGCAATACTTCTTCTCCCAAGACTGTGATATGTTTTTAGTGTTATGATCTGATAAATCTTACACACAAACATACAGGATGAGTGTATTGCTTTTTTCACAGTGCCTGCTGTGCAATACAAAGCCTCGGTCTCTTAGGTAGCGCTTTGAAAGGTCAGCTGTAAATATGGTCAAAGTTGAAATACGCTGGGTGGCAAACTGAATTGCCAAGGGCAGAGCTGACACAGGTAGGCAGCAGCATTAGCTATGCCATGGGAAACAATAGGTCAGTCAGTGCAGATGTTTCAGAGCCTCCAAATATACTTTAGAAAGAGTATAATTTGAGTGTTGTGTCCACAGCTTTAAACAAAACTTTTAATTTTGCACATTGAGTTTTTGAAATCATATTCTCAGAGTGGTCTCCTAATCAAGTACTGATGCACAGTTATGTTAAATTAAGCTTGGCATGTAATCTATGAACCATTATTAAACACACTGCATGCAGCCTGAGAGTACTAATATTCTTTATGTAAGATATGGGTCTACAAAAACATACAAGCCATTTGATTTGTAAGATGTTTGAACATGGCCTCTGTGTAAGTGTGGCTTGTTGTCAGTCCTGTGGGATTTTACTATAATAATATTTATGAACTGTGCTCAGTCACACAAGAAATCACTTTCCATAGATTTTGTTGTTGTTCTCTAAGAGTGCAGGCAAAAGGCTGGTAAACATTGTCATGCTGAAGCCTTGCAACAAAAACTAGACACAGCATCCAAACCCATTACATGCAGGCTTGGGTTCAATCTTGTCATCCTCCATTTACAAGGTGAAACATACATGTCAAATATACAACAATGCCATAAGGAATAAACCTCACTGAGGCAGAACAACAGTGATGTTGCCTGCAGTTTTCATCATTTACATAGCGCTCATGCAGTTTTAATTTCCCTTGTAACATATGAGCT
This sequence comes from Epinephelus fuscoguttatus, assembly GCF_011397635.1. Classification (NCBI taxonomy): domain Eukaryota; kingdom Metazoa; phylum Chordata; class Actinopteri; order Perciformes; family Serranidae; genus Epinephelus; species Epinephelus fuscoguttatus. Next base: position 8,639,319 of record NC_064764.1, on the reverse strand, counting down.
AATGTTGTTGAGAGCCTGGCCAATTTATTGGACAGCCTGAAAAAAATATGAAACAAAACAAATATATGATTATGAAACACTTATATAACAATAGTGGTATAAGCCTCAAAATCATAGTGACAATCAGGCTCTGTTGCCAGTATGTACACAATAATTCACTATATTTGGAATGTTTGTGACAAGGAATTACAGTAGTTCACTCTGACAAAACTGTTAAATAATGTATGCAGTTTTTAGATTTTTTGTAATTTTGGTATTGTCACTATTTTTCATCGTGTCTGTTTTTTCTTATAACTTTTTAGGGTTGGGTCGGTATGAGGGGAAAAAAAATGGTCCGGTTTTTGTGAAAAATCGCATCAAGTTGGTAATACTGGATTTTTGCCACTAGGGGCGCAATTGACTCATTTAAAATAAAAAAACGACCATAGGACAACAGAGTGACAGTAACGCGTTGTTTCTTTTATTCCTTACAAATATATTTGCAGGTTTAGCTTACTCAATCAGTGCAAACAAGGGTTGCCTCCTTCATCTGGCTCAAAGCCGAAGTGTTGCCATAGTGGTGTGTTCTTTGATTTCTTCGACACTAAATTGTCCGCCGTTATCGTCTCCTCGTCACTGATAAACAAACTCCATGATACAGTAAAGGCCTTGGCGCATGCGCACTCACACCCCCTAGCTCAGTCCCCGCCCCACCCCCAACCCCCTCTCTCACCTGCTCGCTGTGTGCTTAGCGAAGAGGCAGACACAGGTGCTCACAGACTTGGGCGTACTATAAGCGGAGTGGACTCCGCGAGAAATGTCCGCAGTCATTCGGGCTTCCATAGTCGAGCGCACTTCCGCGTTGTAGTTTCCTGTAAAAATTTCAGTGAAAAATCTCCAAGATGTGAAAAATACATGCCAAGCAGTCTTTTGTGTGACACTGGTGCACGGAGCGGAGTCCACGCTGTCGTAAAATCTGAGCTTTGCGTGCACAGGGCTTGCGGACGTCCGCTTTTAGTCTACGTATGTTGTAAAATGACATATGCGGTCCAGTCGGTCTCAAAAAAAAAAAAAACGGTCCATGACAGAGTACTGAACCAAATTGGTATTACTGAGAACCGATCCAACCCGACCCAACCTTATAACTTTGCATTCATTTTGGAAAATTGTAAACCAAAATAAGTTACCACTATATGCCATACACACTTGAAGTGCAGATAGTATTTCAAATACAACTTGTTTATTTAAATTAATTATTTGTTATTTAGGATTAATCTATCATTAATTCAACTTCTCAATCAATTAACCATTACTCAAAAAATAACGATAAATGCCATAATTTATAAAACTGTTTGACATTCTGCCTGTTAACAAAGCAATGAAATAACATATTTTTGGCCAGCAGACTAATGATGTGTGATGCTACTTCAACTGGAGAAATAATAAACAATGATTAGAATTTCAAATGAAATTACATATATATTGGTCAACTGATCATTAATTTGCGCTACAATGTTTTTAATATTTGCTGACTATTTTCTCCATTAATCCTTTGGTAAATAAATTGTCATATGGAAAACAAATAGAAAAAAAATGACTTTTCAGATTGCTTCCTTTTTCCTACCAACAATCCAACACCCCAACATAATCAGTTTTGAAAAATAAAAAACAGAAACGCAGCGGATAATCACACTTAAGAAAACAAGCTAAAGAATGTTTTACTATTGATGTGTGGGTCAACCCACAACCCTCTGTCCTGCTGGTTGAGCCTGCAGGTTTGGGTGGGCGGGTCAATAAATGACAAGGCAGCATACCCAGTAAGTTATTAACAACTTCCAGAAATGTTGTGCAGTCATCCACCTTCTCTTGTGCTGTGTTCTCACCAAATGCGATGAACACGATTTAATCGCGAGTAACGCGCCGCCCGTAATGCATTTGGACGCCTGACCATTTTGTTAATTTGCATTATTGCGTCATTCGCGCGAGTAGCGGGGAAGCCGGCTGTGCTAACTGGAGCTAAGCTAGTGCTAACGTTCATAGTACAACCATTCTGCAAACTAATTAAAGACACATATTTACAGAACTTACCAAGTAGACCAGTCTCCTCAGCGTCTTTCACCCAAGCCTGCTCCTTTTTGTTGCGGTCTCTGTAGAGTAGACACGTAGTATCATATAGCTCCGGGTAGCCACTGACGACCATGGCTGAGATAACCACCATCGCTGCTTTGTACCTGCTCTGGAAGTCCCAAATGCATTGGAGGGCCAAACGCCGTCATTTTTGGGTTCACCCTATCCTGCAGAAGCGCATCCAGCTTGGCGAGTTTCACCACCTCCTCCAGGAACTCCGTCTGGATGATAGCCGCTTTCAGCGGTACTTCAGGCTGACTGGGGCCCAGTTTGAGGACCTCTTGGCGAGGGTTGGCGCCAGGATCTCCCGGCAGGACACCAACTACAAGCGGTCCATTTCAGCTGCGGAGCATCTGTCCATCTGTCTCCGGTGAGTAGCAGTTTATTGCTGTGTCAACACCTGGACATTGTTGACACACGCCAGTGACGTCGGGAGAATCTCAATGCTGATAGGCTTTCGCGGCACAGCGTCACGCAAATTCGCTTCAAAAATTCAATATTCTCAACTCGAGCGATGAGTCGTTGGACGCGAATTTCGCGTCTATCGCGCTGCGCTAGACGCCTCTATCTTCTTCTCGCTCTCTCTCTTCCTCTATACATACTATATGCATACACACAAAAGCACACAAACCATCTTAAGAAACATAGCTGCTGTGCTCAGGGTTGTGGTTATTCGTTAATTTCTGTTTTTTGACCAGGAAAATCTGTTAAGTCATACAAATCTATAACTCTACGGTCATGATGTCCGGCGAAAATAATTCCCCCTGAGAATTTGTAGGCCTAATGCCATGTCCTAACAACAAGTGAGCAAACAAACACAAACAGGAAACACATTTTATATTGTGATATTTACTGGATATAACATTCAATATAACCAACAGCAAGTAGGTTGCTGTGATGGTCATTTAGTAGAAACTTTCGGCTCCCTGGTGATCTCCCTCCGGCCAGCTTCCACCTTAGGTTTTTGTGGTGATATGAAAAGGTGTCATCTAGATAATGCTATTTATTTCAACCTAACGAATCAGCTGTTCCTCATCCGCTGCAGTGCTTTCAATGCGAGCTACAGAAATAAATAGAAATAGGCCTTCCGACAAAAGTTCAGCTCAAAACAGCATGCTGTGCAGTGCTGCATTGCTGCATTGTTAGCAGCTAGTTAAGACATTCCAATAGCTGTAGCAGTATGACCCTCCTTGTCTCAGTCCGCAGTCCTGACAAATGTGCTACTGTAGTGCATAACATGCCCAGTTTGCAGGGTGGGATTGGTTGGTTAATTAACACGTATTTTACAGGTGTAGTTTGGTATTCAAAACAGGTCGGGGGTGCGCATGTTTAAAAAATACTCTTTAAGTGTTGCCCACATGTCACTTGACAGTAATTTGCAGCAATATGTGAGTTATATAAAGTTCTCTTTAAAGTACTTGAGTCAGTGTCATTAGTCTCTGAGCAGAGCCCTTTGAACATTAGCTGCTAAGGCAGACGAGAAAAGGTGAGCGAATGCAAAAGGTACGTTTGTATTCATAGCCATCTGTTGCCCATTGACATTTGGAGGAAATGTCTTTCACTGTCTCTGGAATGGGTCAGATTGAAGTAAATCACAACTGAGACAAGGGAAGACGATAACAGAGGAAAATGAGTGGGGGAGCTGATGAGAAGAAAGCTCCCATCAGACTCATTACATTATTGCTTTCACACTGTGACTCAAGACTTGCTCTGATTTGAGGCAAATCACAACCGCTGATTTGATTTAATGTGGTCTACATCTTTGGCTCTGTGTGTAGCGTTGCATGCTGGGTGCTGTTTCTGTCTCACTATGTAACACTGTCTTGCCCTTTGTCTGAATTCAGTGTTTAGCAATTTGTAAGATGCCCTGAAAACTGAAATTAGTCACACATTTGCAGACATTTAGCTGTTTGTTTTAATCTCATAGTGTGTCATTTCACAGTCTATTTTAAGAATGGTTGCCTTTGTTAACGCAGTGCAATGTTTATGTTTAGCAAGAAAAAAACCTGTGACTTGTGCATGTTTTGGTGTCATTGAAGGGTGGGTCACAGCTGAATGTCAATGAGGACTGCTTGGCATAGTTTAGGCAGGGATAAGGTTATACATTTTGATTAATGAAAGTCTCCCTGCAATGTAATTTCCTGATGAGTATGGCTTCTGCCTTTGTGAGAGATAAACTAATGGGATGAGAAACATGGCTTCTCACAATTAGCCCTCATCGCCATCAAAATTTTATAGTGATGGTAACTTTTGCGAGACACAGTAGATGTGGACTGAATGCTAAATTGGTTTGTGATTTGAATGTTTTGCATCATTCCTCACACCTTTGTCCTTATCTTGACAGCGTGCTCCTAGACATTATGGGAGATGACCTTTAATTTGTTGTGGAAATCCAAGTTGTTAAATTCCTCTTATCTGTCTGTTGGTGGTCAAAAAGATTTTAAAAGTTCACATCCACAGGGTGATGCATATTGTTGGCTTAGGGGTACATTTGTATTCCTGCAGCTCAGTGCCTGATCACGACCCTGTGGCAGCTTATCTGAGTCATGGCTTACAGTACCCATACTGTAGTGCAGACTAAGCTTTCCCCTTAGAAAAGAAAGTCTAACTGCACTCTTTCACTCCTTAAACATTTATCAAAAACACTTGCTACTGGCTAAAAGTAAGTCATTGAAACCTATTCAAATGAAAGGGCTGCCCAAAGACAACTATTAGACTTACAATGTGAAGTAAAGATCTCTTAACCCCACTTGATTGTCTTTCCCTAGTTCTCAGCATAAGTGCTTAAAGTGGAAAACAATAAGCGCAGGTACTCCCATTATTCATGTTTGTATTGGGAGGGGCATCGTTAACCTGACACACCCATAAGTCGTTGCATGTGTTGCTTCACTAGCGGCAGGTGAAGGACACAAACCGATGACTTTAAAAAGCCAGTCTGCTCATCATCATCATCATCGTGACAGTGCTATATTTCGTGTTAGCACCTTGGGTCTTGGGAAATGACATTTAATTTCCATATATGTGGAAATGACAAACACACAAACTTGAACCTGAACTTGGAGCTAGGCCAACATTAATATAATGTAATGTTACTCAGACTAGCAGCCGACCAGCCGCCAACAGAGAAAAGCAGGCAGGCAAGAACAAGACGAGGTGAGCGTCACATAGTGTTCCCACGGAGTAGCCTAAGTCATAGCCCCAGTGGCTCCTGGGTTTATTTAGGGCCTTTAGGAATCGCTCACAGAATCTGATATGGAGAGGGCAGAAAAGAGTACTACTGGCAGCTTGTGATAAGTGCTGGCACAGAGGAAAAAGGACACCAAAGACTAAAATGTATGATACTGTGTACCGGTGAGTGCTGGCCCACTTCGAGCACTACTCAGCATACATATGGAGGCAGATTATTCCATCAAAGGACAAAAGCTTACACTGCAACAAGAAAACAATACATATGGAAATTATACTAGTCAATCATCCACTCAACTGGATGGAGTTAGCATAGGAGATGACCCCAAGGATGAAAAGAGTACTAGGGTCCTACTCTTGTAAAAGTTCTGTTACATTCCTCAAGTATTCTAATATTACTATCAGCTATAACTACCCATGTTAAAAATCATTTAATCCCCTAATTAATCAAGTACAAGCAAAACTCCAAAGCTTGCGCTACATCACCATCCAGCGGGAGCAGTGTGGCGGGGTTTATTCTGGTAGTTATAGGTTTTCTATTTATTGAGAGGCAAGCAAATACAACAGTCCTTTTTCTTGACCTTCTCTGATCATGTAGCATCATTTTCAAAAGTATTTGTGTCTCTCTGCTTCATAGACAGCTCCCTTTCATGAAAAAGACCTTTCCCAGCAGTGAAATATTTCTTTTAAGTGTCTACAGTACCACTTTTGTGTCTGTGGTTTGGTCAGCTTCGAACTCTCAGGGTCAAATGCATAAAAATTGGAAATATGCATACACATTCTTTATGTCACATTTTGTCGCACATACATACATACATATGGTTGTGTTTCTTAGATCTCAGCAATTGCGGAACACGGTGACATGCACAAGCCTCATTTCCTCATTAATAAATACCAGTATCTGTGTGGGAAATTGTGTGTGCATGTTTGTTGTGTGTACATATCTTTTGTATGGTGATCTGGTCCCTGGTTGATGTTAGTGATCTACATACACATAGGTGAACATATTCACGTATTTTAACAGATTTACATATCAAAATACAAGATATGAATACAAAAGCAGATGCTGGCACAGTGAACTGGCTGTAGGTGACAGGCGCATAATGTATTTATGCAGACATTACACTGTGACATTTCTGTTTTATGGAGGAGCACTTGGGCACACGTCCTGGGTATCGCAACCATGTAGAAATTTGGCACAACAGGCCCCTCTATGTGCTGCCCCGTATCTCTTGTTCAGTCACATTACTGAAAAGCATAGTGCAGAGGAAGGCATCATCAGATATCTGTGTTTCATCATGCCATCGCAGATTGTGTCGAGCATTTATGGAGTTGACAATCCGCATTTAGAGCTGACGGCTCTGAGTAAATCAGACAGAGAGACAGACTAACACTGTCTGCATTGGTGTTCCAATTTGGCTGAGGCTTTATAGCACATGTCTTCTTGATCCAACACCTCCAAAGAAATTATTGGCATACGTCTGTCCAAGGCGTCCCCAGTTAATTCAAGAAGTCAGTCGTTGTGGGCGAAAACAGAGCTCTTTTTATGGCTCTTTTATTTCTCGATGAGTACCATTAATTTCAAGGGGCAGGCCTCAGTGCTTTGCAGCTGGTGTTTTTTTATCCGCTTGAGACAACATGACTGCATTATCCTCCTTCTGGTAATGAATTGGCAGGAGTTATGTGTGTTTTATTGATATTGTTTAGCACTTTAGTTGGGAGGCTGATTTCTCTGTTCCTTCTCCGAGTATACTGCATATCTCATCCTTGCAGGCCTGAATGGCTATTTATGTGTTGTAGATGTTTTGCCAAGGCTGCAGTCTGGAGTAAATACTTATCCCTCTCAAGTACATTATTTATTTTCTTCTACACTATCAGCCTGGAAGCTTCCTCCATAAAGATCATTCACATTAAAACTAATTAGATTTATTTGGGCTCATTACAATGCTGCCTGCTCGTGCAAACACAGTCAGGATTTCAGTGTTGTTTTGTCGTCTGTGCTCTAAGTTGACTACAGCATAAACCCTCTTTATCACTTTGACGTATACTTGGCCGTCTTAGGTAAGTCACTTTCCGGCATTGTTGTGGTTCATTCGCAGAAAGTGTGATGACATCACACAAAAGCAAAAATAATTTTACAATGCCAGACCCATAAGTTCTTGAGTCATTTCAGTCCTTCATTTCTCGTAAAGACAATTTGAAGAAGAACAAAAAACACCAGAGCTTTGACAAGTACTAATAATAACCCATGTCCATCTAGGCCTGTCGCGATATGCGATAAGTCGGTTGATTGCACGGTAAAATATAAGGGAGACGGTAACTTTTTGATTAATAGGGCTGTACCCAAATATTCAGATATTTGAATATTCGTTTCTATTGGTAGGTATTCGTTATGAAAATTTGGTATTCGATATTTGTTTCTTTATTTACTTTTTTTTTTTAAGACTTTTTTTGGTGCTAAATGTAGTCTTTTTGTTGTTGGTAAATGTAGGTTGTCAATAAAAATCTAAACTTTTAAATTGTACTGTTAAAAAATATGAAAATATAGTATCCTACCAACTGAGCTTGTGTGCACGGCATGCTTGAGCACATCCGTCTGAGGCTGTGGATCAATGTTTCGAGTTTTACCACTTTATCACTATTCCCTCTAACTTGTAGCTGTTTTTTCGTTATCTTTTGAATTTAATATGAATTATGGAACCGTTTTTGTCAACGTTTGTTTCCCCCATTTTGTACAATAAATTATTGTTTAAAGTTTAAACAAGTTTCTTTTGGAGTGACATGACACAAGTGTGTTTTGAAAACGACTGCGGACTGTCACCTACTCAACGCATCAGTACCTTCGGATGCCATGACAGTAATAGCCAATAATGTCAAAATATCATATACAGACCAATTTAAGAGACGATCACTGCTGCCCGACCTGCAGGTCCATTTGTGGGTCCCGCGGGTTACGGGTCGACCTGCACATCACTACTCAGCTCAGTCTATAAAGGCTGTACACACAACAGTAAGGCTATAGACATTATATTCTATTCAGGCGTATTGGCTCTACAGTGCACGGCACTGCTGATTAGCCTTTTTATTGCAGTACAGAGTGTCTGCCAGCAACCAATTACTTGCAGAGGCTTCCTACAACTTGATTCAATGGTTCCGATTTAATCAGAAGACAAATTAAACAGGAAGACTAGCCAATGTGAAAATCAAAAGAAAGCATAAAACAATGTACTGAAGGAGAGTGGGTATTTTTGATGAAACCCATGCTTAAAGCACGAAAGTAAACAAAAAAAAAAACTTAAATACTTTGAACACAGATCCAGGGTCAACCACTCACTTCTCATAACTTGTCCTTTTTAAACCTTGAAATCTTATTGAGGACAACATTTTGAAATCTTCAACTTCATATCTTGTGTTACTGTAACAGTATGTTTTTTTTGTGTGTGTGTGTGTGTGTGTGTGTGTGTGCCTTCCTGCCAGTGATAGTAGTGGTCGGAAGCATTTTGTTTTTGGGTTGTCCGTCCAGCTGTCCACACGTACACACTTACGACTGTCTTCTTCTTCTGAATGCGATATCTTCAGAACACCTTGAGGGAACTTCTTCAAATTTGGCACAAATGTTCACTTGGACTCAAATATAAACTGATTAAATTATGGTGGTCAAAGGTCAAGGTCACTGTGACCTTGCGTCCATCTAATTCTCTGTGAAAGCAATATCTCAAGAAGGCCTTGAGGGCATGTCCTCTTTTAGCACAAACATCCACTTGGACTCAAGAATGAACTGATTAGAATTTGGTGGTCAAAGGTAAGGGTCACTATGACCTCACAAACATGTTTTTGGCTGTAAGTCAAGAATTTATAAACATACTATAGCAAAATTTCACACAAAGGTCAACTACACTGTGACACCATAATGTTCTGCAAAAACACTTTTCTGGACATTATTCAAGGTCATAACTCAGGAAAAGAAGGGAAGACATTTGGTCAGATACTGAATTGAAGTGTGTGAAGAATCCATGTTTTCACAGACATGGATTGAATGGACTGTAAGTGCAACTTCACTGCTTCAGGGATGCATATACAACCACCTCTCTTGGACAGAGCAGTTTAGAGCTGGGCACCTGCTTATCCTTGTTCCTCAGGATCCTGGTGTACACTTTCGCTGCAGGTTATACTCGTTAAAATTAATATTTAAAACCCTTGAGAATATCACAGAGATATTAAAGCCACTGTAGTTTAACTGTTAATAAATAATGTATCAAATATTACTCACTGAAATAAAGGAGGTGTAAGGCCTCTGGGGAGTTGAGAAGCATCTGGGCTTCAAACTCAACAGCCCTTATTTTATTGCTGACATTTACTGCTCATGCGTGGAACAAGGGATTATATATAAAGTGCAGTTTTGACATATTTAGAGGATAAACCAGCTTAATTACTCCACATTACTGTTTAAGTCTTCTAATAATGCATAACTAATGCAACCTGATGCAACTGTGTCTCAATTTCACAAGTGTAAGTTCAATGATAGACTCGAAAGTACTCAAACAGGGTTGATCTTTATGGCATAAATGAACAGGGATTGTTCAGGTGAAGAGTGTGTGAGGTCAAGAGTAGAATGCTGATTGTTGAATGCTGAACTCCATATTTCTAGAACTGAACGGACTTATGTCACACATTCTGACAGGTCACCAAGGAAACACTTTTTCCAAATACTGTGAAACACACATCGCCTGAAGCTAAAGCCTGAAAGCCAGCTGATACCTCAGTGCCATAGAGCTTCATTGTTGTCCAAAAACTATTGAAAGCACATGATGAAGCCACACTGGTGACATGTTTCTTTTATCACCATGAACCTGGTCAATGTAGCTTACTTAGCGGTAGAGCTGGGTTGAAAAAATAATCGATTCGAATCGATTTTCCTTTAAATGGCACAATATCGATTCATTAATTAAAAAATCGATCTTTTACTATAACTGTTTATTTTCCTCTGGGGACGTGTTGTACAGCCGGTAGCAGACTGTAGCAGCAGTACTATCAACCCAGATAATCTCACGAGATTAGCATTTAGCACCTGTGGTCATGGCGAGAGATCTCGCGAGACAGCCTGACACTGAATGAAGACAGAGCAGCAAACAATGGTGGGAGTGTGTCCACTCAAGGCATGGGTCTACGGTGCATTTTTCTCACTCGCATTTTCCCCTAAAAACATAACGCTAATAATGTACGCATGTTTATTAAATGCACATCAGTTTCACAGAAAGGATTAAGAAATACCACTAAGCATCAGCACACTGCTAATTGTCGCCTCAGTTCAGGGGTGGAGCAGTGATTTTAAATGTGGGGGTGTTCCAGGGGTGGCACATGAGCACCACAGGGATGTTACAATTTCCACTTGACACAGATCTTGAGGCTCTGATAGTGTGTTCAGAACGGAGTTTGACAAAACTTTTCATTGGGGGAGGAGCAACATTATGGATTATTTTGTGTACTAAACAGACATCAGAATACAACATTAAATTATCAAAGCTAAGCATTATATATTTGTTAAGTATTTCACAGTGGTGATACTGTCGTGATTTTCTGTCTAAGATTTTCAGGGCTTGTTTGTGGAGTGTCCTGATGGGTTTCAAGACAGATGTACTTGCCTGAGACCAACATGACATGTAATAATTATAATAAGACAGAACCATGGCATTGAAATTTACATTACTTTACATACATTTACATATATTTTATTGCTCTTACTGTTTTAACTAATCTTTCATTGAAGATTTTAATATTTTCTTTGCAATTAAAATAAAATAAAATAAAATAAAACATCCTTCATCTAGAATTTTAACAACCAACAACACAGTCTGAAAAAGAGGATCTGCACACTTGGATCAATGCAAGTATCTTGGACTTTATGCCCATTCCACTATTTCCTGAACTTAAACCAGCTCCTTTATTTCCTGTCTTACATTATTGGACAAACTGATTAATCCAGGTGTGTCTGACCTCAGTACTAGTCACAACAATGACTCAGACACACCTGGATTAATCAGTTTGTCCAATAATGTAAGACAGGAAATAAAGGAGCTAGTTTAAGTTCAGGAAGTAGTGGAGCTGGGCATAAAGCCTAAGCTTTCGGTCTGAGGACCTTCGTCAGGGTAACAGTCTGCACCTGAGAAAAAGAACAGTCTTATGTGGTTGATCAAGGCGATCAGCAACACCTGTGCTGTGCCACTCCCGCTTAGATGGGAGATGTAGTTCAAAAGCAGAGTGTGTAGTCCTCTCTGTACAGGAAACACTCGACTCCCAACCCTTTATTTAGGGGTATGCATAGATTCAATCTTCTATTTGTTATACTGTGTATATATGTATATATTTTTTTTCTCTGTTTTTTCTCTATTGTCTAGTTGTTATCTGCGCATGGTTCTTGTGGAGTGTTTCCTGTATTCGAAATCTATTGTCGGTCGCGGACAACAGTCTGTGATTGGGTGAATGTCCGTTCAATTTGACCAATGCCTTTTCATGCAGCATAAGGGGGGGTGAGGTGCGCTCCATTTTTGTATGCTGGTGCACTGCCAGGGTGGGCAAACGGGTTTACCTTTGTAAAATGTGTGGAGGGTGAAAATGTTGGGGGGATGAAATCATCTTGCTGTAAAAGTGGGGGTGTCAAAACACCCCCATCCCCCATGGGTGCGACACCCCTGCCTCAGTTTGTGCCTCATACAGATCTGCTGGTAAAGTTAATTTAGCATTAGCAAGCGTGATAAAAGACGGCAGAGAGGTGTTGTCGTGCAAATAAACCAAAGATTTATTCATTTTCTGTAGCAGTAAACACATGGGCCGATAACAAATGTGTTAACTAACTATGCTAAAGCTTTACAAGCTATTCAGGGCTGCCGACGATAACGTTAACATGACAAACAGCAAGGCTAACATTATGGCTAACAAGTTAACGTACTGACGCTCCTCAGACACTCAGACACACACACACACACACACACACACACCGGACAGCCTCTCAGTACTTCCTTAGCCGCTAACGTTAGCTCATGTACAACACAAGTACCACACAAAAACTTTTACAAAGGGTCATAATGTGCTTCTAGTGACTGTCAAATCGCCAGTGAAGTTAGTTTAATTCTAGATGTTACGGAATTGATCTAATTATTATTTTAGTTAGATATTCCCTGCATTAGCTGGAATAACTTTAACAGTTTTCTAATATGGTGACATTGTGGGAGTCGATCTGGTATGGGGATACTGTCAGTTTGGGGTTCTGCCACATCTGTAATTGATTCCTCTCTGAATCATTGAAATGATTATAGAAGATTTTGACATCATAGCAGGAGCAGCCTTCGGTGTTTGCAAATACTAGTTGCCTGCAGAGAGGCAGTGAGTCATCAGGTCAATAACTGCTGTCAAACCAGCCATTGCTCATATCTCCAAGGTTAAATCTGCGAATGCTACAACTAAAGTACACCCATATACTGACAGTTATTTACCTGATGGGCAGAGGTAGCAATGGATTTAGTGAAGTTAGCCAAAGAGTACACATTTTCTAAATGTTCCACTTTGCTCACCAGCTAGTCACTAAGTGTACCTGTGTGTATCTGCGTTTTTTTTCCTAAAATGTTGGCCTGCTGAAGGGAGCTGAACTAAACCAGTAAAACTAAAACAGTGAGCAGAAAGATGCTTTAAAGCTCTGTCAAGCAGAGGGGAACTGCAGGATTGGGGCATAATACTCAGTGAGTTTGTCATGCAACACCTTTTTAACATTTCACAAGCTACCACACTGTGTTCTAGTGGCATACCTAAAGATTACAATACAACAAAAATGCTGTATTAATCCATCAGTACAGCCAGCATGAAAATGGATAACAAAAGCTCAATGTCGTCCCTGTAACAGTGTAAAACTGCATGGCCTCCCGTTACTTAAGTAGAGGCAATTTAACACTCCAATCACAAAAATCCATTCATATGCATATTTGAACACAAATTAAAGAAAAACTATAAATATTATAAAATAATATTTTGGTTGGAAAAAATTGGTGTCATCAAGCACAATGCTATAATCAACTCTGCCCTCAACAGATTAGAGTCAAGAGCCCCTTCAACCAGTTTCACTTACAAAGCACAGCGAATACGGGGTAACACAATCAATGATAGGACATCAAAGTGTTCACATGAATCAGTTATGAGCTTACTTGTTTGGATAATAGGCAACTTAAATTGTAGTTTACGGCAGTATTTCAGCAGACCCTCAGATCTCTGAAGACAGCAACATACCCTGTTACAAAATTTTAAAATTTTGAGATTGTTCTGAGTCATTTGTCAGATGTGTCTTTGCTTTATCCAGCTCACCAGCTTGTTTGGTGTTTGCTTGGAAAGCTCATCTGGCAGTATGGCAAGAAATGAGGCCAGTGAGGAAATCCAGTGTGTAATTGCAGCACTAACAGCAGTCTGGGTTCGCTCTTTGTGCAGGAGCAGAGATACAGACCTGGAGGGCGGCGACTCAGAGACTGTTGATGCAAGCTCGGCTGGATAGTCAAGTCAGTTTCATTTATATGAAATATCAGAAATCACAAACCAGCCTCACTATCTGTACAGCATACGGTACTCTATCTATCCGTAGACCCTTGGTACAGATACAGAAAAAACAGACCAATATAGTAGAATTACACTCTCGACAAATTTTGATGTGGTACTCAGTGTTCTCTCTGTTAAGTAAGACTTTAACCATGGGAGAGCCGGTTAGGCCAGAGACGCCCCGGTTGATTTCCCGGTCGCCCTAGGAGTATGCAGTGAGCTATGGTATCCAGTGATAGAGGCACTGGGATGGAATCTGAATCTATAGTGAGCAGAAGATCATTAACCACTTCAGTAAGTGCAGTTTCACTGGAGTGACAGGCTCTAAAAGCAGACTGGTTCAGAAAGATTACTTCAGTATGTGGGCTGAAGGTTGCTGAGACAACTCTTTGAAGAATATTTCAATAATTATTCACAGACCCTGGATCAAGGTGTGTTTTCTTGGGTTGAAGTTTAACCCCAGCAGTCTAAATGCTAGTGGAGACAGTGGCTGCTGTAAGTGATAAATTAACTATGTTCGGCTTTGTAGGTGTCAGAAATGTTAGAGATCTTTATGAGGTTTAGCTGGTAAGGGGGTCGAGGAGGCAGGTGGTTGGTTTGATTAGACAATGAGTTTAGACAATGTCTCATGATGGAAAGAAAATTTGTGAGGACAGAGACTAGAGGTCGTCCGATTTATCAGTTTGGCTGAGTAATGGAAGCTGAAAGGACGTTTAACAAACTATCATTATTGGTGGAACTTGGCTTCAACAGTGGCCGATGGCTCCACAGCCTCCAAGTGGGGACTTACAACACCAATTGCAGCTGAAGAGGGGAGTTTTGTGTTAAATGAAGCAAAAAGGAGCTGATCAGTGGATACAGCTTAGAAGACAGAAGTCACAGAAGTGTACTGTTCGCTATTTGAACATGTATATACATGAATTTTCTGGCTGGACAGCAACAGCTGCTCCAGGGCTTAAGCAAAGTCGGGAAGTCTTTACATGAGTGAATGAATTAAAATCAAATTAAAGGGCTCTAGTTCTTTGCCTTAGTCTTGTTTTTTATATTTTATGAATCAAGGAGAATGTAATTTAAGTATTTTGAAAACACTTATTACTCCACTCTAAATTATTCATTCATTCATTCATTCATCTTCTAACCGCTTCATCCTCTTGAGGGTCGCGGGGGGGCTGGAGCCTATCCCAGCTACATCGGGCGAGAGGCAGGGTACACCCTGGACAGGTCGCCAGACTATCACAGGGCTGACACATAGAGACAAACAACCATTCACGCTCACATTCACACCTACGGACAATTTAGAGTTATCAGTTAACCTAGTCCCCAATCTGCATGTCTTTGGACTGTGGGAGGAAGCCGGAGTGCCCGGCACGGGGAGAACATGCAAACTCCGCACAGAAGGGCTCCCATGCCCGGGATCGAACCGGCAACCCTCTTGCTGTGAGGCGAGAGTGCTAACCACCACACCACTGTGCCGCCCACTCTAAATTATCTTGTCAAAAATTACATTTGATTTTTTTTTCAGCCCTGTGAAATGCCAATTAAAAGGTACTGAAAAGTAATTGAAATTAGGGGTGTAACAATCCATCGATCTGGATTGATAAATTGATTCAGTGATCAACGATCCAGTATCATCGGTGCAAAGTGAAAACATCGATCTATATCGTCATCTTTAGGATATGCTTTTATTTTGAAAGTCTGTGTCACCATCAAACAGCGGCAGGCAGATAGCGAGCAGCCAAGAGAACGATGATGAGGATGATGTTATTTACTCAGGAATAAATCAGCAACGTGGAATTAGTTTCCATTTTGGAGAAAATAGTGGTCAACAGACAAAGCACATGCCGTACTTAAACAATGCCGTTATGAGATGAAACACTACTTAATGTTACCTGCCTGGACGGGCGTCTCACTCTGCTAACTTCTCACGACAGCAACATTAGTAACTCTGTTTTTTGACAATGTCAGGCTGAAAAAAAAACATGCATGGAGGCTTAAAGCTATGGTCTACGTTTAGAAAGACGATGAGAAAGATTTCACACACACACACACACACACACACACACACACACACACCCCTCTGTGCTCCATGATCCCTCCCCTCCGAGCTCGTGTCCCCCTTCCCTCGGAGCCTCCCGCATAGCAAGATACAGTTACATACAGCATATAGTTATCTATGTCACAACATCCACAATAAAAACGAAATATTACCTGTTCAACAAAAACGCCGGAGCTTTCTCCATTGGTCAAAGGAACTGAGGAGACAGAACATGGCGGTGGGAGAGTGCAGCGGCTCTTAGCTTTCTCATATATGTAGTTTTGTCCACGTTTTTCCTGCTTAGGTCGAGCAAATTTTGTGTGTAGTCGACAGTAGGGATGCACCGAATATTTGGTAACTGAATATATTCGGCCGCAGTGTGGCGATCTGTCCATCACCGCACTCGCATTTGCGACTAAAAATAGTTTTGAGTGAGCAAAATAGGCTTAAATCATTCAGCACGCTGTGCGAGCAGCCTACAGATTTCAACCACCAGCAGAAACGAAAGGCGATGTTAACTATGTTCTGTGACTTAAACAAAAAGTATAAATAATATATTAATTTGTTAAGTTATGAATGGAGGAAAGTCCACTAGCTGCTCGACCAATTTATGCAATGTAAGCATACTGGAGCTTATAGTGGACTTTCAAAAAAGCAGGTACAGTTATTTACAATAGTTATGTTTTTTAATCTTACATGGCCAAAAGCAAAAAGAAAGCTGTGGCAGCTTCTTCTGTAATCGAATGTGGTAAATGGACACATAATATTGTTTCATATAGATTGCAGGCCCCTGATTGGCATCGTAATAAAATCAGATCATGGCAGACTTTGTAGTATTGGCAAAAATTGTATCGTTGTCCAAAGAATGGATATGATATTGTATCTTGATGAAAACAGTGATTTACTCCCCAAATTCATTCATTCATTCATCTTCTAACCGCTTCATCCTTTTGAGGGTCGCGGGGGGGCTGGAGCCTATCCCAGCTGACACCGGGCGAGAGGCAGGGTACACCCTGGACAGGTCGCCAGACTATCACAGGGCTGACACATAGAGACAAACAACCATTCATGCTCACATTCACACCTATGAACAGTTTAGAGTTATCAATTAACCTAGTCCCCAATCTGCATGTCTTTGGACTGTGGGAGGAAGCCGGAGTGCCCGGAGAGAACCCACGCAAACTCCGCACAGAAGGGCTCCTGGGATCGAACCGGCAACCCTCTTGCTGTGAGGCGAGAGTGCTAACCACCACACCACCGTGCCGCCCTACTCCCAGAATTGAAATACATATTACATACATACATACACAAGTAAGAGAAATAGTGCCAGTCATTGGTCACGTTTTGCATGGAGGCTCTGTGCACAAAGTAAAGGCAGTTGTACACCTGAGAATCTCAGGTTGACTTTGAGGAAAATTGATAACTCAAACCAAAATTCACTCCCACCTAGATTTTTTTTATGGTTCAGTTTTGGATGTATTTATTTAGATTTTATTAGTTTGACTTAGATGTTCAGTTAAACAGTTTTTCAGTTTCCAATAAAGTCAAAGATTTTTCATCTGTGACAATGTCAAATTGTTTCCTTGGAATGTGGGGTTGATTTGTGGTCCATTAATAAGCTATCGGCTTTTCCCTGTTCCAAACTATTGTTGTTGTTAAATCGTCCTTTAAAAATCCACTATTGGTCGACTTCTAACAGAGCCGACCTTGGATACAACACATTAATATTGCGCTATATATTTGGCAGAAAAACTATAGTTGAGGAACTAATTTTGTGTCTATTTCTCTGCAAAACAAATGGCTCCTCTGGTTTAGCCTGCCTTTATGAAAAACCTATTTGCTTTCAGAAGAGGTTCGACCCCGCTATGAACTAGCTTTGAACACCCTGCTTTTAGAGTGTGATATGTGCAGTGGACTAATGTCATTCAATTATTGGATTGAGGTCATATGTGAACATGACATTGCCAGTGATGCTCATTTACACACTTTGGATTGGACAAATAGGCATGCCAATAAATAAACCTTATAGCAGATGGTTGAGAAAAAAATAGTCTGCAGACAGGAAAAGGGACCACAGAAGTTTGTCTCATACTGAAGAGAATTTGTTGAAATTAAACCCAAGTAAAAAATAACAGCTTAAGTATGATTTGATCATGTTTGACTACACACTGGAGGATTACTCTGTTTAAGGGAATGAAAAAATGCCAACACTAACAAATGGAGCTCTCACGGCTTTGTCTTTTTATAATGGGCTGTCATTATACACAAAACACTGCTGTGAAACTTCCCTTTTCATGAGGAAAATTAGGAGTCACATTATTTCAGACATTTAGCTGAGGCCTTTAGTCACAGTAGTGTGACCAAAGGAGTGTCACTTCTTGGGGAGAAAACAAAATATGAGGGAACGGTCATGCTCTGCAGCCCTGCTCTAAGTGCAAATGCCCCACATTTGCATTGGCATATTTTTTGATAACTCTGCTGACCATGCTGTTGTTGCTGTCAGTTCAAGATGCATTGTAGCCTGTGTTAAGATATGGGAATGCCCTCTAGAATGATGTTTGTCCTCATTGACAGTCTCCCATAATAGGTGTGTATTAAAATTCTACCTGTGGCGAGCAACTTACAGGAATTACTAATACATCTCCTCAAGCTTTTTCACACATAAACATTAGGCATTCAGACCTCTGTCATCCTCACAAAGCAAACCCTTTTTCCATCCTTATCTTGACCTTTAAGCGCTGATGTCCCAACTTTGTCATTCAGCAGGCCAGGCTCACCCTCTTCCCTCCCAGGCTTCTTTCTCCTGCCATGCTTTGCTGTTCCACCCCTGATTGTGGCTCCTTCATCTGTCACAGCCCTCTCGCTGTCTGAGAGGAACAGACAGTGATGGATGCTAATCACTTTGCCTGTGTGCCCATTCACCCCACCACCTAGTCAGCAAGCTCAGCCCAGGCTTCCCCTTTCTAGCCTATGAATAAATGAGCTGCTCTACTCTTTTCTAACACAATTGTCACTGTTAGTAATGTACCTGTACCCCCTTATTGTTGAGCTCAGGAGGTATTCATCACGTAAAGAATGATGCATACATAAAATATGTAAAACAAACAAGAAATGTATGTGTATTTCTACGTTTTTTCTTTTTTTGCTTCCTCTCTGATGTGAAATACAAAGAGAGCTTTCCCTGGCCTCTAATCTACCCTCCTATTCATAAAGCGTTTATAAAGTACAGGAAATGAAACACTTTTCAGAGACTCAGACAGTCAAAAATATCCAATATGATCTTTTGTAGCCCCAGACCATTATATTTACTTAGCGAAAAGATGAGGTGCTGGTGAGAAGAAGTCTCGGAGTAAAGCTACCTCAAAATAACTACTTTGATGCCGGCACGCCTCGTGTTCTGTTTGTTTGCACAGATGGCTTTGTTGTGTTTATGGTTTGCTGCTTATGTTAATCACTTGAAATATTTCTGGGCGGCTGATTAAAATTGATGTCGCACCAACTTTTAGAATTGGATCCACCCCACCCCCAGTTCATAGAAGCTTTTGCAGTATTGTAAATTTATTTCAACAATATTAACTTTAGCATTGGGGTTTGCAGATGTTACATTTTGGGCAAATCATGAATAGAAACAAGCTTGTTTCACACTCCGTCAGTGTGTTGTGTGTGATAAATGCTTCTCTGCAGTCCTGCTTTGGAACTCTAAAATGCGTTTTCAGTAATGAGCTGCTGAATTATTTTGTCAGGAAACATTTCAAGTTATTAAATATTGATTAAAATTGCTCACAGGTTTGTTTTTTTCAAGGACATCAACCCTCTCAAAATGATGACTGATTGCTATGGTTTTCCAGAGATGTGTAAAAATTTGATAAGAGGTCATAAACTACTGAGTCCAAGGTATCTGGATTTGTGTTCTTTTACTCTTAAGGACATAAAGAATGGTCCTGAGTGGTTGTGAGTTCAAGGCATGGGACTATTTAAAAATGTAATTTCAGGCCAAAATGATTGCGATTCATGATATTGTCATGAAAATCTTCAAAATGAATGAATAAACTCTTAAAATATTACTTAAACATACTAGAATCACTTAACCTTACAGTTTGTTAAAAACAAACAAATATTTTCATTGCATCGGAGATAGATGACTTCAAACAGCGAGGCTTGTCAACTATTTGGAATAGCATTTTAACTTCCGATATGAAATATACCAATGCTTGATTAAGATCTTCTGCGTTCTTTGAGGGTGATGCATATGCAGCCTGTTTTTTTTTTTTTTTTTTAGCTTTTTTTAAAAAAGACATTTATTACTATTAAATCACCAATCAAGTTTACTATTTTAGTGCACTGATGTTGTGCCTCTATAATTTATTTATAATATATAATGCTCTATATATATAATTTAAGTGTTTGATTGCAAAACAATGTGTTTTTGTATATAAATAATGTATATATGTAATATCGACTGATATAACAAATATTGGAATGTTTTTACCCCTTATTATTGTGATTGGCGTCTGACTCAAAAATCCAGTATTGGTGGTGCTCTATCTGAAATGGCAGAATATCATGAAAAACACTTCTTCACAATTTCCTAAAGTCTTAGTTTTTAATTTTTTTTGGTTCACAATTAAAACATGAATATTTGACATTGTTGCTGGGAAAATTACTTTATAACTTGAGTAATGATGTGAACTGTATAGTGAATATAATGAAAAACATCCCCAGAGTAAACAGTCACTTACTTAAATGCTAGTAAAAAAAAATATGTTTGTTTCCTTTTTGTGTCCTTTGGTTTTGTTTGAGCAGAGCCCTGCCTTTGAAAAGTGCATTATATTCCCTTAAACAATTGAGCAGCCCACAGTGGATTATGTGGTACTGAAGGCTTTGAAGTACACAGTTATTGTGTCCCACACATTTGGACAAATGAAGGCCACATTCCATAGAGCCTTTGTTTGGGCTTAAGGTCAGTTATGACATTCAAGTGTAGAAATGTGTTGAATCCAGTCCATGAACTGTGGCACACTTACAGTATCTTGTCTTTCTTCAAGAGGCCTGAGCTGAAAAAATGTGGAGCTCATTGAGTCTGACGGTTACCAGGTTTAT
The DNA here is from genome assembly GCF_011397635.1 of Epinephelus fuscoguttatus. Lineage (NCBI taxonomy): Eukaryota > Metazoa > Chordata > Actinopteri > Perciformes > Serranidae > Epinephelus > Epinephelus fuscoguttatus. Next base: position 8,618,318 of record NC_064764.1, on the reverse strand, counting down.
ACGGCAGTGAAGGGTATTGACCTGAAACTTATTCTTTACAAGAGAATTGCATTGATTCAGTCTGCACCATCCTTGTTAAAAAAGTGTCAGTGTTATTTATCCTTTCTTTTAATTCACGATGGCCGATTCATCTTGGTCTTTAAGTGACGAATAATGAAAATGAATGGTAGCAGCACTGTCGAAGACTAACAAAAATACAAGTTTTACACCTGACATTGGCATTTTTTTAAAGAAGATACTTCAAAACTCACAGTAAATTATTCCAAAGACACATTCAGTTACCTGTATTATCTACCAAATACCCACCACCAATGTGATAGTAACATTTCATGCTGACTTTCAACCCAGTCACCAGAATAAATGTCAGCTTGTTGTTTTGTTTTTGCAAACCATGGATAGGTTACACATTACTACATGTTATTATGTAGCAGATATGTTAAAACTTAACGTTTCAACAATGCTGTGGTTAATGTGTGATTAGGTTCAGGCACAAAAACCACTTGGTTATGGTTAGGAAAAGACCATATTTTGGCTTGGGGGCACAATGCCTGCCAGAAAAGCAGTGATGTCTTAGTTAAAAAAAAAACAAAAAAAAACAACTGCTTGTTGGGGCACTGCCCCCGCTGGCAAAACAGTTACAGATCACTACAAAACACCCATGTTTAGTGCCTAAACAGCCTGCTGAAGTAACAGCAGTGACTTGTTAAATCACAACAGCTTTTGTTGGTTGTTGGTCTTTAACAGTGGTCTGCAGCTTGGCAGGCGTCTGGCCTCAGTGATAAACCATCCACAGTCCCCTCCACATTCCTTTGGTGACTGGGCTGTGACTTTAAGTGACTTGTCTCATAAAATGCAGACCGCCTTTATGATAGAAGTTATGTATTCTAAATGATTTCTTTAAAATTTCTTGCATTATGCCATAACATTTTGTGCAAAAACAGAAATATGTTGCTGCTTTTGTTGTCAAGTGTTGATTGATAAGCACATTTCATAGCTGGGAGGTTACACACAAGGGCAAAAAAAATGTAATTTTAGCTTTCTGATCACCGCTACTGTCCACTGTTAGTGGGACAGCTGCTCTTTACAGAGTGTGGCTGGGTTTTCTGGAGTGTGATAAATACTGTATGTTATATGAATTATGTACAGTAGCTGACCACCTACACTATGCATAATGCTTGCATGCACGCTATGCAATCTATATGCACCAGATAACAATCTGTTTCCAAGTGAGGGCTTGGTGACTCCATCAGCATTGGGAAAAATATTTTTCACTTGGTTTATATGCTCTGATTCTGCCCCACAGAGAGTTTGAGCTCCCACTAAGAGCTGTGGAAACCTGACCTCTGAGTTGAACTACTAAATCAAGATGAGCTGGAAGAAGTCTCAAGATGTGTCTTGCTTGCTTAGTTACCCTCAAGGCTTTTTCCTGTCACAGCTACTCTGTACACTGACAGAGAAGGATAGCCCCTTGGCAGATTGTTTTGGCCACCGGCCCACACATGCATTGAACTTTAAAGTTGGCATGAGCTCTGCCTTTCTTTGTGTGACTGGAATTCACTCCAGTGAAGTTCAGTTCATGAGTCTTTTATGTAGGGCTGTGCTGAAATATACTGAAGCCGATAATGGCAATGTCTCAACAGCACAATTTATGTCATGTCAGTGAATTCCTTTACACAGGCTGGTATTTCTGGCTATCATTTTTAATGCACCTGAACATACAGCAATGAGAACATCTAATCCAAAGTGCAAACTCCTATCAGTGTCAGTCAAAATGTGCTTGTTCCTTTGTCTGGGGTTATTCACCGATAAGTTGAGTCTGCATTGGTCCACCTAGCAGTTAACTGTAATTAGAATTAGTGCTGAGTTTAACACAAATAGAGAAACCACTTAAATGACAGAGAAGTTGAGGGGAAAAGGTGGCCCTGTGGGCACACCTTGCCTTTGGGAAACAGAATACACAAAAGTCTCAAGGTAAATGTCTAAGAATAAATTCAGTTTCAAGAGGAAACACCAGATATGTACTACATCTCATAAATCACAGCCATTTCATAGAGCATTACAAGTGCATGGCCAAGATAAAAGTGAAGGGCAGAAAATCCCCCAGTTAACCAGAACAGTCTGTTGCTTTAGTGTTCGCATATGATCAGTGTTGGGTAAGGGATACTTTAAAAGTAATCAAAGTACATTACTGCGTTACTTTTTAAAAAAGTATCCAGTTACTTTACTGCATTACTCCCTGAGTAAAGTAACTCAATTACTTTAAAAGTACTTCCAACGTTACTCCCTGAGAAAAGTAACTCAAGCACTTTTAAAGTAGTTTAGAGTATTCTACATTTCCTATTGGGCAATGGACCACAGGACGCTAAGCCTACATTTTTTGTCTCCAAAATTAAAGTTATGGACCACTTGCCCTTCACTGAGATCCAATTCTCCCATCACAGCCGTCACTTTGACCGGTAGAAACACAGAGCGATCTGCTGCTGTAGACAACTGTATGACAACAACACCCCAGCCTTTTTAATATTTCCTCTAGGGATGTTACCACACAGAGTAAAAGGGGGAAATGATGGTGTGAAACAGCAGAGGCACTTTGTCAACCCACTGAGTTAACGTTACTGTCATTAGCATCAAGCTAGCAAACAATGCTACATCCTCACGGTTGGACATAAAGTAATAACATTAACAAATAGCGGCGGGGCTTTTACTCACCACAACTGCAGAGGCTCCCAGCTTCATTTGAAACAAACTACATTATAGACGGTCCGTTATTTATTAATCCCTCTGTGTGTTTATATATTTACTTTTTATCCGCTCCGTTGTCTTTGTAAAGTTAATACATTGCGTCATCATTTCAAACTTAACACTTCCTGATTTTCCTTCAAATTAAAAGCTCCTTATAACCTCGTCTAGAGAATCCCTCCATTTTCTAAATAGGCTTTTATTGTGAAACATTTGTGGAGGATACAGTAGCTTGAATGTTTGCCTACGGTACTTCAAATGTAGCTCCTGCCATCTGCTGACGCTTTTAGGTGACTACAACAACATGTCGGCTGGCAATTGAAGTGACAGTGACTCAAATAATAGTGAAAGTAATAAAAATAGGACAAGAATAACCCGATGACATCACGCTCTCCATGAAAGACGAGCGAGGATAATTGGTGAGTATCAGCGTGTAGCGTGAACCAGGCATAATGCAAGTCCTGAGTCTGAAATATGTCTGTCAGCGAGTCCTACTCCACCTATTTAGACTCCACCGTAGACAACGGCAGCATTTCTCCGACCACGTAGCGAGCCAAAAGCTCCGTGGCTTCTTTCAGACTGATAGGTTTAACGTTATCTCCGTTATTAGAACCAAACGACAGCCATTGCTGTTTCGGAGCTGAAGGACTAGCGCTCTAAAAGTAACGGAAGTAACTGATGCCTTGTTTGAAAATGTACTTAAGTATTTGATTACTCAAACAGCAAACTAACGCGTTAGGTTACTCGTTACTGCAAAAAGTAATGTAGATATAAAGACTATATGATTAAAGGCAAATAATAGAACAGCTAAAACACTTACAGTATAACAGTATCCAAGATCTAAGACGATATTTCCTCACATATGAGGATACCAATATAATATCTATATATAGAACCTTTGTATACGTCATACTGGGCTGTGAGGATAATAGCATGATGTAGGGGTGGACACCTCTGCTCATCTCTCTGTCAGCTTTGCCAAATGTGTGCAAAATTTATGCTCTTGTGTCTTTTTTTGCAATTATTGGTGGTGCTTTTTGTGGTTGGTTTTGGACAGTGGTGGTGGCGTGTTGTTGAGAGTCACATGTCGGAATGAGGCTAGCCAGGTCAAGGTTTTCAAATGTAAGCATCAGTAAACATTAAGGAAAATATGAAGTAGAATGAGCACCAGCTGAACTAGCATCCTGCTAGCCATTGCACAGGCACTTGATATTAACCTGGATGACCTCCATGCCGTATCAGTATACATCAGGATATCAGGAACTGTAATATCCTTTGATTCATTTAAACCTGGCTAAATCTTTGACAGCACCATTCAACCAGGTGACTTTTTCTTTATATGCCAATCCAACAAAGCAGAGGACTCTGGCTAAAGAAGGAGATGAAGCATGTGCTTTACACTGAATAAGGACTGGCTTGCAGCTGGGATTGTGAGGTGCTGTCCCGATCCTGCGGTGAATATGTCTTTGAGTTGCGGCTGCAGAGTGGAATCACTGCATCTAGGAACGTGCACGATAAAGCAGTAGCCACCAATTTAATAAGATAAAAAAAAGTACAAAATTATAGTTCATAAGTTAAAAGAGCTGATGGGATGGCATTTAACTGGAATTGTACCTTGCATAATTCCATGTGATCAATAAATGATTGATTGCTAACTGCGGTCACGTGACTCCAATGCAGTCATCACCATCATCACCCTCTTTGTTTTTAGCTAATATAATGAATTCATTGAAAAATGCACAACTTTGGCTCGGATGCAGGCCACCTGTCTGCAGTCACCACTCTGTAGCCTTGCTCTATGTCTGATTGGTTACATTTCACAAGTAATAGGCTATCAGTACTGAAGTCTGCTGCGGCACACAAGGCAAATATGGAGAGTGGAGCTGTTGTTCAGTTTCAACTTGTGTTGAACATAAGGCAGCAAATATTGCTGAGGTTGTAATAAACATCACAGACTGTAAATAGACCATTCCACTTGTAATGTTATGCAGTTAGTAATAGTTCTTAGTGAATGTAACTTAAATTGTATGAGTACAAGGGCTGCAAGGAGAGGAAGAGGGAGTGAGACTGCACCTGGACGCTGGCCAGAGATGTGATCATGTTATTATAGTTTATAAAAATGCTTATGTTTATAAACATATTGACATTTCATACACCAGACATTTCTATAACTCGGACCTTCCAATGTGCATTCAACCCGTGTCAGACCATTCATGAGTCAACGATCTCGAGAATCCAGCCTGCAGTGTAATTCATACCCTGCGTATAAAGCAGAGAATTATACAATAATATTCATAGCACACAAAGGATTCTTAACTACCGACCACTGTCACTTGGAGTTATGGTCAATGATTTCCTTTTTAATCTTCAGCAATAGGAATTTATACACTGCAAGCACAAATTATCCTGACTCGACAGATGACTATAAACAGAAATTGTTCCTAAATGTAACAATGAATTGTGATATTGATTTCAGGTCATATTGCCCACACCCACTTACTTGCAGTGTTGCCATCATAAGCTGTGTTTTCAGGAAACAATTAACCAGGAACAAAAGAGTAATTTGTAATTTGTAATCCAAGTAGCATCTTCCTTTGTCCCACTTCTGAGTTTCCAAACACACAAGTTGGCTCTTTGTTTTACAGTACTAGAGCTGCTCAGCATAGTTTCCCGTTGTCATCTATCTATGGAGCAGGACACTTTACACCGCCGTGCTCTCTCCCCAATAAGCAATAAAGTTAATGAAAACTGACGATTCCTCATCACAGTGGTTTAGACCAACATCGTCTAACACGTTCCCATCAAATTCCAAATCAAAACTGAAGTCAGCTGTCAACACATCACAGCTGCAGTGATGTTTCCAAAGGTCAACAGTTTGAAAAGGTCAGCTTTCCCCGAATAGATGGAGAACATTTGGAGTAAAAGGCACCTCTGAGTTTAACCTCAAGAAGAACCAGTAAGTGTTAGTGCAGGTCTTCTGAGTGAAGAATGTGAGGGTGTTAAAAATGCAGCTTACCCTCTCTGTGACACTGTGCTGATTCAACTCCCTCAAGTGTATTTCTCACTTTCCTGACAAGTTTATAGCACAAGAGTCTTAGAACTCATTTCTGTTTTTTTGAGGAGAAGATAATGAATATATATATTTTAGTGATCTGTGCTTCAGTGGCCTTCACTCACCTTAAGATTAAGGGTGTTTAAACAATTCCTGTTTTTCTTTGAGTGCTTCCTTTAGGGCAGATGTCATCAGAGGACGTGTCTGACTCCTCACTTAGGCGCCACTATCTTTGAGATTTCTTGCCTTTGTTTTTGGGAAGTGGACTGATCAAATCTTCCATTTTTACATGGCACAATAATGGGCCATTAGCTGTTCAAGAAGCCTGAACCTCTCACTCTCTGGATGTAGTGCTTCTTACTTAAATTTGTACAATAAAATAATAACAAACCTTAACTGACACAAATATAACATCACAAATGTAAAGCTGGGAGTTTGCTGCAGAAGAGTGCTGCAAAAGAATGCTCTGAGTTGAGATGAGAGTATTTTCAGGACACTAGCTGCACAGTCAGGAAGCAGGGATGACCAGAGTAGAACCCCTGTGGTGCCGGATTGGCAACTGGGTCCCTGGAGACGTGTGGGGAAATAGAGAGATTTTGACTAAAAGGCAGACAAAGTCTTGCCGCAGCCTAAGTGTACCACTTTCAATACAATGGGTTGAAGATAATGTCTGAACTTACATTTAGTTTCAAGAGAACAACTTCACAGAAAAGCAAAGAAAAGGACACACTGTGCTTGTGCTTTTTTGTGCTAATTAAAACAACCAAATGCAATAAAGTAAGACATCCAGCAGAAAACAAAGTTGATCAAGTGTGTAGAACAACAAAGAACATTTTAAGTTTAGTTCTGCTTTTAGTTTGCTTTTCAACTGTGGTAACACTGGAGCACATCTGATACACATTTAATGAACGGATTACACATTCAGTCTAGCAGAGTAAACCAACAACTACAATCATAAAAGGTAAAAGCAGCTTCACACCTCACCTCTGAATACCCAACAATCATGTGCCCAAAGATCTAAGAGGTCCCTGTGTTTCTTATCAGCACCTTTATCAGTGTAACTGTGGTCCAAGGCCATACAGTGCTTTTTGGAAAATTTTGGTCCAATTTTATAATCAGTTCTAAAATTACCTGGCAGCCAATGCAGCAATGTGAAGCCAGATTTGATGACCTCGAATATATAATTTTCCTTCTTGTTAAAGCTCTTGCTGTGGCATTCTGAATTAACTCATCACCCAGTCTTTTGAGAGAGAGCAGTGTGGAGGACATGACAATAATCTAATCTACTAGGGATAAATGCATGTTCACATTTTCTCTGAGTCCACTGAAAAGAAAGTTAAAAGTCTTAGAGCCAGTTCTCTGAATAAGAATTTGGCTGAAGATAAATGAAATAAAATTTCCAGGTTTAGAAACGCCTCAGCTTGACTCTCAAAATCCTTCTGGAGCTCAACAGATTGCCTGAGCCTTGAGTTATTAAGCACTTACATGGACAATAACATTATGGGCAGTTGGATGGACTTCATATGCGTCATAATCAGACAGAATAACCGTATCCCTAACCAATCAGCAGTGATTGTTTTTGTTTTTGTAAATGTAATTTTCAGTGGATTTAAGTGGTTACCTGTAGGAGCAAACACTGTATGTTGTGCTGATGAAGATAAGCGGTATTGTTGCTAGGTACGCATTCTGCGTCCCTGATACATTCAATCTGAAAGGACCCAGTAAACTCACCATTGATGCTTCGAGGGGGTGAACCCTGTTATTTTCCCTGATAATGCTACATTGTGAACAATGCTGGAATCATAGAAACAGTAGTGTTGCATCACTTATCTTATTTTGAAAGTATTCCTCATGTCACAGAAACCACTGAGGGTCACCTGCCTTCAAGCCCTCAACCCTGGCTCTCTGAAGCTGTGTGTGCTGAGGCGGCAGTGTCAGCTGCACAGCACAGAGGCCCCTAAGGACTGCCGGTAGACAATAACCTTATTTTCAGGTTCATAAGATGTACCCGAATTCACAAATATGTAGGGTTTTAGTACAGACATTCTTGTAATCTTACATCTCAATGTCTGCTGTAACAGCAGATGCTGTATTGACTCATTTAGATGATGACCCGTTAATGTTTTCACGACCAGGGGAAATGTTGAAAAAATATTTTCACTGTTAGCCACCATTTTCCTTATCACCCTGTATATCTCGTCCAAGACAAGATCCCATTTTGTTCATAGTTGGGTTGCAACGGTTTGAGATTTTCACGGTATGATAAGTGTCAGAAAATATTGCGGTTTCACTGTATCACTGTGTTACAGAATTTATATTATTATCAGTCACTTTAAAGGAGTGAAAATAGAAGGGTAATCCTTGGTTGAACAAATGTTTTGTTTTTTGTTTTTTTTTTTTTACTATAATTGAAATCGGAAACCATTTTGTTAATGGAAGAATGCGTAAAAAGTCTCCTCTTTAAAAATAGCTAAGCTAAATGAGAGTTGCTCCATCCAGTTGCTTTTTCTTTTCAATATTGTAGATAAGCAAATGTACACTGTACGATAACTGTCAACTTTTATATCCTTGAAACTGGTATATCACTGCAACCCTAGTTCATAATCCCAAATAGTGAACTCTTCCCAAGGAAGAGAATAAACATATTTTTTAAACTGTTGAATTAAATTTTATATTTACATTTTTTGGATTATCTCATAATATCACAGTCATATCTCATTTGAAGTAGGTGATACAGAGTAGATGATTTTGGAGGTCTCTGTAGTCTGCTGAATTCAAGATGGGACATTTCTATCATGTTTTTTTTTACATAGACAGTACATAAAGATACATAGATTTTAGGTTTTGTAAATAAAGTTTTCAAATTTGGGATTTTATCTGTTTAATTTTCATATTCACATTTTTAAAATACATGGATATAACTATAATTACAACAATATAACATCAAACACATGTTTAACACTTCATATTTTGTCAAAAGAAACCCACATTTTATTGGGGACCTACTCAAATGACCACCTTTGGGTCGCGGGGACTCACTACATTGAAAACCTTTCAACATCACTGGATAAAAATGTTGTCTTACCATGTCCAGATGGGTAAACTAACAGCCATAGTGTCACTGACACACAGAAACCACTCTTTATCATTCTCGGCGTTCACTTGTAATAACATGTCAGTTGAAACATTTACAATCTATGTTTCTACATCTGAACTATTGTGACTTAAAAGCCTCGTCTGCTGGTCTGACTTGCTCAGGTAGCTGCCTGAGTAAGTGTCAACACTTTGACAAAGCGAGAAAAGCTCTCCTCAGCTTTGAGTGTAATGCTCAGCCGGGGGTATTTGTTGTCAGTGGAAACCCTCAACCCACATGAGAAAACAATAGAAATCACTTACACACTTTGAAGTAAAAAGGTTTATTGTACGCAGTGAGCCTGGCTCAGCAGCACCAGAGATGTTGAGTGCTTCTATATTTATTCCAAGGAGGTGTGCTGGTAATGTTTTATCAATAATACAAATCCCCTTGTCGCATTTGCTTGTCAGCCGACGGTCTTGCTGCCTGCGCACTGGGGGAGAAACTGATTAATTCTGCTTCGCTCACATGGAGTCACAGTTCAACTTACCCTGACTGACGTTGACATGGAATATCAGTTAGTGTTTGAACTGGGTCAGGTTGTATATTAAAGCTGCTTTACGTTCCTCTGTTTTCTAAAGCACACAAAAGGAGATGCAGTGGAGTTGTGCTGCATCGAAATTCTCAGTAGTGTGTGTGTGTGTGTGTGTGTGTGCGCGCGCGCACGTGTGTGTGTGTGCACATGTGTGTGTGTGTGTGTGTGTGTGTGTGTGTGCATTGCTGGCAAAATTTCAAATCTCCCTAAGATGCAGTATATGGCATGAGCACAAACAGTGTTTGCACCTCTCATATTCCTCAGCTTTTCAATAGACTTATTCAGTCCTTCTTTTATTCATTACATGTCCTACTCAATTTTCTCCTCCCACTGTGCTTATACACTGAAGGACGCCTGCCTCGCAGCTCCAACCAAGGTGATGAAAATATGGTTTTTCACCTCCTGGATCTCATTTTAGAAGTTTTTGCAATCTTTCTGGGAATATTTTACTCACCAGCTTTATTGCTGGGATCTGGGGATGCGGATGAATAATAAAAGTCAACAAAACTTATTTGAAAGCAAAACACATTCATAAAAATATCCTGTCAATCAACATATATAGTGTGTTTCTGATGCATGAGTCTCGTCCCAGACCACAGCTGAGATACGGTGCATGTTTACAATGTATGTCTGTGGGTGTTTAGTTTATGTGGTGAAGTGCATGCAGATAGTTGCTGTACATGTAACATTGCTGCTGAGCACACCTATGCCATATGACTGTCATAACTGTACAATGCATGGAATACATACGGTTTATTTTGTAGGGTTGGGTACTGAAATCTGGCCCCAAAATGGCACCAGTTCCTGTAGGATCCATACCTACTGGACCAAATCACAACACTGATTTCAGAACCTCATTTCAGTACAGATTGAGTGCTTACTGTCTACACACTGTATACAATAATGGACGTAGCCATCATTATGTCACCCATTTGTTAGTAGACTACAATTTAAGGTCTCAAATTCGACATTTTGGTCGTCACCATCTGGGGTTTTTGGAGCTAGAAGTAACTATATTTGGGTGAGAGGCTGGCGCTGTGGAGGAGTGATGATGGATCTGACCGAGAACCCAAGGACACTAGCCACAGACAGCCTGTAATTCAAGGTCACCATGCCCTTAATTATGCGTGATTTTAAGTCTCGATAAAATGTAAATAGGTAACTTGTATAAAAAGTCATCCCTGTATGCTTGTCATAAAGGGAGAAAATAGCTGTAGAGACCAAAACCGTTCTTTGTATCAGGCTGTAGACATTTGTATTTCTGCTGTAGAGTTGGACATTTTCACGTAAGCCCTATTTCCACTAAGCAGTCTGGTACAGTTCAGTTCAGTTCAGTTCTGTATGCATTTTTTCTGTTTTCACTGTGAAAAGTTGTGGATGGTATCATTGGAACCCTTCCTTACCATCCCCATTTTTGGTCATCCCTCTGTTGGGGTACCTAGCACACAGATCTGGTACTAAAAGGTGGAGCTAGAAACACTGCTGTCCATTGATTGGTCAATAGCAGATGGTCACTCTGCTCAGGGCTGAGTTGTGGCTGGTTTTGGATCTTATGTAACCACTGTTCATACTGTGCTAAGTCTTACATACATTAGTAAGCTTCAACTTTTAGATTAAATGCCGTTTTGCTGCCTCTCACAGCAGGTATAGTCTGAGAAATAAATAATTAATCGGGTCGACTGCTGGCGACTTTTAAGGTGGAACATTTACTAGTAATGTTAGTCAATGCATGAGTTGACAACATGAATCCATCAGCACACCTTAAATTTCAATATGACAACTTTGACCATTCCATTAGTTGACATACACTTTTAGTAATGAGTGGATCTTCAAGTGTTTAAAAATACAATAATTTTGACTGGATAATGTGAAATGCATATATTCTAATCCTCATTCTGAGAAAAAACGGTGTCGCAGAGCATCATACCTGTGGGCTCCTGCGCTTGCCTGAGAGGGGCTAAATGCACAAACCCGCTATTTTAAATATCCCATGGAGAGACACTCTCACTCTTGCCTGTTCTATTTTGTTCTGAAAATGTCAGCGTGTAACCCTGTTCCCTAGACGATAATTGAGATGCACACTTCCATCTGTTTCACCGCTGATGAAGGAATACATGGAGTGCTGGACGGAGCAGTCAGTTACAACAACCCCACCCACATTTAAGAGTGCTGTTTGTGGTAGAAATGCTAAATAGACCTCGGGTCTAGGTACCATGTCTGAAGGGTAACTTTTGGTTCCACAGGTACCATACCAAAAGTGTTTGGCTATAGTGGTCTAGCCAGCCTCAAGTGGTGATTCTAGGAACTGCAGTTTTTGGCACTTTGGCACTGGTTTAATATTTCAGCCCCAGCGGTTGCTGCTTGTTAAGGACTAGCTGGTTTATGGTTTTAAGAGAGAGAGTAAGTGGGGGATCTGTCTAATAGTCTCACTGCTTCTGTTTCTTCTTCCACTGGGCTTGCTTCTGAAGTGCACTGAATGCATTGGAAGTGCATCCAGTTGCGTCAACGCTCACCAGATGTCAGTCATTAAATCCAGTGAAAAAAGAATGTGTCATAACCAACATGAGTCATGATGAGGTAATTCTAAAGGAATAAAACAAGATCCAGGTTATAGAAAATAACTCGTACAATAAAATAATATTAGGTTGAAATCAAGATTCCTCAAGAGCTGCTCTCAATATAATGTACAGCTCACTGTGGTGTATTTAAAGCACACATACATAATCTTTTCCCTTTGTCATTTCGATGCTGTAAGAGCGCTAATGTACCATGAAGGATGAGCTACTTAGAAAGCCTAGGAGTCACAAAGGCTCAAAGTTGTTATTTTGAGTAACCCATTTTCTCAAATGTCTCGATGCAGTCTGATGATGTGTAGTTTCTGTGTAGGTCAGGACGCTGCAGGTTTTAAGATGTACTTGCCAGCTTGTACCCTTTGTACACAGAACCTGACATCTGCCCAGTGCAGGCACAGTCCTGCCCCTCAGGAAGTAAGATGGGTCAGAGCCAGCCTGGCGCAATCTCTGTGTCCCACGTCTCTTATCTAGCACTTCCAGCATGTTACTCACTGGATCTCTGCTGCTGCCCACATGATGGTGTTTTCTTATCAGGAAACTCATGCTTTAGAGCCCAGAGGGAAGAAAAAGGTTCAAGATCTTTGGGAAACTTTATTTTTTAATGGGGATTATTGCATGACCTCTTCCATTAAAACACATTCTCCGCAACTGCTCCATCCACTTTCCCCTCCCTCTCCTACCTGCTCCGGGAGCAATCTGAACTATGAACATCACTCCCTTCATTAGACATATTTCTCTGTCTAACTTTATTATATTTCTCACATTGGATTTACTGCATTAGTATTAGACCTGTTTTAATCTTCTTGTTGGATTATAATCCAATTTTCTGCGACAACTGTCTTTTTTTTTGTAATTAAAATCTCCCCTCCTTTATCTCTTGCAGCCCAAGCCATGTGAGGAGTATGTGCTTTGGACTTTTTTTGTCAGCTTTTTGTTGTCTTGGTAACCTGGAGCTGGGTTCATGTTTTGGGCCTGTAAATCCCTTGGAGTCATATTTCATATTGGACCATATGAATAAACTTGACTTGACTCGGAATACTTTATCAAGGACTGCTTCTTTGATTTTGTTTTGGAGTCAACTTTCTGCCGAGCTGTCAAAACTAGCTTAAGAAGATTAATCCAGCAGACCTCCCTCCTTCATAACAAGTAACCCACCCCTGTCCCCGGGACTTCAAGCTTCTCATTGCCAGTGTATCTTAATTATGATTTTTGGGTGATTGGCTCCCACTAATGAGGGGGAACAGGGTGAATTAATTTCAACTGACTGGTGCTGTGATCCTCTGCCATTTTCTTTCACATGTTCTCCCAACGTGCAGTTATTACAGGGAAAAGTAATGCAGCATAAACGGAAGCCATTTATAGGATCGGTTGATTGCCTGCCCACAAGCAACAGACCAAACTGTTTACTTCCATGGCATTTATACAACAACTGATTGAATTAATCAAATTGCTAACTACTTAACCGTGTATCTGTTTTGTAAAAGCACATTTCTGAAACCTAAACTCATTGTCCAAGGGGAGATCAGAATGACAGTTGTTTATTTATCTGTTCTCCTAAATTATTCAGTGTAATATATACTGTGAGATGCCACTTGAACACATCCAACACTGAGAGAAATGCTGTAGAAAATCCATTCTACGTTATTCCTCAGCTGGAGATAGACAGAAATTTTTATCATGTCAGCTTTGTTTTTGCTGAGATGGAAATTACATTATAGGGAAGGAAAGGAATTGAGTTATGGAGGACATTCATTCTCAAGAAATAATAAAAGTAGGCCTAGTCTTTCAGACTTGAATTAAACAGAGTTACTCAACACTTCATCATATTTTTTTGTAAAGTCCCTTCTCCTATTTCTATACGATGTTGGACATGCTGGACAAGTGCAACTTTTCACTGCTGGCTATAAATGTATTTTCTTTCTGTGGATGCCAATGTCAGATTTTTGCTGATGTATTTGACTTAGGTGCTTTATTAAGAGCACTGTGAACTTGCAGGGCAAAGCAATAATTACTACAGCTGCTGTGCAGGGGTGAGTCGGGCATTTAGAGGAGACGTTGAAGACGTTCTTCTTCCTGTCTTGAAGACAGTCTTGGGATCCCTTCCCGGACAACTTAACACCCATTCTCACCTGGACCCATCTAACCGTAATGACACATAAGATGGCCGGGTGGGTCCACGACTTACTTGTGACCTTAACGACTCTGAAACTCAGAGCTCACATGTGACCTCAATGACTCTGTAAGCGTTCCCACCCACACAGAGTTTAAAGCCTGTGACTCTGCACCAGTCTTCTAGAACTGAACAAACTTCTTGGGTGAGAGGCAAAACGTCTTAAAGAAACTCAAACAAGGAGAATGAAGAAGCGAAAGACAAATGAGAAATACGAGTGGGGGCGTAAACAGATCTGCATGGACCATAACTATTGAAAATGTCTACAATTAAGAATATCTCTTACAAATCAGTTCACGCAGCACAGTACTTGAGTATAATTAGCATGTTTGCTCTGTATCACCCAAGACTCAAACTCACAACTTAAGACATCAAGGAGAAGTCATGATCTTGTTGAGTTATGACGTCAACAAACACCATGGCTGCATGTAAAGGCAGATTTCAAACAAGTGTCAAAAAAACAGTTATTAAAACAAAATTCTGAAATTTCTAGACAAAAATGTAGACAACACAGAGACGTCTGTGGTTTATTTTTACAAAGATTGATTGCACCATAAGGGGCAAACTTGTGGTTGAAGATGCTCATATTTCCATTGACTGCAATAATAAACATGAGGAGATATTCAAAATACTGGCAAATATTTACTTTTTGAAATACAATTCTGAAATGTACCTGACTATCTCTACCATGACCCAGTTCAGTTTAGGACTAGATGTTACAATCCCTTGATCTGAATACTTGAGACTATGAGTAGTAGTAATAGTGCCGTATGCGAGTTTCCGAGTGGGAGCCAGAGAATTAAGGTTAGATGGATAAACTTAAGTAAGAAGGAGGATAGGGAGAGCGGAACCAGCAAGAGACATCTGTGCAGACTGAACCCTTACTCTACCGGACCAGGCTGTACACTCTACCACCAAACCTTAACTCACTTTGAACGAGGTGGAGTTTTACTGGTAGGTTGCTGTTGCACATACTTGCGATAGTGAGTGAAAGTTGGAACCATGCTGGGGGAGGGGGTGAGTGTCTAGGGAGCATAAAAGCTTCACTGGGGTCATCAGGTGGGTATCCTCCTTAATTGGTGTTTTGATGATAGGCCTACAACACTGCCAGAGGGCTCATCGGCAACACCTGGTCTCCCAGGTGCACCCCTTCTGCTTTTACTCCCTTGAACCCTGCTGTTGTTAGTGGTATCTTTCCAGGCTGAAGTGGTGTCAAAAAAATGTCTTTTTTTTCTTGAATACAGGAAACTGTTTGTACAAAAACCTTTTGGCGCATCACTCCAGACCCTTGCTCTGTTTTTTGCAAAAACATAGTGATGGACTTTACAATTTCTACTCCACTAGGGATATACTGCAGTCAAAGTTGCAAAGTTGTAGCACACACAACTGATTTATTATGAAGTTTCAAACTTGTAATCTTTAGAGTATTGCTGTAGGGCCACCACCAGGACTGTTAACTCTAAATTCAAGTTGAGGATGTTTGGCATTGAACTGGACCTATATGCAAAGTTTGGTTTATTTCCATGCATGGGAAGGCAGATTTAATGGTAGGAAGAAACAAAAGAATAGAAAGGGGAAGAAGAACTTTGGCAATAACAAGAGGAACGAGCAGCAGAGCAGCCAGGCCCCCAATTATGAGCTGAAAGTCTCTGAAACACTATATTGTTTGAGTCATCTCCAATGCCCCACATGCTCATTTCAAAATTGCAAAATGTGTGTGTGTACATAGATGATCTGCAGCAGTATGTATCAACACAATCTTGTGTACAGTACTCACTCAGCTCCTATTAACGCAAGGCCTTCCACATTCATGCACTCTCTGTGCCCTTTACATCTATCTTTGAATGTCATTTCCCACAAATTCCTCAGGCGCTTTCATGATAACTACTCAATACTGCAGGGTAACGCATAATGGAATACTATGGCCCTCATTTATCAAGTGAGTGCAACCACTTTAATCTTGAAAGGAGTGTGTCCTTTTTAAGTACTAATTAACTAACTTCTCAATTCTGAAATGTTAAACTGTGAGTCCTGTGGGAAGAAAGTTGAGGGACTGCAGGTCTAATAAAGACAAAGGAGAAACAGCATTCTAGTGAACGCGACTGGCTGTTTTACGCTTTTTAATTTCAGATTTGCCAGAGAATTGTTTCATTGATTTTTTTTTCTTTTCAACATTGCGTTTTTCGAGAGTGATTGATCAGTGTGTTTGTTTGCTTTATTTAAACTATTAATAAACACTGACAGCTCACAAATCTCTTTAGCTGACACTGTGCTATAAATTTAATAGCGTTTATGAGTAAAAATGTTTTATAGTATTGGACAGAAGGCACAGCTTATGGTGCTTGGATAAAAAACATTTTTCATATGTGACCAGTGGAAAGTGCTGAGTCAGCACCTCAGTCATCAACCACACACTAAAGTAATTACTGTGGTCGAACATGTTTTTCTACTGTTTTGCGCAAACCGGTTTATTCATTGTGTTGTCTGATGCATACACTGTTGTACTATTTGAGGAAGTACAGTGTATTGATGGAAGATGTGTATTGCAAGGTAACCTATAATTTTAGGCTTACCCTTCTTCCACTTGGCAGTCTGAGATTGATATATCGTACAATACTGCTCAAAAGTTTAGAATTGTCTGCTGTAAAAGCTTGACTGGGTACAGTTAGACATCTGTGAAGACTACTCTATATTTTTGAATGTTCTTTCATGCCTTTAGGTTGTAGAAAGTCATCTTTACAAAAGATATTTTGTATGAAGGGTTTATTTTGTACATGGAGAACAAAACGCTTTATGATGGCTCAACTAGACTGACAGCTGAAATGGCAGAAAGAAGCAAAGAGTCCTCTGGGCAACAGCAGGAGGAGAAATAAGTTAGTCTAGGTTCAGGACTATTGGAATTATATCACAGGATATCATTTGAACATACTACAGACTGACAAATCACAGATCCCCATCAGAGTAATTTAATATTGAGTATCAGCCAACACCGGGTCCCAATCTGATACGGTTAATCCTATTTTTCTCAGATAATCCAGCTGCACAGTGCACACTTAAAATAGGCTGCTTTAAAGTTATTAAAACCAATCCAATGTATATGTATGACAATTAAATAGCTCTGCAATGCATTAAAAATATTTCCTTAATGGTTTCTTTTTTTCTATTTCAATTTTATACAAAATAAAGTATAAAAAAAACAAACCCTCTCTTTAATCTCTTTGGCCCTAGCTCTGTCTCAAGGGAAAATCTTTTTCCCTTTAAGAGAGCACTCTCCAATGTTTGCTGCTTCAATGCAGCCTTTGTTACCTGAATGAACTCTATTCCGGTGAGTGTTTATTTTTGTGGTCTGTACATCTTTTGTGCGGATTACAATAATAAATAAGCCCACGCTTATTGGCATTCTGCTTGCTGGGCTTTTGTTGTGGTGGTGTGGTGAGTGTGACAGGCCACTTTCTGTCTCTCCTCCGCCCACAGTGAACCATGCACCAGAGACAACAGCAAAACACAAGAATGTCAAGTCAAAAAATGGTTTATTGAGAACCAACAATGTCAACACTGATGCTGGGATACTTTTATCTTACTTAAAATGACTGTACTCATACTGTACCTTCCTTTGCTGCTCCTTGGATTATATCCACTCATGCTGTTTAAATGTATATGCTTAACTTGTACATTTTAAACTGTATTGTGTCTTTTTACCTCAGTGTTGTATGTTTTTATTGTTGAACATATTGTTTTCTTTTCATTATTCTGGGACACCTTTAAACATCAGGCAAAGGGACTGTAATGAAAATGATCTGTTAAGCTAACATGGGTGCATTTACATTTGTTAGAATGTGGATTAATGTACACTGTGCCTTCTCAAACAAATTAATTAATTAATTAATTAATTAAAATATGTTAAATTTAATCAAATTAAAAGACACACTGAGTTTAAGCAAATGCTCATAACTGTAATGTAAATAACATTAATCAGCACTACATTTTGCTGTTGTTTATGGTCTGTGGTGTTTTGCGGTAGATAGGGTGCATAGTGGAGTAGAGACAAAAAGTCAGACAGTTAATGACGGCTACACTCTGGTAGCTGTGCATGAAACCTTCGCCATTTAAAACACCTGTGTGACAGCTGACCTTAAAGGGATAGTGCACCCAAAAATGAAAATTCAGCCATTATCTACTCACCCATATGCCGACGGAGGCCCTGGTGAAATTTTGGAGTCCTCACATCCCTTGCAGAGATCAGCGGGGGGAGCGGCTAGCACACCTAATGGCTGACGGCGCCCCAGACTAACATCCAAGAACACAAAATTGAAACCACAAAATATCTCCATACTGCTCATCCGTAGTGATCCAAGTGTGCTGCAGCCGCGACATAAAAAGTTGTTTCGAAAAACGTCATTTGAACTCTGTTTTTAGGCTCACTGTAGCCTGTAGCTCTGACTGCTTCTTTGTGCTCCATGCTCACGTGTGCGCTTGCGCGAGACCAGCGAAAGCATGAGCTTTGCTTACCCATGTTTATATCACGTGACATGTGCACCACAGGGGGGGACAACAGTACCCACAGTTGCTAAAAGATAATTTGCACTACGGTCTTTTAGCAAAGGGCAGCCCAACACGTCTGAAGACTTTGAAACTGAGAAAGAACAGCATTTCTTTGTTGAGCCGTATTTGTTTGAGGCCAAGTATACGGAACTCAGGCTACTGGACGAAGCAGCCGCCGCAGCTCATGAGCCTAATCCTCAGCCAGCCACAGAATACCAGAGTCGAGCACTGGAAACCTGGTGGTGTAGTTGTTTCAAATGCAAAGCAATGCCAACGGATGAGGAAAGTCTTTGCTGCTCAGACTGGGAATTGGCGATGCCTGCACTTGAGAATCTGGACATCAGTACTGACCAGACTGCTGCTCTTCAGAGACCGTGCATCACCGATCACCCTGAGCGCACACACGTGAGCGTGGAGCACAGAGAAGCAGTCAGAGCTACAGGCTACAGTGAGGCTAAAGCAGAGTTCAAATGACGTTTTTTGAAACAACTTTTTATTTTGCGGCTTCAGGACACTTGGATCACTACGGATGAGCATGTTGGAGATATTTTGTGGTTTCAATTTTGTGTTCTTGGACGTTAGTCTGGGGCGCCGTCAGCCATTAGGTGTGCTAGCCGCTCCCCCCGCCGATCTCGGCAAGGGATGTGAGGACTCTAAAACTTCACCAGGGCCTCCGTCGGCATATGGGTGAGCAGATAATGGCTGAATTTTCATTTTTGGGTGCACTATCCCTTAAAGCAAAGTATTGGATTTGTATATATATAGCTCAATGTATCTGATAACGATCTTTGAGATCATATTGGGACATCCCTAATATTTAGAGCCCAGCTGCATGGTTGCAGTTCAGTAATGATCAAGGGTCATTTACACTTTTCTGAACTGGAAAACAAATTCAGAATTGAAATTCCAAGAGTGTCATTTGACACTGTGAGAAGCTGGAATCATTCAGCACACTTGCTAGAGGAAAATGCTGGCATTGCACGTTTCTGAAAACCACAAATACATTGGCATGCTTCGTAAGAATTATGTCAGCGTTTCTGAAATGACACTGTATATGAGCGTCATGCCTGCCCAACGTTATGCCTGGCCAGCGTTATGCCTGGCCAGCTGCACCCCACTGTTGGTTGTTTTTAGCGAGACATTGCTGTTTCCAGCAGCTTTTTAACCCCTGAATGTGGGTGTTTTTTTAGCAACTTATTGCTGTGGTTCCAGCTGGAATTGTGCCCCTGAAAGCAGGTATTTTGAGCCAAAACAAGTGTTTTTTGTTCCTAAACCCAACCACACATTACCCACAGCACTGTGGGAACATAAAGTTTCAACATATCTGCTGCATAATAATGAGTAAATGTAACGTATCCGTAGTTTGCAGAAACGTACAATGCCAACATTTTTTTCTGGCGATTTTGTTGCAGAATTATACTGCTCATATATTGTTCAAATAGCCATTATTGAACGAAAGAAGAAAAACATCAATATAAAAGGTGATTCCAGACTTCTGAGAGGTTGTGTTGCTCAGTAGAAAACTCTCTGTATCTTTGAGAGTGTAAACAGAAAAACAAAAATCAGCTCCTCATTATGTTGCTGTCACAGCCTTAATTGAACTGAAACACATGGTGATTTCTTTCAATCTCCAAATAAATGTTCTGACTCTCAGTATAATGAGTAAATAGCTTTTAGACAGATAAATAACTGTATAGATTGTATTAAATTGCCTAATGTAATCAGTACAGAGTCAACTTGCAGCAGTGCTCGTTCATCTCTAACAGCTTGATTCTTAAGTGTTTTTTTTCTTGTCTCTCCCTGCCTACAGAAGATGCAGCACTAATGAGCACCCGTCAGCCTTTAGATGAGTGAAGCACAACAAAGAAACCTGAACATCAACAGTCCACACAGTGACAGTAAGGCCCTATATCTGCCATCTTACACACTCCGGAGCTGTCTGTGAAGTTATCATTATATATCATTATCATTATATAGTTATACCCTGTGCTTCAACTCCCCCTCAGCCCAGATCCTCATGCACCTGCTTATTGTTCAGTGATATTCTGTATGATTATGGGAACAAAAGACAGCCAGTGGCATATGGTAGCACTCACACATACAGCTCTGACACTATATTCAGCTGGGTACAATCTCGTCAGGGTATCTTTGCTTTGTGATATGAAGTAGACAGGAATGAGGTGACATTTTGACGCCATATCCTCTTAGAACATGTATTTATGTTTGGCGGTGACATTTCTAGAGCAGCTTTCAAATTCACACAGTTCTGGTAAATATCAAAGTATATGATAAACACATTTATACTGTAGTCGTATAGCCTCAGTCCGTGGATCCCAAACATTTGTTAAACCCCTTCATAGTGAAGTGGTTTTTATCGCGACACCCCGCCACACACATCATATGTCTCTTTTGATATGACCTAATTTAGATATTAAGTGATGTGATATAGCCCCTCTAATTCTGAACTAAAGTATGAAGTATGCTTACAGATAACATGCATTTCTGTTTGTTATGCCCCGATGTAAAAGTAGCTTACATTTTCAGCTTTGAAGGACAAAAAACATTCACATATTGAATTGTGCGCTAACGCTGTTTTCCATTCTCCTCTCTTAGTTGCTTGAAATATTCAGTATCTTTTCAGGATAAAGAGGTACTTAGTCCCAAGATTTGTCTCTCTTGAGCTTAAACAGCATCCACTTTCCCCTGTCCACATAAAGCCACGAGTAGCTTTTAACGGCAGAAGTTTGGTTGTATCTGACTGCGTGAAGGACTGAGATGTATCACCATTTCTTTGAGCTCTGTTTACAATAACATATCTTTCCGCCGCTTGCCGTGACTGTCACTATCTCTGACTGCTGTGTACCTTTTAAAATCTGTTCCAGAAAGTTTGTTACATAATTATGACAACTGGCAACCATGAGCTGCTGTCACCAATTGAAGCTGTTTTTAATGTGATGGCTCTGCTGTTTATTGCTCCCATGGTGCCGATACCCATGGCTGGAGGCATTATGCTTTTGGGTTGCCTTTCTGTTCATCATATGTCTGTCTGTCCCATTCTCGTCAACACGATGTCTCAAGAACACCTTAGTGGAATTACTTCAAATTTTTCAAAAATGTCCACTTGGACTCAACAATGAACTGATTAGAATTTGATGGTCAGAGGTCAAAGGGTCAGTGTGAAGTTGCACCCACCTCATCCTTGTGAACACAATATCTCAAAAAAGCCTTGAGGGAATTTCCAATTCCCAACTGGTGGGTCACGGTCTAAAAGTGGGTCGCAAGTCCATTCTGAATGGACCCCAAGTGACTCCTGTATGTGTGAAGTTTGTAAAAATCATATTTTATTTTTCAGTACAGTGAATTTCTGGCACAGAGCTTTTATTTTGAAGTGAATACCCTGTTTTAGAGTAAGTGACTAACACAGCTACTTCACAGAGAAGGCAAATTAGCTTGACGACATGACCAAATGCAAGTATGACTCCGGATGTATTAAACTACGTGGACCTTGAACTAATAACTAAGGAGAAATCTGGACCCTGTGGCTGGACCAGTTGGGAACCACTGTGCTTGGACTCAAGGATGAACTGATTAGAATTTGGTGGTCAGTCAAAGGTCAAGGTCACTGTGACCTCTTAAAACATGTTTTTGACCATAACTCAAGCATTCATCCACTAATTATGACAAATTTCACACAAATGTCTAATAGGATATAATGATGAAGTGATGACATTTTGTATCCAAAAGGTCAATGTTCTGCGAAAACACTTTCCTGGACATTATTTAACATCATATCTCAGGAGCAGAAGGGGAGACATTTGGTCAGATACTGGTGACAGATATTGGTGACACAAATCTTGGGTGTCGACATTGAAACTGCTTTGTTTGTATAGATCTTCTGTGCTGCAAGGGGGGAAGATGTGTTTGGAGCGTCCGTGTTTTAGAAAATGAAGGTTCTTTGCAGCAACATTTGAAGTTGTTAACTGTCATAACTGCACATGAGTGTGAACAGACATGGATGTAAACTGTAATTGCCACTTAACTGCTTCGCGGAGGCAAACAACCATGAGATGGTAATTCTAGTGTTGATGTGTTTGAAATTATAATGTATAAAGGTAGATGATGATGTCCACCTGTTTGTTTTTTATTTTTTATTTTTTATGGTGAAACAATAGAAATACAGTAAATTGACCATCCATCAAAATAATAACTTGAGATAGACTTTGATGATGTTATGAAGTAGTGTGGAATTATGGAAGTTATTCTCTCCACAACCACCATTGCCAGTGAAAATCTAGCGTAATTCAGGCTGAAACCACGTTCACGGACAACTTACAGTTGGTAACTTTTATGAAAAAATAACTTTTTGTCATATTTGTTGAAACCTTAACTACATCCACACAGAAGTACATCAAACTGATGATGTGTAAAAAAAAAAAAAAAAAAAAAAAAAAAGAATCAAGTTCCTCCTTCCACTCCTTCTGTTTCTAATGGCATTTGCAAGAATCCACAGTAGTTTCTGGAAATAAATAAACAAACAAACAAAAAAGAAACAATCAGAGCTGAGAAGTCTCTAATGCAGCTGTCAATCATGTCAAGCGCTCAATGAACTGCAGTCAAACTGTTAAACTGGGCGGCATGGATCAAATATGAAAGAAGATTCTGTTACTGCATTGTCTATTTTTCACCTCAAATGTTTTCAGAAACATATTTTAGTGTCTTGTTTTTTCTAGTTTTTTTTCTATCATAGTTTAACAGTTTGATCACAGATATTACAAGCAGTGATTTACATGACTGACAGCTGCGTTACAGACTCCTGGGCTCTAATTTGTTGTTTGTGTTCACGTGCATTAAGGCCATTAGAAACAACTTGAGGAGGCAGAGGAACATGATGTTTTTCACAGACCATCTGTTTTAGTAATAATGTATTGACAGCTTCAGTAACATGGAAAAAACATTATTTTAACACATTAAAAATAATTATCATTTATTTAAATGATTATTATTTATATTTATATTATAGTTTCCAACTAAACTTTTGGTCACGTTACATTTTGTCATATCTATTCATGTCATCATGTCATTCTACTAAAATAGCTGCAAGTAATGTTAGCTAATGTATTGTTAACTTTTTAACGCTATTGTATGTGGCAGAGGTGGTAGTAAGTCACACATGTGCAAGTCATAAGCAAGTCTCAAGTTAAAACCTTCAAGTTTCAAACAAGTCCCATATCATTGTGGTGAAAATAAAGCAAGTCAAGACCAGTCCTTGCTATAAATCATGCAAGTCAAGTCAATTCCTTTCGTGTCGTTGGTCTCAAGTCAAAGTCAAGTCTCAAGTCATGAATACTATGTCAAAGTCAAGTTGTCTTTCATCAGTGCTGGTGAATCAAGTCACAAGTCCTCAAATTTGCGCCTCGAGTCGAACTCAAGTGAAGTCATGTGACTCAAATCCCCCGCCTCTGTTAAGTGGTGAGCTCAATTGTGCGGTAGCACAGCACTGTTACCTGTGGTCAAAACAATGTAACATTATGGTGTTGTATTAGCTCGGTGTCTGGCATGACACTTGTAATACTAGTGCATTAAACTGGATCAATATTCAAACAGCTTATCAATAAATTAGGTCTTTACTGGGTTAAAGTGTTGTAAAATGGCATACAATCAATGCAAAACTATGCTACATAGCAGAAATAATGCTGTATTACTGTTTCTGAGGATAATTCTGTGACGTATGATTACTTCCTCACTCTCTGACATATTTTCTGGTGTTTCCCTTCTGTCCCTGGAAGTTAGAGTAACCAGAGGGGGTAAAGGGGACATGACACCACTTACAGGCGACCAAATCAAACACACCGTTACCTGCGATAAAATTACAGATATCTCTGGTTCAAGATGATAGAAAGGCAACAGTAACTCAAATAACCATTGGTTACAACCAAGGTATGCAGAAGACCATCTCTGAATGAACATGTCGAACCTTGAGGCAGATGGGCTACAGCAGCAGAAGACCACACTAGGTGCCACTCTTGTCAGCTAACAACAGGAAACTAAGGCTACAATTCACACAGGCTGACCAAATTTGGACAATAGAGGTTTGGAAAAATGTTGCCTGGTCTGATGAGTCTTGATTTCTGCTGCGACATTCAGATAGATAGATAGGTTAGAATTTGGCGTAAACAACATGAAAGCATGGATCCATCCTGCCTTGTATCAGCAGTTCAGGCTGTTGGTGGTGGTGTAATGGTGTGGGGGATATTTTCTTGGCACATTTTGGGCTCATTAGTGCCAACTGAGCATTGTTCAAACACCACAGCCTCCCTGAGTATCGTTGCTGACCGTGTCCATCCCTTCATAACCACAGTGTACCCATCTTCTGATGGATACTTTCAGCAGAATAATGCTCCATGTCACAAAGCTCAGATAATCTCAAACTGGTTTCCTGAACATGACAATGAGTTCACTGTACTCCAGTGGCCTCCACAGTCACCAGATCTCAATCCAATAGAGCACCTTTGGGATGTGGTGGATCAGGAGATTTGCATCATGGATGTGCAGCCAACAAATCTGCAGCAACTGTGTGATGCTATCATGTCAATGTGGACCAAAATCTCTGAGGAATGTTTACAGCACCTTGTTGAATATATGCCACCAAGAATGAAGGCAGTTCTGAAGGCAAAAGAGGGTCCAACCTGGCACTTGCAAGGTGTACCTAACAAAGTGGCCAGTGAGTGTACATCACAGTCATATTCTGTCCTTGTCTTCACTGAAGATATGTGATTAGATGAGTGAATAAATGATGAAAAGGAAACATATCACAGACCCTTCTACAGACAGACTTCCTTACTTTTTTTGACATCTTTTTGTCAGGTAAAAAGTCCAAACTGCATAGCACTGTGTGTCTCCTTCAGTTTGAGGCATTATTTCAGTGGCACAGTGAGGACAACGTGATAAGAGGCAGAGGAAAGGAGAGCTGCATGCTATAAAGTTGAAGCTTTGATGTTTTCTTGCATTGAGAATGGCAGTGTCATAGAAAATGTGATCACAGCTTTCTTTTCTTTTTTTTTGGCTATACTTTACTTGAGTGGTGTGCCTCTGTAGCAGCACCTTGCTTACCATTTAGAAGAGGACCGTTTGTACAGTAGCAGGAGGTCTTCTCTATCATGTGGGTCCAATCTGAGCCTCTGTGGACCTTTTGGCTCGTACTGAGTGCCTCGTCTGCTCCTCATGCACTTACATTTTGAGTGTCAGTGGGAGTAAACATGACCTCAAAAATCTTTTCATGTATAGCCTGAAAAATAGAGCTTGCCAGGCTCTCCAATGTAGTACATGTAAAACAGTCTCTGACAGTAAAATATAGCCTCATATAAATGACTTTGGCCAGATTTTTACGTTGAGGCTAGGGAATGTCTTATCATGCAGAAACAGGAGTGTAGATTAGAAGTAAATTATCGGGGTAGATTTGGGTCATAAATGGGCCATTGAAATCCTTCTTTAAGATTTATGAGAGTGTTCCATCAGCTAAAGGAGCTTTTTTATTTCCCATGAAACATGTCCACAATCCTGAGGCAATTGCAAATGTAATGGGTACCTGCTATCATGCTGCGTATTACACAGTATCGGTTTCTGTCTCACTGGTATTAAGAATTTCCTTTTCCTTTTTTTTTGTAGAGATGACCTTCTTTATACCTTGAAACCTTATTTTATTTAAAGCTTCATGGAGAGTCAGAAAGGGTGGTATTCTAGAGAGATTAAAGAATAAATAATGCAGAAATAAGTGTTGGTTTTGAGAAGGCAGTGGGCATACTTGTTGCTTTTGGGATGTAGTGTGAGAATCCATTCATCATGGCTTTAGATGATGGCCCATGACAGATCTGTGCAATGTTTATCCAGACACTTTGAAGAAGCTGCCTTGCCCCTCCAGATATGCTGTGCTTGGTCAGCTGTTTGCTCTCCCCAGGAATTCAGAACCAGACTTCTCTATCAGAGCTTAATAAAGAGGAAAAACTACTCTGACACTAATGATGAGTCTTGTACCCAAGTCAGTGATGCACTATCAGTGTTTTCCCTAGGCTGAATGCCCTGGTGGGGGGGGCGCAGATGAGCCACAAGGGGAAATCACAAGATTCAACACCAAAAGGCCACTAGCTGCTTTTCCTTTACTCATGGCTTAACAAATTACATGTATTATTTATACTTTGTCTTAAGTTTCTGCATCTCCTGACAGAGTAACACAGTTGAATTTCAGCCTGCGTGCTCATGTTTTGTCAGCCCAATGATGTTGAAACAGAGCAATTAATATTGCCATAGCTTGAGCAACAAGTTTTTATTTATTAGCTTTTACTGCAAGCAACTTAATGAGTTGCCATCAACTCGAAGTAAATAACCCTCACTTTATCTGTATCTTCTCTCCTGTGCTCTACTTCACATGTGCGGATGAGCAAAGCATTGCCCTCTATCAAGCTCAGAGACGGGAGGAACTAAGGTGATCATAAGCCTAGAGTGCACATAGGCTAGGCCACCCCACTAAGGCAATGGCAGAGGAAACACTGACTGTTATTTAAAATGACACTCTCATACAGACTGCTGAAATGCAAGTTAAGATCTCTGTCGGTTGTTGCAGAAATTGCTGGTTCTATATTTCAATATTTGAAAATCCATGTTTAAAATTGTGCTCTTAAATATTTTCCTGATCAACTTATGTAAACAGGTTTTCCCTTAAATTAATATACAGGATTTTGTAACTTAAACATTCAGATATTACTGCTCTACTTCCTGCCAGTAATATTTGGCAAAGGAACGATCTCATGTCACAATGTGTCAGGATGCGGTTAGCCTAGCATAGCATAAAGACTGGAACCAGGGGGAAATGGCTTGCTAGGCTCTCTACAAAATTAAAAAAATGTTCTGACTATTTACACAACCCGTACATGAACATTTGTCACTAGGGTGAATCATATGTTTGAAACTTTTTAGGACAAACAGCCGCTCTAGATCTAGTTGATGGACACGGTCGGTGAGCAAAGGTTTTGGTGTCTGCACTGGGGTTGGTGGCTGTCAGTCAATAACCACTGTGTCAGACATTGTGTTTTAAAGGCCCCCCACCAACACTGGGCACAGGTTTGCTGTGGTGCTAATGGTATTCTTTGGAAGCTTAAAAGGTAACAATTCAATATTTATCTCTGATCAATATCTGCTGACATCTACGGGCTGACTGCTTTTTTGTTGTTGTTTTTTATTTACTGGTAACTTACACTTTTTCTTCCTCTCTCTCGGTCTCTGTTGATTTATATCTGTAAAACACACTCACACACACCTTGGAGAGCACCACAGCACTCCACTCAGTCCTGTTCATCACTGTCTTTGTCTTGGTTTTCTGACCTGACAACTTTGCAGTGCAATGCTGTGAAAAAGTTGGCATTTTGTGGGTCAGATCCAATCTCATCGTCATCAGCAGGATGATTCAGAGTGGACATTGTCATATGCCAGTTTGGCAGACATTGCTCAATTTGAAAGCACAGTGATACCAAATCTAGCAACATTAATGTGACAACAAAACTCTGGGAAGCTTCGCACAAGCACTTTTGATTGCCAAGAAATGCTTCCCCTTGGTTATTTGATTTAATGCTAAGTTCTATAACACAAGAATATAAAAAACAAACAAACAAACAAACAAAAATCATTGAAAGTCATTGGGCTCTAGTTTCCGGCGCAGTGTAGGGTGGCGCAGGGTGGTGAACCCCGCGCAGAGCTAGCTTCAAGCAGCGCAACCCAAGGCGCGCTCAGTTTGGTAGTTTGGCAGACCGAGGTGCACTGAGATGGGTGTGGCAGCGCAGCAGGGGGAGGTGTCGACAGATCCAGCTTGGCGCAGTGACAGTTTCGTGCCGAAAGGCTTCGCCGAAGGTGCTAAAAGCTCGCCAGCTGAAACCAGGTCTACTGTCAGCGCAGGCGGAGCGCAGCCGGTGTAAGTGGAAGTTTGGCTGACCGGCGGGCAGTGCGCACACGTCACCAAAACCTCACAGGCAGGTTTCTAGAATATCAGGCACATTAATAATGCAATAAATACCCAAAACACTATTCAATGCAACTATCTGCAATCAGCACGTAAATGTACTGTATCTCTATATCGACTGTCCCGTCACATCTGATGTCAGATCAAAGGGGATTGGCACCGTTTGGCATGTTTGGCATGCGTAATGGAAACCCAACCTGATTTGATTAACACAGCTGCAAACTAATGAGTTCACATCCCTCTCAGCCAACCACAAACAGCCACAGCATCAGATAGGGAGTATATATTCAGCATCTGTCATCTCAGAAAAGTCAAAAGAAAAGAAACAGAGTGAGACTGCAAGAGAGAAAGAGAGAGAACGCGGGCGCACAAGAGAAACGCAACATTGATTTACAATTGTGGTGACCTCCTCCTAGGCTACCTTTGCATCATCAGCCCGTGGAGGTCTGCTCGCAGTTCGTATATCCGGAAACTGCGAGCTTGGACCTCCCGGACCAAAACATCAGTTTCCTCCTGGGAGAAGTTTGGCCGTCTGACGCTGCTGCTCTCTTCTGCCATGGCGAATTGAGTAAAGTCTCATTACACCTTCGCACGGTGCATTTAAGGGCGAGGAGAGGGGCTCATTTGATTGGTGTGATGTCTGTAAAACCCACTCCACACCTTCTCTCCTCCCTCTTTCCGACTTGCGCAGGTAGGAGGGACGGAGGTGGGAAAGAGGACTAGCTGCGCCAGGGCGCACGGTGTGCCAAACTTGCAAAATCCGCCTGGCCACACCCAGTTGGCGAAGCACAGGTGCGCTGCGCCCCCGCCTCGCACAGTCTGCGAAACTAGAGCCCATTGAATCATGGCCAAGATAGTAGTAAATTGGTGGACACATTGTGAAACTGTCAGGAAATAGTTAACCTGTGTAATGTAATTGCTAAGTTAGATTAAGGTTTGATATTACAGTTAAGACTCTAGTTATTAGGCTGGGGATGCTCTGGTAGTGGAAACTGCACCACTGAGAAAACTGCACCTTCTGAAGCCATCATCAGGTTTTCCTCCTTTTTTACTTTGTATTTCTTTCTCTCTATTAGGGACTTATCTTAATTGGGTTTTTGGTGGCAGATTCCCAGGATTCTTTCTCTTTTTAGTTTCTTTTTTTTTTTATAGTTGAGGAATTACGAAATCATTTTAGCCTCTGATTGTGATTAGAAGGCAAGTTTATTTATATAGCACATCTTAGCAACACAGCAATTCAAAGTGCTGTACATAAAACGCCAAAAGCATCAAGACAAGGTGCAAAAGAAACACATCATTAAAGGACATTTTTAAAACATTTTATTTTAAAGCATTTCATTAAAGAACTAGGGAACAGAAAATAAAAAGTTAAATTCCCTAATACAGGCATAAAATACAAGAATAAAAGTTACAGCGCAGTTAAAAGCAATAAAACATATTTGAATATAAAAGTTACAGTGCAGCATAAAAAAATGAATAAATATTTGATTTAATAACAGGCAGGCACAAACAGACAAGTCTTTAACCTTGATTTAAAAGAAGTGAGAGTTGATGCAGACATGCACCATTTGTAGATGCAAGACAAATACACTTGAGTTGTAATGTATGTGTGTTTTGCATTCAAAAAGATTTGTCAGCCTAGAGTTACTTTTATTATTAGGTTATCAAGTAGCATTGTCACAGATTGTAAACTTAATGACCACTATCATGATGAACTGAAAGATGTTATCAGATCGCAGCTCAGAGGGCCATGAATTTTAGTGGCTCTTTCACTGTCTGATCCAACTCAGACTGTTTTTAACCACAGTGCACAACTTTCAGCAAAGTTATTCTGATATACATCACAAGTGTGGAAAATAAAAGAATATACTGCATAGATCTAACTATGCATATTAGATAAAAGAATAGATGATTCTCTTAAGTTATGACAGATAGCGGATGAATAAAGCTTGTTATGGGGGATTTTTCTTTGGCTAATGGAAGTAGGGTTGCACCACTTTTGCTCGCTCGATAACCACCACAAAGTACTTAAAACAAGCGAGTCTACCATCAGTTCTTACACAGACATCCCAAAGGGGTAAACACATCAGAGTCAGAACAGCCTGAAACATATTTTATACACGCCATTCAAAAGATATTTTTACACCTCCTGATCCTTCCCATCTGAAGAACTATCTGAAGGATTCACTAAAGTGCTGCTATGTTTGAAATGTTCAAACTTTCACACATCCTGAGGAGATGTATCATTTACCCAAGAATATCAGGGAGCTGCAGTCAGGCTGTTTGAGGCAAAGGTGTGATATTGCCACAGATCTGTGTTTAGACTAACATACCACCTACTGTATCTGCAAACAGCATCCACATGTGTCATCACTTTGTGTTTCCCCCATGAAATATCACACGTACGCCTCAAGCATTTTGTTTGGACTTTTAAAATCTCAATGGGACCAGTGTCAACCTCTTAAGACAGCATGAAATATGCTTTACTTGGGGCATACTGTCAGGAAAGGCAAATCAGTCCCAATGACAACTATAAACACTGTTAAACCTCCCATATGGTGCCCTGCTGATGCGCTTATAAAACCATAAATGGACCCCCTTCTAGTTACTGTTTAACAGCTGGATACCATTAGTTAGGACAATCAGCTAGCTACCTGTTACTGTCATACATAACAACATTAGGTGTAACATTCAGTGCAAGCAAACAGGGCCTTGATGGGCATCTTTGCCTGAGGCACCCCAGCGTCCGTAGGGCCGCCACTGGGCACTGGCACTGTGAATTATACAGTCGAAACCACTGCAAACTGCCAATTTGGTTTCACTAAAATTGTGTTTGTCTGCTTTTCTCTATTCCCTCAAGAGGCATATCAACGTTTTTTTCAACATTATGTGGCAGAATGTTCTCCCTTTTTTCCCTCCAAACATCTGTTTTTTGAGTGTTCACAATGTGCAGATGTTTTTGTCCTTAACCTGCATAACAGGAATTTTTATAGTATTAATGATAATAATAATGATAATAGAAAGACTGTTTCTCAAACACGTTTTAAAAGTGGATTATTCAAGTAGAGAAAGCAGTATTCTAAAACCAAGATGTTTGGTACAATTCATTTACCACCCAACAGCTTGTAGGATAGAGGCAGCATGGAATGCATTCACATTGAATCATATCTCACACAGAGAAGCATAAATTATCGAGAGCCATATAATTTTCCATGACTTTTGCTGCTCCCCATTGAGACTCTCTGACATTATTATAGCTTCAAACCGTGTAGTGCAGAACAGAACCACTCCTCCTCTTCCTGGCGTAGGTGTGGTATAACATGACTCATAAAATTTCATAAATAGCTTCTTAATATAGTATTTGCTTTCAGTCAAGCTTTGATTTAAAGGAATTTTAAAAATGTGCAGAGAATAGACTTATATGTGTGTATTTGATTGTGACTGTGCATAAACGTAAGCATGCATCTGCGCACATGTCCATGCCTGCATTAAGTCAACATACACATTGTGTAAGACAAAATGTGGACCCTTTTCTGTGGCTGTCCATCCACTTGACATTGTTTCTTAAGTAAAATCTAAGTTTGACAAAACCTGGAGGGATGAAGCATCTTTGAACTTCCATCGTTTCAAAGATAAGCTAATGGGATTAAAAGAGGCGCCTTGAGAAAAGGTCAGAATTTGTTATTCAGATATTGAGTATCACAACTCGTCCAATGTTATGTAGTCTGGATGAATAGTTAATTTCAGTTCTCTGTTGGCCTTTAGAATATTACACCAATTATCCTTAAGGGTTAGACACAAAATAACTGAAAAGTGTAATTAGCATAAAATACACATTTCTCCTAAGTGGTTGCGCCTACAAATTACTATTTGCTTTTATGAAGTGAACAAGCTGTCATCGCTGGCATCCAAGGTTGGTAAAAAAAAAATAGTTGAATGGTGCAGTGCTCTCTAAAGCTACATGACCTTGTGAGAGAAGAGGACCCACTATATCAAGACCAAAACAAATGGTCACACAATAGACACTTGTGGTTAGTCCTGTTATGATAGAGTTCTTGTATAAATGTCCAAAGTACAGCTGCTTTTAACACTAAAGCTTGCTGATCTTTGAATTACTGAAGTAAGTTGTATACACACAGGCTTTTAACGAAATCCAAAATAATCTTTTCCTCTCTGTCTTGTGCAAATACCTTGGAAACAGTATGTATCACTCACACTGAGGACTTTCATTTAAGCTACTAGCCATCAGATACATCAGCTGATATGTCTACAACTGTCTGCAGATTTTCTCAGTTATAACTATTTGCTGTTAATTCTGTGAGGTGGCCAAATTCCAAATTAAAACATTTTGTGAAATGCAGAAAGACAGTGTGTGTGTGTGTGTGTGTGTGTGTGTGTGTGTGTGTGTGTGTGTGTGTCATACAGACTTGGCCAAAGAAGATTTCCCAGGGAAGCAAACATCACAAAGTATTGATATTTGAAAAGTTAGAAAAACACGTTGTGAATAGATCTGTTAGCCTCTAAGCGTCTTCTGATGTTTGACTGATGCTGTCATATCACTGCCTCATAGCTCCACACAAACACACAGTCTTATGGCCAGGAAGCACAGACAGACTGCAGAAGTCTTGCACCATCTTAAATGCCTCCAAGTTTCTGTTGATTTAGGTAAAATGTGGGAGGATTTGAAGAAAAGATTATGTGAAATCAGAAGACCTTGATATACCAAGGGAAAACACTGCGGTGTTCTGTGACTACAAAAACATGTTTGTATTCCTCCTTGTAGGAAATTTCTCTAACGAATGCCAAGAAAAACCTGGACACTGCTGAAATATTCCCAAAGCCTGTGGTTAGATTTACAGTGAGAAAATATTTAACTGTTTGTATTGTTGTACCTGAGGTCACTAACACTGCGGTAGTGCAATGACACTACTACTACTGCAGTCTGGTATTATTACAAAACAGGAACTGCACTTTGTAAATATAGTCTCTTTCTGTGGAGATGATTTTTAAAGGCTTTTCAGAGAGGTAATGTTTCTGGCCTCCTGATGAATGCAAGTCCAACATTAACTCTCTTTTAGCTCTGTTTTGGTCTTCACCAACTCCTGAGAATAATTTGGCTCTTAAGCTGCTTAGTGCTGCACTATGTCAATGTATCCTCAGACTACAATTTGTATGATATCTAATAAAATAACGCCCTACAAATAGCGTCATCATGTTATGTACCTAACATAAAGTTTCATACTTGAAACGTCCATAACGTAAAGTTACGTACTAAACATGCGGTAACATAGGTTAGGCTTAGGCAAGTACAGTTATGTAGGTTAGGTTTATGGAAAAAATGATGCAGACTAACCTTAAAATAACTCAAAGTTCACTTGGTTAAACATGGGACTGTGTCACTGGTCTCCTGGGGGAAAGTCTACGCGGTGTTTCACTAACTGCTTCCTTCTTTACCAGTGGCGGGTCCTGCCAACTTTCTCAGGGGGGGCAATTGTTGTGATGATGGCTGAGGTGACCCGTTCAGTGGGTAAATTTGAATTAATTTGGCTCTACAATGACTGAACAATCCACTGTGGTCATCAACAGACTAATTGTCATCAGTTTGGCCACACAGATACCTTTGAATGTGAACAGAGACCTGTTTTACCATTAATCAAATAAAATTGAGTAAGGTATTCACTGAGTCATTGTCAGTCTTAATCAGAAAACATTTTATTGTAGCTAAGTGGAAATTCATTTTGTGTTCTGATTAAAGAAATAAATGCAGGCATACCCTACAGCTTAATACAATGCACATGACATAGTATCACTGCTCTTTGACCTGACCTTTCTTGTTGTTTTTCAGTTTCAGTTATATATCATATATATATATCAGTTATACAAGATCTGTATAATGGATTGTGAAGAAATTTGTCAGGTTTTTATTTTGTAGACAATTGGTCTGTATTTATAACGTGATGGGATGACAGCACAATGATTTGCGAGTAATCCATCCAAGAGTAATGTCTGTGCAAAGCTGTATGAAAGCTTTGTTATTCTTAATTTTAGTGTAATTTTATCGGGGGTTTTTTCACTGTGAAACCACTGGACTACTGACGAGTGCTTGGTCTTGTTGGAAAGCTGCAGTTATGCTGTTTCATGTGATATGCGTGGCTTCTTGCTATGATGCACGGTCGCGGAGAAAATCCATAGAGAAGAACAGGTGTGAATTTGGATGCGCTATGCGTCGTTCGTTCCTTTTTAACCTATATGGTTAAAAAACCTCTTGGATCAGCTGGAAACGTTAGCCATGTTGATCTTCGATGTGACCGCTGTGCAGTGGCGCTGCCTCATGTGATGTCAGAATAATCGGAAAAATGAGTTTCCGACCATAAAGCAATATTTCAGTGGAAACGGTTGACAAAGTGTTTTTTAAACATTTTGAGTGATAAAATACAACACGTCTTCTTTGTAATGTCCATGTTGTCTCCACATTATGACTTAAACGCTCATGAACACACAATGAAGTAAGAACGACTTCCCGACATGGGAAATCGGACCATCCGAGGCACACATGAATGGTATTTGGTGGTTTACGTATGACGAAAACACGTTGGGGCAAGCCCTCCCGGAACCCACAGAGATTGCATTGGAGTGCCTGCATTTAGGGACAAAAAAAACCAAAACATTTTACGTGGAAGTCTATGAGAGTGAATTGGAGCGATTTCCAGCCAGGTTGATATGAACGTGACTTCACACTGCGTCCGATTGGATATTCAGAGGCAGGTCGAGCTGTTTCAAGTGAAAATTATCAGAATAATTAACGTATTGTGTGTATATATGACAATAATGATGATGATAATCATACATTTATTATCATCTTTTCTTTTGTGGCTCAAGGAGGGGTGGCGCCCTATCGCCCTCTATTGGCCAGCCGCCCCTGTTCTTTACGCCTGTCAGCGTGTTGGACACATGATAGCAGCCTTCTCAATTTTGTGGGTTATAAACAAATTCATGGCTCATGATAACGTGGGTTTCATACTAATTCTGGTGCAGTACTTTTTGTAGGTATATAAAGAAACAGTGCATGAGAGCAGCCTGACTGTGTTCATCAGCTAGCTGCTAACTTTTTCTGTGTGCTGTGCTGTGAAGCTGGACAGTTCATCTTATCTTACTATATAATGACGAAAACTGTCTGTGGGTGTGTGTGTATCTGTTCCACGTTTTTCTCCTCACTGACTTGGTCAATCCATGTGAAATTTGGCACAGTGGTAGAGGGTCATGGGAGGATGCGAATGAAGCAGTTTTCCATCAATTGGCCAAAGGGGGGCGCTATGGCAACCGATTGAAATTGCAAACTTTGAATGGGCATATCTCATGCCCTGTATGTCGTAGAGACATGAAACTTTGCACAGAGATGCCTCTCCTCATGAGGAACAAATTTGCCTCAAGAACCTATAACTTCTGGTTATACAGATTTTCCACCATTTTGAATTTTTTGAAAACCACACAGATCTGCATGAAACTTGGTGAACATAATCTAGGGACCAATATCTAAAGTTCCCTCTTGGCAAAATTTGGAAAACTTACTAAAACTGAGCTTCTATAAGGCAATGAATATTACGGAGGGCGTGGCTCATCACATAAAGGTATATAACATCTCAAGGGTTTCACCCATCACCACTCAACTTTGTAGGCATATGACTAAGTCATGGTATGGTATGCTGTACACAATCACGGAAACTGTCAGTGTGTCATTCTGTCTGTCCCACATTTTTCTACTCCCTGACGTGGTCAATCTATGTGAAACTGCACATAGGCATTGAGGATTGGCATAAGTAGAAGGTGACAAAGCTACCGATGGGTATCGACTAGTGTACATTGATTATCAGGGCTTGTTTGCTGATAGCAGCTGCCTGCTATGGTGCAAAACAAGGTTGGTGAGGGCGGAGTTTACGTGAATGGAAAACGAAATATTTCGCTGAAAGACACTAAAACATTGATATTATTCATAATATCATTATATTACTGTTGCGTTTGTTTTTATGACTGTTGCAAATAGACTAGTCAGTTTTTAAGTCATTCCATCATCCCAACCAATATGTAAAACAAAAAAAAGAAAAAAAGAAAAAGGGGCACCTCAGTAGAGTGTGTTACATTACGACTGTGTCCTTATTGCAGCAGCCCTGGTTCAATTCCAGCCAAAGCCCTTTGCTGCATGTCATTCCCTCTCACTAATGTGCCTTTACTGTCTGTCACTATTTTAAAACATTCTCGCTTCAACATCTTCTTATATTGACATTTGGTCATGGACTTTCCAGGTCCAGATATGACGTGCTAGGTACCCTGGGTGCGTTGGTTGTTGACATTCTGGGATGTCAACAGGAAATGTACAGTTTACATACAGTCTCTTTCAAAATAAATGCACCGGGTACAGCACCGTGAATGACATTTTTCTTTTTTTTCTTTTTTTTTTTTTTTTTTTTTTAATTCAGCAACAAACGCATGTGGTTGTGTTTAGCCAACACACACATGTGGTAAGGTTGAGATAAAAGACCAGGATTTGGCTTCGCCTACAGTCTTCCTGCCCACCCTACACAGATTTCTGCTACCTTAACATTCATTGTTGTCCCACCACGTTTTCCCCTGACACTGGTGGGCTTTGTTTAACTATAATGGGAATTGGCCACATATAATGCCAACTTGAAAAGACAGCTTTTTCCGTCGGTGTCTGATGCTGGAAGTCATTGACCAAGCGCCGGATTTCAGTGACTTCGGAGTGAGACCGGGTTGTTATAAAGTAGAAATGCCAAAAAATACCAATCCATCTATCCATTTACATCCCCTTATGTGGGGCCAGGTCCCAGGGGCAGCAGGCCAAGCAAAGCACCCCAGACGTCCCTCTCCCAAAAGAGATGCTTTCCAGCTCCTCCTGGGGGACCCCAAGGCGTTCCCAGGCCAGATGATATATCTAATCCCTCCAGCGTGTTCTGGGTCTACCCCGGGCCCTCCCACCAGTAGGACAAGCCAGGAGTAGCTCTAACGGGAGGCACCTAGGGGGCATCCTAATCAGATGTCTAAACCACCTCAACTGACCCCCCTTTTGACGTGAAGGAGCAGCAGCTCTACTCTGAGCTCCCCCTTCCAAAAAAAGAAAGGAAAGAAAGAAAAGTAAAGGGGAGAAAAGACGAGACAACTTAGGGTTAATTTATAGTTGACATTAATCTTCCAAAAAATACTGCACAGCTGGTACATCTGGCCCAGGTTTCACATCTGCATGGCTAATGATACAGAATAGATCATTGCAGAACCAAGATGAGTACCTATATTTCAGAGTTTAGAAATGTAATGCTGCTGGGTCATTTTGTGTTTGGTGTCACTCTGGAGAAAAATTAGTCTTTTCAAGATTCTTGCTGCAGAGAGACGAAAGGAGAATTACAAAAACAGTCGAATGAAAACAAACAAAAGTTAATTTATTCATAATGGTAGTACAGCAAAACAGTAGATATAACATGACCTTTGGAGCTGTCTAGAGCAAGTGTGAAGCTCAGCAGTGACAAGAGGAGCATTAGCAGCAGAGACCTTCCTGCCTTCACCCTGTACCTCATGATATTGCATCGCTTGTCTCTTTTAATTAGCCTCCTAGTGTAGATTCAGCAAAAAAGGCCAGTTCATGACCTATTGAGTTTTCCTGTTGTACAGTTCGGAGGCAAATTGATCTCAGTGTGACGTGTTCCTTTTTTTAAATGGATGTTAATGCATTTTGCCTACTAACAACTAACTGCTTAAGACAGAGTTTACAATGAGAACACAGACTGAGATAAGAACACATACTGTAGTCTGTAGATTGCTCCCCAGGCGACATTATATTTTACTTGTGAGCAGGCATGTAGGCTATAAAGAAGCCAGCTCCCTCCATCTCTCTAAAAACAAAAAAAAAAGCAAACAACCAAAAAAAAAAAAAGCCCACATTATTTATGGGCATCCTACTGTATATCCACACTGTATATTTACAGTAAAAAAAAAAAAAAAAAAAGACTTGCTGCCCTGTGATGTATGCGTCTTCTGCCACTCTCATGCCACACTATATGCTACATATTCTCACTCCTAATTCGTCGCCACTTGTTCAGTGGACTTTTGACGTCCTTGGTGTCCTGGGTGTATCTGTTGTTGACTTTCTTGGACGCAGTGTCAATGTATGCCTGATGCATGCTTTGTGTCTTTTCAAAATACACCTCTGTTTTCACAGGAAATGTAGAGTTTCTGCTTGTTAGATACATACAGTCTTTTTCAAAATAAACTCAAAGTTGGTAAACTACGTCATTTTTTGGTTTATTTCCTTGTGCAACAAAAGTGCATGGTTAGGTGTAGAAAGAAACATCATGGTTTACCCCAACATTCATACAGGAAGTGAACACCAAGCTCCTGGGTGAAAGTCAAGTGTTTGTTGGACCCATCCACCACAGCTCAGGCCCACCCTGTGGGGACTTTTCAGCTGTTTCAAACTGATGCAGTCCGACAGCGTATCATACTGCTGAAAGATGGCTTTTGTCATCTGTGTCTGACGCTGAAATCACTGACCAAGTGATGATATTTGACAGATTTGGAATGAGAACGGGTTGAGGCATAATAAACATCTGTAACGAAGGATTCATGTCTTCATGAAGGTTGACTAAATTTAGTACTAGTTCTTTATTTACCCACTGATGTTAATTAAAAACCAAACAAATATCTAATGTGTGAGATGACCCCATCTCACAGGTTTACAGTTATAGTATCTAGTCATATACCTAATCCTAAAGAAAAGCCTTTTGGCCACTAAATATTATTATTATATTATTAAGATCCAGCTTGATTGAATATTCCGGTTGTTGAAGTAGCAAATGAGAGCCTAATGTCTTGTAGAAATGTTCTGTTGACTTTGACTCTGGATTTATATGCTTCCATGCCTGCAATAGTTGTGACAAGATTATTAGGCATTATGTTTTTTGGTTGTCCGTCTGTCTGTCTGTCTGTCTGTCTGTCTGTCTGTCCATTTGTTTGTTTGATCTTTTGTCTTTTCGACTCACTCTCATGATTGCGATATCTCAAGAACACATTGAGGGAATTTG
This sequence comes from Epinephelus fuscoguttatus, assembly GCF_011397635.1. NCBI lineage: Eukaryota > Metazoa > Chordata > Actinopteri > Perciformes > Serranidae > Epinephelus > Epinephelus fuscoguttatus. Next base: position 8,578,478 of record NC_064764.1, on the reverse strand, counting down.
TTCAGATTTGGCACAAACGTCCACTTGGACTTAATGATAATCTGATTACATTACAGTGGTTAAAGGTCATGGTCACTGTGCCCTCGCTTCTGCCTCATTCTCATAAACATGATATCTCAAGGCTTTGAGGGAATATCCTCAAATTTGGCATGAACGTCCACTTGGCAAAATCTCAGCTGCTTTTTGTGTAGGCATCTGGTACATCAAGAGAGACTACCAGCTGTGGTGGTTACCTTCCGTCAACACCTCACTAGACATCATGTGACTTTCTTGCATTAGGTCTGTCTGTGTATTTATAGTGTAAGAACACACAGACTTAATCTGTTCCTTCCTACTTTCTGTTTGTGCTGTTTGTGGCAATCCTGCATAATTGGTATGAAATGGACAAACTTATTTAAAAATGCATGAATGGAATAATCAATAAATTATTTGCTGCAAAAATGATTTGTCATTGAAAATATTTCTTCAAATATTTTCATAATTGATTAATTCAAGATCAAGCTCACAGTTTTTAGTCACGCTAGCGCCATCAGCATTTTAACATTGGAGTTTTTTTGTGAAATAGCTCAACAACTATTCATGCTGCCCCTACACTCCTCACTCAGGGTGAATCACAGTACCTTTTATTTCTTTTTGCACCATCATGAGGTCAGAATTTCATTTTGTAATTCAATTCAAATCCAGTACCTTGTTTAATGAGCAGCTACCTACGAAACTAACAACATTCTCTGTGCTTTTTATTCAGTGTTAATTAGCAAGTGCTAACATGAAGAATTGTAACTGTGGCCATAGTAAACACTGCATTTCGACTAAACATGAGCTGGTTAACATTGTCATTGTGAGCGTATCAGCATATTAACATGAGTGTTTCTTTTTAAAGCATCACATAAGTACAGCCTCACAGGCTGATCTTATAGTTTGATCTCATCCTCAATACAGCACTCTGTGTTTATGTTGCTTGTGATTGGCAGTTTCTGACAAATCCTGCCTTTTATGTATGAATTTGAAATTCTAAGGTTGACAGAATGATTTGATAACAAGCTGTGTGGGACCACTTACCCAGGGATTACAGTGCTTGTTTTTTTGATGCTGTCTTGTTAGAAAAATATGCAGCATGTGCTGACATTGATTCATGGAAGAGGGCGGTGCTTCTAAAGTCTGGTTTCACAAAATTGGGCTAAAAAATTAAAAATAAAAATGAACTACTAAATTTAGGCTTTTGGCTAATCAGAACATTCTTTATTTAATTTTGCAGCATAGCCAGGAATTTAAACTAATTTCATGCGTGCCATATTAGGCTTCAAATCAAGGAAAAGTTGGATATAATTCATTTCATCTCAGTATTTTCTTGTGTTAATGTGATTGAGATTATTCGGTGAACAGTAGGAGTGGATGGAAATGATTGCTTTCTTCTTGGCTTTAGTCATCATATTTTTTTGGTGCAGTGAGTGGTGCAGGGACAATCACTAGCCACGCCAACTGAAAATACATTGCCGGTTTGCTACTTTGCATTACTGCTTAGATGGAACACAAATCATGTGGAGGCTGCAAATCTCAATGAAAATCCACTGAGATGCTTCTCATTGAGATGCATATTCCTGCTTCTCCACCCACTCCACACTCCCACAAACACACACACGCACATCCCAAGTGAGGAGTGAAATAATTGGACTCAACTTGTGTAAATGTGTAAACCACAAGGACGGTAAACATTAGTGCTGAAGTTGGTAGCAAGATGTAGGTGCTTTAAATCTTCGGTGTATTTTATTTCTCATATCGTCGTCCAACTATTTTTTTTCTCCTTGTACATTTTGTTGCACAACATGAAACACGGAAAAAAGTATGGTGCCGTAGCCTAGTTACTAAACAAAGTCTGAAAAGATGACTCATTGGTATTGTTTTCAACTGTTGACCTAGATGCATTTGAGTTGGTGTGTCTGATGTGCTTCTTTGCTGCTGTATTGAACCACACATTTAGATAATGTATGTACACAGACCAATTAGTGAAAAAGAAAAGGCTTGTAGATATCATCAGTCATAGCTTAAATTTTTCCACTTCATGTGTATAATGGAGCATTTTTTCCTTTACTTTTTTTACCCAGGTTTATTCACGTCTGTGTAGCATGAAGGGCCCCACTTTCCCGGAAAGTGTCTGGGCCAGCCACTTCCCTTACCCCACCACAGCTGTTAATACAAGACGCAAACATGAAATGATACAGGGCAGTGCAAAGAAAAATCCTAAAAAAATAAAGTGTGAACAGAACAGCCCAAATCCTGAGACCCTCCCTGTTTTAAATGCTCTCTCAGGCAGAAACCAAAAGTCTGCTGGCCAGCAAAAACACACCACCACCCAAGGCCCTGACCAAGCAAAATCTCTAACCACATACCATTTAAAGAACAAGACATGCCTTCCACTGATTTGAATGACCTTTGTAAATTCTGACCCTTTTTTTTTTTTAACTCTTTTGATCTCTTTAAAAAAAAAAGAGAGAAGAAGCTGTTATTTCCCAAACATAGGCTCTCCATAGCTACTTTCTCTCTGAGTTGCTACATGCCACATGCATACTTGTCAGCACCTCTTTGAAGTCTATGTGCAAAATACACAGCGCACTTGACACTTATGCATTCACATAATGCTAATGCAGACATGAATTCATCTGGGTCTAAAGAACGCTCATTATATTTGGATGAATGTCTCCATTGTTGTGAAACCAGCTAAACTCTGATATTTAAAATTCCACTTCGGCTCTTGACCACAGACAGCTGTGCATCTCCCACTTTTTTATGAAGACATTTGAGCCATTTGTATATTAGAGTTTATTAACCTTTTCATCCTTTTCACTGCTGGAAAGATGGCCTTTTCATAAAACTGCTATATGACTGGAGAAAACAGAGGAAAAGGGCTGTGGCATTGGCTGTTGATTAAGAATTAGAAAACCTGCAACTCCCAGAATACACTGGGCCACACCAGACAACGTATCCTCACACAACAGTTCGAATGATATCCTACGAAAATGCACACACAACAGTTCATATGTTATCCTTCAAATTAGGACCACATGAATGATGTTATGACCTAATATAAAGTTACGTAATAAATGAGAAGTTTCGAAGGTTATGTTTAGACAAGTAAAGTAACCGTGGTTAGGTTTAGGATAATAGACACAGTGAGGACCAGACGTCGCGCTAGACTTTTTCGTCGCCCGTCATTTTGACCGACAGGGTCATAAAAATCCGGTCATAATCTATTTTTACAGGTCATTTTAATTTTCCTTTAAGATATTCAAAGATATTTAGTTTTCATTCGTTCGTTTTTAATAAATCCAACAAGCAAGTGTGCATTAATAAGGACATGAACTAAAAGATGAACAGACATCCACACGCCCGTGCCATTCTGGACACACCGGACGCGGAACCGAAGCGCAGCGCCCAGCAGCAGCGGCAGTTTTCAATCGGCGCCCATGTTAACCTATCTGACTGTCCACACAAGCCACTGAGCAGAGCGGAGCGCCTGTGGAGGCAGCGCTTCAGTTCGGCGTCTGGTCTATTTTTCACGCGAGCAGTAAAATACTGTGTTTATAATTTAAAATAACATAACAGTGCATAACCGAGCACATTTTTCAATACCCTAATCGCTTCATTACAATTTTAATTTTGTGTCACCGAGCCTACAGACATAACTACATAAATAAAATGGTCAGTAACAATATGCCCAGTGTTTATCCAACATGCTCAATACATGGACATGCAATGACAAATTGTAATTAACTTATTACGTTATATAAAAAACGATTAAAATATGAACTTACCCATGTTTAAAATGACCTGTTGAAGTGAAAAAACGATTACTGACGGGACAGACGAGTGGAGTCGACGTTTAACTGGCGCGGAGAGCGCAGGAGAAATGCGCTGCCTGTATGGACGGTCAAGTGCCTATGAGTACACTCGCAGGACTTCCGCAGCACTATGTGTCCGGTGTGTCCAGGGCTCAACAACGCTACATGAAGCAGATGAATGACTTTTTCTCTGCAGTGTGAAAAAGGCAGCCACTGGCTGTGCACTCCGCCGCCATGTGGACAGGGGTGGTAATTGCAACCGGTCAAAATGACCGACGGCATTCAGATTTTCCGGTCATTTTTGTAAAAAAACGGTCAATGACCGAGAATATCTGGTTAACACGACCCTTGGTGAGGACGTACCTAAAATGACTCGAAGTTCACTAAGAATTCACACAGTTTCCAACACCAGTTTCCTGAGGAACGTCCTATGTTTCGTGACCTATTGACTACCCCAGCCTGCCTCTTAACTGGACTGCTCAGGGCCACTTCCTTCTTTACTCCTGTCAGCGCATTGCTCACGTGATCGCAGCTTTCCAGAATATGTTGGGTATGCACAAATTACTGGCTCATCATTACGTGGGATATTTTCGAATTGTGGTGCCTTACTGGTCGTAGGAAAAGATACAGTTAGGGTGTGAGAACAGCCTGCACCAGACCAATAAACGCTCTTGCTGGTGGGTGATGTAATGTGAGTTAAACACAAAAAACAATATGGTGGCTGGCTTGTGACAAATGATCTCATATTACAGTTAAACAGAAAGCTAAAATATGTTTCTGAAACATTTTAGGTAAAAATGGGTAACGCAGCAACAGAATCTTCGTTCATATTTGATCAGCACTGCCTAGTTTTACCATTTGATCTGAGTTTCTTCAGCCTCTGTTTTTACAGAATACAGGAAACAGTATGGCGCCCACATCCTGTTTAAAAATTCTCGTATTATAGCCAAACAGTGCACTAAAATATGTTTCTGAAGACATTTTAGGCAAGATATAGACAATACAGTAACAGATTCTTGGCTCATATCTGACCAGCACAGCCTAGTTCCTTTTACCAGTTGATCAGAGTTTTGTCAGTCTTTTGACAATACAGGAAACAGTATAGCGACTTCCTGTCTACAGATTCTCATATTACAGCCAAACAGTACACTGAAACAGCCTAAAAGACAGCAAAATAATCTGAGTGAAACTCAAAATCACCTGCTACATCGCCTCATGTTGCCGTGTCCCACCCAAAAAGTTGAACCTGAACACACCGCAGAACCTCAACTGACAGCCAGTCAGCGTGAATTTTCTGTGCTTGCGTGAAAGGAGATAACTCTCCACACCAGCAGACGGCAGTCATCTGTAGTTGTCATTAAAAAAGGAAAACTGTCTTAATGCTAGTTAGCTAGTTAGCACATTAACAACACAATCTTATGTTGAAAGAATGAGGCATATTTACAGTGATGGCTTAAGAAAAAAAAATCTTGCCTTATTAAGTTAAGTTTGATTTGGTCTTACTCCCTCTTGACTTAAGCTCTTTGTTTACTTTCCTCATTTTCTGTTTGTCTCCCCGTGCTCTGAGCTGAACAGCCAGTCAGAATGATTTAATTCACCAATCGGCTCCGCAGTTGCTGACGCAGATTTAACATGCTAAATTGGTGGAAAAAAGCCAACTAGCTCCAACTGCCACCGACGAGGGCCAATGGTACTAAACACAC